>NC_133157.1:160541067-161186067 GCF_040802235.1 Manis javanica | reverse complement strand
GGTACCTCTATAATGCAGATATTGTTCCTTTTGGATTGGTCACACAGTTGTCTTAATATTGTTTCATTCCTGGAGATCCTTTTATCTCTCTCTGCCTCAGCTTCTCTGCGTTCCTGTTCTCTGTTTTCTATTCCATTAACAATCTCTTGCACCTCATCCAGTCTGCTCTTACGTCCTTCCAGAGATTGTTTCATTTCTGTATTCTCCCTCCTGACTTCATCCCTTAGCTCTTGCATATTACTCTGCAGGTCCATGAGCATAGTTATGACCTTTATTTTGTGTTCTTTTTCAGGAAGATTAATTTTATCTATCTCCCCAGGCTGTTTGCCTGGGGTTGTCTTGGTGATTCTTGACTGTAGCAGATTCTTCTGCCTTTTCATGGCGATAGAGGTAGTCTAGGCAGACTGCTCATGTGTCATCTGGGAGAACAAATACCCTTCCTGCTTGCTGGTCACCTTGCCCTTCTCCACTGCCTGTGTCAGTTACACGCACACCAGGAGCAGCCTCTGGGTTAATCCCCTGAGCTGCCATGGGCCACACATCCTTCAACCTTCGGGGTAGCCCAGAGCCCTGCGGGGAGTGTCAGGTGTGCTGGGTGTGTTCTCCTTGAAGAATAGCACCACTTTGTGCCTTGCCCCGGTTTCCTCTGTCTGTGCTGGGCAGCTGTGTGCCAGTGGCAGCCTCTCTGTCTGGCCCAGGTAGCTGTGCACTGGGAGGAGACTCTGGGCGGCTGCTTGGGTGGGGTCACTCTCTTGCTGCTCAGCTGCTGTGGAGGGGCAGCGCTGGCAGGGGGTAATGAATGGCAGGTTGCTCGTCACTGTTAATGGGCTTCAGAGGTGCGTTGCCACCCAGGGGGTTTGGGTGCCTGAAGTTCCTCAGAATTCCCAGCCTGCTGGGTTGAGTGTGCTGGGATGCTTCCATCCAGGTGTGAGGCCCTTGTCTCTTTAAGACTTTCAAAAAGCACTCACTTTTCTTTTGTCCCATGAGAGCTGGCTGCGGAGGTGGGGGGGGGGGACCACTTGCAGATTTTACTTTTCCGTTTCCCTAATATCCAGCACACTGTGCAATGTGTGTCTGCACTCCCTGTGCGGATTACTAGGCCTGTTTGTTTAGCAGTCCTGGGCTTCCACTCCCTCCCTGCCCTGACTCCTTTCCTCCCACCTTTGAGCTGGGGCTGGGGGAGTGCTCGGGTTCTGCTTGGTCGCGGCTTGTATCTTACCCTTTTTGTGAGATGCTGAGTTCTTGCAGTTGTAGATGTAGCCTGGCTGCTGTAGTGTATCTTCTGTTCTCTCTGTTAGGCATAGTTGCATTTGTTGTATTTTCAAAAATACATATTGTTTTTGGAGGAGATTTCCGCTGCCCTACTCACACCACCATCTTTGCTCCTCCTCCAGCCTTCATATTATTTTATTTGAAGTTTTATTTCTTTTTTTTGTAAGACTTTCAATTGGCAGAGGACAAAGAAGCATGGGGAAAAAAGGCCTTACAAGCAGCCTTTATATAATATAGACTGGTAGGCAGTGTGGCACAGGATTCCCATTATTCTGACTTTTTCTCTTGATAGGCTACTCAGTTGTGTCTATTTGTGATCCTGCTTGGCTTGACATACCATAAAAATAGAGGATTTCATTATGGAGTTCAGTTTTTGTTTCAGCAGCTATTCAGGAAGAGGCCTCTGAAGTATGTTAGTAGACACTAACTTTAGAAAGAATCCTTCTGTTAGGATCTCTGGCTTGCCAAGGGCACAGTCATTTGAGTAAACAAACATGGACCAAAATAGAAGAGGGTAAAGCAGATTTTTAGGAAATTACTTGAGTTTCCTGAGCTCTCAAGTTAGACAGACTCATATTTGCCTCCAGCAGCTCTGTTAGGGAGATTTGTTACCTCTCAAGGTGACCACGTGTACATCTGTCTTACGAGGCTGCTGGGAGGGTTAAATGAGAGATACAGGAAACCTATAACTGTGGTGCTGTAAGGAATGTAGGTGGTTCCTTGCTTGCACGGAGTTTGAAGCAATCAAGTCCCATAAGCTATACTGTGGGATGTGGTGACAGTGTGGAGCATCAGCTCTCAGGCTTCTAGTGTACAAAGACTCACCAGGAAAACTTACTAAGGTGATGCTTCTTTTCCATCCCAAGTCGGATTCAGCAGATCATGGTAGCACAGGAAACTGCATTTTTAACAAGCACATGATTCTGATGAATGTGGGATCATGTTTTGTAAAATATGCTTTGGAGGCTCCAGGTAGAAGTCATTTGACCCTGAAACTTTAATAGCCTTGGTGGGTGAGTTTTCAGCAGTCACTAAGGGGACCTGAGCACTGACTATAGAACTATACTTTAGAAAAATCATTGAAGAATAGCAGTGTAAGAGGAGGTAGATGTGTACTAATTTGTAGAAATCTGTACATCAACTATTATAAGTACTTTACCAAAAATGAGCTTAATGTTTGAAATAAATAAAAATAGAAAAAGGAGCTCCATTAAATAGAACATACCAACTTTTGAAGTTAAACTTCTAGGGTTTCTTTATCAAAGGGGTATTTGTAGACCAGAACCTAAGACAAAACTTCATTCTGCATCAGCTCTATTATAATTCAGTCTGGGTGCCATTAATGAGAATGCTCTGGTTAATCTTAATTGTCATGATGATATGAGGAGATGTGATATATAAGGTATTCAAACCACGTGCGGTGAATTATTAAGCACCATTGTTAAGTAAGAGGATGGAATGAAACTGGAATGAAATAAGTCAGGCGTCCGGTCTTGGTATTTCCTGTTGTTAGTACTGGAGTATTTTACTTTTTATGTTAAAAATACAGCATACCTAACTTTCCCTCTGATAGTTATGCAATGTAATACACACACACACGTATGTATCTATGCATGCATGTACACATACATAGAGCCGTATTTGATGGCCTGAAAGGAAGAGGCCCCAAGGGCTCTTAAGTGTGCAATTAATATTTTGGTCAGAAAATCAGCAGATTGTTTCAGTATGGTTATATGTTATGACATCATATTCCAGTAAAGTCATAATGAACAGAAATTTTGTTTGTCTCTGTGGCAAACCAAAGTGAGTTTTGTAATTGTCAGCAGACCTTAGTGATTATAGTGGCGCCCACTCCCTCTACTGTAGTTAAAAGTCTGTTTAGCATTCCCATTGTGGACCTCTGTTTTCAGAAGTGTATAATTAATTGTAAACATTTGCTTTATGGTGAAAGCCTGCCATATAAGATCTCAGTCCAGGAATAAATTTCTGATTTCAGGTTGTCTGTTTTAAAGTCTTAGAGTGGAACCAGTGAAAAATATGCATAAAATTTTAGGGAGGTGGAAAAACTGAATTTTGTGGGATGTAAAGTGAAGATAGCCTGTATTCACTGTATGAGTCTGTCAAAATTTCTGCTTTATAAAGGGATCTAAAATAAAATATAGGTAATAGGAAATTGCACCCTTCGATACACTAGTTACTATAATCAAAGAGCAAAAAAGATTGTGGTTTTTAATGCTTTTTAGTCTCTGCATGTTAAAAATCTCTTACTGTAAGTGATTTTTTCAACTTTTTAATATTTGCTAATTAAAAATGAGAACATAAGACATGTAATCAAAACATATTTAAATACTTTATCTTCAAACAAATTAATAGAAAACTGTGGGCCAAGAAAACTGACTTTAAGAATTTAAAACAGCAGTCTTTTCTTTTTTCTTTTCATACTCTGGATTTTTCCATTACATTTGACATTGGTGACTCTCCATTGCCCTGACATCATGTTGTAATTTCTCTCTAACTCTTTCATCTCCTTCACTGCTGTTGATGCTTGATCATGGGCCTCAATCAGATCCCAGCCTTAGGCTCTCTTTTTTTTGTTCCTTTACACTCACCCTTTCCAGGTGCTTACCCCCTCACATGGTTTCTGTTATTGCCTCCCAAATCTGCATCTTAGTACCATGTACCTTTCTAGTCCTTCACCTTCAGTAAACCTCAACTAATTAGTCCCATCTGCCAGGTGAATTATTGTACAATGGGCTTTGTCCAGTTTATATCAGGTTGAATATACAACACTGCTACTTGGATGTCCAAAAATCATCTAACATTTAGTAGGACCTCAGTTGGACTTCCTTTTGTTTGGAAACAGGTATCTTTCAGCACTGGAGTGATTTTTAACTTAATTTTTTAGAATTACAATTATAAATCTACCATTCCACCAAAATCGATCTGATTAATTTTGCTAAAGTGCGCAATTCAGTGGTCATAGTTCTAAGTCATTTTACCTGGACTGTGGGTAGCATTTGGCACAGTTGACCGCTCCCTCCTCCTCCATATACTTTTCCCCATTTGGCTTTCAAGAAGGACACTATGCTTGCTTGGTTTTCCTCCTTCATTCCCTCCCACAGAGTTCTCTTGTCTTGTGGCTTTAAATTCCATCAATGTAGATGACGATTCCCAAATTTTATCCCCATTTTGGACGTCTTTCCTGGAGTTCAGATTGGTAAATCTGATTGTCCATTTCACATCTCCACTTGGATATCTAATAGGTTGAATAATTGAACATCTCCAAACCAGAGCTGCTGATACCCACTTCCAACAAACCCATTCCTTTGCAGTCTTCACCAGTTCACTGTACGGTGCTCCATCTTCCAGTTGCTTTGGTCAGAAACCCTGGTGTCATCCTTAATCTCTGTGTCATATTCCATACCTAGTCCTTGGGTAAAACCCCATCATCTCTACTGTTCATAGGTATCTAGAATCCAGCTACTTCTCCAAACTTCCACTGCTGCCACTGTAAATCAGGCCACTGTTACTTTCCCCCCATATTATTGCAGTAGCCTCCTAACAGAGCACCTCGCTTCTGTCGTCATTCCCTGACAATGTGTTCTCAACATAATAAATGAGCCTTTCAAAATGAAAGTCAGATCATGTTGTGTTGCTATTCAAGACTTTCTAGTACCTGGTCATTTCACTCAGGTAAAAGTCAGATCCTTACAGTGATTTCTACAGAGGGCCCTGTGGAATCCAGTCACCTCTCCTCATCTCTTAGCTTACCTTTCCTCACTCCCTCAATTCTAACCACGCAGGCATCTTCCGAATTGCTTGAACATTCTTGGCACACTGCTGCCTCAAGGCCTTTGCACTTAGTGTTTTCTCCGCCTTAGATGCGCTGTTCCAGAAACCTGTGTAGTTTCCTCCCTCACTCAGGTCTTTTACACAATGGTCATCTTCTCAGTGAGACCCTCCCTGGCCACCCTATCTAAAACCCACCTCCCTGACACTTTTGAACCTCTCCTTTTCCTATTTAACATGTATCTCCAACATACTAGATATCCTACATATTGACGTTATTTATTATTGTCTGTCTTCCCCAGTACAATGTGTGTTTTTGTTCATTGTCCTATTTTCATGTCATATAGAAGATACTCCATAAATAATTGAGTTCATGGATTTTATTGCAAATCCTCTTAATTTTTTTCTTCTTAATTTCTCTAGGTTTGTTCTTCCTTTTTATGCCCTCATGTCTGCATCACTGCAGCTTTCTAGTCATGCCTCCTTACCTCAGTCTCATTAAACACAAACCTGCTAAAATTTTTTACCTTAAATACATTTTATTATGATTCTTTATGTGTAAGAATTGGCTTAAACTCCCTATACTTTCATGTTGAATCTGATCTCCTTATTACTTTGCAAAGTGTGTATTGTCTTGGCATAGTAGCTCCATCCCTCTATCCCTCCCATTTCTTATCATACCTATCTTCTGTTAAATGCACAGTAATCTGTGTATTGTCACCTGAATGGGCTTGCTTGTCTCCAGCCTCTGTAGTGGCTCCCATTCCTCACACCAGAACAGTTTGCTCACTTCCATCAAAATCTGACTGAAATCGCACCATGAAGCCTTCTGTGACATAATTAATAATTTTTACCCAATTTATGTTTAATATTTTCTAATAACATTTTTCAAAGAGAATATATATACTCTATTGTCTATAGATATATTGACTCACATTTTATCTTTCATAAATACATTTGTGAGGTTAAAACTTTGTTGGAGTTAAGAGGGCATAGCACATGATATGGTTGGTATCATTCTATAGCAAACAAATCTTACCATGAGTAGAGTGGTTTTATTGAGCTAACATTAATATTTTTATTTTCTTGTTTTAGGTATCATTGCCCAATGCCCAAGATCTTTTATGTTCAACTGACTGTAGGCAATAATGAATTTTTTGGGGAAGGAAAGACTCGACAAGCTGCTAGACACAATGCTGCAATGAAAGCCCTTCAGGCACTACAAAATGAACCTATTCCAGAAAAGTCACCACAGGTGTGGTATACTGTTGTGTGTGACAGTTTCTTAGAGTTCCTCAGTAAGGTGATTGAGAAGACAAATACAAGTGCATTTTTTATGAATCAAATACTCTCTTCTGATTGGGAAGAATACTAGAGTGGTGATCTAATCTGATTTGCTTCTCAGATTACCTGTACTATACTGACTCATGTTTCTGTTAGGATGACATCACCTTTGAGAATTTTGGTTTACTTAATGGTGTTCACTTTCTATAGGAAGTAGGAATGCAGAATTTGGGGATGTGAATAATAATGAGATATATTCAGTTACATTTAGTGCTATATTTATTGAGCATGGGTTATAGTGTGTTAATCTATAATCAAGGAATGAAGCAGAGGAGATGTTTATGGATTTTTCAGTCCTATTTTATTTACATATGAGGATAATCTTGAGTAATTTTCACCCATTCTCATGGCTTCACCTACTTTCTCTACTGACTTCAAAGTAGTATTTCTAGTTCAGACACATCTTATAAGTCAGCTTCTTAATGAATTCTCCACTTAGTTATTTAAAACTGTACAGTCAAGCCTCTGCAATTCCCCTTTCCTCAAACCTGTTGTTTTTCCCCCTTTGAGATTTAGTCAAACAGGTATTTTTCTCCCTGTACACTTTCATTATGATTCTTGCCTGTTTGCTTATCTGTTTTCCTGCTAACTTACAGACTTCTTGCCTCCTGATCTCTTTATCTGTAATACCCACACAATGTCCAGCTTCGGTGAGGTCCTCCAGGAGTATGTGTTAAATAAGTGAATAAGTAAACTGGTACCAGAGTCAGAACCAGAGCTCCAAAATTCTCATTTCTATCCCATACTCTTTAAATAACAGCCTCCTTGGAAGATTAGGTATCATATTAGAATGCCAGTGGAGGTATTGTGTGTATAGTGGGGTGGGGAGTGGAAATCTCGAGAGTGAACTGGGTCTGGAGAATAAATTCTGAGTGTGGAAATGGTTGAGTAAAAGATTTCCACACTCAGCATTTATTCTTCTACTTTGAGGAGAAAGACTAAAAACCAAATCACAAAAAGCTGTACAGCAAAGCCCTCCACTACTGTGGTTACATAGGAACCCACAAGATAGAGCCTCTGGGTTCCTGCTTCTTGTATTTTTTAGATAGGCACTCGTGATTATAGACTGTATGTAAAGTTTGTTACAAAGTAGAGATTCAGTGTCATATCCTGTTTTTTTGTAATTTAGAATGGCGAATCAGGAAAAGAAATGGATGATGACAAAGATGCAAATAAGTCTGAGATCAGCTTAGTGTTTGAAATTGCTCTGAAGCGAAATATGCCCGTCAGTTTTGAGGTATGTGCTCAGTAGAGAACTTCCATTTTTCCACTTGCTCCTCATTATTTTGAATAAGCAAATAAAGTTAATCAATATACTAGTATCCTGAAGAGGTTAATGTGCTTCCTTATGTTCAGACTCTATCATGAAATGATGTAGGCCCTGGGGAAAATAGGACTTAATATAATATCATGGCTTCCTGCTGATTTCTTTGGCTTTTCTGTATTAAGCCATTTGTATATATATTTCAGTTTTTATCATAAAATTTAATTTGAGTGTAAGATAATTTGTAGTGCCCTATAGGATATTTTAAATAGGATCATACTGAAAATATTCAAGTAAATATTTAAATTAATATCAAGACATGTGTATTGAACATCTAATTTCTTCTAAATTTGTGGAGGCCAATATATATTTAAATGTTGAAGTCACTAAGAAGTAATTAAGCAGCTCTCTAGTTTACAACTAGATAGGTTACAAAATAGTCATTAAAAGAGGAAAAAATATTTTAATTAATATAATACCTCCTTTTTTTAGAGTTCACTACTTTTGTAACTCAGTTATCTAGAAAATAGGCAAAAATCCAGGAAATAAGCTGAGTCATGGAGTATCCTTCAAATTGTGTGACATTTACCTGTTAGAAAGTCTCACATTTTTACTCACTGGCAGGATCAACTGACCTCGACTGAGAACCTGTTTGCTTTCTTCTTAGATATAATTCTAACAAGTTGTTTAATTTCTCAGCCCATAGCAGATTTAAAGTAGCAAAATAAAGAAAGCAGGGAGAGAATATCCTTAGAGGCCTATTGGTTCCAGCAAGAAATGAGAGGGAAAATACAGAAAACCTATCAAAAAGTAACTGTATATATTCAAAAATTATTGGAACATAGGGCCTTTTAAAGGCTGCAGTGAATAGGAACAGCTTAATGAGTCCTAGAAGTCCTTAGAGGCATTGATGTAATTATCTAATGTGAGCAAGAAAAGGTTAAATATTTAGTATTATCTGTTAAGTCAGAAAGTATATACTTTTTTTTAAAATTGAGGATGTCCATCTAAGTGGTTAAAATGAACAGTTTTTGTGTTTACACTAGTAAACTTAAATTACTTAGTATGCTTATCATAAATTCCTTATACCTAGTAATGTTGGATTATTGAGATACTATGTTATTTTTCTTTACTTTTCCTAATCGGTATTCAGTATTAGAAAATAAAATTTTAATATAATGTTAAATGATAAAACTATTTAACTAAATAGGGCATCTTTTATAGGTCAGAATTTTGAAGGAAACTAAAGGTTTGAGCACTCAGGTTTTGGAAGACTTCCCTCCAGAGCTGGTAGAGTTTAAAGAGTACATTAATACAGGCTGTAGGAACATTCAGAGTAGACAGATTGATAATCATTACTCTAGAAAGCTAGGTATTTTTATGGCAAGTCTATTTACCTTTTAAGATATTGTCACAGAGAGTGAACATTCGTCTCTATAAAAAAAGCTATTAAGGTCTTTATTAAAAATGGGCTATTTTTCACCCGGGAGCTGTTTGAGAGGCTTCCACATGCAGGACGTGTTATGGGTTACAGAATTCCAATAGACATTACCCTTGTACTCCAGTAACTTATTCTTACAGAGGAGAAAATTAAATATGTACACAATTATATACCAATTATCATTCTTGATGGCCTTGCCACCAAATCTAATATGGTATGTTTTATGTTCTTAATTTGCTGTTCTACAAGAAATGGGGTAATCATATTTAGAATTGCCTGCTTCAAACTGGTACAACACCGTTTTGATTATGAATTCAATGTATTTATTTAGGATTCTTTTCTTTCAACTTCAGTTCATTAAGCATCATAAATGAATAGTTTCTATTTAATACCTTCATAATAATGTTATTAAAGAAATCTGTAATTTTGGCATAATTTTTAATTTCAGTTTTTTTTATGATAGGAACATTAAGAAAGATTCATGTTATAAGAACACACCTGAAGTGCCTATATTAAACATGTTATTTATATGTAACAGGTTATTAAAGAAAGTGGACCACCTCACATGAAGAGCTTTGTTACTCGGGTGTCAGTGGGGGAGTTTTCCGCGGAAGGAGAGGGAAACAGCAAAAAACTCTCCAAGAAGCGTGCTGCGACCACCGTCCTCCAGGAGCTCAAGAAACTGCCACCTCTTCCTGTGGTTGAGAAGCCAAAACTATTTTTTAAAAAACGCCCTAAAACTATTGTAAAGGTAAAGGTATGATTGTGAACATTGGTCTGTTTTACTAGGTAAATACATAGTAACTACAGATAAAATTTTCCCATAGGGCAGGCACCTAAACCTGTGGATTATGTACAGTCCCAGAATCAGGGTTGGACATGTGACTATAAATTAATAATTCCTCTTCCTTTTAGACACTTGAATACCTGCTTTTGTTCATCAAATAATAATATACCTATTTTTAGTGTTTATGGTAAAAAAATTTCTTTCCCATTCATGATCACCTTTAGCATAATTCTGTTCATGACCTTGGAAGGTAGATGACGTTACCCCTCATTTTACAAATAAGGTTTTATGAAACATGTTTAGTAGCTCACTTTTATCCACCTGTCATGTGGAGCAACTGTAAACTCTTCTGATCTCTAATCCAGTGTTCTTTCTGTATCCCACACTGCTATGTACTAAGTTGTTAGTTTATCATAAAATGTTAATGGGAAACAGAGAAATAGTCATATAAATGATACTGATGACAGCAGCAGCAGCTAGTGTATATAAAGCTGTGTGTTAGACTTTGTTCCAGCACTTTGCATGCTGTATCATGTTTAATCCTCAGAGCAGCCCTATGAGGTGAATAGTAGTATTTTGTTCTCATTTTTTCAGGCATGTGTACTTTGCCAAAGAAGAATACAGAGCACACAGCTTTTCAAATTGATGTGATTCTGTTAGGATCAGATTTTACCTACATTAGCCAAAAAAAAAAAAAAAAGAGAGAAAGAGAGAAAGAAAAAACACAAAAAGCAAAGGCCAAAGGAATGAATGAATGGTCACTTAGTACAGGACAGTGCCTGTGAGTGCTCGATATGCTTGACATAAATGGAGCTAGATTCTGCTCCAGAGAAAGCCTTAAATTGTCACTTGTCCATTACCATCACAGCCTCACTTATTTAGCAGACTTCTGATTGAGTTCTCTGAATCAAGGAGTATAGAAATGAAGTTCATTTTATCTTCAGTGAATTTCTTTTGTTTCAATCATGCAATGGCACAGCTGAGGTATTTCTATAGGTTTTATACCTTTATACCTTTGCTTTATTTAAAAACGTGCATACATATTTATATAATAAATAGCTATATGAATATTTGTTCTTTTAAATGAATACTGTAATTACTTCACTGAGATGTAGGTTTTGCATTCTCTGAAATAGCATTCTACATTATATGTAAGGTAGACTAAAAATAAATGCCAAATAGAGCCTCTTCTCATGAGTCATAGTGGTTCCAAGGACTGGTTTTCATTCATATGCTCTAACCACACAGTTAGAGATGGGGATATGGCTATTAAGAACATGACCTTTGTTTATAAAGTGGGAAGAATGATTGAACTTGCTTCATAGGATTGTTACGTGTTACCTGAAGTAATACACAGGATGCACTAGTATATGATTAAATATTTGTTACCAGTACGAGTATTAAGTAATAAATATTAACTCCTGATTTTTATTTAGTGCTGTCTATTCACATTTTATATGGGTATGTGTATCTCCATGGTTCACTTTGTTAAATCTCTGGTTCACTGTGATGGAGGAGCAGTGCTCTACATCAGAATGGCAGCTTAAAACTCGTCACAGTAACTTCCATCTAATGAAACTGAATCTAATCTTAATAAATTAAGAAAAGAATTTTTATTTTTAAGCTTAGAAAAAAATGTATTTTTCATGAACTAACTTCATGAAATCTTTCATGAATTCCTTCATGAACTAACATTAGGTTAGAAAAAGATCTATGTATTTTTATAGTAGGATATAAATATGACTCTTGTTACTTTTAAAAACTGTATCCAGTAAAAGCAAGATTGTTTAACTGTTATTCCCAAGAGGAGGAGAAACTTTTTGAATTCTTAATATTATTTGCTACTACTTCTAGTATATAAGCATATTATTCAAGGACTTTCTATCTACCATTCAGATCTCAGCTTAAACTTGACTTCTTCAAGGAAACCTTCTCTGATGCTCCCCCACTCCCAGATTAGGTTAGCCCCCTGCATTTTAATGCACATACGTCACACTTGGAATTTCTTGTACCGTGTCTGTCTTATGTTAAAATAAAGCCTGTAGATATCCTTTGAAATGTGAGGTTATTTTGAGAAAGCAGTATGCATATGAGTTGGAGTCTAGATAATTCTAACTGTGAACACATCTTACAGTGGGCCAGTAAATGGGTCAGCTTGGAATAGTTCCTCAATTTTCAACATTTCCATCACTTCCTTCTATGTCCTATATCACTGTAGTATCTGCAGTTCCTTATATGTAGTTGAAGTAGAGAAAATATCTGTTGCTAATTTGTCTTGACTTTATTTAGAATATTAAAGCTAGGACATTGTCTCATTTGATCCTCCTAATCAGTCTGTGATGTAGCTGTTACCTCCATTTTACAGTTGAGGTCCTCTGTATTTAGGAATCGTACCCGTGATCACATAGCAGAGTCAAGTTTCTGGTCCAGTTGTGTCTGACATCAGTGCCCATTTGAAACTGGTTGGTTGTGAACTGCTTTTGGATTTTAAGATTTACTCTGCAGAGTTATGTTATTGAAGTGTAAGATTGCCCTGATGATGTCTTTGGGTTTATGTAGTTCTTTTTTATAAGAGGCTTTCCAGTGTTGGAGATACAATTTTCTGGGCACAACTGTTAGGAGACTGTCCTTACTGGTTTGTAGAATGATAATCTAAGACTTGGTATTCAAGGAGTAACTTGTATTACCAAGGATACTAACGTACCCAAGTTAATTTCAGTCACGGGAAGAAGCCAGCAATCCTTACTGTCTCAGTAACTCCATTATTATCTAACTGGACTTGTGTGTCTGGTTCTTCGTCATTGGAATCCGTATGAACAGCAGTGTCTTTGGAACTTAAAGACATTCTTTTGAAAGAGGCAAATGAAACAGGAATAAAGACAGCATATCATTGAAAGTATGTTTTTATTTGAATATCTTCATGAACTAGGCATACTTCTAGTGCTAAACTCAAAAGCTTCCCTTTACTTTTTAATTGATATCTCAGTCTTAGACCTGTAAGTTATTGTCTGTCTTTCCTTATTGGTCTTTCTTTATCTCCTTTATAATTTACTTAGTTTTCATTGTTTGGAATGTAAGTAGAAATCAGTGTTTTGTCAAAAGCTAATCTGTTCCTTTTCTCTCCTCTCCCTACACCTAGCTGTTGCAGTACTGAAGTTCTCAGTCTTCTTCCTTTACTGTCTCCCTGGGTTGATCTTCATACCAGGGCTTCATTCAGTCTTTGTGTAGATGATTCCCAAATACTCTACCCTACACTGCCTATTGGGCATTTTCACTTAGTATTTCACAGGCCCCTCAAACTCTGTGTCCAGAGCTCATCATGTTTCCTTCTAAACCTCTTTCTCCCTCAGCATTCCTTACTATAGTGATTGTCACCACCGTCCAGCTGCTGAAACAAAAACCTGGGAGTTTTCTCTCTTACCTCGTTTATCCAATCAGTCATTAAATCCATTGGTTCCATCACTTAATGTTTCTTAATGTAGTCCATTTCTTTCCATCCCTCTGCCACCCTTTTGGTCCAACTCATCTCTTGCCTGAATTACTACAGTGGGTTTTTAATAGGTTATCCTCAAGTGCTTTTGATATCAAATGGTCTTTTTAAAAGTATTGTCTTTTAGAAACATCGATCAGATCATGTCATGCCTCTGCTTAAAATCTTTTACTAATTTCACATTGCTCTTTGGATTAAGCCCAAAATCCTAAACGTAATTTAAAAGACCCTGCAGGATCTGACCTGGAGACTGTACTTGCAGCACCCAACTAGTTATGGTAGAGACTCAAGCAGCACCCAGAAGAGCTAAGGCTGTGCAAGGGTTCTTATATAAGTTTAGTGTAACATTTAATCTGCGACACAGTGATTATCCTTGCTCTAATACCTGCTTTAGAATAAATGTTCACGGGTGGAAACAAAAGTTTCGACCATACGATAGATGTAAAACTTTATTTCTAGGAATATTGTATGAAGAAAGTTAGTTCACATGCAGAAAGAATATTTGATTTGCAGTTTTTTTGTTTTTAACTCTTTTAGAAAATACTAATATAAGCTATATATAAACTTAATGTAAAGCAAACTTTATTCATAAACATTTTCCCATATAAAGTTAAAAACTAGAGTGCCTTTTGAAAGGTTTATATAGAATTTATGCATAAGTTAAAAGCATACTAAGTAAAGTAGGACCTGTTGCCCAACTTGCATATAGGACATTTCTCAGTGAGGCTGAAGCTGTGTGTATGCCCCTCACTGTTAGCCTTCCTCCCCCAGGTGACCGCCTCCCCAGGTGACCACCATCAGTAGTTTAGTGTTTAACATTTCCTTACCATACAGGTTTACTACATGTTTGCTTTTCTGAAAAGTGGTATTTGGTAAGTTTTTAAAACAGCTTTATTGGGGTATAATTGACATAGTGAACTGTACATAGTTAAAGTGTACTATTTGGTATGTTTGGGTATATGTCTGCACTTGTGAAACCATGACACAAAGTAATGAACCTTTTCATTGCTCCCAGGAGTTTTCTCATGCCCCTTTGTACGCCCTTACCCTCAGTTCTCAAGCTTCCACTGTTTTTGGCCTTGCTTCTTTCACTCAGCATAACCATTTTGAGATTCATCCATCCTGTTTCATGTATGAACTGCTGGTTCTATTTTATTGCTAAGGAGTATTCTGTTGTATGGGTATGCCACCATTTATTTATCCTTTCACCCTTTGGTAGGTATTTGAGGTGTTTCTACTTTTGGGATTACATATGAAACTGCCATGAACATTTATGTATAAGTCTTATCAGGATATGCTTTTATTTCTCTTGGGTAAATGCTAAGGAGTGGAATGGATTGGTCTCTGAGTGGGTATACATTGGACATTTTAAGAAACTGCCAGTTGTTTTTCAAAGTGATTATACCATTTTCTCATTAGCCATGTGTGAGAATTCTAGTTGCTGCACATTCTAACACATAGTTTAGTCTTCTGTGAGTTTTATGGTGTATCTGAATGTGACTTACATTCAGATCCTTGAACCATTTCAAGTTCACTTTTGTGTATGGAGTTAAGACAGTAATCCAGTTTCATTCTCTTACATGTAGCTTTCCAGTTTTGCCAACACCAGTTGTTGAAGAGGCTGTCTTTTCCGCACTGTGTATTCATGGCTCCTTTATCATATATTAATTGACCATATATGTGTGGAATTATATCTGGACTCTCTATTCTGTTCCATTGATCTGTTGGTCTGTTCCATTGGTCTGTTCTTGTGCCAGTACCAAATTACTTTGATTACTGTAGCTTTGTAGTAGAGCTTAAAGTAATCTCCCCAGCTTTGTTCTTCCTTCTCAGGATTGCTTTGCTATTCGGGGTCTTTTGTGGTTTCATATGAATTTTAGGACCATTTGTTCTATTTGTTGAAGAATGCTGTTGGTATTTTGTTAAAGATTGCTTTGAATCTCTAGATTGCTTTAGGCTTACTGTGATCTTAATATGCATTTTCTGACTCAATGAAATTGATTCTTTTTATATCTTTTTTCCTCTGTTAAACATATGTTCATCTCTTCTGCCCAATTTCTTTTAGATTTTCCTTTTCTTAGTAGTTTGTAAAAACATATTTTGGATGCTGTATGTACCTTTATGTAGTTATGTGTATTGCCAGTATCTCTTCCTAGTTCATGGCTTGTCTTCTCATGTTCTTTTTGGTCTGTTTTGATGAACAGAAGTTGTGAAGCAACTCTACTATATGGAAGAGTTTAAAAGTATAGTCGACTCAATTTATCAATAATACCTCTGAGCCCTAAATCTCATAGAAGCCCAGTTTGGGGTCCATTTTATGATTTTTCTTTATAAATCTTTGTAAATGACTCTCACTATCTTCTCCAGTCACAGTTTTGGGGGCAGGGGGAGAACCACTGTTTCTTTAAAGATCCAATACCAAGTTTTACAAGCATGTTTTAAAATTTTTCTTAAATTATTTTTTTAGGCTGGACCAGAATATGGTCAAGGAATGAATCCCATTAGCCGCCTGGCTCAAATTCAGCAGGCCAAGAAGGAAAAGGAGCCAGATTATGTTTTGCTTTCAGAAAGAGGAATGCCTCGACGTCGGGAATTTGTGATGCAGGTATTTCTAACTTTTACATTATGACAAATTTTTTAAGTGATGAAAAAATTAGAAATCTCTAGGATGGAATAGAGATAAGGGGGAAAGGCAAACTAGGCATAAATAGCAGAAAGTAAAACTCTTTACACTTAAATCATTCCTTTCCTTCAGGGCCACCTACCAACTTGGTTGAAACTTCCAAGTGTTGAGGATGTGTTAGAATAGATAGGATAAGTTTTGGAAGGGCTCTAAGTTCACATAGGTTATTTACCACAGAGCTTATCGTTTAGAATGTCTATCTCTAACACTGTATTACAGTTTGCAGCCAGAGTCTATTAACAGCTGGTAATAGGAGATGGATGGAATTAGAAACTAAATTTAGAAGGATGAATGTAGTAGATAAAACAGGGCCAAGAGCATGAGCTTTGGAGTTATCAAGAAAATTAGGGAAAGACAGCTACCTAGTAACCTAAATGTGGTGAGGCCTGAGGGATTCAGAATTGCTGAGAAACATAACTGTTGTGTGGCCATGACATTGAAGAATGGTTGCTAGTGTATTGGCAGATGCGTGGAATGAAGTAGAATGTCTGAAATATCCCCCTTTTAAAGCCCTACCTATCCATCTTCATTTGCCAACTCAATGTCTAGGTGTCATTAGGACCCAGAATATGGGAGAAACCTTTAATTTTTTATTATGAAAATTTCAAACACATCCAAAGGTGGATATATTTAGTAGTATACTATAAAGAATAGTATAATGGCATATTGGAGGGTATGCCCATCATCCAAACATAACAGTTAAAATTTTTGCCACAGTTGTTTAACTATTTTTTGTTTTTTTATTTTGGTATCATTAATACACAATCACATGAGCAACATTGTGGTTACTAGATTCCCCCCATTATCAAGTCCCCACCACATACCCCATTATACTCACTGTCCATCAGCGCAGTAAGATGCTATAGAATCACTACTTGTCTTCTCTGTGCTATACTGCCTTCCCCGTGCCCCTCCCCCACATTATATGTGCTAATCGTAATGCCCCTTAATCACCTTCTCCCTCCCTTCCCACCCCCCTGCTATTGGGTTTTATTTTCTCCCTCTGACCCCTCATTCCTCCAATCCTCACTTCTTTCTTTTCCTGAAGTATTTGAAAGCTAATTGCTAACCACATGCCATTTTATCCTATATACTTAGTATTTCTAAGAAATAGACTTTTTCTTAAAATTTTTTTTAAGTTAGACATGATTCATTAGATTCATCTAATACCCGTCTATATTTAAATTCTTCTTATTGTCCCAAACTGTTTTTACTGTAATTGGCCTGTCAGAGTAACTTTTTTCCAGTCAAACTCATGAATTTCACTCTCAATATAATTGAGTTAAATTCAACAGGTATTTATTGCATGCTGACCATATAGTAGACATTTTATCACTTAAACCTAGTATTTCATATTGATTATCAACTTCCATGCATGTCTAAGTTTCACCTTTCTTCCGTATTTATATTCTCCATATTTCTTTATGTTATAGTACCTACTACAATAGTATGTATATAGTAGGACCTTAATAAACCTTTGATACATCTTTGCTCTCTGCCTGCCTACTGATAGCTAATATGTTTAGCTTTTGTTGAAGATGTAAACTTATGATATAGTCACAAATAAACCACTGTTGAGAACCTAGATATCCAAAGAGGGGTGAGTTCTATGGTTAGTAAACACATTATTGTCTAGGTATCATTAGGACCCAGAACAGCCGTCTTCTGGTATTTTCACTTTGTGAAATATATGTTCCATTGTTCTTTTTAGATTCATAGCTTTGAAGAATTTTAGAAAGTATTTTTTAAACTCCAGAGCTTAAAGGAAAAAAATCACCTCAACTTCAGGCTTGTATTAGGAATAAAAAACGGCCTTGATTTTATTAAACAATTCCTTTTCTGTGGAGTATAGAGCCCCTTGTGAAAGAAGAATTTAGAATATCGTAGGCCAGCTTCCATTTTATGGGTATTCATAAACATTCTAGTCAAATGGGAACATTTGGCTGTGGTTTTAAATGTTTTCACACTGAATTCATATTGTTTTTCTCCCTTCTGAAAGCCCCAGTGGATTCATTATAGTATTGCAGCAACTTTATCAAAGTAAAGGCTTTTGTGTAAACTACTTAAGCAGTGTTATCATTTGTCATAATTGAATGTGGAAGTAAAAATATCTAGAAATAATATGCTTATATTTATCTATCACCAAAAAAAAAAGTAAGTTTTCTGTTATAAAATGGATGCAGTTACTGTTATTGATAACTAGATAGAAGAAAATCTCTGATAACATTATTTGGGTATTTAGTTCCAGAGTAAATTTCTTTAAACTTCAAATTATTTTTTGGAGAGGGATATTTTAATTTTTCAAGAGAAACTAATAACTAAATTGTATATCACATTCTATTGTTAATATATCATATCATATTAATTTTTCTACCTCTGACGAAGAGTCCAGGTTTCTAAAAAGTATATAAAGCCAATTTTATCAACTTGTGACTCAGTAAAAAATAAGAAGTAAGTTTTTGATAAATGTTATTTTAGAACTTTTTTGTTAGTTTTTGAGGATTTTATTCATTTAAGTGATTTGTTTAAAGACAAAAATAGAGCAATCTTAAATTTACTGCATAGCAAAATCATTGAGCTTCTTTGCAAATTAACATTTGAATATAAAAATGTTACTTGTAATAGTTAAAAAACTTGTTAACTTCATAGGAAGATGACTTATGAAGTTACATACTTACTTGACTCTTCTAATGATGTGGCTTTTTTTCTTGGGTGACTGTTGTACTTGTTGACAGGGAATGAAAGTCATTCAGTACAGTGGTCTTTTCCATTACTAACAAATAACTCTGGGGGTAACTGCTCACAAGCCATTTGACCATATACCTGTAAACTTGTGTGAGGAATGGGATGGATAAATGGGTAAAATGAATCCAGAAGCACGTATTTATAAATAAGTCTTAAAGGTGTCAAAGTGGGCCAGACACAGATCCAAGGTGAATGCTGAAATGGGAACATTACCCAAGATCAGAAGCCTGGAGCCAGTGGTCATCAGGTGTGGGTATAAATGAGATTTAGGGATGAAGCAACTAAAGAAAGAGAGTGAGTGAGGCATAAATAGCATGTAAAAATAGATGAAACATTTTCTGCTTCTCAGTGATCTTTTGCTTCCATTTACTTTGGCAAGTCCTTTGACCCTCAGAGCGGTAGAGGAAGCTTCTGATGTAGCTGGCATGCTCTTTTAGTTAGCAAGCATTCCAGCAACAACACAAGGGCTGTGAAGCTGGAGAACAAACCAAGCACTGGAAAAAATAACAGGTAGCAGAGGCTGCCTGTAAGCTAGGGGTTCAAGCACATTACACGTAGAGCCTGTTGTGTTCAGGTCAGCTGCAAGCCAGCATGTGGGAGGTGGTGTGTGTGCGTCCAGCTTCAGGGATCTGCCGTGAAGAGTGTCAGTGCTTCTCAGTGAGGCCATAGACTACTGCTGATATTTCATAATGTGGTGGTTTCAGAAGAGAAAGCAGTGAAATGTTTAAAAAATGTTGTACAAATTTGAGGATTAGTATTTGTGATAGTTGGTACAGAAATTATATAATGAATACATTTTTACTATTTCATGCACTGTACTTTGTCATTTAGTTTACCTTGACCAAAATTCTGCTACGAAGAGTACAATTTTTTGTCATATAATTTGTACATTGTTTATATTTCTTAAGTTTGTATTACTATTTTTTACTTCTGTCATATATCCCAAGTTCCTTAAAAGTAGCTGGTTCACCAAAGCTTAAAAGTAGTGATGGAAATAGTAACACAAATAAAACAAATATGGATACCAGATGGGAATCTACATGTTCTGAGACAAGTGAAATAGCCAGTGTTATGATTTCATACAAGAACTAAAAAAGGCAAATATGGGTAGAACTGTCATGCTTTATATCTGAAAACTGGATTTAGTTGTACCATGTATCCAGTCATTGCTAGTACCCAGTACAATATACTGTCATTGTGAAATTTTATTAAAGTGATATGAATCTACTGTAGCTTACAGATTTTTTTTTAAACAAAGTACTGTGACATCTGGTAAGCAGTCCAAATTTTCAGATATAGATTGCCTGTTCAGCAATCTTGCTCATTTTTCTATTAGCTTTTAAAAAATGATTTATAGGAATCCACTATATATCCTAGAATGTGAGTCTTTTGCAGTTATATGGCATTTCAAATATCTTGTCTTATGTGGTGACTTTACTTTTTTTCATGATGCTTTTGAGGGAGAAAGGTAATTAATTTTAATAAAGTCAAATTTACCTGTCTTTTCCCTTATTTTAACTTTATAATAAGTCTAGCTTTCCAGAATAATAATGCTGTCACCTTGTTCTTTCTCAAAATGATCTTGGCTCCTCTTAGCACTTTGTATTTCCATGTAAATTTTGGAATCAGCTTGTTAAGTATGTAAAATGTATGTGTGGGGTTTGGATGAGAATTCATTGAATTTATAGGTCAATTTGAAGAGACTTGATATTATTATAATATGAGTTTTCAGTACATGAGTATGGCATATGTCTATGAAGTTTATCTAAATTTTTCTTAATGCTTATTGTTTACTGTATAAAGATCTTAAATATAGCTATTTGATGTTCATTTGATGTAAATGATTTCTTTTTATTAAAGTATCATTGATACATAAATAGGAAGGTTTCACAAACATTCATCATTCAGCCATATTATCAAGCATTCACCCATATTATCAAGACCTCACCCCCTCCATTGCAGTCACTGACTATCAATGTAGTAAGATGTATAGAGTCATTAATTGTATTCTCCATGCTGTACTACTGTCCCAGTGACCTACCTATATTGTGATTGTGAATTATAGTGCCCCTTAGTCCCATTCTCCCTCCCCATTGACCCTCCCCAGCACTCTCCTTTGGTGACCACTAGTCCCTTCTTGATGTCTATGAGTCTACTGCTTTTTTGTTCCTACTGTTTTGCTTTGTTTTTATACTCCACAAATGAGTGAAGGCATTTGGTATTTGTCTTTCTCCACCTGGCTCATTTCAGTGAGCATAATACTCTCTAGCTCCATCCATGTTGTTGCAAATGATAGGATTTCCTTTTCTTTTCATGGCTGAATAATACGCCATTGTGTGTATGTACCACATCTTTATACACTCATCAATTGATGGACACTTAGGTTGCTTCTATATTTTGGCTGCTGTAAATAGTGCAGCAATAAACATAGTGGTGCATATTTCTTTTTGAATCAGGCATCTTTTCTTCAGGTAAATTCCTAGAACTGGGTCAAATGGTATTTCTGTTTTTACTCTTTTGGGGAACCTCCATATTGCTTTCCACAATGGTTGAACTAATTTACATTTCCACCGACAGTATAGGAGGGTTCTCCTGTCTCTGCATCTTTGCTAGCATTTGTTGTTTTTGTCTTTACGATTTTGGCCATCCTAACTGGCGTGAGGTGATATCTCATTGTGGTTTAAATTTTCATTTCCCGGATGATTAGCAATGTGGAATATCTTTTCATGTGCCTGTTGTCCATCTGAATTTCTTCTTTGGAGAAGTGTCTGTTTGGATCCTCTGCCCATTTTTCAATTGGGTTATTTGTTTTTTGGGTGTGGAGGTATGTGAGTCCTTTATATATTTTGGATGTTACCCCCTTATCGGATAAGTCTTTAATGAATATATTCTCCCATACTGTAGGATGCCTTTTTGTTCTGCTGATGCTGTCCTTTGCTATATAAAAGCTTTTTAATTTGATGTAGTCCCACTTGTTCATTTTTGGTTTTGTTTCCCTTGCCCAGGGAGGTGTGTTCAGGAAAAAGTTGCTCATGTTTATGTCTAAGAGATTTTGCCTGTTTTCTTCTATGAGTTTTATGGTTTTGAGACTTAGATTCAGATCTTTGATTCATTTTGAGTTTACTTTTGTGTATGGGGTTAGACTATGATCCAGTTTCATTCTCTTACATGTAGGTGTCCAGTTTTGCCAACACCAGCTGTTGAAGAGGCTGTCATTTCCCCATTGTATATCCATGACTCCTTTTTCATATATTAATTGACCATATATGTATGGGTTTATATCTGTGCTCTCTATTTGGTTCCATTTATCTAAAGGTCTGTTCTTGTGCTAATACCAAATTGTTTTAGGGAGGATGGCCATTTTGACAATATTAATTCTTCCTATCCATGAGCATGGGATAGGTTTCCATTTATTGGTATCTTCTTTAATTTCTCTCATGAGGGTCTTGTAGTTTTCAGAGTAGAGGTCTTTCATTTCCTTGGTTAGGTTTAGTAAATGATATCTTTTAATATTTTTCATTTTCTACCTGATTGTTCATGGGATATAGAAATGCAGCTGGCTTTTGTATATAACCCTTTATAGAGAGAGAACTTAATATACTCTCATAAATTCTTAAAATTAATCTGTAGATCTTCTTGGATTTCCTATGTAAGTATCATATCTGCAAGTACTGACAGTTTGTTTTTATAGTTCTACTTCTTAAAACCTTTTGTTTTTCTTGCCTTATTGTTCTGTCCTGGATTTGTAGTAAAATGTTAAATACTAGTAAAAGTAGAGGGCCCTCTTGTCTTGTTTTTAATTTCGCAATTACAACATTAAGTATAATGTTTGCTGAGGTTTGTTGTAGGTTTATTGCAGAATGCCTTTATCATATTAAGGAATTTCCCTTTCCCTAAATTTGCTATGAATTTTTATTATGTATGGATGTTGAGTTTCATGAAGTGCTTTTGCTCCATTTATTAGGGTGACTATATGGTTTGTCTCCTCAACCTATTAATATGGAAGATTCCAATGATTGGTTATGTTTTGATTTTTGAAGGTTAGACCAACTCTGCATTTCTGGAATAAACCTAATTTCATCATGAGTATTCTTTCTATATATTGCTTAGTCTAGTTTAGTATTATATGGTTTAAACTTAAACATTTATGTTCATGAGAGAAACTGGTCTGTAAATGTCTTTTCTTATACTGTTCTTGGATTTTGGAATCAAAGTGATACCTTACTGGATAACTGGGGACTGGTTCCTTTTTTTTCTATTCTTGAATGAAGTTCTGTAAGTGTAGCATTACTTGTTCATAATTATTAGGCAGAAGTTTTCTTTATGGAAAAGTTTTTAATTATGGTTTTAATTTCTTTAGTAGTTATGGGCCTATATAGTTAGGGATTTATTCTGTGCCAGTTTTGGTAGTTTGCGTCATCCAGCAATTTTTCCATTTTATCTAAATAATTATTTTTAAAATTAGCTAAAATACTCAATATCTTATTTCATAATGCTATAGAAGGTAAAGTTATCTCCCATTTTCATTATTATTTGTGTCTTTTCATGTTTTCTTGATCAGTCTTACCTTTAGTTTATTAGGCTTATTTTATTAGTCTTTCAGGGAACTAAGTTTTAGCTTTTTGAAGTTCTCAGTTGTACTTTATTTCTGTTTCCTTAATTTCTGTTTTTGTCTTTATTCTTCTCTTTTCTTTGGGTTTATTTTGCTAATAAATTCTTGAGAAGGATGTTCAGCTCATTACTTTTCTGCTTTTAAGCTTTTTTGGCTGTATTTTTTTCTTTTAGATCCTTCTTTGTTTCATCCTTCAAGTTTGATATATTGTATTTCCATTATTTAAAACATTTTCTGATTTCCACTGGGATTTTTTCTGTTGCATGTATTTAGTGGCATTGTTTAATTTCCAGAGTTGTGAATATCTTGTTGTCTGCCTCTTTGATCACTTATTGAGACCAGTGTATAAAAAGAAATCCCACTTATGTTATTTATTTTCTATTTCTCCTTGTAATCCTATCCTTTATTGCTTTCTAATTTACTTTTTATACTTGTATTACTCTTGGCACATATATCTGTAACAGAGCATTACTCAACTTAGAAAATGTACATGTGGGTATAAGATGGCTTATACATATTTATATATAGGTGTATATATACATGTATGTATCAACAGTTCACAAAAAGTAGCTGTGGAATAATTACAATAAAAGCTGTATTTATTGAGCATCTATGATTTGTTATACACCGTAGTTTACATATACTTTCTTGTTTAGTTTTCAAAGCAACACTATGAGGTAGTTGTATTATCCCTCTTTTACTAGTGAAAAAAACTGAGGCTTAGACATTTTGAATAGTTTGAAACAGTTCATACATCTAGGAAGCAGTTGAGTTGAATTTCATACCCAAATCTGACCTGGAAATCTTTGTTCCTAACCACATTATTGTACTAACCCTTGTATATTCTCTTAAGAAACTACACTTGACCCTTGAACAGTGCAGAGGGTAAGGGCGCTAACACCTCCCCCACCACCCACAGTTGAAAATCCGTGTATAACTTTTGACTCCCCCCAAAACTTAATTACTAATAGCCTCCTGTTGACTAGAAGTCCTACCACTAACATAAACAGCCAATTAACACATATTTTATATGTTATACAGAGTATATATTTTATTCTTAAAATAAAATAACCTGAAAGATGGTGGCATGAGAGGAGAGACAGAGGCTTCCTCCTAAAACTGCATACAGTTAGAAAATATAGTTGGTTCAACTAATCCTGAGAGAGCAACAGGAAAGAGGACTGCACCGGACTGCACACACCTGGAGAAAAGAGCAGATCTCACGGAACGGGGTAACATAACAGAGCTGTGGCCCAGCAGGACCCAAGCCCTTCCCCCACCCCAGCTCACTGGCGGGAATAAGAGAAATGGAACAGTGAGGGAGTGGAAGGCTTGGGACTGCTGAATACTTAGCTCCGGAGATCTGCACTGGGAGCACAAACCTACCTTTCATCGTGCTTTCATGATACTCGTGTGATTATGGGGTTGGAAAGCTAATACAGGCAGAATTCCTGGAGAGACTGAGATTCCAGCCACTTGTGGAAAGCAGGGATTCATATCTGGCTGCTCTGGAACAAAAGCTTATACCTGTGTGCTCGGCCCACTTGTTCAGGCAGTGGAGACAGGCATAGCAGTTGGGAAGCAGGAAACAGCTCTTTCCTTCCCTCAGGCACCAGTACCGCTCCCCTGCAACCCCTGACATTGCTTCGGGGTTCAGCAGCTCCAGAGTAGAGCTTCTGGACACTAGAGGGCGCCATATACAAATATGAAACACCAAAGAAACCTGGTCCAGAGTAAAATTATTAATACAACTCCTGAGAAAGATTTAAATGACATGGACCTCGTGACTCTTCCTGAAAGGGAGTTCAAAATGAAAATCATCAACATCCTAATGGAGGTATGGAAAGACATCCAAGAACTCAGGAATGAATTCAGGTCGGAGATCCAATCATTGAAGAGCACGATGGAGGGTATTAAACGCAGGTTGGATACAGTGGAGGAGATGATAAATGAAATAGAAACTAGAGAAGAGGAATACAAAGAGACTGAGGCACAGAGAGAGAAAAGAATTTCTAAGAATGAAAGAATATCGAGAGAACTGTGTGACCAATCCAAGCAGAACAATATTCGCATTATTATAGGGATACCAGAAGAAGAGAGAGAGAAAGGGATGAAAGTGTCTTTGAGGAGGTAGTTGCTGAAAACTTCCCCAATCTGGGGAAGGAGATAGTCTCTCAGGCCATGGAGGTGCACAGATCTCCCAACACAAGGGACCCAAGGAAGACAACACCAAGACATACAATAATAAAATTGGCAAAGATCAAGGATAAGGACAGACTATTAAAACAGCCAGAGAGAGAAATAAGATCACATACAAAGGAAAGCGCATCAGGCTAACATCAGACTTCTCAGCAGAAACCTTACAGGCCAGAAGGGAGTGGTAAGATGTGTTTAATGCAATGAAGCAGAAGGGCCTGGAACCAAGGTTACTTTATCCGGCAAGATTATCATTTAAATTTGGAGGGATTAAACAATTTCCAGGTAAGCAAAAGCTGAGAGAATTTACCTCCCACAAACCATCTCTACAGTCTATTTTGGAGAGACTGCTATAGATGGACGTGTTCCTAAGGTTTAATAGCTGTCACCAGAGGATATAAAACCACAATAAAGAAAGTAGAACAGCTAATTACTAAGCAAATGCAAAATTAAAATAACTATTCCCAAAGTCAATCAAGGGATAGACAAAGAATACAGAATATGATACCTAATATATAAAGAATGGAGGAGGAAAAAAAAAAGAACCTTTAGATTGTGTTTGTAACAGCATATTAAGTAGTTAAGTTAGACTCTTAGATAGTAAGGAAGTTAACCTTTAACCTTTGGTAACCATGAATCTGAAGCCTGCAATGGCAACAAGTACATACCTATCAATAATGACCCTAAATATAAATGGACTGAATGCAGCAATCAAAAGACACAGAGTAATAGATTGGATAAAAAAGCAAGATCCATCTATATGCTTCTTACAAGAGACTCACCTCAAACCCAAAGACATACACAGATTAAAAGTCAAGGGATGGAAAAAGATCTTTCATGCAAACAACAGGGAGAAAAAAGCAGGTGTTGCAGTACTAGTATTAAGTATTAGACAAAATAGACTTCAAAACAAAGAAAGTCACAAGAGATAAAGAAGGACATTACATAATGATAAAGGGCTCAGTCCAGCAAGAGGATCTAACCATTGTAAATATATATGCACCCAATACAGGAGCACCAACATATGTGAAACAAATACTCACAGAATAAAAGGAGGAAATAGAATGCAGTGCATTCATTTTAGGAGAATCCTATACACCACTAACTCCAAACGACAGATCCACTAGACAGAAAATGAGTAAGGACACAGAGGCACTGAACAACACACTAGAACAGACGGACCTAATAGACATCTATAGAACTCTACATCCAAAAGCAACAGGATACACATTCTTCTCAAGGGCAAATGGAACATTCTCCAGAATAGGCCACATAATAGGCCACAAAAAGAGCCTCAGTAAATTCAGAAATACTGAAATTCTACCAACCAACTTCTCAGATCACAAAGGTATAAAACTAGAAATAAATTGTACAAAGAAAGCAAAAAGGCTTACAAACACATGGGGGCTTAACAACATGTTTCTAAATTATCAATGGATCAACGACCAAATTAAAATACAGATCAAGCAATATATGGAAACAAATGACAACCACAACACAAAGCCCCAACTTCTGTGGGATACAGCAAAAGCAGTCTTAAGAGGAAAGTATATAGCAATCCAGGCATATTTAAAGAAGGAGGAACAATCCCAAGTGAATAGTCTAAAGTCACAATTATCAAAATCGGAAAAAGAAGAACAAATGAGGCCTAAAGTCAGCAGAAGGAGGGACATAATAAAGATCAAAGAAGAAATAAATAAAATTGAGAAGAATAAAACAATGGAAAAATATCAATGAAACCAAGAGCTGGTTCTTCGAGAAAATAAACAAAATAGATAAGCCTGTAGCCAGACTTATTAATAGAAAAAGAGAATCAACAGACAACAGAATCAGAAACGAGAAAGGGAAAAATCACAATGGATCCCACAGAAATACAAAAAATTATTAGAGAATACTATGAAAACCTATATGCCAACAAGCTACAAAACCTAGAAGAAATGGACAACTTCTTAGAAAAATACAACCTTCCAAGACTGACCAAGGAGGAAACACAAAATCTAAACTGACCAATTAACCAGCAACGAAATTTAAGGGGTAATAAAAAAACTACCCAAGAACAAAACCCCCAGGCCATATGGATTTACCTCGGAATTTTGTCAGACATACAGAGAAGACATAATACCCATTCTCCTTAAAGTTTTCCAAACAATAGAATAGGAGGGAATACTCCCAAACTCATTCTATGAAGCCAACATCACCCTAATACCAAAACCAGGCAAAGACCCCACCAAAAAAGAAAACTACACACCAATATCCCTGATGAACGTAAATGCAAAAATACTCAACAAAATATTAGTAAACCGATTTCAAAAATTCATGAAGAGTATCATACACCATGACCAAGTGGGATTCATCCCAGGGATGCAAGGATGGTACCACATTAGAAAATCCATCAACATCATCCACCACATAAACAAAAAGGACAGAAACTACATTATCATCTCCATAGATGCTGAAAAAGCATTGAACAAAATTCAACATCCATTCATGATAAAAATTCTCTACAAAATGGGTATAGAGGGCAAGTACCTCAACATAATAAAGGCCCTATATGATAAGCCCACAGCCAATATCATACTAAATAGCGAGAAGCTGAAAGCTTTTCCTTTAAGATCTGGAACAAGACAGGGATACCCACTCTCCGCACTGTTATTCAACATAGTACTGGAGGTCCTAGCCATGGCAATTAGAGAAAACAAAGAAATGCAAAGCATCTAGATTGGTAAAGAGGAAGTCAAACTGTCACTATTTGCAGATGGCATGATATTGTACATAAAAAAACCCTAAAGAATCCACTCGAAAACTACTACAACTAATAGAGGAATTCAGCAAAATTGCAGGATACAAAATTAGTGCACAGAAATCTGTGGCTTTCCTATACAGTAACAATGAACTAATAGAAAAAGAAATCAGGAAAACAATTCCATTCACAGTTGCATCAAAAAAAATAAAATACCTAGGAATAAACCTAACCAAGGAAGTCAAAGACCTATACTCCTAAAACTAAAAGACACTCTGAAGAGAAATGAAAGAGGACACTAACAAATGGAAACTCATCCCATGCTCTTAGCTAGGAAGAATTAATATCGTCAAAATGGCCATCCTGTCCAAAGCAATATACAGATTCGATGCAATCCCTATCAAATTACCAACAGAATTCTTCAATGAACTGGAACAAATAGTTCAAAACTTCACATGGTAACACCAAAGACCCCAAATAGCCAAAGCAATCCTGAGAAGGAAGAATAAAGTTGGGGGGATCTCACCCCCCCACTTCAAGCTCTACTACAAAGCCACAGTAATCAGGACAATTCGGTACTGGCACAAGAACAGAGCCACAGACCAGTGGAACAGAAAAGAGATTCCAGACATTAACCCAAACATATATAGTCAATTAATATATGATAAAGGAGCCATGGACATACAATGGGGAAATGACAGTCTCTTCAACAGAGGGTGCTGGCAAAACTGGACACCTGCATGTAAGGGAATGAAACTGGATCACTGTCTAACCCCATACACAAAAGTAAATTAGAAATGGATCAAAGGCCTGAATGTAAGTCATGAAACCATAAAACTCTTAGAAAAAAACATAGGCAAAAATCTCTTGGACATAAACATGAGCGACTTCTTCATGAACATATCTCCCTGGGCAAGGGAAACAAAGGCAAAAAGGAACAAATGGGACTATATCAAGCTGAAAAGCTTCTGTACAGCAAAGGACACCATCAATAGAACAAAAAGGCACCCTACAGTATGGGAGAATATATTCATAAATGACAGATCCAATAAACGGTTGACATCCAGAATATATAAAGAGCTCATGCACCTCAACAAATAAAAAGCAAGAAATCCAATTAAAAAATGGACAGAGGAGCTGAACAGACAGTTCACCAAAAAAGAAATTCAGATGGCCAACAGACACATGAAAAGATGCTCCACATTGCTTGTCATCAGAGAAATGCAAATTAAAACCACAATGAGATATCACCTCACACCAGTAAGGATTGCCACCATCCAAAAGACAAACAACAACAAATGTAGGTGAGGATGTGGAGAAAGGGGAACCCTCCCACACTGTTGGTGGGAATGTAAATTAGTTCAACCATTGTGGAAAGCAATATGGAGGTTTCTCAAAGAGCTCAAAATAGAAATACCATTTGACCCAGGAATTCCACTTCTAGGAATTTACCCTAAGAATACAGCAGCCCAGTTTGAAAAAGACAGATACACCCCTATGTTTATTGCAGCACTATTTACTATAGCCAAGAAATGGAAGCAACCTAAGTGTCCCATCAGTAGATGAGTGGATAAAAAAGATGTGGTACATATACACAATGGAATATTATTCAGCCATAAGAAGAAAACAGATCCTACCATTTGCAATAACATGGATGGAGCTAGAGGGTATTATGCTCAGTGAAATAAGCCACGTGGAGAAAGTGAAGTACCAAATGATTTCACTCATATGTGGAGTAAAAGAACAAAAAAAAACTGAAGGAACAAAACAGCAGCAGAATCACATAACCCAAGAATGGACTAACAGTTACCAAAGAGAAAGGGACTGGGGAGGATGGGTGGGAAGGGAGGGAGAAGGGAGGGGCCCTTATGATTAGCATGTATAATGTGGGGAGGTCACAGGGAGGTCTGTGCAACACAGAGAAGACAAGTAGTGATTTTACAGCACATTACAATGCTGATGGACAGTGACTGTAATGGGGTTTGTAGGGGGGACTTGGTGAAGGGGAGAGCCTAGTAAACATAATGTTCTTCATGTAATTGTAGATTAATGATACCAATAATAATAATAATAATAATAATAATACAATTAAGAAATAAAAAGGAAAAGAAAAAAATGGGGGAAAAAATAAGGGGGATGCAGGTACAAGGACAGCAAGAGAAGTAGCAATAGCTAATTTTTTTGCATAAAGTGGCACTAGGAAGACTTTATATAGTGGGTGTCTTGAGTTGTACCTTTAGTAAGGTGTCCATGTACAGAGACAATAGAACAGTCCTAGCTGCATGAAATTACAAGGCAATTACAGAGAGTAATTTAGGATGTATATGATTGGGTAGGGAGATGAGTTTGCAAAGGTGCACTAGAGCCAGATAATTAGAAAATTTGATAGTGCTTAAGGAGTATTTTATGTTAATGTCAGTGGGAGTCATGAAATGTTTTTGAGGAGCACACTGGCTTGATCATATTTGTCTTTATAATAAAGATATCTGGCAGAATTGAGAAGGGTGGATTGGATTTGAGAGAAAGTAAAAGACAGGGAAACTAATTGAGAAACCATCCTGATCTAATCGTGTTTCTGTGTGTGTGTGTGTGTGTGTGTGTGTGTGTGTGTGTGTGTGTGTGTTTAGAGGGCCAATGGAACCCAGGCCAATTAAGTCATAATACGTGGGGGTGACATCCAGATATCATCAGTATTTTTTTTACAAGTATCCAGGTTTGGGGCTCAATGACTTAGCCTCTGCTGTTTTTATGAAATAAATACTGTGGGATAGATAATGGCCCCTGCAAAATGTCCATGTCCTAATACCCAGAACCTGCGGAAATAACAAAATAACAAAATAAATAAATGAATGAAATGAAATGAAATGAAGTGAAATGAAGTGAAGTGAAGTGAAATGAAATGAAATATAAAATGAAATATAAAATATAAAATAAAATAAATAAATAAAATAATATAAAATAAAATAACCCTAGAGAAAAAGAAATGTTTTCCAAATTGTCACAAATCTCCAAAAAATTTACATATAAGTGGACCCATGCAGTACAAAATCATGTTGTTCAAGGGTCACCTGTATTTAATATATACCTTTTTAAACTTGCAGGCAGTATGAACATTGTTTTAAATGGCACCAACATGAATTTCAGACTTTTTAGTTTAATAATTTAAGTAATGCTACATGTAGTCATAACCAACAAGAACTCTTTAACATGAATTTTATTTTTCTCCTTCCATAAATAATACAAGTTTATTGTTGAAGTAAAAATCTTCCAAGATTCTGTCATCCTGCTGTAACTCCCACTAACATTTTGAAGACTCCATTTCCATATTTTGCTCCATGTATATTTTCCTCCAGGTATATTTTCTTTTTTTAAAAAAAATTTTTTTATTAAGGTATGATTGATATACACTCTTATGAAGGTTTCACGTGAAAAAACAATGTAGTTACTACAATTTACCCATATTATCAAGTCCCCACCCATACCCCAATGCAGTCACTGTCCATCAGTGCAGCAAGATGCCAGAGATCCACTGTGTGGCTTCTCTGCTACACTGTTCTCCCCGTGATCCCCCACACCATGTGTACTAAACATAATACCCCTCAATCCCCTTCTCCCTCCCTCCTCTCCCACACCCCTCCCCTTTGGTAACCTCTAGTTCATTCTTGGTCCAGGTATATTTTCACTTGTGTTTATAGTATTACATAAATGGTATCTTAATCACTGTTTTTATTGTGGACCAAACTTTACATTTTTGAATGCTAGAGAGAAGAACACATTGCTTCATTGTTTTAAGAAATTCCTGTCTACCAAAACAAGTATCATTAATTTTGTATTTTAATCTTGTCAGGTCAAGGTAGGCAGTGAAGTTGCTACTGGAACAGGACCTAATAAAAAGATAGCCAAAAAAAATGCGGCAGAAGCGATGCTGTTACAACTTGGTTATAAAGCATCCACTGGTCTTCAGGATCAGCTTGACAAGGTGAGAGTTAAGTTTATATGCATGGGTCCTATCCTGTCAGAATATCAAATGATGATCAGATTCTGTTCCAACATTCCTTGCCTCTGAATAATGTTTTAACTGGTGTTAAAGTAGACGTCAAGCTTTAATTTCTCTAAGTCAGTACTTTATATCTTTAAAGATAGATTCTCAAGGTATAAAATAACATCTGTTTATGGGATCAAGATGAAATATTAATTATAGTCATAAATCAGCAAATACTAAAATTTTATTGTACGGTTGTAATATTTTATAAAATATCAATTTAATAATTTTAAGCATTTTAACTGGTGATTTTTTCCATGTAGACAGTTTTAATTTGTGCTTAAGAACAGAAGTTGTTTGCTTTTATTTCGGTAATACAGCTGAAAACACTGGAAATAAGATCCTGAATTAGCCCTTTTGGGCAAGAACTATATTGGACAGACACTCCATAAACTAATTTTTCTGTTTACTTTATATTTAAAGGTAAACTCAGAGGGTGTTTATTTTCTGCCAAGGTTTATGTTCATGGTCCCCTATTTCTTCTGCAGCAGTTAATGACATCATTAACACCTACCTCTGTTGTAAGAGAAGCAGAGAACCCTGAATTCAGGACTTGGCAGATAATTTGGTAGGAACTGGCTTGATTTCATTTTGTATTAAATGATCATTTTATCTATGCATACAGAAACTTTTTATTAAACAATTTGTTTGTATGAAAATTCACAAAACAGACTTAATAATTATATCTGTCAAGAGCAGAATGCTTTTTTCCATGCCATTTTCTCATATAAGATTTTGTTTCAGAAATATGTTGTTTCTACAGGAGCACAATTCTGAAGAAAATCATCTATTAAATAACATTTAGATATAATTAAGGAAACTGAATAACTAGGCAGTTATTTTGAGTGATTAAAAAGTTATTTGTCTGTGTGGTATTGCTAAAGATTTCAATTCTGTTTTTATAACCTGGCTAGTCAATGCTTTTTCTTCTTTTAGAAGTGTTTGTAACATGAAACCTCACATGTGTTCAAGTTTTGGTAGTTCCTACATTATGATATGTTGTTTTAACACGTTTATACTGACTTAAAACTGGTGAGTGATGTATAAAAATAAGTCAGAATAAATCTCCTCATAGACATTTATTTGTATGTTAAGTGAAAACAAAACAGAATAAAAAACCAGTATTAATTTCATTAATTCAAAAAACATTTTTTGCATACCCACTATTATTAGTCAAGGTTCACCAGCGAAACAAGAGCCCAACAGGATACGTGTGTGTGTGTGTGTGTGTGTGTGTGTACATATACATACATACCCACATCATACACAGAGACTTATTTTAAGGAATTGCCCCCATGTAGTTGTGGTGGGCTTGGGTAGTTCAAAGTATGATGAGAAAACCAGCAGGCTAGTGACTGGGAAAGAGTTGGAATTTGAGGCCATATGTAGTCTGCTGGGTAGTTCCCTGTTGCTTCAGGGGAGGTGAGCTTTTTCTTCTAGTCTGGGTATCAGCTAGGCTTACCCACATTATGGAGAGCAGTCTGCTGTACTCAAAGTTCAATGATTTAAATATAAATCTCTTCCAAAACACTCTCACTGAAAAACCCAGAATGTTTGAGCAAATGTGTGGGCATGGTAGCACAGACAAGTTGACACATAAAATTAACCATCACAGCCAGTGTACGCCGAACACTATCACTGAAGATAAATATGTAACTGAAACTTGGTTCTTGCACTCAAGGAACTGACCAGTAAGTGTTAGAGTTAAGGAGCTTTAATCGTATAACAACAGTTACAGTATCCTGGCACCTAGAGAACATGAGGGTGAATCTGGAAGGTCAGGAATAGCTGAGACTCTTGTTTTTATGTGATATAAAGAGCTTGAGGAATTATTAATCTAAGATTTGAACGTCAAAGTGACTTGATCTGGTTAACATTGTTCAAAAGACAATCCTGTAAATAATGTAGTGAATGGCTTTGAGTGGATGGGACTGAAGGCAGGGAGGCCAGTTAGGCTAGTGAAATTGTTCAAGTAAAAGATACTGAAGTTTTAAACTAAGGAGGAGGTAGTAGAGAGGAAAGAGGAAAAATACCAGGGATATTTCTGAAATGTAAGTGATGAGATTTCAGTAGCAGATAATATGCATGGTGGGGGGTAGGGGGGCAGGAGGGAGGAGGAGGAAAGAATATCTGCAAAGTGGAGGAGGGAGTGACTTTATGAAATAAGTGGCAGTCATGCCACTAAGAGGTCATGGAGGAGGAGGACTGAACACACTGATTTCTCAACAAGATCTTTGGTGTGTTAAAAGCAATTTTAAAGACCTGCAAAAGCAGTTTTTAAAAAGGTTTAAAGAAAGAAAACAAGATATGTATATGCTTAAGAGAATTCAGATAGCACAAGAGAGTAAATGAAAAAATGTTAGTCTCACTTCACTGAGGCCCTCTGTCTCTTCCTAAGGCATATCAGCTCCTACAATGGATGAATATTTGCCAGCATGTAGATTAGTGCTTGAAATACAGTGAATATTATATAAGGACTTCAGAAGTAAAAATAAAATAAATATCCTTACAGAGATAGTCTATGTATGTATACTAATATACTCCCTTTTTAAAAATTTAGATTTATTGAGATGCAGTTTAGTGATTTTTGACAAATGTGTGTGTGTGTGCACTCATTAACTACCACAGTTTAGATTTTTAACATTTCTGTTACCCCAAAAAGTTCCTTTGTGCCATTTGTAGTTTTTTATTTCGGTTTTCAGTTTGAGCCTATTATAAAGCAGTTATAAACACTCATATATGTCTTTATATGTACATATCCCTCTAGTGTATGTGTATATACATATTTGTTTAATAAGTACATGTATGAGTTTATACAAAACTGTAAAAATATTTTCCAGAGAGGTTGCTCCTTGCTGCATTCCCACCAGCAATGTTTGAGAGTTCCAATTATTCCACATCTTTTCCAGCTCTTGATATTGTCAGATTTGATAGCTTTGATTATACTTGTAGGTGTATAATGTTATCCCATTGGATTTAAATTTTTATTTCCCTAGTTACTAGTAATGTTCAGTATTTTATCGTATTTTCCACTCATATCTCTTCCTTTAAGTGTCTGTTAAAAAATTCTGTTTTTAAAAATTGGATGCTTTTCTTTCTTATTATTGAGTTGTGAGAGTTCATTGTATGTTTTGTATCAAGCTCTTTATCAGATAAAGGGTTCGCTTCCTCCTCCTGCCTTTCCCTCCCCTTCCTTCTGGTCCTCTCCTCTCCTCCTTTTCCACATAGGTTATCCAATTGTTCTAGTACCATTTGTTTAAAAGATTAATACTTTGCTCCATTGAATTCTCTTAATAACATTGTTGAAAATTATTGACCACATATGTGTAGGTCTGTTTCTAAATACTCTGTTCTGTTCCATTAATCTATATGTCTATCCTTAAGCTGTTACAACTGTTTAGAGAATGTAGCTTTTTTAGTAATGTTGGGATAAGATAAAGAAAACTCCATCTTTGTTTTTCTTTTTAAAAATTGTTTTGGTGAGCCTAGAACCTTTGCATTTTCAAATAAATTTAGAATCAATTTCTACACACACACAAAAAGCCCAGTTGGGACTTTTCTTTGAGATTATGTAAAATATATAGATCAATTTCACATAAATTGATATTTTAAGAATATTTAATCTTCTGAGTCACGAACAAGGTCTAGCTTTCCATTTAGTCAGTTAGAAATCTGTCCGAATAATGTTGAATGGAAGTGGTTGCTTGCTCTCAGATATCCTTACGTTTTTCCCTATCTTATGGAAACGATTTTTTTCACCATTGTATACCATGATGATTTTTTTAATAGATGCTCTATATGAGTATAATATTTCCCTTTATTCCTGCTTTGTTGAGAGGGATTTTTTCCCTTTATTATCAATGAATGCTTTTTCTGTATCTATTGAGATTCTCATATGATTTTTGTTTAGTTTGCTAACATGGTGACTTTCTTTGATGGATTTTTAAAATTTACATAATATATACATGACAGAAAATACCATTTTAACCATTTTTAGGTGTACATTTCAGTGGCATAGGCACATTCACAGTGTTGTATATCCATTACTGCTGTCCATTTCCGGAATGTTTTCATCATCCTAGATGATGTACCTACCAACACTAACTTCTCATTTTCCCTCTCCCCAGCCCCTGGTAACCTGTTTTACTTTCTGTCTTCATGAATTTGCCTGTTGTAGAAACCACATAAAAATAGAATCGTTCAAGTATTTGTCTTTTTTTGTTTGGCTTCTTTTACTTAGCATAATGTTTTCAAGGTTCATCCATATTGTAGCACGTATTAGAATTTCATTCTGTTTAAAGGCTGAATAATATTCCATTGATGGATTTATCACATTTTGTTTATCCATTCGTCTCTTGATGGACATTTGGGTTATTTTCAATTTTTCGCTATTTTGAATAATGCATCTATGAACATTGGTGTAGAAGTATCTGTTTTAGGTCCCTGCTTTCAGTTCTTTACAGTATATACCTAGACATGGAATTGCTGGATAGTATGGTAATTCTGTGTTTAATATTTTGAGCATTTGCCATATTCTTTTCCATAGTGGTTGTACCATTTTATATTCCCACCAGCAGTGTGCAAGGGTACCAACTTTTTTACATCCTTGCCAACACTTGGGGTGTGCATGCGTGTGTGTGTGTGTGTGTGTGTGTATGTTTTGTTTTATTTTTAAAATAATAACCATTCTAATGGATGTCAAGTGGCATTGATTGATTTTTGAATGTTGAACTAGCTTGCATGACTGGCATAAACCCCATTTGGTTGTGGTGTGTTACCTGTATTTTAATATATATATGGAATATACTCGATAATATTTTTAAAAGATTTTTATGGCTATGTGTATGAGAGATGCTGATATATTTTTTGTTGTTGTTGTAATATCTGTGTCTGGTTTTAGTATCAGTATCAAGGTAATGCCGGGGGTTCATATAGTAAGTTTGCAAATATCCCTTCCTTTTCCATAATCTGGGTCTAATTTACCTAGTTGGGTAACTCACATTATGTTGGGTCTACTTATATATGTTGGGTATAATTTACCAGTGAAGCCATCTGGGCTTAGAATTTTCTCTGTGGAAAGATTTTAACTACAAATTGGTTTTAAAATAATAGATACAGGGCTATTCAGGTTATCTTTTTCTACTTGAGTAAGCTTTATCAGTTTGAATCTTTTAAATAATTTTATCTGAGCTATTAAATTTATTGGTATAAAAAAACATTCCCCTTTCCTAATATAAGAATTTAATGCTTTATGTTTCTCTTTAAGCAGCAATTTAGTTCTGTCCCACAAATTTTGACAAGTTGAGTTTATTTTCATTCAATTCAGAATATTCTAATTTCCCTTTGAATTTCTTCTTTTAAGTACTATAAACTTTCTGATTTTTACTTTTATTATAAAGTGTTAATGTCTCCAATAATAAATTTGGATTTGTCGACTTAGAGTTTTATCAACTTCATTTTATGTACTTTGACGCTCTTTTGTTACATGCATACATATTTAGGTTTTTTTTTGTATTTGACTGCTTATTATGTGACTTTTTTCTCTCTATCCCTGGCAGTATTTCTCATTCTGAAATTTTGCTTTGTTTGATATTAGTATCACCACTCCAGTTCTGTTTTGGTTAGTGTTTGCATGAAGTATTTTACTTATTGCTTACTTTTAGCCTATCTGTGTCTTTTTATTTAAGTTGGTTTCTTTTAGAAAGCATCTAATTGGGACTTGCTTTTTAAAATCTAATTTAACAGTCTCTGCCTTTTAGTTGGGGGTGGTTAGATGATTTGCAGTTATTATGGTTATTGATAATGGTTGGATTTAATCTACAACATACTAGTTGTTTTTATTTATTTCATTTACTCTTTATTCACTTTTTTTCCTCTAATGTGGTCATATGTTTTACTTCTATGTTGCTGTGACCTCCTATTTTGGTCATAAATTTTATTTCTATATTAGTATAAAATTCTCAATTCATTATTACTGATTTTGCTTTATATAGTTAATTATCTTTGTATGTGGTTGAAATCAGGAAAATGTCTCATATTTACCCTCATTTTTACCATTTTCAGTACTCTTTATTCATGTTGGTCTTTTTTCTGGTACCATACTCCTCCTTGTAGGACTTTAATATTTCATGTATTATTAGCAGTTTTAATGAAGAAGTCTTCTCTTCTTTTTCATTTTTGCAAGTTACTGTCTAGATACAGGATTTTTGGTTTCTTTGGAGCTTTACAAGATCTTGTTTCATAAATTTTTCCTTTTTCGTTATCAGCAGTCTGACTATCATGTGTCTAAATTTGATTCTTTTCTTTTTTCCTTTATTACTTCTTCTCCTCTGCCCTCTCCCCTCTCCTTTCTGTTTTTCCTTTCTCCTCTTTATTTCTCTTCTTCCTCCCTTTCTTCTCCTTTTTATAGTTTTCCTGCTTAGTGGCCTCTGAACATATTGGATCTGTGATTTGTTGTTATTTAGTTGTTTTGTCAAATCTCAGTTGTTCTCTTTTCAAATATTTCTTGTTCTCTCTCTCTTTTGGAGTTTCCAGTTACATATTTGTTAGACCATTGGCATTGTCTTACAGCTCCAGAATTTTCTGTTCCTTTTTGTTTTTCACTCTGTGTGTGTCTCAGTTTGAGTAATTTCTTTTTGTTTATCTGCAACCTTACTGATTATTTCTTCAGCTGTGTCCGTCTGTTAATAATGACATCAACATTAATTTTCATCTGTGATTTTTTTTCCCCCTAGGATTTCCATTTACTTTTGTTCTGTGGTTTCTATTTCTTTGCTGAAATTCCCCATATATTCATGCATGCTGCCCACCTTTTACCCTAGATCTTTTAACCTATTAATCATAGCTATTGTAAAATTGGTTTCTTAGAGTTCCAGCATCTGGGGTCATCTCTGGGTCCTGTTTTGCTGATTTCTTTATTTTTTGATAATGGGTTATTTCTCCTGGCAGTTTTGGGGGTCTCATAATTTTTGAATGAGTGTTGGAAATTGTGTATTGAGAAACAGGATGAGTTAAATAGTATTTATGTTGAGAAATACACTTACTCCTCTTCTGTCAGACTGTTAATATGGAGGGTGGCATCAGTGTAGTTAGTAACTGAGCTCATTTTGGCTTTTGTGTGGCTATAGTCACTACCAGCTTCACATTCCTTTAGCAGTAGTGTTTTATGTGGGGTAAGGTTTAGGGAGAGTTTCCTACAGAGTTCTGCCACCCTCAGGTCTGAAGTCTTTTCTTCACAGTACTGTGGAGTGAGGCCTGCCTGTGTTCTCTGTAATCAACTGTTGCTTATTGTGTGATTATAGAATTGTCATGGATGTGAGGGGCATATAGTTCTTCATTTTCCTGTCCAGCTTCTTTCTCGGGCAGCCTCTGTGTGTCTGGATCTCAGGGGAGTTTTTCTCAATGTTTTTGCTTTCTTCCCCATGGTAGCCAAACTTTACTTTGGATCTGTGGTGGTCTTATGTTCAAAAAAGTTTCTTGCCCCTTTGCTAGAATTTTCAGACTTCTGCTTTCTATTGGTGGAGGTCCTGGCTCTCACGAGGGTTTTCTACTCCCTTTTTTCCCCAGGGGCTGGTTGGGTTGCCTCTGTTCCTTTTCCAGAAGCAGTGAATCTTTGCTTGAGCCTTTGGGGCAACAGAATTTCTTACCTCTACCCAAGAGGCAGTGGGATTTGTTTCTCCCCTTTCTTTAGTGCTTGGTATTTGCTAGAGTTATATTTGTTATTTGATAATTTGCTTTGTATGAGACAAGAATGTAGAGAAGTGTGTTCCATGCCTTTCCATCAGTGGCACACTTTTTCGCCTGTGGCATACATGCCTGTATTACTGAGTAGGTATTCCATGAATGATTGACCTGCTGTGTGCATTCTTTGATAAAGTGTGTTGGGCATTTGGGTTTCAATCTAGAATTTTCATATACTTGAAAGGTGGGAAATTTCTTTGATAATTTCTTTCCTTCCATTTTTTCTGGAATACCTGTTAGTTCTATGGGTGATCTTCTGATTCATTCTTCCTTCTTCCTTCCTCCTTCCCTCCTTCCTTCATACTTTTCCTGTTTATGTTTCTTTCACTTTTTATTCTGTTTTCTGAGGTTTCTTAAATTTTGTCTTCCAGTCTTGTTTGAAATTTTTTACTTTGGCTGTTTCCCAGAACTTGTCTTCATTCTCAGAATAGTCCTTATTATGGTATCTTACTATTGTGTAATACACACAATATTTCTTTTATGTCTGTCAGAACTTCTTTTTAAACCTTTTTTTGAAGTTTTATTCTGCTCCCTGTGTTGTCCGCCCCATTCTCTGTGGGCCAGGGCCTGGCTGTGCCCAGATGAGGAACGAGTCTGGGGATCTGATCTTCTAGGATGTCACTGAGGCCCCATCTCTTTATTTGCAGTGTGGCCTGCTGACCCCACCCTCAGCTGCTCCTGGTGTCCAGAGTCTCTCTGTTTTAGCCTTTCCTAACAGGAAACTTCTTAGGAAATCTGTCTCCTTGGGGTCAGAGAGGTGACCTGGAGATTTCGTAGCACTGTGAAAGACTTTCAAAACAGTCCCACTGCTCCTAGTCTTTCAGGCCTTTCAGGCTTCATCTTAGAAGTATCATGTGTGCTTCTAATTCCTGACACTTTCTGGGGTTCTGGGGCACAAATCAGTTTACTCTTTGTAAGTTCTTTGTTGGCAACTCGCTCTGTAGGTTAGGTTTCAGCCTATTGGCATCTGCTATGTTAGTTACAACATGTTGTTCCAGACCTTGATTGACTTAACTCTTCTGCTGTAGACTCCTTTCATATTTGTGGGGTGGGAAGAGAAGGGAGAGAGAATTTATGGATTATTAATTCAGAGATTTTGGGGAGAAAGAAGAGATTACTCCTTTTGTTCACTCTGTCCTGTTTAAGCAAACCTTTCAGAAGCAGTATCATTAAGAGTGTTGTGGTAGAAATCAGAGAGCCATAGGATTGATATTGAGTTGGAGGTGAAAAATTAGCCATAGGGAATATAATCTAATATTTAAATAACAGTGGTTATTAATAGGAGAAGAAAGAAAGAATGAAATGCTAGATTTATTACTACCAACTTTAACTGAGTCCTCAAGTACCAGAGAATCTGCATTCTTCTCATCACTGGCTCTTTCCCTCCCTAAAGTGCCTTACTCCTTACTCTATACACTTTCCTCAAATGTAAAACCCACTTCAGTCAGCTATCCTCTTATTCTGTGATGTTGTGTTCTACTTCAAAGACAGTGTGTAAGTGGGAGTCTCCCTAGGCCTTCCCATCAGCATCTGTCTGCATTTGCAGCATTAGTCTTTTTGTACCCTATTGCAGTAGCAAACTACATGCTAGAATTGTATTTTATGTTTATTTCTGGGTTTAATTTATCCACTTGACATCTGATAACAAATATAAAATGTTAATAGAAAATATGACTTTTTTTTCCTGGAGTACTTCATATCAATAATACCAGCTCCACAAACATAGAACATAATCATTTAAAGTCACTTATTGATTAAAATACTTACTACTTCAAAATATCTGAGTTTTAGAATGTATTTTTCACCAAATGAAGATCAAATCATCTGGCAAAAGTCAGTATGTTACAAGGTCACCTAAATTTAGGACTTAGTTTTCCCTTTCTTGTATGTCATTATCAGTGACTCTTATTATAGGACTTTTCTAGAACAAAGTAATATTTTTATTGTTAATTTAACCTCAGGAGTGATAAAGAAGCTCTTTTAGTTGTGTTAGCATGTGTGGTGATTATTACTGTTTACTGTTTGAATAATAATTATTTACTTTTTGCTACCTAGATAGAGTCCATGTTGTATATACTACATATTCTGAATATGAGGCTTCCTTGACTTAAGTTGTAAATTTAAATGAACAGATAAAAGCAGAAGACATAAGAAGCAGATTTGAATGTAGACAAAGGAAAGATGATACTGTTCATGTTACTCTTCTGTCCATTGTCCTGGGGTCAGAGATGGTGAACATTAGCAGAATAACTATGTGAGAGACCTTTCCCCTTGCCTAATTGATGAGTTAACATTTTTCTTTTTGAATAAGTTTGTTTCTCTGGATTTAAACAATTGATTTAATCTTTCAGACAGGAGAAAACAAAGGATGGAGTGGTCCAAAGCCTGGGTTTCCTGAACCAACAAATAATAGTAAGTTTCACTTTTTTGTTAACTACTTTGGTATTCATCAGTGTTCAGTGATTAGTCTATGATTGGGTATTTATTGGGTCCATTTGGGCCTGAGATGCCATGTTAAGTGTTAATGAGTCATGGTGTCTGCTTTCCTGGAACTGACAGAAGACCCAGACACTTTCATCCTTAACATAGTTAAGTGATTGCAGACAGAGTGCCGTTTAATCCACAAAGTGATGATTTTTTTTTAAAGTTGTTTTTATTGCAGCATTATTATAATTTAAAGAATCAAAAAAGAAAAGCAATTATCTACATGCCCATTACACTCCAAAGTAATGCTGTTTTCACAGTTCTAATGCCTTTAGGTACATGTGTTGTTTCATTTAACATAATAACCATTTTTTATGTTGTGCTGAGTCATTAAAATTTTTAGTGTTTTGTTACAGTCACTAATTGAAATATGAGAAATGTAAGAATAAAACTACTCAGAATTTCATTCCAACTATAGTATTATCAGATACCTAAAAATCCACTTCAGTTTATTTTTTTTCCGAAGATATGTTATCTAGTTGTTTGTTATACTTTGGAAGCATAGACATTTTTCTTTAACTTCTTCTCCACTTCTCTCCAAAAGCATCTGTTTTCACTGAAGTGACTTTTACTGTAAATCAATGAAATAAAAAAACCTGCCAATGAAGACCCTCTTGAACTGAAGTCCCCAGTGAAATCAAATCTATCTCATTTCTAACACTATTTCTTTGGAAGCTGAACAAACTGAAATATGTAAAATGTCATAATGAAGAGTGTTCTTCAATATATACATCTTTTGGTGTATGAGGAAATTAATATCTTAACTCTTATCAAAACATGCTTATGAAAATTGAATTCTTGGATCATCAAAACTAGCCTCTTGAAAAGAATATTTCAGTGAGGTAATGGTATTCATGGGTTACTTTCTGGGAATAATTTTAATAATTTAATACAACTCTGAGCCTTTGCCCTGTATATTACATCAGGGTGACGAATGTGATAGGCTTAGCACATATCCCAAAGAAAAAATAGAATTAGTTGAGGATTCTCAGAGAATTTATGTTTATTTCTTTTGATGTTTGAATATTTGGGTTTATAATTACTTGATAAGGGAAGCATTAAATTGATTTCAGTTTATGTAAAGTACTAGCACAGTATCTGTTTCCCAGTAAGCACATAAATGAATACTGATCTCCTCCAACTCTTCTCCCTTCTTTTCTTTGTAAAAATTATATAATTCTGCATAGGCTTGCAAAAATTTCACTCTTATAATTTCTATCTGTTGTATGTGTTTTACATGTAGATGGTGACCAAAGAATAGATGTAACTTGTATATAATGCAGACTTGGTTCCAGACCATTGCAATACAGTGAATGTCACAAGAAAGCAAGTCAAATGAAGTTTTTGGTTCCCCAGGGCATATAAAAGTTATGTTTACACTATACTCTAATCCATTAAGTATACAGTAGTATTAGGTCTGAAAAACAATGTACATACCATAATTAAGAAATACTTTATTGCTAAAAAATGCTAACCATCCTCTGAGCTTTCGGCAAGCCATAATCATTTTGTTGGTGGAGGGTTTGTCTCAGGGTTGATGGTTGCTGACTGATCAGGGTGGTGGTTGCTACAAGTTGGGGTAGCAATTTCTTAAAATAAGACAAAATGAAGTTCACCAGATCAATGGTCCTTCTTTTCACGAATGATTACTTTGGAGCACATGAGCTGTTTGATAGCATTTTACCCACAGTAGAACTTCTTTCAAAATTGCATCAGTTTTTTGAAACTGTCCCTGCTTTATCAACTAGGTTTATGTAATGTTCTAAATCCTTCTTGTCATTTCAACGATCTTCACAGCATCTTCATCAGGAGCAGGTCAAGAAACCACTTTCTTTGCTCATCCACAAGAAGCAACTCCTTGTCCATTCAAGTTTTATCATGAGATTGCAGTAATTCAGTCAGTCACCTCTTAAGGCTCCACTCCTAATTCTAGTTCTCATGCTATTTCCACCCCAGCTGCAGTTCCTCCACTGAAGTCTTGAACCCCTCAAAGTCATCCGTGAGGGTTGGAATCAATGTCTTCCAGACTCCTGTTAATATGGATATTTTGACTTCTTCTCATGAATCACCTTATATATAATGCATACCTTGTATATAATATTCTTTTTTTAAATTTTTTATTAAGGTATGATTGATATACACTCTTATGAAGGTTTCACGTGAAAAAACAATATGGTTACTACATTTACCCATATTATCAAGTCCCCACCCACACCCCAATGCAGTCACTGTCCATCAGTGCAGCAAGATGCCACAGATCCACTATGTGCCTTCTCTGTGCTACACTGTTCTCCCAGTGATCCCCCACACCATGTGTACTAAACATACTGTATATAATATTCTTAATAGCATCTAGAATGGTGAATCCTTTCCAGGTTTTCAAATGGCTTTGCCCAGATCCATCTCTGGCAGTTGCAGCCTTATGAAATGTATTTCTTTAGTAACAATTCTTGAAAGTTAAAATGACTCCTTGATCCATGGGCTGCAGAATAGATATTGTGTTATATCAGGCATGCAAATATTAATCTCGTACATCTCCATCAGAGCTCTTGAGGTGACCAGGTGCATTGACAATGAGCAGTAATATTTTGAAAAGAATCTTTTTTGCTGAGCAGTAGGGTTCAATAGTGGGCTTCAGATATTCAGTAAACAATATTATAAGCAGATATGTTGTCATCCAGGCTTTGTTTTTCCAATTTATAGGGCATAGGCTGAGTATGTTTAGTATCCTTCTTAAGGGCCCTAGGGTTTTTAGAATGGTACATAAGCATTGGCTTCAACTTAAAGTCACCAGTTGCATTAACCTCTAACAAAAGAGCCAGCCTGTCCTTTGCAGCTTTAAAACTAAGCACTGACTAGGACTGACTTCTCCTCTCTAGCTATGAATGTCATAGAAGACATCTTCTTCCAGTAGCAGGCTACTTGTTTTGCATTGAAAACCTGTTGTTATAGTGTAGCCACCTCCATTAATGATTTAGCTAGATCTTCTGGATAACCTGCCGCAGGTTCTCCATCAACTGCATTGCCTTGCATGTTGATGTTATGGAGATGGCTTCTTTCCTTAAACCTCATGAACTAACCCCTTCTAGCTTCAAACTTTTCTTCTGTAGGTGCCTCACCTCTCTTAGCCTTCATATCATTGAAGAGAGTTAGGACCTTTCTCTGGATTAGGCTTTGGTTTAAGGGAATGCTGGGGGCTGGTTTGAAATTCTGTCCAGACCACTGAGACTTTATATCAGCAATAAGGCTGTTTTGCTTTCTTATTTTTAAAAATTTTATTAAAGTATTATTGATATATACTCTTATGAAGGTTTCACATGAAAAAACAATGTGGTTACTACATTTACCCATATTATCAAGTCTCCACCCATACCCCAATGCAGTCACTGTCCTTCAGTGTTATAAGATGCCACAGATTCACTATTTGCCTTCTCTGTGCTACACTGATTTCTTTGTGCCCCTGTGGTCCCCCACATCATGTATACTTAAACATAATACCCCTCAATCCCCTTCTCCCTCCCTCCCACACCCCTCCCCTTTGGTAACCACTAGTCCCTTTTTGGAGTCTCTTAGTCTGCTGCTATTTTGTTCCTTCAGTTTTGCTTCGTTGTTACACTCCACATGTTTGCGTTCTAATCATTTGTGTGCCCACTGGAGTAGCACTTTTAATTTACTTCAAGAACTATTCCTTTGCATTCACAACTTGGCTAACAATTTGGCACAAGAGGCCCAGCTTTTGGCCTGTCTAGGCTTTTGACATCACTTTTTGACATCGGCTAGCCAACTTTTTGACACTGACCTAGCTTCTGACGTTGGCTTTTTTCTCATTTAGCTTAAACATTTCTAGCTTTTGATTTAAAGTGAGAAGTATGCCATTCTTTTTTTTCCTGAACACCTAGAGGCCATTGTATGTTATTCATTGGTCTAATTTCAGCATTGTTGTATCTTAGGGAAAGGGAAGCCCAAGCACTGGGAGGGGTGAGGAATAGCTAGTTGGTGGGGCAATCAGAACCCACATTTACAGACTAAGTTTGCAGTCTTACATGGATGTGGTTTGTGGCCCCCGAGAGCAAGTACAATAGTAACATCAAAGATCATTGATCAGAGTTCACTGTAACAAATACGATAATAATGTAATGAAAAAGTTTGAAACATTCAGAGAATTACCAAAATATGAAACAAATACACAAAGTGAACAAATACTGTTAGAAAAATGGTGCTGATAGACTTACGCAACACAAGGTTGCCACAAACCTTCAATTTGTAAAAGAAACACAGTATCTGCAAAGTGTAATAAAGAATAAGACAACTTGTACATATATATAGTTTATATTTAAATAGTTACTTTTGGCATTGAATGTTTTTTCAAAGAATATAAACATTATGTATTTGGATATGGAAGTTGGATAGTTATTAACTTGACAATTTTAACATGAAATTACATTATAGATAATATGCAAACTCCATCATTAAACAGATATTTTGGGTTTTAGGTTTATGAGTTTGTTAATGTTTTTTTTTTAACTTGGCTACAGGATTTTGGAACTCCTTTGCAGGTAGGGGAAGAGTTATAGAGAAGCCAGTGAGTTTTAGTGACCAGAAATGTGTAAGAATGCATAAAAGATTTGCTTTGGACATAATATTAGAAGTGGTAAAGCTATTTGAAGCCAGTTTAAAAAGTCACCAAACTCTTACCACTTCAGGATTTCCTCTGGCCTATAATGGTTCAAATGGAGAATTTGAAGGAGGGATGATCCCTCACCTTTTTCCAATTGTGAGGGGTGAAAAAGCTAATACAAGGTTCTTTCCTGAGGCTGGTGGTCCCTGCCTCAGGTTACCATAGAGGGTTAGGGCAGCCCAGCTCTGAAAAGTATATGTTTGAATCTCTGAGGTGTAGCTCTAGTGGGGCCCCAGACTCTTCCTGAGCCAGCTTGTTACTGAAATACTTTAGGAAAAAGTTGGTCTCTTAGGAATTGATTGCTTAGGTGATGAATCCATTACCTGAAAATTAGTTTAAATTCATATAGTAATATTTAGGCTAAGTTCTCTTCTACTTCATCAGATCCTTAAGTTTGAAGTTCTGCCTTAAGTGATTTTTGTATTGTAAAAAATTACCTGTGTTAGAATTTTGCAGGCAAAGGCTAGAGCAAGGATCTCTCAGGATGACACATTTGGGGGAAGACAGAAATTTAAGATAGGCAGTGCTGGCTCCCTTACCTGACATTATCTGTCCTTGAGCAAACTCACATATTCTTATTAAGAGTTATACATACCAGTTTATAATGCGGAGTATCCTTGATTACCTAGCATTTTTAAAATGATTAGCCATTCTTGAATAATATCTGAAAAGGTAACATACTACTTTGCTAAAAATAAAATGTCATCATAAAGTGACTCTCCTCATTGTTTTCTTTGTTAAAGTCTGTTACTTCACAAGTTGTTGTTAAAGATCAAGTTTTTAGCCAACCATTATTTGAATAAATATTATGAAGTTAACTTGAAGTCAGAGTGTATGAAAATTAAAAGAAGGGAATGCAGAATTGGAAAGGGGAAAGAAGACAATTTAAACCTGGCATAGCTAGCCCATAACTATAAGTAGACGAAAAAGTTAATGCACATCTGCATTTAATTTTTGAAGTGGGAGATATTTTTTTAAAGATTACAGTTATAAGAAACTGCTAACAATTACAACTAAAAAATAATTTAAATGGTTTTGCAAGTGATTGTGATTACATAGCCTTGTCCTGGCTTGATTGCCTGCGGATTTAAAATGTGGGCCTAATTTTTGCATCTTTCTCAGGCTTTCTTCCATTGTACTGACTGCAGGAGACAAAAGTGTGTTTTTACCCTTGAATCACTGTCATTGTCATGTTGAAGTACAAGCACACATAACTTTGTAATGTGAGTTTTTTGTTAAATTTAGCATGGGGCAATTTTATGCTTGGCATGCACATAAAGAGCCAGATTTTCACAGATGAATGATAACATGTTTTTTAAAAGATCATGCATTTTAAAGATCTACTGACAGCTCATGGAAACCTTTGTAAAATATTTAGATATAGTTCAGTTGATAATAATCTTTTTTTGTATTCACATTCCATGTTTCTTATTAATGTAGGGTTTTACTTAAAAACAGGCTCATTGTTTCTTAAAGGTGGATTCTAACTTAATTCAAAATTGGACTAAGCTCAAAGGTATTCGTTGGTATGTGCTGAATCCACCCACTAAAAGATTATTTGGAGGCATTTTTTCACATAAATATTTTTCCATTAACCTTTTAAAGAGTTTTATTTAGCCCTGTGAAATATGCTGGCTCTTCTGAGTTCATTAGAGATGACCCAAGACAAATACTTTTGGGGTGGGATAGAGTTCTTACTGACTCTGACTTATCAAAATTTTTGTAACTTCTTTCTTGTTATATCCATATATTATTAAACTGTGTACATACTGAAACTAGGAGACTAAACCATCCCAGTGACATGGCACTAGATAGATTGCATGCTTATTTCCTATATGCTTTGTGCAGTATTTAGGAACACTACTTCGTGTATGTGTGTGTGTATGTGTGTGTGTATGAGGGTTGTACTTTTCAGATAATAGATTAATAAATTATTTTAACTGTTGTAGGAGAGTTCCCTGAACAATTTCCTTTCGGGGCTCACATAACATAAACCACTTTGTAATGAGATGGTTAAATTAGTTGGAACCAATTGGATTTACCTATAAAACAGAGTGATCCAATTTAATTATTTATTTATATACACACACACTATATTAGAAATCTAAGAGTAGCTGACTTACAGCATCTGTTTTGAAAAGATGGGTGGATTACTTGTGCCTAAGTAGCCCAGTCCCCACATGGCCTTTGAACAAAGCCTAGCTCTATAAGTTAAGGGGCTGTTTTCTCTGGAGCAGTTGTGGGACTTGAGGAGGAGGGCGGTAAGACATGTGCATCCTTGTTGCTGTTGCGCCTGCTGAGACTGCAGGTGGCAATGCTGTTCCTTCCCTGAGCAAAGGGAGAAACCTCCAAATGGTCCGGAACGAAACTCTTCTTTGACACTGATTGCTGTGTTGAACCTGCCTAAGTGGGGAGAAGCCATAGAACCCTTTTTATTTGTCGGACTAGGAATCTCTTTTCTTGCCCAGTATATCTTGGGAGATGATAGACAGTGTTAATTAAGTTTGCATCTGTTTCAGTCATACCCTTGAGTTTGTAGTTAAAGATCAGTTCATTTAAGGAAAAAGAATTTGAAACTAGAAAGTAAGTCTTTAATCTGATTAACACAGCATATTTTTCTGAAATATTCTCAGGAAAGATTGAATATAATTTTTCATTATTTAAAAATTTTTCCTGACTCATATTTTTACACACAAAAAAATTTCAGATGATTATTTTTTAAAAAGGTGATTGAGCAGTTTAAGAATATATATTTTTTTGCAGTTGTGTTTTCTAAGTATAAAAGCAAAGGATAAAATCATAAAGAAAAAAAGAGATTTAGGTACATAAAAACTAAAAATGAATACATGGGACAGCCTAAGAAAATAAAAGGTGAATGACAAGTATATATTGTAGCATACATAGCAATACATAGAAGTTAATCTAAAAAATAAAGATAAATATCCCAATAGAAAAATGGCCAAAGGACTTAAGGGGACATTTAAAAAGAGCAGACGTTAAATAATGAAAAAATGTTCAACAGTTAGGAAAATAGAGATTAAAAATAAATGGTATATCATTTCTGATCAATAAAAAAATTGGCAAGGGTTTAAAAATGATGAGTTCAACAGTTGGGAAACATACTGCTGGTAGGTTGTTAATTAGCACTGCCTTTCTGAAACAAGAATACAAAGCTTAGGCCTATTTATTTCTAAAGTTTAACTAAAAGATATGGAAAACTGTAAGAATAAGTTTTTCCATAATGAACATACACTGGTTTTATAATCAGAAAAAATATACATATATATTTTTAAATTCTCACAAACCTTGGCCTGAATTATACAATCTTGCAGAATTTAAACAAAAAAGTCTATTAAACAGCTAGTGAAGCATTTATCTGTGTACTGAAGTCAACTTGAAAGTCCTTTTGTGACTTTTTAAAAAAAGAAGTGGAAATGTGTAGTTTTCTAAGTCTGAACGAAATTTCGGCTTCTGAAATTTCAGTTCCTGAAATTTGGTCTGGAAATCTTAAACATGTGCTCTTTATTTTCAGAGCTCTATGGGGATGGAAAAGTGTTTAAAACAAGTATTCTCATAACTGGAACAGAGCATAGTAAAGGCACATGTATGAAAGTCCCAGGGATTCAAACTTTAAGTATTAATAACTACTTAATTGATTTTCTTCTGTATCAAAGAAACTCTGCAATAAGCATAAGGAAAAAATAATGGTAATGCTCAGAATTACTCATCATCAACTTGTCTAGAAAGATGGAGTTTTGTAACTCCAGTATAGCGTATTAAAATTTGCTAAGAAGTGTTAAACTTCTCACTTTTTAAAGAAAAAATCTAGGTAAGACTTGATACGTAATGTATTTAGCACATACCAGTTACGAAGCAGCTGATGCTTCGCTCTCCTTTGTCCTTTTCTTGCATATCTCCCGGCCCACCATGCCTCGTGCCATCAGGGGTAATCACTCTCTCAGGATTTTATATATAGTCACCCACCTTTATTTCTTATAGTTTTATCAAGTAAGTATGATTCCTTAACAGTATTTATTTAGTTTTCCTTTTTTTTTTTTAATTTTAGAAAAGTGGCATTATACTGTATATTTTCTGGAACTTTTTTCTCCTACTTAACATTTTAATTTAAGATTAACTTTTTGAGGGGGTAGGCAAAATCTATTAAGGGAATAAAGAGGTGCAGGCTTTCAATTATAAAAAAAAACTATAGGGATAAAGTATAGCATAAGGAATATATTCGATAATATCTTTGTATGATGTAAGGTGATAACTACAGGGTGTGCATTTAATAATGTTTATAATTGTCAAATCACTATGTTTTACACCTGAAACCAGTACAGTATTGTATACCAACTATACTTCAGTAACAAACTATTTATTTAAAAGATTAATTAAATTTGTTATGTATGGTATTTTATCCATTTTCCTGTTGATCCCACATTTGGGATATTTTCAAGATTTTGTTACTATAAACAGCATTACTGTGAATATTTTTAAATATGTCTGCTGGTACATATGCATAAGAGTTGCTGGGAATACACCTAGGAGTAGAATTTATGCATTAACAGGGTAACTAAGTTCAGATATACAAGAAATACTAGTTGTTTTGTATTAAGTGGCAGAGCCGGAGAGCCCTTCAAGAGTATATAGTCCGCTATACTGCTAGAAGCAGAAATACTTTTAAATCACTTTTGGACCTTTGATTTCATTTACAATATTTAATTTAGTTGAAGTTTAGTTCAAATTCTACTGTATCACTAATCTTTTTTCTATTTCTACTCATTTTTTCGAGTGAAAAAACATAAAAAATGCAAAGAGGTGAAAAGTCTCCCTCTACTTTTGTGGTGTTAGCAGTTTCCACCCTGTAAGCAAATAACTTATTATTGGTTAGTTTCTTTTGTTTTGTTCCAGAATCTTTTTATACATATATAAGCAAAATCAAATATATATTATTTTTATCCCCTAGCATTTGAAACAGACTGTTCTATAATTTTCTCCTTTTACTTAACAGTATATCCTGAAGAACTTTCCATATTGGTATGTATAGGACTTTATTATTATGTAGTCAGTTCTTAAATGATGGGCATTTAGACTATTTACTGTATTTTTCTATTATAAATAATCCTGCTATGTAAAACCTCATACATACACCATTTTACATGTGTGCAAGTGTATCTGTTGGATAAATTCCTACAAGTGAAATGACTGAGTCAAAAAATGTGTGCACTTAAAATTTTGATAGATGTTCCCAGTTTACACTCAGTAGAGACTACCAATTTATATTCTTCCCAGCAGTATATGAGATTTCCTCTTTTCCCACAGCTTCAGTAATAAAATGTGCTATCACAGTTCTGGATCTTTGCCAATGTGATAGTTGAAATACAGTATTCAGTGTAGTTTTATTTTGCATTTCTTCTTTTCTGAATGAGATAGAATACATTTTATTGTACGTTTATGAGCCATTTCTATATTATAATAGTCATATCTGTTGCTCATTTTAAGATTAGATTATTGGTGTTTTTTCTTATAGGAGTGTGTATGTGCCTTTATGATATGACTTGCTAGTATTTTTCTTGTTCTTTGTTTATGATGGAATTTTCTTTGAAAAGTTTGGTTTTCTTAATGTGTTTGGACTTCCATAGCCTTTGTAATCTTATTATAGTTAATAATGCTTTCTCCACTCTTAGATTGTAAAAAATGCTTTTATCTTCTGGAACTTATATGGTTTTATTTTTTGGTCTTAAAATCTTTGATTCATCTGGGATTTATACTGCAAGTATGGATCCAACTTTAATCCCCACTGCATTGAGACTTTGCTGTTATCATATACTAAGATTCTGTATGCATTTGTTTTTATTCTAGACTTTCTCTTCTGTTCATCTATTTATTCATGTTCCAGTTTTGATCATTGAGTCTTTATTGTATTTTAACATGAATAAGTTTAAAATTCTGTTCGTTTAAAACAAATGTGAATGAAAAAGTACTTGGTCCATGATCTTTCTGAACTTACTACACAGAGTGTAAGTTATTGAAAAGACAAAAATCCCCTTGACCTGAGAAATAAAAGGGAGTGAGGGTAGTCAAAGCATTGACTAAAAGCAGCACCAGGCAACTGTTATCTAGACCCATGGTTCTAAGCTTGGTGTTGTTGGACCCAATATAATAATAGGTGTCACTATTGATATTTTAATGACCTAATAGAAATAATGCATTTATTCTTAGTAGATTTCTTTCCTTTGAGTTAGGATTGTATCTGAATTCGTATCTCAAGCTGTTCTGAATCTCAAATTGGCAGTCGTTTGTAGAAGAAACAGGAAGATGATTTACTATTATTAAATAAATGCCGACTTTCTGAAAGGCAGATACTTGAAACATGGTATGCGTGGAAGAAAAACAATACAAGACGTCCTTAGCGTTAAAAGGTTGGAGGACATCCATCCTCTCATTTTACAAACAGGAAAATTGAGGCTTGAAGTGATTTTATAACTTGTCTGAGGACACTCAGAGGTGGTGAAGACTTGAACTCATATCTTCGAAGGTCTTCATTTGCCTCTAGACAACATGTTTATTTCTAGGTGTATCACTTGCTGATAATTAAGAAAAAACAATAATTTTTAAATAAATTCCCCTAAAATTAAGTATGCATTTTCTTGAAAGAATGTTTTATATATCATGCACCAGAATCTTTTAGGATGTTTCATAACATGGAAAATGTCCAAACTATTGTTTCAGATACCAGTTTGACATTTGGGTGGATCATGTAAAAACACTAAAATGGCTGAGAAAGCATGTGAAATGTTTGTTTTAACAATGGACCAGCCATCTGCATTACATGATTTTTTCTTAAGACTTAAAAAACTAGTAATAGTCCATTAAAAAAAAAACTCAACAGGCTTTTTGGGTGTTGTTATTCAAATGTATTGTTTTATTCCAAGCTCTCTGGTTTGTGTTAAAATGATTCATAGACTTTTGGAGCTGAAAGAGGTTTTCAAGTTCCTCTAGTCTAATTCATTTTAAAAATGAAGAAAACAAGGTAAAGAGGCTATCTGCTGCTTCTATTCAAAGTGAGATAGCTAGCCTTCAGACTAGTACATTTTCCACTCACTGTACTATGTCTTTTCTTTGTTGCATTTTGTGCTAATATAAAATGTCAGACCTTCCTTTTATCTGCTATATTTTTTTAAAACAACTCTTTTAGATTTACAACAGAAAGGAGAGGAATGTACAGAAGTTTTTCCATATAGGCATGGCCTCTCCATTATCAACATGACTTACAGAATGTTACATTTTTTACAAAAGATGAACTTATATTGATGTATCATAGTCATTCAAAGTTCATAGTTTACCTTAGAGTCATTCTTAGTGTTGTATATTTTATAGGTTTGGACAGATGCATAATGATACATATCCATCATCGTAATATCATACAGAATATTTTCACTGCCCTAAAAATCCTTTGTGTTTTGCCTATTCATCTCTCCCTCCCCCAATCTCTTATATCCATTGCTCTTTTTATTGTCTCTGTAGTTTTGCCTTTCCCAGAATGCCATGTAGTTGGAATCATAGATTTGTATTCTTTTAAGATTGGCTTCTTTTGCATACTAATACATATTTGAGGTTCCTCTAGGTGTTTCCATGATTTGATAGCTTATTTCTTTTTAGCACTGAATAATACTCCATTGCCTAAATGTATCACAGTTTATCCATTCAACAACTGAAGATATCTTGGTTGCTTCTAAATTTTGGCAGTTATGAACAAAGCTGCTATAAACATCTGTGTACAGATTTTTGGGTGAACATGTTTTCAGCTCCTTTGAGTAAATTTACTAACAAGAAGCACAATTGCTGGATTGTATGTAAGAGTATGTTTAATTTTGTAAGAAACCACCAAACTGTCTTCCATAGTGGCTGTAATATACCATTTGGGATTCCCACCAGCAGTGAACAGGAATTATGTAACTCCATGTCCTTGCCAGCATTTGGTGGTGGTGGTGGTGGTGGTGTTTTGTGAGGCGTATCTCAGTGATTTTATTCGCATTATCTGGATGACATATGTTGTGGAGCATCTTTTCATATGGTTATTTGCCATCCATATATCTTCTGTGGTGAGCTGTTTGTAGAGTCTTTGGCCCATTTTTTATTTGGGTTGTTTGATATCTTACTGCTGAGTTTTAAGAGTTCTTTGTATTTTTTGGGTAAGAGTCTTTCTTTTACCAAATGTGTCTTTTGCAAATATTTTCTCCCATTCTGTGACTTATCTTTTAATTCTCATGTCACTGTCTTTTCCAGAGCAGAAATTTTTAATTTTACTGAAGTCCAGCTTGTCAGTTATTTTTTTCATGGATCTTGTTTTTGGTATTATATCTAAAAAGGCATCACTATACCCAAGGACATCTAGATGTTATCCTGCTATCTTCTAGGAGCTTTATAGTTTTGCATTTTATATTTAGGTCTGTTAATTTTATGAAGTTTATAAGGTCTGTGTCCAGATTAATTTTTTGACATGTGGCATCCAGTTGTCCCAGTACCATTTGTTAAAGAGACTGTCTTTGCTCCATTGTATTGCCTTTGGTCTAAGATCGAGTGACTATATTTATAGGGGTCTGTTTCTTAGCTCCTTGTATTGCTCCATAGATTTGTCTGTTCTTTTGTCAGTACCACATTATCTTGATGACTGTAGCTTTATACTAAATCTTGGAGTCTGGCATCAGTCCTCCAATTTCTTCTCCACTTTCAAAATCGTGCTGGCTACAGACTTTAGAATCAGGTTTTTTGATATCCATTAAAATAACTTGCTGGGATTTTTATTGGGATTGCATTGAAGCTATAGATCGGTTTGGGAAGAACTGAAATCTTAACAGTAATGAGTCTTTCTATCCATAAATGTGGAAAATCTCACCATTTATATAGTTCTTCCTTGATTTTGTTCATCAGAGTTTTATAGTTCTCTTTATATAGATCTTATACATATTTTGTGAGGGCTATACCTAAGTATCTCATTTTTGGGGGGTGCTAATGTAGATGGTATTTAGTTTTTAATTTCAAATTCCACTTGTTCATTGTTGGTATATAGGATATGTGGACTATTAAATTAAATTTTATTTGTTATTTTAAATTGTAGTTAAAAACACACCACAAGAGATCTGCTCTCTTAACACATTTTTAAATCTACATTATTGTTAATGGTAAGCACAGCGTTCTACAGCAGATCTCTAGAACTTTTTCACCGTGCATAACTGACTGTATACTCATTAAACAGCAACTCCCCATTTCCCCCTCTCTCCAGGCCCTGGCAGCCACTGTTCTACTTCTGCTTCTGTGAGTTTGACTCCTTTAGATAACTCTTATATATGGAATCATGTAGTGTTTGTCCTCTGTAACAGGCTTCTATCACTTAGCATAATATCTTCAAAATTCATCTATATTGTTGAATATGACAGGATTTCCTTTTTTTATGGCTGAATAATTTTCTACTGTGTGTATATGCCACATTTCTTTATCCATCCATTGACAGACATTGACACTATTCTTCTTGATTATTTTGAATAATGCTGCAATGAACATGAGACTGCAAATATCTCTTTGAGACCGTGTTTTCAATTCTTTTGAATAAGAACCAAGAAGTGGAAGTCCTGTTTCATGTGGTAGTCCTTGTTATAATTTTTAGAATATCACTATACTATTTTCCATAGTAACTGCATCATTTTACACCCTCACCAACAAGCTTTATAAGGGTTCCAGTTTCTCCACATCTTGCCAACATTCTCCTCTTTTTTAAATAATGGCCATCCTACCAGGTGTGACATGATGCTTCATTGAGGTTTTGATTTGCATTTCCTTGATCAGCAGTGATGTTGAGCTCTTTTTGTGTGTTGACCATTTGTATGTCTTCTTTGGAGAAATGTCTATTCAAGTTCTTTCTTTGCACATTTTTTTTTAAACCAGGTTATTGGTCCCTTTGTTATTGAATTGTAGGAATTCCTTATATATTTTGCATATTAACCTCCTATCAGATATATGATTTTGTATGTGTTTTCTTTCATTCTATAAGTTTCTTGTTCACTCTGTTGACTGTTTCATTTTCTGTGTAGGAGCTTTTTAGTTTGATATAGTCCTACTTGGTCTATTTTTACAGTTCTTGCCCTGAATCTTTACTGTTCAGTTCTTTCGTGGTTCCCTATGAATTTTAAGATTTCTTTTTCATTTTTGTAAAAAAATCCCACTGAGATTTAGGTAGGGATTGTGTTGAATCTGTAGATTATTAAAAGTTATTCTCAGTTATGAGAATTTCTAAGTATTTTATTCTTTTTGCTGCTATTGTAAATGGAACTGTTTTTGTCCTTTTCACATTATTGTTATTGTATAGAAATACAACTGATTTTTGTGCGTTGACTCTATGTCTTGCTGCATTGCTAAATTTATTAGTTCTAACAGTCCTTTTTGTGTGGCATCTTCTGTGTTTTCTACATATAAAATCCCATAATCTGTGAACAGAGATAATGTTACTTCTTCCTTTCCAATTTGAATGCCTTCTATTTCTTTTTCTTGCCTTAGTACTCTGGTTAGAGTTTCTAGTAATTGTTGAATAGATGTATCAAAATTGGGGAGTCTTGCCTTATTCCTGTTCTTAGAGGAAAAGCTGGACTATTTTTGTAAAGTCTATTTCTCCTGCCGTATGAAATCTCTGATGTCACCTCTCAGAGAGAGTAGTGTTCAGTACGCACATAGTTACATGGAAAGTAGTTAGTAGGGCTCTGTTCTGCTGTCTCTCTGTGATCTCTGTAAAGCCTTCTGCCTCTGTTAATATAACACGGAGCTGCTAGGCTTCACTAATTGCTAGCATATAACCCTATTATTTTCTTGGGACATAAATTGGACCTACTCTGATCCAATTAAATTTGGATCCTTTTTCAGGATAGTTTTTGAAGCCAATATTTCAGATTTTTTTCTGACCCCAAGGGCACTTATCTTAGCTGTCTCTTTCCCTAGTTCTTTCTGGGAAACTAGCTGATTTACAGTGTAGCTTGCTGCTACTTTCGTGAAGCCACCAGACTTCTGTGAATTGCTTACAACCAAAATCAGCAGTGTTTTCAAAGTGCCCTTAAGCTTGAACTTCCTCACATTCCATTTCAAATAAAGTCAGCACCTTTGGGAGAGCTTCAGAGCTCTGTTCTTATGGAGTACCGCACCCCCTGGGCAGAATTTCTGAGTCACTGCTCTGGAGTGGGAATGGGGACAGTGGCCCCCTTCTCTGGGAGTGACACCCTTCCTTTATGAGCAGGGTGTTGGGCAAAGGAGGTAGTCTCCGATGTTCCTGGCGTGCCTTTCCTGACAACCTGTTTCTCATGAGCAAGCCGAGAAGCCTGTCAGTTCCCAAGTGCTCTCAGCCTGCGGTGCCTGTGTATAGGATTCACTTGTGAGTGGTGGTGGCTGGGTGGAAGAAGGCATTGCCTCACTTCTTGGCTGTATACATGAGGAATTTAGATTTTGCAGCTTGTAACTGGGAGAAATGAGAAGTTCTGGTGGATGAGAAATACATTGTTACTTGAATTGTTTTTTCCCTAAGGTTAAATCTTGTTTTTCTCTGACAGCTTTTAAGATTTTTTTCTTTGTCTTTAGTTTCCAGAAATTTAACTATGATGTGCTTTGGTATGGATTTCTTTGTGTTTATCCTGCCTGGGTTTCACTCACCATTTTGAACCTGTAAGCTTTAGGTCTCTTGCCAGTTTGGGGAGTTTTCAAGCCTTTTTTTTTCCTCAATATTTTTCTTTTTCACCCTTCTTCTCCTTTCCTTCTGGGACTGCAGTAACACAGAGTTTAGATCTTTTGTTATAGTCTCACTAATTTTTGAGGCTTTCTTCATTTCTTTTTCCAGTCTTTTTTTTCCTTTGTTGTTTAGGTTGGGTGGTTTCTGTCTTTCTAACTTCCATTTCATTGATGCCTTCCTCTGTTTCCTCCTTTCTATTGAACCCATCCATTGAGATTTTTATTTCAATTGTTGTGTATTTTAGTTCTAAAATTGCCATTTGTTCCTTCTTTTTATCATCCATTTCTCTGCTGAGATTTTCTATTTGCTGAAGCTTTCTGGTTTTCAGTTGTTTAAAGCATGTTGTACTTGCAAACATTTTTATCATGGTTACCTTAACATTTTTGTTGGATTATTTTTAAATTGCTGTTATTTTGGTGTCGGGATCCTTCGATTTTTTTTCATTCACTTTCAGTGTTCATTGTTCTTGATATGATTAGTAATTTTTTTGGTAGAAACCTGAACATTTTGATATTGTACTGTGAGACTCTGAATCTTATTTAAACCTACTGTTTCTTTTTTCTGTGTGTGTCCTGTGTGATACCACTCTGGCATGTGGGGTGAACGGTGCTACCTCAGCATTGCTAGTTGGAGGTACAAGTCCAGTTCCCCCACACTGCCTCCATTGACACCCAAGGTGGGGAAAGCCTCATTATTGATAGTTGGAGTGGGAATTCTGATCCCCACACAGTCGTCATCGACACCACAGTGGGGATAACCTCGTTACTGCTAGGTGATGGGTAAGGCCCTGACTCTCCACTGTTCCTCTCCTGACACCACTCAGCAGGGAGGGGAAGGGTTTTCCATCACTGCTGGGTGGGAGTAGAAACCCAGGCCCCCTGTGGGGGCTCCACTGACCCCACCCAGGGAGTTGAAGTCTCAGCTCCCTGCCTGGTGAGGATGAAAACCTAGTCTCCCCAGGTGGCCTTTGGTGCTATGGTCAGAGGAGAGCAACAGTTTTTCCTGTATCTTTGGCTCAGCTAAAGTGGGTTTTGTCTTAAGTTTTCTGTCTTCTAGACTGCCTCCTTCCTGGTCCTCAAAAATGAATTTGTTACTTGTGCAAAGTGATTTTAAAATTGTGGAAAGTACTTAATATTTATATGATTTGAATCAGTTCATTTTAATTCATAATATTGTGGAATCTGTCATAACTGAGTTGTATATAGACTAATTTGTAGTAAAGTCAGAATTTATATTGTATAAGGGAAATGAGAATGAAGTGTTACGTGGGTTTGCTCTTTATGTTATGTTAACCTGATATTTTGAGGTTACTTTCTCACAACAAATAAAATTATAACAGTGGCCAAACATATTATCTTTATATCTCTGCCTAAAGGATGGTTTCACAATGAATTTTTTTTTTTTTTAAGTAACTTCTCCCTGGCCCCCATCTGCATCTTTGCTATTATTCTGCTACTGAAAGAGAGACTCTGGTTCATTTCCTAGAAAATAGGATTGACATGTAAAGAGGAGACACCTCATATGAAGTTCAATATCTGGACAGTTTCCCTTCTCTGCCATGATGTTAGAATATTTTGACTCCGTATGCACAGAACCTAAATGTACAGATAAAAAGAATAGTTCTTGCTTTTGTTATTTGTTTGATTGATTGTTTTACTGATTGAACAGTAGTTACATGTACTGACTCCAAAGCCAGATGCCTGGTCTAGTCCTAGTACTGCCAGTTACTGGCTGTGACTTTGCGGAGGTCACACAACCTCTGTGTACTGCAGGGCCTTCAATTGTAAAGTGGGGGTGATCATTATCACTGCTTCATAGGGTCATTGAGGATTGCTGAACAACAGATGTGAATGAAGCATGAGCTGTCTGGAGCAGATGTTGAAGCTTGTGAAATAGGTGCAGTGCTGTGGACCACTGCGGTAGACCTTTCCCTAGGTGTTTCTTCCTGCTGAGAGATTGGTCATGTGTGTCGTGTGGCAGATTTATATAATCCAGTTGTTAGTCTTTTTTATAGTCTTAAGGAAAGAATCACTAGTGGATTTTTTCTGTGTAGAAAGATAACTAATAAGAATGATCTTTCTTTTACCAGGAACATTTTTTATCCCATTTAAATAAACTACTAATTGAACATAACTCATTATCTTCACAAACTGCTCTCAAAATTCATTTTCACTGCAATAGTTTTGTCTTAATGGAAATATTCATGGTTCTGTCTTTATTGAAAATGTTGAGCTTTGAACAATTGTCTTCTGTGTAGGCCAACTGAGATTATCTTTATTATTCAGATAAATGATGAATTTATTCACCATAGCCAGGTTCTTATCCTTTGTCATTATATACTTTTTACTTTTCTCTTTCAAAGAAAAAAATATCAACTCAATCCTGGTTTGGAAACTCTGATCAGCCTCTTTTGTTGGCCAAGCTAGTGTACACTTGGTAGTAGAGCAAGCTTTTCAGAGCATTTCCCAGTTCATTTCAAATTGGTTTAAAAAGAAAAAAAGATTTAAAAAAAAAACCCTTTTGTTGGCTGGGTGCTTGTTTTAGTTTTTTTTAAGGAAAATTTATCACTTGCCGTTTCCCATTCTTCCCCCCACCCTCCCACCCCACAACTGCACAGCCGACACTGTCGAGGCTCAGTGTCTCCAGGTGTGCCAGGTGCTGTGTCATGGCCCCCTGCCAGGACCCTGCCTGTCTATCCTTTGTGGGTCAGGACTGGATCACCCACTTTTCCCTCTGGGTGTTGTGCTCATCAGAAGGCTTGCATGTCTTGCCAAAAAGTTCTTTTTCAGTAATTTAATTCGTAAGCATTCACCAAATTGATAACTTTTCACATACATCATGTTAAATGTAGCAAAAAAAAAAAAAGACTAATAAAATGCACAACTTAACAAAATCAGTGCTTTCCAACTCTAAGGGCAAGAACAAGGTTAATTTTCACTACTAATTTAAGTTATGCTTTTTGAGCACATTAAAATACATCATTTTGTTCATTCACTCAATAATGACTCTTTTTTAATGTAGCTGTTTCTTTTTAGTCCAGAGTAGTTTTAGTCTCATCAATAATATGAGATGTGACCAAATTTTCATTAAGGGAAATTTTGCTCTCCAAGGTGATTCTGAAACTGGCCTTAAAAAGAAACTTCTAGCATACTGTTTACCTATTCGATTTTTTTCATAGTATTGCTATTAGCCAATATTTTCCTTTTTTAGTGTAATTTTCAGAGGAGTTCCTTTCAGTTTTGCATTATTGACTTTTATATCCACTTAAATAGTGTATATTTGGCTTAAAAATTAGGCAGACCTAGGGATCCGAAGCCCTCAGCTGGAAGGCAGGTGACAGTGATCTCTGTGGGAAAGGAGAAGTCAAATTTCCATAAAAACACCCCCCCAGTCCCGTTGCATCTCAACAGCAGAGCAGCGGGAAGGTCCCTGCGCCCCTGGAGGACGGCTCTGGTGACGCTTGAGCTCTCCCTCGGGTTGCATGTGCTCTCACTTAATAAATGGCCTCAAGTTCTTGGGAAAGAAAGAATCCCAGCCCTGAGGCCCATGCTGCCATCAGGATGTCCCTTGCTCTCAGGTACAACTTACAAGTTGCTAAGGGTTTTTCATTATTTCTGTTAACATAAAGTAATGGCAGATCTTGTTCAGGGAGATTTACTCATCGTGGCAAAGTGGTTGTTGAACTGATACTGTCAAGGATCTAACCTGGGCTGCCTCCTTCCCACCTTGATGTCTCAGCACTTCCCTGTTCTAGGGCCTCTGTACGGAGGGAGACGGCCAGGCAGTGTGATGTACTTTCATGTGATTGGACCTTAAGTTTCTGAAGTTGTAAAAATGGTACAGAGAGGTTGCACGTACTCATCATTCAGCTTCTCACAATGATAACATCTTGCATAATTATACATTATCAAAGCCAGGAAATTGACACTAATACAATACAACAAACTAGACTACAGATCTTGGGTTTCATGAATTTTCATATAAATGGTTTTTAAAAAATTGCTGTAAGACCAGTACATCTGCTGCTGTTGCTCATACTTTTCTCAGGTTTCCTGTTGGGGAAGAGCAGTCCATTGTCCAGTTTTTAAGAATTTTTAAATTATATGTATTTTTTGAAACTTCAGAGATAAGATTTATTGAACCAATTAGAATGACAACAAGAGATTTTACTACCATCAGGCCACACAAGGGAGACTTAGTGAGTAGCAAATGCTAGAAGAGGTAGACTTCACATGTACTAGCAGGAAAATCAGCCAGATAACGTACCTGTACCTGACTGCCCCCTGAGAATTTGGACAAGTAAAGATATAAAAAAGGAAAAAAAACTTGTCAAGAATCAGTTTTGCCAGTAACAACCAAGTAACTTTTTAGATAACCAATTAAAAAAACTGGGGGACGTTTTAAGATAATTGATGAAAATCAGGAAGCAGAACTCTGTCTTCTGATAGCACTAAACAAATAATTTAGCTGATCAAAGAAGAATTAAACTCTGAGGCATCAGCTTCGAATACACAATTGACCCTCATTAAAATTCGGTGAGTCATCTTGATGGTATCTAAGTAGAAGCAGAGTCTACATATGCAAAAAATCACAGTCAGAAGAATGCACCACCATTCTGCCTTTTCTCTCACAAAAGTATTGTACCTCTGTGTGAATTATAATATTTGTTATGGAAAACTTACTGGGGCAGAAGTAGGTCTCAAATATTACTGGGTTTTTGAGTATTTATAAAGAAAACATTTAGTCCAATAATACCGTGGCAAAAAGTCAAGCTGATTTATGGAAACATACAGTAATATTTTTCTTTCAAAGCTTTGGTATAAGAAAATGACAAATTCATTTTATTAAGAAATAGCTATGTACTCATTCCACAGACTTGGAGAGAAATCCTTTGATATAGACTAGCATTAACTCTTTGGACCAGTGTAGTGAAGCTATCTTACTATGTTGGCTTGCTGTGCTGGTCTGATAACTTCTGATACCACTTACTGTTCATCAACATTGATGTTCTTCAGACTCTGCAAGAATCATGACATTGTGAACAACAAAATGCAAGGTTCTCCTGAGTTTGCTTATCTGTACATAGGATAAAACCTTTACACAGATCTCAATTCAGATGTCTTCTACAACTCTTCCAGTAAGAACTGGAGCTCCATGAAGATGCTTCAGGAGGTTTTCTTTGTGCCAGAGGGCTCCATAGAGAAGCACAAACCTAATGGGAAAAGCATGTAAAATGGACACCATGGCCTGGCATTCTTCATTTTGTAAGATGTCACAGTCCCTGGCAAGTTTGGGCTTTTAAAATCCTGTGTGAACATCATGTATTTTAGGGGTATTTGGTGAGGCTGCCTCTGGAACATCTAGGGCCAACCAGGATGATATGGGTCAACCCTGGAGCCAATCTGGGCAAACCCCACGTGTGCCATTTACTCCCTGGATTAAACCTAGGTGTTGGAGCTGGCTGAATATTGCATTTAGTTCCCTACTTGTTCTTTCAAGAGGCCATTTAATGCTATAGTTAAGTATCCTGGCTCTACAGACAGACTGCTTGGAGTCAAATTCTAGCATTGCTCCTTATTATCCATATGAACTTGGTTGAGTTTTGTGACTTCACCATGCTTCCAATTTTTTTTCTCTCATAATAGAGAAATAAAACACCCATTTCATGTGGTGGTTGTTGGATTAAATGGGATAATGCATGTAAAATGGTTGAGTACTTCCCTTGCTGTATCTGTGGTGTAGCTATGTACACTGGTTACGAACTGACAGTACCAAGATGGGAGTATTAAAGGCAGAATCACGGATAAAAGATAGATGGTGGGAGAATGGGTTGGGGCATCTTCAGATAGAGGGTGACTGTATAGGATGTAACAAGCCTGAGCAAGGGAAAATGTATGTGAAGTCCACAAGCAAAACTGAAAGCCAACAGGAAGGCAGGCATGGGCCTCAGGTGGTTATGTAAGGACAAGTTTATCCTGCATGGTAACCAAATGTTGCAATTAACATAACAATGAAATATTGTAGAGCAGCAATAATTATTTAGAATAACAAACCTATTTTAATGGAAGTACAGGAAAGCAGGCTTAGTCACACACTGCTAACTGAAGTGTAAATTGGTAAGAGTTTTTCAGGAGACCTAGTTGGCAAAATAAGGCAAAAGTTCTTACGTATGCATACCCTAAATTATTCTTTGATTCTACTTTTAGGTCTTAAAATCCTAGCGAACAGCTACTTAAATTCACAACAGGAAGAACCTAAATGAATTGTGACTGACAGTCTGTTATTAATAATGAAAATCATTCAGTAATTGACCACATAAATCCACATGTGTCTTTACACTCTTTCAGTGACTATTATATTAGTTGTGCTTTGTAGAAGGGAATCTTCTTTATTCATGAAGAAAAGCCAACTCAGGCTTTACTGTGGAATAAGGGAGCCTGAACTGTGTGTGAGCATTTTTTCTAATATTGCTATTGGCAAGGCCATTACTGCTCTATAATAACAGTACTTGAAGCAATGCAAGTAGTTTCTTGATTTCTTAAAATAAGAATAGAATTTGAAGTCATAATACTTGTTATCTTTAAATAAGAATTATGTGTCATATTTATACAGCTAGGGAAAAAACAAATCAACAATAATATGACATTTTACTTGTAAAATTGGCAAATATTTTTACAACTTTATTGAGATAAAGTATAATAAACTGCATGTAATGTGTACAGTTTGATCAGTTTTGACTTACAAACTATTTTTGCTCACAACACTTCTGACACCAAATGTTTGGGGAATTTTTTTCTTCATGCCAACCAGTTCTCCAGTTTTCCAGATACCATTTGGGTTCCTACAATTCCAACACTACCCAGAATTAGCACAAACCTCACAGATAAGGGCTCAGTCCCACAAGACTGCCCCACGGCTGCTGTCAGTCACACAAGTCCCATGGTGCTGCCTGTATTCCTGACCAGTTGGCCATAAATTTAGGAGGTTTCCACAACTCCCTCCTCAAATTTGATAATTGGTTTGTATGGATCACACAATTTAGGAAGATATTTTACTTACTATCACAGGTTTATTATGAAGGATATAAAATGAACAGCCAGATGAAGAGGTACATAGGATGAGGTCCAGAGGGTCTTGGAGCATAGAAGCTTCTGTCCCTGTGGTGCTGGGTGTTTTTGAACCTCAGATGATCTCTGTACCCTGTCAGTGAGGGTTTTCATGGAGGTTCCATTACAGAGGCAGACTGATTAAATCATTGGCCATTGCTGATTGAACTCAAATCTCCAGCCCCTCTCACCTCCCCAGATCAGGGCGTGGGGCTGAAAGTACCTTTTTTCCTATTCTGGTATGGATATTATTATTAAAAAATCTTGCCCCCAAATTATTATTTTTGTGCAATAGGTGACAACATGGGACTTATGACTGGCATCTTAAGTGGGGCAGTCTTGTGAGACTGAGCCCTTAATCTGTGGGGTTTGTGCTAATTTTGGGTAGTGTCAATTAAATTGAATTGAATTATTATTAAAAATGTTAGTAAAGATTTTTTTGTAATAATATCCAGTACTGGAATAGAAAGGCAGTTTCATATGTTAATAACAGGAGTGTAAAATTGGTATAACTTTCTTGAAGTTGCACCAATTTGGAGCAATTTGTTAGTGTTAAAAACCTAAAATGCATGTTCTTTGAATTAGCAATTAGTCTTCCAACTTAAGGAAATAAATTTTCTTGTAAACATATATTTAATTACCAAAATGTTCATCACTATGATGTTTCTAATTGCAGGAAATGGGAAACAAATTAGATGTCCAACAATATGGAAGTGTTTAAGGAACCAATTTATATAATGAAATAATGTATATAATGCTTTAAAATTAGTAGAAATACATTGTTTTGTAAACAAAAAGATCATATGATATTCCTGTTTTAACTTATTTTTTCAAGTTAACAAAGTGCATTGGATAAAAAGACTAGAAGCCTGTCTTTAAAGCAAAATGTCAAAAGTAGTTTCCTCCAGCTACTGAGATTTATCTGTATTTTTTCCAATGCATATGTTTTCTTTAAAAATATTTTCATTAAAATTTCTTCCTGATTGTAAAGTTAACAGAGAGGCATGAAGTAAATCCATAAAATAGGATCGATAGATTAGTTTGAGCTATAAAAAGTCATTTTTAAAAAACAACTCCTTTATGTTTAGTGCTATCAGGTTAAAATCCCCTGGAGCTTGGCCCCTGCCTACCTCCACCTTCACCTGTTACAGTTCCCAATTCCCTCTTAATGCTCTCGTGGGAAGGGACTGCGAGGTTTCCTGGGACGCACTCTTTTGCTCCCAGGACCAGTCCCTTGCTTTTGCTCATGCTGTCCGTCTGCCTTGAGTCTTCTTCCTCCTTGGTTTCATCCTCCTCCTCTCTTGAGACCTGCTGTCTGTGTCATCTCCAGAAAGCCTTTCCTGAGCACCTAGTGTTCCTCCTTTCCCATTCCCATCTCTACTGAGGCATATACCATGTTTTATTATCCCTTTTCATTGTCCTCTCCCAATAGACTGAGCATGGCTAGAGGTCAGGACAGTATTGATTAGCACAGTGCCTGGAATCTAGCAGTAGGAGCTTAACTACGTGTATGTGTGTATAACTGAACAATAGAAATAAAGCTGGGATGGGATCTGACAGCCTGGATATTGGAAGAAGTTTGAGTATATTTGCATGATTGGACCACTGGGCCTTCATGAAGAATTTAAATGAGGATAGAGAGGTTAGCAGGAGCCAGGTCATTAAGAATTTCATGTGTCATCCTAAGGAGATTGGATTTTACAGTTTAAATGATAGGGAGCCAGCCAGTAAAGATGTTTAAGTAGGAAAATGACTTGCCTTAACATTTCTCAGAGTGTTAAATATTATTAATATTATATAAAAAGCTTTGATATAAAATAAATTTTGGAAGTCCTGGATTAAACCAAGTTGAATAAATTTCTGTTCTGAACTTCTCAGATTGTTTTCTATGCTAATACACATTTTAAATCCTCCAAAAGGGTATATGTATGTGATATAATTTGCATTAATTCCCAGATTTGTTTATCATGGAATCTTTGTGTTTAGGGACTGTTAAAGAACATGTTTTAGGAAATGCACACAGGGGAGACTAGTAGCTATGAAACCTCTTAGCGATTTGTTTCAATAGCCTAGGTAAGAAACACTGAGGGCTTGAATCAGAAGGTTAATGGTGAGAAAGGAGGGGCAAGGGAATTAAGTTGTATCTCTTAGAGCACATTCTCCAAATGTGGTGATTTATCAATAATTTTAAAAGATAATGGCATGATTTGAGAGTTGTTACTGCCCGATCCAAAGACATTAGGGCAAGTACTGTGAATTGTGGTTTGAAACATCTCTGACAGAAGGTAGACAAAGGAAAGTGCTGCTTTTATTTTATGTTTACACCACCAACTGGTCCCAGGCTCACTCCTCTTGATACCAGACACTGTCCAGGGGCCGGCATGGACTAATGCACTTGATGATAAAGGGACAGCTTCTAGACTGTACATGTAAATACTTGTTAAATACTGAGCAGATAGGCGGTGGCATCATAATAAGGTAACAGACAGTGTTAGTATTGGGAAGATTCTCATTTGACGTGGTCATGAGTTAGAGTTGCTGTGAAGAGGAGAGAGAGCACCTGTAGGCCGTTGGATATGTGAGTTTGTACAGCAGATGATGTGGGCTGATCCAGCTCTCATTTCACGTGCTATGTCTCAGTTGCTGCATATTTTAGGGGTTTCATGTCTCTTATGACATCATAAAATACTAAACTACAGGGTGAAGACACTGCCATTCTAGTTCTTACCCGTATTGCAACTTCACATGTCAGTTACCCTTGTCCCTTTACAATTCCTGATCACAGGCTAGTCACTCTGAAATCACTTCTGTGGATTTTTTAGACTTCTAATTTTAGGAATATTGAAATATAGGCCATTCACCTCTAAATGGAAGCTGCAGTTGCCTTAGCAAGTATGAGGAAGATGCTCATTTGGCAATGTTTGTCACTGCTTTGTTAGTGTACTTAGTGAAATCATTGAGTTAATAGTTATATATAATATGTTTCGGTTTCATTTATTTCAAGTGTGATAACAGTGTTCCCTTATTTTATTTACAGCTCCAAAAGGAATTCTTCATTTGTCTCCTGATGTTTATCAAGAGATGGAAGCCAGTCGCCACAAAGTAATCTCTGGCACCTCTCTAGGCTATTTGTCACCCAAAGATATGAACCAACCCTCAAGCTCTTTCTTCAGTATATCTCCCACATCGAATAGTTCAGCTACAATTGCCAGGGAACTCCTTATGAATGGAACATCTACAGCTGAAGCCATAGGTTTAAAAGGAAGTTCTCCTACTCCCCCTTGTTCTCCAGTACAACCTTCAAAACAACTGGAATATTTAGCAAGGATTCAAGGCTTTCAGGTATGAATTAAAAGCAAAAACAAAAACAAGAAAACAGGTTCATTAGCCCGTCCTTCATCTCTATCCATTAGAAAGCTCATTCTTGCCTGCTAGTGTGACCTATATGCCAGTTATAAATTACTAGGGATGCAAAGGACAGAAAAAAAAAGAGCCATATGCAGACGCCTCATTTCCTTTTATTTTCATTCTCTTCGCTATCCTTTTGCTGCCTGGCTCTCCTTCATTTTCTCTCTTCTAACTCTTTTTTTTTTTTTCTGTTCTGTCTTCCAGTTGGTCTTGATTGGGTGTTCTATCTCCTTACTGTCTTCCACAAACAAAACCTCTACCTTCATGCATTTGGTATTAGTACTTAGCACTAAATTCTCCCTCATTTTACAGTAAGGTTGAGTTTTTAATGATGATTTTACTTCCAAGCTGTTTTGAATTTAGCATTCTATTGCTGGTAATGATTCAGGTATATCATTAAGGTACAACATCCTAGAAGTTTATTATCTTTGGAGTTAATTAAACATGTGCTAGAAGATGAGATACTTTCTAGTTGCTTGAGGCACAAAAACGTGTTATTTGTTTTACTGGATCACATTTTGAACCATCTAGGGTTGTACCTGCCTCAGATGAAACCAGCAGTTCTCTTTCAGGTGGTCTAAACTAGCTCAGAGCCCATGTAACTTGCGTATGTGAATCTGGGGATGGCAACGTTTTTTCTCCTTTTTATTCTTTGTTCCCTTAAAAAAAACCCAATAATCCTTTATGGATAGAACTTTTTAAAAAATCGTTAACTCTAAGAAGAGGAAATACCTACCTTCTGGTTTCTTAGTTGCCTTGAAAATCATGTACTGAACTGTAACTGCTGACCCGACTGGATGGCCAGCAGCGTGCTTGTGCGTAGAAAGAGTGTATTGCTCCCTCATACTCCACTGTTTTCATCCCCTTTTCCATCTTAGTCTTATTCCTTAAGACCAAAAACTGTAATTTCCTTTAGAAATGCTCTAGAAGATCTGTACTGTGTAGAATGATCATGTATTTATAAGAATTTTACAAGTTTAGATTTATAAAATCAGAAAGAAGATCCTGTGTTTTGGCAGGTATTTTGCATATTTTTTTTGTTTTGCTTCACAGAAACCTGATTCTTTCAAATCTATTGCCAGGTAATTGTAAGTGTTTTTAATTAGACTATTAATATAAAATTAAAGAGGCTGTTACCAATTATTGGCTCTGTCATCTGAAATTTTAAGCATTTAAAGTGAAATTTCAGGATTTGTGTATGTTATTTACCTTAAGAATGACAATAAATCACTGTTTAAAATAAAGACCTTAATTCATACAGTTAAAATACTGGACAAAAAACTAATCAATTTTTAGTTCTATCTATAATCTGCATAGGATGAACTAGAAATGAACTGTGATGCAAAGAAATTCACTGCTCTACAAACTAGTTATTTAGAAATGTCTGAGAGTAACACTGCATTTTTATAGAAACAAAGCACAAATTACATTTAAGCGCTGAATTGATTATATTTGCTTGGAGGTGTTGCTATGGTAGATGTAATTTTGCTGCCAAAAGAACTACTTGACTTTTAAAAAGAAAATTTGTATTAATTTGTTAATTCTTGGCAATAGCAATAATTTTAAAATATCTTTACTTCAGTCAAAATGTAGAGTCTGTTTCCCTATTATTAGGCTGACTGCTCAGATTTTTTAAAGCTTATGCTGAGACAATATACTCTTATTTACGGACAAGTTAACATTTCCAAATTTGTTTACTATGCTTTTTCCATACTAATGAATATAAACAGATGGTTTTAAAACATTACTGTGCTTCTTTGTGAGTTGAATGAGCTTGGAATTGCTGTGAAATATTTTATCTCTGATGGATTACCACCTGCAGCTATGCAGTGAACAGCATCTCTGTGGGAAATGGCTTAGTGCTCTGTCCTGGCAGGTGCATAGAACATCTTCATGATGTCTAGTAGAAGGCTCTTTGTGGTTAAGATTGTTAAAGTCTGTTCTTTTTCGGAAACTTTCTACATGGTAGAAAAGCATATAGATTATTTCTATTCCTTAAATGTTTCAGTTGGATGTAGTTTAGAGATTATAGGGCCAATTTATTATGGATTACATGCTATTGTGTTATTTTTATTTCTGAAATTTGAAAATAATAAATTCTTTTTCTGTGTTTCTAGGTTAGTACTTTTAAAATTTTGTTATTGTACACTTACTAGATATTATTGCTTACTGAGTATTGTATAAACCCTCTGGCCTTCCTTGCCCATTGAAATTTGAATTAAGCCTACAAAGAGACATTGTATGTTACTGCTCACTATATTGTATTACAAAGTTAAAAATATATTAGTATACTGAAAACTAAGTTGTTTTAACTTAAAATTTTTTTCATTATCCAATCTACTGAAATTTATAAATTTATAAAGCCTGTCTGCTTACCAGAATGTAGGTATTAAACTCACATCCTTTGCTTAAATCTACAAAATAATTAAAATTATTGTACAATTAAAGTTATTATTAATAAAGCTGACTTCACAGAGCAGAATGTGACTGAACACTTGCACATTCTCAGTAATTCTTTTATCCTTGCTTGGTCTCACCTAGAGTTCTTATCACATTTTAGATGCAAGGTTCTGGATCTCTGTCATAAATGAATATTTTGCTTTCTTGAAGTCTTACTGAGTGCATTTCAGTTAACTTCTTTAAAAACCTAAATGTTTCTATTGATTGTCTTATTATTTTTTAGAAAAAAGTCAGTTTTACATCACTGGTTCTGTGAACCTCAGATTTTTTCCAGACCCCAGTTAGTACGCTTCTATAACTTCAATGCATTTCATAAAAACTCATTTAAAGTGATAGTCATACCATAGTTTTTCAGATTTGAGACTAATTATAATGCCATAATGCTTCAAAATAATTCAGCTTTTTAAAGAAAATTATTATGGGAGAGACATTCTTGAAATGCTATGCATTTGAGCTGAAGTAGAAGACCTTGTTTTGTTGTAATTTATGTTAGTCTAAGTTTTCACATCTTTAATATGCTTTTCCATACCAATTACATTAGAAATCTCTTTGTGTAATTAAATATAAGCAGTTCTTTTGTCTTTTGGTTCTGCTACCAATTCCCATGTAGAGGGTAATTCCTACGTAACACCAAGTAATTCTTTGGATACCAACAGGCTGTCCAGTAATCCAACTCAGTTCTGATACTTTCTAACTGGAGATAGCATCAGACCCACAGGTTAAGGGTTAGTCCCACAAGACTGCCTCCCCCCACCTCCCACCACCATTACCGACACCTTATGCATTTCAGGCACTGGTTGCAAGTCCAGGGTGTCACCTGTACTTCTGACCAACCAGTTACAGGTCAGAGGTTCCCAAGACCTCCTTCTCAGGTTTAATTTGCTAGACCCACTCACAGAACTCAAACATTTTGCTCACTAGACTACCAGTGTATTATGAAAGAATATAACTCAGAAACAGCCAGATGGAGGAGATGCATAAGGCAGTGTATGGGGGAAGGGTTGTGGAGCTTCCATGCCCTGTCCAGGTGTGCCACTCTTCCCAAATTTCCACGTATTCACCGATTTAGAAGCTCTCTGAAAACCCTGTCCTCTTGGGTTTTTACGGAGGCTTCATAACATAGTCATGATCAGTTAAATCATTGGTCATTGCCAGTTGACTCAACCTCTAATCCCTCTTCCCCCGCTGGAGGTTATGGGGTTAGGACTGAAAGTTCTAACTCTCCAATCACATGGTTGACCCCGCTGGCAACCAGCCGCCATCCTTAGGTGCTTTCCAAGAGTCACCTCATTAGCATAACTTTTATCACTCTTAACACTTAGGAAATTCCAAGGGTTTTTGGGAACCAAGTGCCAGGAAAAGGGTCAAAGGTCAAATATATATTTCTTATTAGAAATCACAATGTCATACTTTGTTTAAATGAGTCATTAGAAAAATGACTAGATTGGAAATGAAAATGAATTATTTTAATAACTTATCCTTCCTAGATGGATTAATTTCGATTTGCTATTCTGTGCCCCTCTTTGTGATCTTCATCCATTGAACAGTGTTGATTTTGAAGCTTTCAGGGTAAAATATGATAAACTTGGTTTGTTTTTCTCACATAAAGAATCACTTAGTTGGTGTCTTAGTTAAACCATAATTAGTTTATTTTACAAAGTCACAGAGTGTTTTATAGAGGGGCTTTTCATTATTGTGAACTTTAGATGTTGGTAATATTTCCAGTAGATGAGAATGTTAGAAGGCTTTGAAATACCTACTTAAATTAAAAACTTTTTTTCAAATACAATTCAAACTTAATACATTTCAACTGATATGTCTCCTTCTGTGAAGGCTAATATTAATTAGAACAGGCTTCTTTTATAGTTACAGGCTTCTTTTAAATATTTGTTTTTAACATATGACATACAACATATTTTAACAATGTAACTTTAGTGTAGATTACATTGAAATTGGTTATGTAGGGAGGGAGCTGGCAAATCTGAAAATTGACCTTTTTCCTTCATCTTTTCTTACCTTCCCTATACTGCACTTCTTGTAATCTATATATTTGTCAGCAAATGACTATTTACAGCTTTTTTTTCCTTGAAAAAAATAAGGGTTTTTTTCCCAAAGACCAATGTAAGTAAAACTTTGTAAGTTTCTAATAGAATATGGAGAAAGAAACCATGCATATACATATAGTTCCCCCATTTAGAAATGTGATTTTGCCCCATTTTAAATTTATCCTTAAAACATAACTTACTTTGTCACTTTTGAGCTAAAATTTTCATCTACGCTGTTACACAAAGGTTGTATGAAGTGATGAGAAATAAATCACAGTACAGTGAGCAAAACACATTTGTGGGTATGGCATGAGATCTATAGATACTGCTCTGATTTTGCAGTCACTCCTTAAAAATCCCTCTTCAGTTTGGCGTCTGCTCCTTCCAAAACCTTGGCAGGATTAGGTTAGTATTTGAACTCTCCTGAAGGCTTGGTCTTCCTATAATACTCCTAAAATTCAGGTTTGTTCTTCAATTGGGCAGCACAAGTTCATGCAAATTGTCTTACTGTCTCTGGTATCCTGAAACCTTGAGATAATTGGCCAGACCCTCAAGGTATACAAGCTACATTATCACGTAACTATATTTCCATAAAAACCAGTGATTCCATAAAAACCTGACTCAAATCAGGTCCTTTTGCTGAAATTTCCAACTCTATAGGGGAAAATACTGTGCTTGAAGAAAAGAAATACTGATGCATATGAAAACATACTGTGATGAGTACCAGTAATACAGGTAAGAATCAAGCAGGCCTTGAGTAAAACAGTCCACTTTTACTGCATAAACTATTCAAGACCAAGTCCAGCTTCAGTCACTACAGATTGTAACCATGGAACTCAAAGGGACAAAGACACTCATTTTGAGCCTTGATGCACCAGCATATACACAGTAAAATACACAAAATATTTCAAAGAAAAAGTAATATGTAATCACAGAAAGAGCTGTTTCTATCACAGTGACTTAGATGTGGATCTGAAGTGAGCCACTGTGGTTTGGAAAAAAATGGCTGTTGTTAGGTGTCCTCTCCAAGTAAGAATATCTATAGCTTTTTCTGTTTGTATCAGAAGAGATTTCAGCTCAACATTGAGAATTCTATTTGGAATTAATTTGAAACTCCAGTCTTTAAAGAAAAATCATTTTTCATCTCAAAGTGAATTATATTTCCTTTTGCTATAAAAGGTTGGCAAAAATGTGATTTTCACTTAGTGACATCAGATTAATTGTAGTACCCATCAGGTGCCCTCATGTCAGGCTAGCACCTATGCTCATTCTAAGTCATGTTGAAATGATTAATTCCCTCTTTCCAGCATTCATCCATGTCTTAAGATACTTTTCATGAATGACAGTTACTAAAATAACACGTGTATCATTCTTTTCTCACTCAGGACAACTCTTGAGAAAGAGAACAATAGACAGAATACTGCATGTAAAGGATTTCTGCACACTGAAATAAACTACTCTAACATACCAGAGGCATGCTTCATTTAGGAGATATATAGGTAAACAAGGAGACAGAACTGACATTTATTGACTGACTCTCATTACATATCAGATAGTGAAGTACTCACATACCTTCTTTTATGACATAAGCAGAAATGCATGGTACATTTTGCTTCTTGCTTACAAATCTGTATTTTTAAATCAAACTATTGTATAGTGTTTAAAGACTGATCCCCAGGAGGAGGACCGGTTTGTGGTGGTGGTCCACATTCTTCAGGATATTGCTTTGCTTTAGTCATAGATTTTGTTAATACATTTATTTGTGCTCTCAAGTAGATATACAACTGATACACAAAATTTAAGAATTTTGACTCTTTAGAGCTAGAAGTAACTTTGGGTTTTATCCTGAGGTAAAATTTTTTAATATACATACACATTTGAGGAGCTACACAAGTGTAAAATACCCTATTACTAATGTAGTTTACTCATGTCTCCACATAGGATTATTGATTAACTTTAAACCTTGATGGATTTTAGGTTCTGGAAAAACCCACCATCTTAACTTGGTCACATTAAGAAAGCAGATTTAACTGCCAGAGATAACAGTATTTTAAAAGCTTTCAAAATACTTTTTTCTATAGTATTGTCATTTTTTCAAGTGTAGGTCCCAAATCATGTCCTAAAATGGAACATTTGAAGAAAGAAGGACTACTGTTGGAAACAATACAGAGCTTGAAACACTTATTAAAAGAGAAAAATGGTAGTACATCATGAATAGGTTTCAATAATTTCAGTATGTATATGAAGAATTAGGTGAATATGAAGTTAATCTGACTATAGGTGTAAACCCATTGAATACTAGAATTGATTTAGCTAAAAAACAGGAAATGGAACATTTGTTTATTTACCCTGGATAAGTACCTATACATGCTAGGTGGTATGCCAGGTGCTAGGCACAGGAGGAGTTACAGTCAAGCTGGGGAGAGATGGCTAAATGAAGTCAACATACAGAACACTGATCACTACCACAAATCAGTCCTATCTGGAGGGATCAATATTTGAACATTATACAATAGTTTGGTAAAAATAATGAAAGATTTGTAGCATGCTGTATGAAATAATGCATGTAAATTGCCTGCCCCACAGAATTGTCAAAGTGTAACTTACATGTTCATGTGAGGTATGGTTAACCATGTCAGGAATTATGAATGGGAATGAGCAGTTCTGATTGAAGGTTAGGGAAGAATTTATAGTAGACCAGACATTTAAAGTAAGTTTTAAAGAATACATGGAGTTTTAAGATAAATAAGAGGAACAGAATTGTAGGTAGAAGCTAAGTGCTGAAGACACAGAAGGGCATAGTGTTTTAGAAAATTTGGGAGTTTGACTTTAGGTATTAGGCTGAGAGACTTATTCTTAAAAGGTTAGTGACAGTTGGTTTGGGTTTTGTATTTTAGAAAGACAATTCTGTAAGCAATGTGAAGGATGAGCTAGACAGATAAGATTTGTAGCAGAAGATCTAAGCAGAGTAGTTTTGCATGCATCTAGGATTGAATTAAGGCAGAGCTAGTAGACACAGGGGCATGGGGCTCAGGTACTGCTGTCTAAGGTGCAATCGTGAGAATTATATGACCTTTTGCGCTGATTTCTCTGAGGATGCTTTCACTAGCCTGGTCATGGGGAAGGTAGATTAAATGTGTGGAAGGATAAATAGAGGGTATTTGAGGATAAATATTCTTTCAGGAATTGAGAATGAAGTGAAGTAGAAAGATAATATGAAAGTGACATGTTTTAGGCAAAGTTTTATTTTTAGTATGGGTGAGATAAAAAAATTTGAGAAGCTAATGAGTTCCATTTTAAACATAGAATTTGAGTTGCCCATTGGACTTGCAAATGGAGCTATCCAATAGGCAGTTGTAAATTTAGCATCTGGTGATCAGCAAGAGCATGGACACACAGATTGGGTAGTCATCTGTATATAGATGTAAGTGAAGCCATGTAGTTGAAATTGACCAGGAAAAATGGGCAATGGCCTAGGAGAGAAAATACTAATGTAAGGTATTAATTTGTTTGTTAATGCAACCAGAATGTGTTGGCAGGTGCTCAAATGATGTTATTCTAAAATAACAAATGCTTGGATATTTTGAAATTAATTATGATTATGAGAAGTATGAGCAGTGACTTAGCACCTCCAACTGTTATGTCAAAGATAACTACTTCTCAGGTGTTTCAATCAACTTTATTGAAGTATACTATACATAAAATAAAACATACTCATTTTAATTAGTTGGGTGAGTTTTGAAAAAGGTGTACAACCCTGTGACTACCACCACAACCAAGATGGGAATGTTTCCATTACTGTGAAAAATTCCCTGGTGCCTCTTTGTAGCCTGTTTTCCTCACCTCCCATGGCTCCAGGCAACCAGGATATCCTTTTTGTCTCTAAAGATTAGTTTTGCCTTCTCAGGAATTTTATAAAAATGGAATCATACAGCATACATAGTTTTGTATCTAGCTTCTTTCAGTCACTATAATGTTTTTGAGATTCATCCATGTTGTGTATATCATTATTTTGTTCCTTTTGTTGCTAAGTACTAGTCTACTGTATGGATATACACTATAAACTGTGTATCAGTTTACCTGTTGATGGGCATTTGAGTTGTTTTCAGTTTGGTGTTGTTATGAATAAAGCTGTTTATGAATGTTCATGTACAAGATTTTGTGCACACATGTTTCCCATTCTCTTGGAAAAATACCTTGGAGTGCAGTTGCTGGGTCACATGGTAAGTGTACATAAAAATTTTTAATAAACTATCAAATTCTTTTTCACTGTGTTGTTTCATATTACATTTCTTCCAGCAATGTATCAGGATTCCATACACTGATGTGATTAGTTTTATTCTTAGGGTATAGTATACCTCATTGATCATATTTTAATTTGTATTTCACTGATGGCCATTAATAGGAGCTTCTTTTCATGTGCTTTTATTGACCAATTATTTATTTTTTGAAATATTCACAGATTTTTTTTCTTATATTGTGTTATAAGAGTTCTTTTTATATTCTGGATACAAGTGTGTTGCATTGCAAATATTATCTCCCTGCCTATGACTTGCCTTCTTATTATCTTAATGACATCTTCTGAATAGTTGAAAAGAAGCTACAATTTTGATAAAGTTCAGCTTTCCATTTTTTTTTCCTATGGTTTGTACATTTTTGGTCCTAAGAAATCTTTGACTACAAGATTGCAAAGATTCTCTCTTGATTTCTTCTAAGTGTGTTACAGATTTTGCTTTTATTTTTAATGCTAAAATGCATTTGAAGTTAATTTTTTATGTATAGTATGGGTAAGGGTTGAAGTTGATTTTTTCCCATAGGATAGCCAGTTATTTTTGCACCATGTATATAATGTGTTGTTTTACTCTAGTTGCTGTTGAGAGAACTCTTATTTATATTTGGCTTTCACCAATTTGGCTGTACTGTGTCTAGAATTGTTTTTAATCTGCTTGGGATTCATTTAGCTTCTTAGAACAATAAGGTAATGCTTCTCACCAGTTTTGAAAAGTTTGTGGCCTCATTTTTTTGGTTCCCTTTTCTCTCTCCTCTCATTTTGGAACTCGAAATGTTACATGTTTGTTGGGCCTCTTGATACTATCCCACAGGTCTCTGAGACTGTTTATTTTTCCATCTTTTGGATCGTGTAATTTCTGTTGATTTGTTTTCAGCTTTACTGATTCTTCCCTCTGTCCTCTCCAGTTTGCTGTTGGGTCCACATAATAAACTTTTCATTTCAGTATTATGTTCTGTTACCTAACATTTCTATTTTTTTTTGTTCTAGTTCTTAGTTGAGGTTCCATAATTGTATATATACTTAAGCAACCATACTTTCCTTAAGTTATTTGGACATCTTTATAATAGCTGCTTTGAAATCTTTAGTCATCTAAATCCAGCATCTGGGGCCATTAGGAGTCAATTTCTACTGCCTTATTTATTAATGTAGTTCACCTTGTTCTGTTTTTTGCATGTCTGTAATCTTTGTTTAAAAAATAGAAATTGTGGATAATAGGTTGTAGCAAGTATGGATCATGTTTTCTTCTTCAGATTCTTGTTTTTTGGTCTAGTATTCTGTTAAGTTGTCCAGAGTAAAGCCACGAGCTTTGCCTCTCCTGTGGTCATGCCCACAGTGATGTCTCCACTTATTTCAGCTTTGAGCAGTGACTTACTTTCTTGCAGTCTTCCTAGTTGCTGTATAATTACTTGGAAAGAGTTTATGCTCAAATTTTAGAGCTCACCCTCTTTGCCTTTCCTAGCTTACATTTTTCCCCCAAAATTTCTGGGTAATGTATTAGTCCCATGTCTGCTTGATATTCAGACTGGTAAAGCTTTAGCTTTATGTTACTTTTGCTGTGTGTTTCTTAGGGACTACACTCAATCAAAAAAGTAGCAGACTTTCAGATTTCAGCGGATTCCTTATTCGTCTCTGCCAACTTTTATATCAGGTTCTCTGGGGTCTTCCCTTGTATGTATAAAGTTTAGTAGCCAGCCAGCAATTTGGGTAGAGTTTATATTTTTCAGACTTAGAGCTGTACCATTTCTGAAGCTCTCTTACTTCTAGGATTTCTTCCCTCAGTGTCCTCCCTGAACTCTTTCCTGTGCCACCTCCTGCTGGTAAGGCTGCAGTTTTTGACCAGTGGGACTACAGGAAGTGGGGAATGCCCTCAAACAAACAAACAAACAAAAAACCTCATAAACTCAGAATTCTTACTCCATATAGTTGTAGTCTTGAAGGGAAAATTCTGTCCTGGTGTCTTCCTGCGTTTGATCACATTCCCATGCCTTCAAATATTTTTTCTTTTATTCCATCTACATTTTATGTTGTTATCTGCAAAAGCCTTTATCAGTGAATTCATTTTTCCATTACTGAAAGCTGAAACTTAACCAATTGTTTTTAAAGTCTACTGAGTTGGCAAATCAGTTTATTCATTACTAACTGATAATCTTTTGACATAAGCCCTAAGAAAGTAATTCAAGATATGGGAAAAGCTATAAGGACACTTATCACTAGGTGTAGGGCCCACTCTAAATCCACAGTGGTCTCATCCCAAGATGTTTAACTTCATTTTATCTGCAAAGACCTTGTTTCCACATAAGTTCACATTCAAAAGTACTAGACACTATGACTTGGGCATATCTTTTGGGGGCACTATTGAACTCACTGTATATTTATTGTTTTCTGAAATAAGTATATTGCTTTGATCAAATTTTGAAAATTGTTGGCAATTTTTATTCAAATAAAAGTTTTGCTCTTTTTTCTCTCCTCCTTCTTGTACTTCATATACTGTGTTCTTTTTATATTGTCTCAGAGAATCCTGATGCTTTATACATTAAAATTTTTTTTTCTTCTCTGGACTTCAGATTGTATTATTTCTACTGATCTGTAAGTTTTGATCACCCAATGAATTTTTTTTTTTTTACTTTGGGTATTTTCATTTCTAGAATTTTCCTAAGATTCTTTTTAAAGTTTCTGTTTCTCTGCCAAGATTTCTTATCCATACACTCATTACAGACATATTTCCTTTACATCTTCAAGGACACTTATAATAGGTACTTGAAACACCTTTCCTGCTCATTTCAAGATCAGATATATTGGATTTAGACTCTGTTGATTGCCTTTTCAACTAAGAGTATGAATCACCGTTTCCTATTTATTCTAGGTTAAGAAATTCTGGATTACACCCTGACTGTTGTAAATGTTAAGAGACTCTGGATTCTGTTACATTCCTCTGCATAGTTGTGAGTTTTATATTCTGATGCAGTTAACCACCTGAACTTGAACTCCAAACTTTGTGTTTCATCTTAAACTTTTTCTTCTCTTAGCTTCTGGTATAGTAGTCTCTTCTGGCTCTCTATCACCTTCTCTTTCAAATGCTGCAAGGAAAAGCCAAATAGAATTGGCTTTTTGGTGGTTACTGCTCCCTGTTAGTTTCAGAGGAAACTTTTTGTAAGGAAGTGAAGACAGAGCAGAAAGTTCAGGTAGTGGTAGTAATACTGTTCTAGAGTAAGAATAAAAATAGCTAAAAATATAATCTGTCATAGACAGTGTTTGCTACCAATTTGGGTTTGCAGCTAATGAAGCAACTTAATTCTTAGCTTTTACAAGTAAGGTAGCATTTATTTACTAATGTTACTTGGTTAAAGTTTCTTGGTCTCCATTGCTAGGCTTCCCATGCATAGACCTATATTATAATTTTTTCTCTATATGTAACTAACTTAAGGGGAACTTTAACTCCATTTTGTTATGCTTTGTAATTTTCCAGGCTTTTATGCCATAATTTTTTAAAGAATATCTTTTTTCCTTCCTATATCAGAGGTTGAAAGTATCACATTGCCCAGTGACTTTATTTTCCTAATGAAGAGAAAATATAGTCTCCCCTGATTTCCTTCTCTTGTGTTTGAAGATTCTTTTAGTATAAGATTCTGATACACATAGAAAAACTTAAGGTCTGTTATTTTCTCTACTAGGCTGGCTTCTTTCAAGTCTCCTTTATTTTGAAGCACTAAAAGTTTTCTTTTCTGTTATAAATTGCCTTTAAAAATACACTCCAGATTTAGAGAAAAGTAGAATAATAGTACAGAACTTAATATTAATAATTACAGCCATAGTATAATTGTCTCTACCAGGAAATTAACAATGATACAATATTATTAACTAATCTACAGATATTATTCAAATTCGCCAATTTCCCTACTAATGTCCTTCTTCTGCTCCAGGATCCAGTCTAGAATCCCAAACTGCATTAGTTGTGATGTCTTTTTTTAAGTCTCTTCCAGTCAAGTGACATTTCTTTAGTCTTTCGTGATCTTGACACTTTGAATAATATTGATTACTGATTTTTTAGAAAGCTCTTAAATTTGGGTTTTTCTGATATTGTCATGATTTGATTGAGGGACATTTTTAGTAAGAATATAATAGAAGTGATGTTGCACCCTTCTTAATACTCTATATATCACTCTGTTTATAATATAATTGTGTTAAATATTTTCCCTACATAACATTAAGAACCACATCAGACAGTGTAAAGTTTTTGCTTCTAATTTCAAACATAGTTTAGAAAATTTGAGAAGGAAAATCTACTGTATTTACCAGCACTTTTACTCCTGTGTTCTTTCTTCCTTCCTGATAGTGTTCTAAGATTTCTGCTTTTATCCTTTCCTTTCTGTTTGAACAACTTACTTTTGCCATGCTTTTAGGGCAGGTATGCTGGCAATGACTGTACTCTTGAGTTTCTTTTCTTTTGGGAATGTTTTGGAATCCTATGCATTCCTTAAGGATATTTTTGCTGGATATAAAATTCTGGGTTGGCATTTATGTTAGCACTTGAAAAGTGTGCCAGTTCTTTCTGGCTTCATGGTTTCTGATAAAAAACTCCTGTCAAATTGTTTTACCTCTATAGGTCAGGAGTTGTTTCTCTCTCACTGCTTCCAAGATTGTGCTTTGTCTTTAATTTTCAGAAGTTTGATTATGATGTGTGTTGGTGTAGATTTCTTTGTTTTTTATTATTTGTTTTTTTCTCAGCTTCTTGAGCTGTATCTTTTACCAAAATATGGTAAATCTTCAGCCAGTATTTCTTCAGATTCTTTTTTAGCCCCAGTCTTTTCTCCTTCTGGGACTGATGATACTCTGATGATCTATGTTATGGTCCCACAAATCCTTGAAGTTCCATTGATTTTCCAGTCTGTTTTTTCTGTGTTCAGATTGAGGAATTTCTCTTTTTCTGTTTTCAAGTTCACTGTTTCTTTGTTCTGTACATTGAGTTTTTAATTTTGGTTATTGTATTTTTCAGTTCTCATATTTCTATATGGTTCTTGTATCTTCTATTTTTTTGGTGTGAGTATATATTTTTTCATTTGTTTCAACTGTGTGTAAGCTTTTTGAAGTATTTCTCTAATGGCTGATTCATTTAAAACATCTGTCATCTTGGTTTTGTCATCTCAGGATTGTCTTTTCTCATCCATGTTGAGACTGTCCTGGTTCTTGGTATAATGAATGATTTTCTATTGAGTCCTGGGTGTTTGGGGTATAATAAGTCTGTGTATCCTCTTTAAATTCTGTTTAGTAAGCCTCTTTTTTTTTGTTGTTGTTGTTGTTAATAAAGGGATGAGAATTTATTGGAACTGGAGCTCTATTTTTAGGCACATGGTTGAGCACCTCTCCTGTTCTGGAAATAGTGCTGCAGCCCCACAGGGCTGGCAGTGGGACCCGCACATGAGTCTCTAATTCTGACTTGTCCATGAATTCTAGATTCTCCCAGGTGGGATGGCCAGCAGGTTCTTCTGTCACACAGACGCCATATTTCAGTGGGGGCCTCGAGTGCCCCCACTGTTGAGAAGGCATCTGTGGTACATGTGCAGGCCAGGGAATGAGCACTGGGGTGGATGGATGGTCGATGTCTGCAGTAGGTGAGGTCTGGCGTAACTGGGGTGTTTGCTGACTTGAGCTGAAAGAAGAGTAGTCCACACACCTTCCAGGAATCCTCCCCAGATGTCTGTGGAATCTTCAGGTTGTTTTGCATTTCTATTAGCACTCTTGAAATTAGCTGTTTTTGTGCAGACGTCTTTTTCTGTTTGGGATTTGCTTCCTTACTATGTGCTCCAGGGCAAGGAGAGCTATTTGGATCAAAGGGTGTACACCAGTACATTCAGCATTCCAACAGTAGCTTCCAGAACATTCACTGTTCAACTGGCCTTCCCTGAGATGTCCTTGTTATTGTGAGATACAAATGTTGGCTCTACGTCACTAGCCTTAAGAGCTCTGGAGGCTGGATGTGTGAGATCAGGGTGCCCATGGTCAGTTTCTGGTGTGAAGCTGCTCCTGGTTTGTAGAGTCAGTCAAACACTTGCAGGGTCTCACTGTGTCCTCAGATGGGGGAGAAAGAAGGAGGGAAAGAGAGAAGACAGTAAGATTTATTTTCCATTTCTTATAAAGCCACAGTCCTTTCAGATCAGGGATCTACCCTCACATTCTTATTTAACCTTAGTTACCCCTAATCACCCCCTGCCTCCAAATACAATCACAGTGGGGGTGGGGGTTAGGGCCTCAGTGTATCAATTTTAGGGGGTTATAATTCAGCCCATAGCTCTGTGTGTGTGTGTGTGTGTGTGTGTGTGTGTAGATATATATGTTTGTATTCAGCTTGATAATACTGATCCACAGTCCTTCGGAAAACTTGTAGATGTGTTTTGGACTTTGGAACTTCTGGGATTTTAGAAAGTGAAAATAGTGAATATACCATATATTGCATAACATCCAAATATCGTTAGTAAGCCTCTTTTGATATTTCATTAGTTGGGGAAATAGGAGTGCTGCTTTGTTAATACCAGGTATGGGTAGAAGTTCACTTTCTCCACTTAGCCTCTGTTGATGCCCTGTTTGGTGGGGGGACATGTCATAGCTGGATGGTGTGTAAGTCCTGACCCTCCAAATGCCCTTCCTGCCACCACCTGTGAAGGGTTTTGGTGCCTCATTATCACCAGATAGAAGCAAAAGCTTAGGAATCCAGCAGGAATAAAGGTCTTGACTCCCCATTCAGATGCTCTGTCATTACCCCAGTAGGGGAATGAGTCACCTCATTTCAGTCTGGCAAGGGTGGAAGTCTAGGTTCTCCAACTGGCCTTTGCTGTTGGGAGTGGAGGTTGGTCCACCATTTCTTCCATGTTACTTGGCTGGAGTAGGGTTGTTACTGCCTAAATGTTTTGTATTTTGCTGAGTTATTCTTTTTCTGGGCCTTTGATTAGAGACAGCAGGCCTTCTTAGTGCTTTTTTCTCCTGTGTCCATTGTATTTCCAGGGTGCTGGTTTCACTAGCACCTAGTCCAGATACGTAAGACAAAAAGAAAACCCAGGAATTCACAGTGTTGTTTCTTGCATCTTGAGATCCCTGACTGGTCTTCCTCCTCCACTCCACCTTTCTGAACTCTCTTGTATCTGTTTCATATTGTCTGGAGGCAGAAGTTACAAATGGCCTTTTCATTGTGAATGTAATTATATTTTAAATACAAATATAATATATTCCTAAAATTGTAATTACTGGGTAGAGAGCAGTATGTTCCAATATTTTAGTAAAAAAATAATTAAATGCTGTTATGACTTAAATGAGTATATAATGAAAGGATTTGTATGGTCTTGCCTTTGATGCCCATTGTTTGAAGTGATAGTACAGTGGAATTCTAATGCATGTAATGTAGAGTTGGTTGGCTGTGTTGGGAGATGATTTTGTATTAGTTTAACTTTGGTGGTGTACTGCCTGCCTATATAACTGCAATTTTCTTTTGACCTAGGAAAAAATCTTCTTTCTTAAAAAGTTATCTTTCAAAGTCCTGTAGATTTAATGTGGCTTGTTTTACATATGTAAGTAAATATATGTGGATATGTCAAAACATGAGTATAAAGCTACATTAACGTGTGTGTGTATTTTGCATACTGATTAACTGCCTTCTTAGACCTTCATTGGCATAGTCAATGAAACTGAAAAGCAAAGAATAAAGATTTAGGATTTGTCATGTACACACTCATCATTTAAAGCAAGAATGCAATTATCTCCCTTAACAATACTGAAAATCAATCTGTTGTTGCATTTGTTAGATAATTTTTATGTGTGACTTATACTAGAAATAAATCCATGTGTCTGCTAGATTTTCAAAGTAAGTTTTTAAGTTTAAGTCTGTAATTTTCAAAGCTTATCCCAAGCATAGAATTTCTAAAAGAAAGGATAATGACAAGCTGAGTCTCAGTCCGTATAATGTGATTTCATTTATTCACTTATCCCTTTAGAGGCATTAATGTGACAAGCATATTGCATGTAGAGTGAAACAGATTACTCAAACAGCAAAAACACTGGTACATGACTGAGCATGTTAAATATATGTTTACATTTTAGTAACAAAAGGGGTTGATTTTAGTTATGAAAAGGATTGGGAAAAAGAGCTTTAGAGAAAGTCAGTCACAGGCATTATCCTAATGTAATACTATTCTTAATAATTGTACATCTTGACATATCTTTTATTTTGTTACATGATTATGGGGGTAGAATAAAATAGTAATAAGAAGAATATCTAATATTTATTTTAATGTTAACCAAGAGCCAGTTATTGTTCTAAGTGTTTTATATGGATAACTCATTTTATTACATATAAATTAACCCATTAGTTAGAACTAATGTAATGTAGATCTGTACTCCATGTCATCAAGTGATCTAAAAAAGTAGTTGAAAAATGTTTAATACCAGCTTAATCTATTTATTAGGGCAATATTTATCAAATACTCATGCTGTGCCAAGAAAATGCTGTTTGGGGTGTTAATAAAGACTTAGGTCTGTTGTACATGTAGTGTGCAGACTCTGCAAGAATCGGGCATGTTTTGAGAATCCTAAGTTTTAGAGTTAAAACAATTGCTCTTTATTTAGCTTCTTGCTGTCTACTCCTTTGTGCAGTAGCTATGATGAGGTAGGATAGGTAATCAGACATTTTCTTGATATTGTGATTGTGTTAGCTATCGTGTGAGAATGTGCAGGCCTTTATCTTTCCTTAATGATTTAAAGAGCAACTTCCTTTACACGGGGGTCTTTCATACCCTCCTCATTTTTGTCCCGCAGGGGTGACCATTAAAAACAGCTGACAGACAGGCAGTTAACCAGTTCCCTGCTGAGATTAGTAAAATATTTAGTAGTCCTGCAACGTCAAGGAACTTCAGCACTGCAGGAAACAGTTTGATTCAGCTTATTTTGAAGGTAGGGGGTAGGGAATTTTAAGTTTTCATTTGTATGGTCCCTCATATTTTCAAATGAGTGTGAAAAAATTCATAGCTTTTTATGTAAATTGTTCTGATGCTTAGAGGGTTTTTCTTTATTTCTTAAATTACATGAATAGTTGTGATTTATGTGCCTCCCCTCAGAAAAGAAATATCTAGACTGGCAGAATCAGTATCAGAATACACAATTACAGCATCTCATCTGGGTTTATACAGTTACAGATCTTTACAATAAAAAATATTATAGATATGCAAATTTCAAAGGAAGGCACATTGTTTAATTTACATGTATGGAGATTTCTGACCCATCTTTTTTTTTTTTTTTTTTTTTTTTTTGAGAGGGCATCTCTCATATTTATTGATCAAATGGTTGTTAACAACAATAAAATTCAGTATAGGGGGGTCAATGCTCAATGTAAAATCATTAATCCATCTCAAGCCTAATTCTCGTCAGTCTCCAATCTTCTGAAGCATAACGAACAAGTTCTTACATGGTGAACGAATTCTTACAGAGTGAATAAATTCTTACATGGTGAACAGTACAAGGGCATTCATCACAGAAACTTTCGGTTTTGATCATGCAATATGACCTATAAACCATCAGGTCAAATATGAATATTCATTTGATTTTTGTACTTGATTTATATGTTGATCCCACATTTTTCCTATTATTATTATTATTTTTATTTTTAATAAAATGCTGAAGTGGTAGGTAGATGCAAGATAAAGGTAGAAAACATAGTTTAGTGCTGTAAGAAGGCAAATGTAGATGATCAGATGATCAGGTGTGTGCCTATGGACTAAGTATTAATCCAGGCTAGACAAGGGCAGCAAGACATCCACGGATGCAGAAGATTTCTCTCAAAGCAGGGGGGGTGAGGTTCTGAGCCTCACCTCTGTTGATCCCCAAATTCTCACCTGATGGCCCCCCTGCGACTGTGCCTGTCTTAGGTTGTTCCTCCCTTGAGGAATCTTACCCGTCTCTGGCTAACCAGTCATCTTCCGGGGCCATACAGGGAAATGTAAAGTTGGTAAGTGAGAGAGAAGCCATATTGTTTGCAAAGGTTAGCTTTTTACTTCTTTGCAGATTTATGCCCTGTGGCTTCTATGCCCAGCACTTGTCTCGAGGTATCTTTACCACCTGGAGGAATTATGATACTCGGTAAATTCGATATGAGGCACGAATTCTATTTAAGGTTTGTAATTAGGAAGGAAGAAGAAAAGCTATAGATGTAGCATATGAAGGAAACTTGGGAGGATTGATTATTTCTTTGACATATCTTCTTGTATAGTACCTTAAGTATGTATAGGTTTTAAACTACTAACTAATTTGCACACACATATTAACATAATAGGAATACGGTGACATAAACAAAGCAAATCTATAATTACCAGCCATCTCCAGTGAAGCCAAGAAAACCATTTAGGCACCCTAGGCATTTGTGAAAATTTATCTATGATATGATGGATATTTTCCAACTGTACTTGAACCATCAGACAAATTAAAGCAGCCCATTTCTGGGATCTGTTCACATCCCATATGTTCTTTTAACCATAGATAGTCTATAGTCATGAGATTTTGGGGTGCTACAACTTGCACCCCTCCCAACTCCTGATTGAGTTCCAACAGTACAGATCCGGTCAAATTCATTGTCTCACTGTATGCACATGCCAACCTAGACATCTCCCTCCTCATTCCTATGGCAAGTCCAGGAGACGGTGGGCTGGATGCAGCCACAACCGCAGCATCGTCCGGATCCCTGTGGAGGCTTTTTGATGATCATCCCCCGGCACGAGTCCTCCAGAGAGTGCTGATGCCGGAAGCTCCTCCTCATATCGTATCTTAGTTCATTTTCTGGGTATCCAAGCTAGGCCTTGATCTTCTGCGTAGAAACAAACAGACCCTTTGCCCACACTTTGACATGCCCTCTATACCACTGTGCAGAACTCATTGGAGGTCAGCACACAGTAACTGCTTTTTTTTTTTTTTTTTTTTTTTTTTTAATTAAGAGAAAGGAATATTATCAGAAAAGAGTACCTCCATAGCTGATCATCTGACACCCTTTAAGTGATCAACATTAAGGATATTTAAAGCATGCGTTGATCTTTGATTTACCAATAGTTTTATCCTGTTAAGGAGTAATCCCCCTTTTCTTTCTTTCTTTCTTTTTTTTTTTTTTTAAATTTTTAATCTACACTTACCTGAAGAATACTATGTTTACTATGCTCTCCCCTATATCAGGTCCCCCCTAACAACCACATTACGGTTACTGTCCATCAGCTTAGCAAAATGTGGTAGAGTCACTACTTGTCCTCTCTGTGTTGTGCAGCCCACCCTCCCCTTTCTCCCTCCCCCCCATGCATGCTAATCTTAATACCCCCCTTCTTCTTCCCCCCCCTTATCCCTCCCTGCCCACCCATCCTCCCCAGTTCCTTTCCCTTTGGTACCTGTTAGTCCATTTTTGGGTTCTGTAATTCTGCTGCTGTTTTGTTCCTTCAGTTTTTCCTTTGTTCCTATACTCCTCAGATGAGTGAAGTCATTTGGTATTTCTCTTTCTCCGCTTGGCTTATTTCACTGAGCATAATACTCTCCAGCTCCATCCATGTTGCTGCAAATGGTTGGATTTTTCCACTTCTTATGGCTGAGTAGTATTCCATTGTGTATATGTACCACATCTTCTTTATCCATTCATCTACAGATGGACATTTAGGTTGCTTCCAATTCTTGGCTATTGTAAATAGTGCTGCGATAAACATAGGAGTGCATCTGTCTTTCTCAAACTTGATTGCTGCGTTCTTAGGGTAAATTCCTAGGAGTGGAATTCCTGGGTCAAATGGTAGGTCTGTTTTGAGCATTTTGATGCACCTCCATACTGCTTTCCACAATGGTTGAACTAATTTACATTCCCACCAGCAGTGTAGGAGGGTTCCCCTTTCTCCACAGCCTCGCCAACATTTGTTGTTGTTTGTCTTTTGGATGGCAGCTATCCTTACTGGTGTGAGGTGATACCTCATTGTAGTTTTAATTTGCATTTCTCTGATAATTAGCGATGTGGAGCATCTTTTCATGTGTCTCTTGGCCATCTGTATTTCTTTTTTGGAGAACTGTCTGTTCAGTTCCTCTGCCCATTTTTTAATTGGGTTATTTGTTTTTTGTTTGTTGAGGCGTGTGAGCTCTTTATATATTCTGGACGTCAAGCCTTTATCAGATCTGTCATTTTCAAATATATTCTCCCATACTGTAGGGTTCCTTTTTGTTCTATTGATGGTGTCTTTCACTGTACAGAAGCTTTTCAGCTTAATGTAGTCCCACTTGCTCATTTTTGCTGTTGTTTTCCTTGCCCGGGGAGATATGTTCAAGAAGAGATCACTCATGTTTATGTCTAAGAGGTTTTTGCCTATGTTTTTTTCCAAGAGTTTAATGGTTTCGTGACTTACATTCAGGTCTTCGATCCATTTTGAGTTTACCTTTGTATATGGGGTTAGAGAATGGTCCAGTTTCATTCTCCTACATGTAGCTGTCCAGTTTTGCCAGCACCATCTGTTGAAGAGACTGTCATTTTGCCATTGTATGTCCATGGCTCCTTTATCAAATATTAATTGACCATATATGTTTGGGTTAATTTCTGGGGTCTCTAATCTGTTCCACTGGTCTGTGGCTCTGTTCTTGTGCCAGTACCAAATTGTCTTGATTACTATGGCTTTGTAGTAGAGCTTGAAGTTGGGGAGTGAGATCCCCCCTACTTTATTCTTCTTTTTCAGGATTGCTTTGGCTATTCGGGGTCTTTGGTGTTTCCATATGAATTTTTGAATTATTTGTTCCAATTCATTGAAGAATGTTGCTGGTAATTTGAGAGGGATTGCATCAAATTTGTATATTGCTTTCGGCAGGATGGCCATTTTGACGATATTAATTCTTCCTAGCCATGAGCATGGGATGAGTTTCCATTTATTGGTGTCCCCTTTAATTTCTCTTAAGAGTGACTTGTAGTTTTCAGAGTATAAGTCTTTCACTTCCTTGGTTAGGTTTATTCCTAGGTATTTTATTCTTTTTGATGCAATGGTGAATGGAATTGTTTTCCTGATTTCTCTTTCTATTGATTCGTTGTTAGTGTATAGGAAAGCTACAGATTTCTGTGTGTTGATTTTGTATCCTGCAACTTTGCTGTATTCCGATATCAGTTCTAGTAGTTTTGGAGTGGAGTCTTTAGGGTTTTTTATGTACAGTATCATATCATCTGCAAATAGTGACAGTTTAACTTCTTCTTTACCAATCTGGATTCCTTGTATTTCTTTGTTTTGTCTGATTGCCGTGGCTAGGACCTCCAGTACTATGTTAAATAACAGTGGGGAGAGTGGGCATCCCTGTCTGGTTCCCGATCTCAGTGGAAATGCTTTCAGCTTCTCGCTGTTCAGTATAATGCTGGCTGTGGGTTTATCATATATGGCCTTTATTATGTTGAGGTACTTGCCCTCTATTCCCATTTTGCTGAGAGTTTTTATCATGAATGGATGTTGAATTTTGTCAAATGCTTTTTCAGCATCTATGGAGATGATCATGTGGTTTTTGTCTTTCTTTTTGTTGATGTGGTGGATGATGTTGATGGATTTTCGAATGTTGTACCATCCTTGCATCCCTGGGATGAACCCCACTTGGTCATGGTGTATGATCCTTTTGATATACTGTTGAATTCTGTTTGCTAATATTTTATTGAGTATTTTTGCATCTACATTCATCAGGGATATTGGTCTGTAATTTTCTTTTTTGCTGGGGTCTTTTCCTGGTTTTGGTATTAGGGTGATGTTGGCTTCATAGAATGAGTTTGGGAGTATTCCCTCTTCTTCTATTTTGTGGAACACTTTAAGGAGAATGGGTATTATGTCTTCTCTGTGTGTCTGATAAAATTCCGAGGTAAATCCGTCCGGCCCCGGGGTTTTGTTCTTGGGTAGTTTTTTGATTACTGTTTCAATTTCTTTGCTTGTAATTGGTTTGTTTAACTTTTGTGTTTCTTCCTTGGTCAGTCTTGGGAGGTTGTATTTTTCTAGGAAGTTGTCCATTTCTTCTAGGTTTTCCAGCTTGTTGGCATATAGGTTTTCATAGTAGTCTTTAATAATTCTTTGTATTTCTGTGGAGTCTGTCGTGATTTTTCCATTCTCATTTCTGATTATGTTGATTTGTGTTGACTCTCTTTTTCTCTTAATAAGTTGGGCTAGAGGCTTATCTATTTTGTTTATTTTCTCAAAGAACCAGCTCTTGGTTTCGTTGATTTTTGCTATTGTTTTATTCTTCTCAATTTTGTTTATTTCTTCTCTGATCTTTATTATGTCCCTCCTTCTGCTGACTTTAGGCCTCATTTGTTCTTCTTTTTCCAGTTTTAATAATTGTGATGTTAGACTATTCATTTGGGATTGTTCTTCCTTCTTCAAGTGTGCCTGGATTGCTATATACTTTCCTCTTAAGACTGCTTTCGCTGCATCCCACAGAAGTTGGGGCTTAGTGTTGTTGTTGTCATTTGTTTCTATATATTCCTTGATCTCTATTTTGATTTGTTCATTGATCCATTGATTATTTAGTAGCATGTTGTTAAGCCTCCATGTGTTTGTGAGCCTTTTTGTTTTCTTTGTAGAATTTATTTCTACTTTCATACCTTTGCGGTCTGAAAAATTGGTTGGTAGAATTTCAATATTGTGGAATTTACTGAGGCTCTTTTTGTGAGCTAGTATGTGGTCTATTCTGGAGAATGTTCCATGTGCACTTGAGAAGAATGTATATCCTGTTGCTTTTGGATGTAAAGTTCTATAGATGTCTATTAGGTCCATCTGTTCTAGTGTGTTGTTCAGTGCCTGTGTGTCTTTACTTATTTTCTGCCCGGTGGATCTATCCTTTGGGGTGAGTGGTGTGTTGAAGTCTCCTACAATGAATGCATTGCAGTCTATTTCCCTCTTTAGTTCTGTTAGTATTTGCTTCACATATGCTGGTGCTCCTGTATTGGGTGCATATATATTTAGAATGGTTATATCCTCTTGTTGGACTGAGCCCTTTATCATTATGTAGTGGCCTTCTTTATCTCTTGTTACTTTCTTTGTTTTGAAGTCTATTTTGTCTGATATTAGTACTGCAATCCCTGCTTTCTTCTCACTGTTGTTTGCCTGAAATATGTTTTTCCATCCCTTGACTTTTAGTCTATGCTTATCTTTGGGTTTAAGGTGAGTTTCTTGTAAGCAGCATATAGATGGGTCTTGCTTTTTTATCCATTCTATTACTCTATGTCTTTTGATTGGTGCATTAAGTCCATTTACATTTAGGGTGGCTATTGAGAGATATGTACTTATTGCCATTGCAGGCTTTAGATTCGTGGTTACCAAAGGTTCAAGGTTAGCTTCTTTAGTATCTTACTGCCTAACTTAGCTCGCTTATTGAGCTGTTATATACACTGTCTGGAGATTCTTTTCTTCTCTCCCTTCTTATTCCTCCTCCTCCATTCTTCATATGTTGTGTGTTTTGTTCTGTGCTCTTTTTAGGGGTGCTCCCATCTAGAGCAGTCCCTGTAGGATGCCCTGTAGAGGTGGTTTGTGGGAAGCAAATTCCCTCAGCTTTTGCTTGTCTGGGAATTGTTTGATCCCACCATCATATTTAAATGATAGTCGTGCTGGATACAGTATCCTTGGTTCAAGGCCCTTCTGTTTCATTGCATTAAGTATATCATGCCATTCTCTTCTGGCCTGTAGGGTTTCTGTTGAGAAGTCTGATGTTAGCCTGATTGGTTTTCCTTTATAGGTGACCTTTTCCTCTCTAGCTGCCTTTAAAACTCTTTCCTTGTCCTTGATCCTTGCCATTTTAATTATTATGTGTCTTGGTGTTGTCCTCCTTGGATCCTTTCTGTTGGGGGTTCTGTATAATTCCATGGTCTGTTCGATTATTTCCTCCCCCAGTTTGGGGAAGTTTTCAGCAATTATTTCTTCAAAGACACTTTCTATCCCTTTTCCTCTTTCTTCCTCTTCTGGTATCCCTATAATACGAATGTTTTTCCTTTTGTATTGGTCACATATTTCTCTTAGTGTTGTTTCATTCCTGGAGATCCTTTTATCTCTCTCTATGTCAGCTTCTATACGTTCCTGTTCTCTGGCTTCTATTCCTTCAATGGCCTCTTGCATCTTATCCATTCTGCTTATAAATCCTTCCAGGGATTGTTTCACTTCTGTGATCTCTTTCCTGACATCTGTGATCTCCTTCCGGACTTCATCCCACTGCTCTTGCATTTTTCTCTGCATCTCATCCCATTGCTCTTGCATTTTTTTCTGCATCTCTGTCAGCATGTTCATGATTTTTATTTTGAATTCTTTTTCAGGAGGACTAGTTAGGTCTGTCTCCTTCTCAGGTGTTGTCTCTGTGATCTTTGTCTGCCTGTAGTTTTGCCTTTTCATGGTGATAGAGATAGTTTGCAGAGCTGGTACAAGTGACAGCTGGGAGAGCTTCCCTTCTTGTTGATTTGTAGCCTTTTCCTGGGAGAATAGCGACCTCTAGTGGCTTGTACTGGGCAGCTGTGCGCAGACAGGGCTTCTGCTTCCTGCCCAGTTGCTTTGGGGTTTATTTCCGCTGTTGCTGTGGGCTTGGCCTGGCTGGGGCTGTTCCTCCAAAATGGTGGAGCCCCGTTGGAGGGGGAGCAGCCAGGAGACTATTTATCTCCGTAAGGGGCCTCTGTGCTCCCTGCTGCCCAGGGGGTTAGAGTGCCCAGAGATCCCCAGATTCCCTGCCTCTGGTCTAAGTGACCTGTCCTGCCCCTTTAAGATTTCCAAAAAGCACTCTCCAAACCAAAACAACAACAGCAACAATGAGAGAGGGAACAGAAAGAAAGAGAAAAAAAAAAAAGGAAAAAAAAGGAAAAAACAAGCGATTTTTTTTTTTTTTTTTTTTTGTCCTCAGGTGCCGGTCCCAGGCACCCGCTCACTGGTCCTGCTGCCCTGTCTCCCTAGCACCAGGGTCCCTGTCCTTTCAAGGCTTCCAAAAAGCACCCACCCACCGGTCCCGCAGGGAAGGAACGCTCAATATTCTTTGTCCTCAGGCACTGGTCCCACGCACCCGCTCACCAGTCCCGCCGCCCTGCCTCCCTAGCACCGGGGTCCCTGTCCCTTCAAGGCTTCCAAAAAGCACTCGGCAAAAAGAGAGAAAAAAAGGGGAAAAACGCGCGATTTCTTCCGTCCTCAGGTGCCCGTCTCAGGCACCCACCCACCGGTCCCACAGGGAAAAATGCGGGATATTCTTTGTCCTCAGGTGCCGGTCCCAGGCACCCGCTCACCAGTCCCGCCGCCCTGCCTCCCTAGCACCGGGGTCCCTGTCCCTTTTAGGCTTCCAAAAAGCACTCGCAGAAAAGAGAAAAAAAAAAGGGAAAAACACGCGATTTCCTCTGTCCTCAAGTGCCGGTCTCAGGCACCCGCCCACTGGTCCCGCAGGGAAAAACGGGGGATATTCTTTGTCCTCAGGCGCCGGTCCCAGCCACCCGCTCACCAGTCCCGCCACCGTGCCTCCCTAGCACTGGGGTCCCCGTCCCTTCAAGGCTTCCAAAAAGCGCTCGCCAAAAAGAGAAAAAAAAAAAGGGGAAAAACGCGCGACCTCCTCCGTCCTCAGGCACCGGTCTCAGGCACCCGCCCCCCGGTCTCGCAGGGAGAAACGCGGGATATTCTTTGTCCTCCGGCGCCGTTCCCAGGCACCTCCTCACCGGTCCCGCCACCCTGCCTCCCCAGCAACGGGGGCCTGTCCCTCTAAGGCTTCCAAAAAGCGCTCGCCAAAAAAAAAAAAAAAAAACCGCTCCGGTTTCTCTCCACCCGCCGGGAGCCGGGGGGAGGGGCGCTCGGGTCCCGCCGGGCTGGGGCTTGTATCTTACCCCCTTCACAAGGCGCTGGGTTCTTGCAGGTGTGGATGTGGTCTGGATGTTGTCCTGTGTCCTGTGGTCTCTATTTTAGGAAGATTTTTCTTTGTTATATTTTCATAGCTCTATGTGTTTTTGGGAGGAGATTTCCACTGCTCTACTCACGCCGCCATCCTGGCTCCGCCCCCCTGACCCATCTTTTAATGGGACAATTTTTGTAAATCCATGAGAAAGAAAAAATGTCAATTTATAGTAGTTGATAGTGTTATAAATTCAGAATAAATGCTACAACATTGTAAAAATCAAGATGAGCTGCTGTCATTTAAGTGTCAAGAATAGCAAAATGATATGATCTATAAACTGATGTCAAACTTAGGAGATGACTTTTGTTATCTTCTAAAATTATCCTTGTTTTTCTTTAATCAAAATCAAGGTCCTACGACATTGGATATTGGAATTTTGTGTTTGTAGAAGCACACTCTTGTAAAAGAAAGACTTTTCCTTGTTAAGCCTGAAGATACATGTATTATAGAACATGATGGAATTATATTACCCTGATTATTTCAGCCTAGTGTTCTAGAATTCCTGACTTCGGTTATTGCTTTGAATCATAGGAAGCATTTTTAGATTGAGAGCAATGAATTTTGAAATGTCATTCACACATTATCTTTTTTAATTCACAGTTATTTGAATTCTAATGTTTTTATGTGTAAGAAGAAAATATATACCTGCAGAGAGTCGTATCAAACTTGTATTTATGATTGTGTTAAGTGTAACTTTTTCTTTAGGGCCTTTTTATCTCTATAATTACTACTTTATTTAATTTGAAATTGTGTCCTAAAGCAATGGTTTCCTAAATGTTTCTTTTATCTGGTTTATTGGGCAATCTCAGTGCAGTGAAGGTACAAACATGAGGTGATTTTGTATTTCTCCAGTCATTTGATTTCCTCGATTCTCTGTCAGATCTCCCATTTGTGCTCCTTTATGATATGTTTGGCAAATTCCATAGTTTTCTGGTTACCTTTAGTTTTTAAAAGTCTAGTCCACTTCACCATAAAATTCCAAGCTCCTATCCCACTGTCATTTTGGCTCAAGACACTTGGAGGAGGGAGGGTGTACACTGATTGCTTTCTCACTCTAGCAGCTTTTAATATTTACAGTTGATGGGCTGGGCGCTTGATACTCTGCTTCATACTCTGCTTCTGTTCCATGGCCCAACTCCTCCGATGTTGGGGAACTTGGAGGGAGACTCGGGCAAGGGAAGATGCCACCCTAGTCTCGCTTCATCCCCTGCTGGTTCCCATGTAGATGGTGTTGCTTTTCGTGAAGCAGTATTCAGTTGCTCCCAATTCCCTCTGTCCCTGAGGGAAAGCCTTGTTTCCTTTGGGTTTTACCAGTGGTCCATGTCCCTGACCCCCTCTGTTAATAGGTGTCTCTTTGGTTGGCCTGAGTAGCCCATTGGCTGCTGAGATTCTCTTTCATTCCCTCCAAGAGCCGTGGAGATTTGGGGTGAGCACGTCTCCCTTCCTCCATGTTTGTTTTCAGGTTTGCTGTGTACCTAGGAATGTTTCAACAGGCTCTCTGATATCTCCAGACTCAGTGTCTGTATTTTCAAATGTTTCAAACTGCTAGAGGCATACATTAGACTCAGTCAAGATTTCTTTTCAGAGGAGACCTACAGGTGTAATTCGCAGCAAGCTCACTGTGAGGGAATTAGATGTCGGCTTCCCTTTCATATAGGCACTCCCACTCTGTATCAGCTATTTTCTTAGAGCTTCCCGACTCCCTGGAAACACAGTGTTCCTCATTAGGCTGACAGTCAAGGTGACTCCCTTCTACTTCCCTTCCCTCTCTAGTTCCTCTGTGTTCTTTATGGTTGGACCAGTTCTGCAGACTCTTACTAAGGAGGTGGGGAACAGGAATAAGGACTAGTCCTAACAGTTGGCAGTGTTTTAGAGGTCTTTTTGTCATTGACTGGGGGTCCTGATCTTGATTCTGTAGCAGCATGAAAAATCCCTCTGGGGTTAGGTGATAATAAGTGCAGTGACTTAAACCAAATAAATATTTGTTTTCCTTTCATGTAAAGGTCCATAAAGCATGCAGTTTAGAGGTAGGGTGATGGTTTTGTTCCATGAAGTCTTGAGGGCCCCACATTCCTACCAACTCACTACTCTACTACCTCTTAAGTTTCAGCCCTTGTCCTCATAGTCAAAGATGGTAATGCCCATGTTCCAAGCAGCAGGTTGACAAAATGGACAAGGAAGAAATGCAAGATCTTGAAGTCTCTTTTTAAAGTGTCCAGGAAGCTATCACAGAATTCTTTCATTTACATTCTACTCTATCATATGGCTAGTCATAGCTACAGGGAAACCTGGGAAATAGGGTCTTTATTCTGAGCATTCGAATGCCCAGCTAAGAATTACTGTGTAGAAGAATACTGGAGTACTATTAGCAGTCTGTCATAGTCACTGATGCTTTGATATTTTCTTTATGCAAACTTGGTACCTTTATCTTTTGTATATGAGTTATATGTGTGCACTAATGTTGAATGCCTACAGAATGCATAGAATTTTATAGGGTATTTCAGGCTCACAGTATGCAGTTAGAAGAAAAGTTTAATTTTTGAGTAGTAGTATCCAAGCCACTGACAGAAATGAAGGTTGAAGCTTATGTTTTCTGCTGGAATTGTCTTGTCATACTTCTGTCCTTTCTAATTTTCATTTCTCTAGAAGAAAGACTAAACTGCAGTAAGTTGGCTGACATATAAGCATGTTCACTATCAATTTGGTTGTTTAGGAGAGTGTCATGCCTTTCCTATAGACTTTCCATTGATGTCAAAGGGTGATTATATTTCATTTTTAAAAGCATGTTTTATAATAGCAGTATATCAGACATAATATTTTAACTGTGCCATAAATGGCTGTGAACTGAAGCTGTTATGATGTCACCATTTATTGACTTTTTCATAAACCCGTTATGTGATGTTTCATTTTCCCTCACATTTAGCTGATGCATAGTAAACAACACTTCCACATTGTTGAACTCCTATACACTGAGTGGCCTTTTAATTTGTTCAGGAGGTATAGTACATGAATTAGAACCATTGTCAAGTCTTTTCTCCAAATTAAGTTGGAAAAAAATGTTTTTATAATAAAATCTTTAAAGTTACTTTAGAAATAAAGCTTTGTATATTGACTTGATATGAACTCTAAAACTACTTTTTATAGATTCCAGGAAGTTTCCCTGCTTCCCGGAAACTGATAACCAATCTTCACAACCCTACCAGTTTTAAAAAGTTGAATCATGAAACCATTAAACTGGGATTCATAATGTCATTTTCAGTCAGATCTATATTATACATGACAAAATATATGTGGACCATAATCTATGATAGTTATATGGATATTACACAGCTATTAGAATTAAACCTCAGGCAAGAAACTAATAATGTGTTTTAATTTTCTTCCTCAGAAATTCAAGATTTTCACCTAAGCTTTTACCTTGAATCTACACACATTTAACAAATTGGGCAGGTAGTAGCTAATAAAACCAAATTTCCCTGTGATATAATTAGTAAGAATCCCATTCTATAGGCATATTTTCATTAATTTGTCATAAAAGCAATGCTATTTTTACTTTATTAGCTTAGGATTAAAATAAACACTGCTTGAAAGAAATTTTTTGAAAAAGATTAAATGGGAGGATGGAAATGTTCCCAGGGGGAAGATGAACTCACGCTTCTGATTTATCCCATTTACTTCTGATATGGAGCGTCGTACATGTGGTTTTAATAATGGTTGGTTGTATTTGAACTGAAAGAAAAATGGTAACTTTATTTTGGTCTGCACATTACAAATCATCTCAGTTTAATTCGATTTGATTGTAATGTCAAAATTTCAAGCTGAACATGATATAGTGAGATATATATGTACACACACACACACACACACACACACACACACACACACACACACACATTCAACAGTAGTTTTATAAAGGCCATAATAGAAATAGAAGAGTGTCACTACCATTTAAATCACAGTCACATACACATAGAATCACAGATGAGAGAAACTCAGGTTGACAAAGTTCTTTTGGAATAAAGTGAACTTTAACTTACACTTACCCTTGAGTTCTTTATGCATTATGCATTATGCATTATGAAAAGCTGGACCATAAAGATAGTTGTAGCTGTTGTGAATTTTTCTATTGCCTTTATTTATTTTATTTTGTTTTTATAGCTCCAAAAATAAATGTATCTGTTGCCTTTAATAAAGCATTTTGCAAAGCACTTCTTAAACTCGTAAAACTTCAAAGGTACTTAAAATGGAAGTAATAAGCTTTCCATAGATACTGGAAAGTCCTGATAAGATTTTAAATATTTGAAGTATGTTCTGCATAAATTACCTGAATTTGTCTTGAAATCTAGACCCTTTGAAAAGGACCTATTGTATCTGGCTCCTCCTTACAAGTGGTGTTCAGCAGACTGCGTGTGTTCTGTTATAGGTTCACTACTGTGATAGACAAAGTGGCAAAGAGTGTGTGACCTGTCTGACATTAGCCCCTGTGCAGATGACTTTCCATGCTATTGGAAGCTGCATTGAAGCCACCCATGATCAGGTATAATGTGCCACTGCCATTTTGCTGCATTATAGTCCAGCTAAGAAATCAGTGACCATCAGAATGGAAGCTCTGTGTACACATACAGCTTGCTTTCCCTAATATATAATGCACCAGCACCATTTGCTAGACCTTTGAAAAATCAAAAATGTTTCCATTGGGAAACTGTATTTTAGGAGATTTAAATTATTTTAGACTTCTGGTTTGCAGATTATTAATTTATGAATTATATACAGAATTCTCCCATAAGGATGAAATAATTACCCTACAAATATTATTTTTATAGTTATGTATGGGAGGAAGAGCTAATGAAATACTGTAGATAACCCTGGAGTCTCACTGTCCTATATTCATTGAGTCCTGTTGAAGAGCTTAGTATGCTAGACTGTATATAATGTGGACTTTTGGAACCGTCAGCTAACTTCCATAACTTAGGATATTATTAAAATGAAGTTCTAGTGTTTTTCCTGTTTTATTTCTGAAATAAAGCTAAAAATCTGAAAAGTACATTTCTTAATAAACAAATCCCTTTGATTGTTTAGATGGCAGCTTGAAAGTATATATCCTGTTTATAAGATAATGCATATTCTCAATTAAAATAATCATCAGAATAGACTAAACTATAGACCCGGCCATTGAATTTCTACTTTGGAGTCAAAATAGACATATACAGTTTACTGTACGACTAACCAGCTATGCTTTCTAAATGAACTATTTACATACAGAACATCCATAACCCACTTTCATTTCCCTCTCCCAGTAAGTTTGAGGACTTCTAACAGTCTTGCCTTCCTAATAGATTTGCCTTCTATCTTAGTAGTGCCCTCACATGGAGACAACACAAGAGCAGGGCAGTCTATCTTCTGAAGCACATGGTTTATTGTCCGACTCAAAGAAGATCTTGGAAAACATTTTTAAAGGCACACCTCTCTAGTTCATGATGTCTCTGACTTTGTGGATTTCCAGTCATCATTTATTGGTTGGTGGTGAGGTATTGTGGTGTTTAGGAAAGAGCAACTAATAGGTCAGAAAATCTGAGTTTTAGAAACTATGGTATAAATTAGCTGCAGCTACCTGGGTGGCTCTGTCTTCTCTTTGGAGCTTTGTTTCCTGGAATGTTAAATGAGGGAGTCAGATTAGATGATGTATTATAAGATTTCTTCCAGTGCTACCATTTTGTGATTCCATAACTGATCTTCCTGCTCCTGGTTGAATGAGCCCAACCAATAATAAACAGTTAATGGCATATGGATCTGGGAAACAGGTTAATGATCATTCCAGTGCTTCTCAGAGTTCTGCACTGACATATGCCCTAGCTGCCGAGGGGAATGCAGCAGGAACCTAAGGGATGTGACCTAAACTAGCTTATGGAAAATATTACATTTCTCTGTATAAAAACTATAACTTGCCCATATGCTAGGTGCCAACGTAAGAATGTTAGACATGGTTCCTGGTTCTTGTTCTCATGGACTTTACAGTCTAAGAACTTCACCCCTTTGAATATTTGCCAAGAAGTATAGTTACTGCTGTATTCAGCTATAAATCCATTCATGGAAAAAAAAATGGCAAGCACAGCATGAGATAGCCATCCTGCAAAAGTCTTGCCTGAGGCTGAGCCTTAGAGTGCCTTAGAAACCCATACACCTGAGTAAAGCAACCCACTGTTGGCAGGGGTGGCATGCTGTGGTGAAAGAGCACTGGACTGGGAATGGAGATTAGGATCAAACCCAAATTTGCCATGAGCCAGCTGTGGCACCTTGTCTCTTCACCTCTTGGAACTTAACTTGGCTTCTTCATGAATAAAGTAATGAAGCTGCTGCATGCTTGTGCCAGGGTACTCAAAGTCGCTGGCTAGTGTTAGCCCATATGGCACCTTTACATACCAGAAAAAAGGTGCCTTATAGCTGTCCAAGTCTGCAGTAACTACAGTGCACAGTGCACAGCCTGCACGACAGTACATGGCGGTCTTATACTACATATATTTAGAATGTCAGTTTTACTCAATGGTAAGTAAATAAAGATATTTTTATATTAATGCCAATACAGCTGCATTATAGATGACAAATATGCATGAAATCTTAAGATAAAAAAGAGACTCTTAGGAAATGTGTCAAAGGTATGGATGAACGAATGGAAAGATGGATGAATGAATGGAGTTATGCCTGGAATGATCATTCTGTATACCAGATAAACTGTTAAAAACAGCACAGAACAAAACACCCAACATATAAAGAATGAAGGAGGAGGAATAAGAAGGAAGAGAAATAAAGTGTTTATAATAGCTCAATAAGCAAGTTAAGTTAGACAGTAAGATAGTAAAGAAGCTAACATTGAACCTTTGGTAAGCACAAACTTAAAGCCTGCAATAGCAATAAGTACATATCTTTCAATAATCACCCTAAATGTAAATGGACTTAATGCACCAATCAAAAGACACAGAGTAATAGAATGGATAAAAACGCAAGACCCATCTATATGCTGCTTACAAGAGACTCGCCTCAAACCCAAAGACATGCACAGATTAAAAGTCAAGGGATGGAAAAAGATCTTTCATGCAAACAACAGGGAGTAAAAAGCAGGTGTTGCAGTACTAGTATCAGACAAAATAGACTTCAAAACAAAGAAAGTAACAAGAGATAAAGAAGGACATTACATTATGATAAAGGGCTCAGTCCAACAAGAGGATATAACCATTGTAAATATATATGCACCCAATACAGGAGCACCAACATATGTGAAACAAATACTAACAGAATTAAAGGAGGAAATAGAATGCAATGCATTCATTTTGGGAGACTTGAACACAGCACTCACTCCAAAGGACAGATACACCAGACAGAAAATAAGTAAGGACAGAGAGGCACTGAACAACACACTAGAACAAATGGACCTAATAGACATCTATAGAACTCTACAACCAAAAGCAACAGGATACACATTCTTCTCAAGTGCACATGGAACATTCTCCAGAATAGACCACATACTAGGTCATAAAAAGAGCCTCAGTAAATTCCAAAAGATTGAAATCCAACTTCTCAGACTGCAAAGGTATAAAACTAGAAATAAATTGTACAAAGAAAGCAAAAAGGCTTACAAACACATGGAGGCTTAACAACATGCTCCTAAATAATCAATGGATCAACAACCAAATTAAAATGGAGATCCAGCAATATATGGAAACAAATGACAACAACAACACCAAGCCCCAACTTCTGTGCGATGCAGCAAAAGCAGTCAAGAGGAAAGTATATAGCAATCCAGGCATATTTAAAGAAGGAAGAACAATCCCAAATGAATAGTCTAATGTCACAATTATCAAAATTGGAAAAAGAAGAACAAATGAGGCGTAAGGTCAGCAGACAGAGGGCTATAATAAAGATCAAAGAAGAAATAAATAAAACTGAGAAGAATAAAACAATAGAAAAAATCAATGAAACCAAGAGCTGGTTCTTCGAGAAAATAAACAAAATAGATAAGCCTCTAGCCATATTTATTAAGAGAAAAAGAGAGTCAACACACATCAACAGAATCAGAAACGAGAAAGGAAAAATCACGATGGACCCCACAGAAATACAAAGAATTATTAGAGAATACTATGAAAACCTATATGCTAACAAGCTGGAAAACCTAGGAGAAATGAACAACTTCTTAGAAAAATGCAACCTTCCAAGACTGACCCAGAAAGAAACAAAATCTAAACAGACTAATTACCAGCAACAAAATTGAAGCAGTAATCAAAAAACTACCCAAGAACAAAACCCCCAGGCCAAATGGATTTACCACGGAATTTTATCAGACATACAGAGAAGACATAATACCCATTCTCCTTAAAGTTTTCCAAAAAATAGAAGAGGAGGGAATACTTCCAAATTCATTCTATGAAGCTAACATCACCCTAATACCAAAACCCCCACCAAAAGACCCCACCAAAAAAGAAAACTACAGATCAATATCCCTGATGAACGTATATGCAAAAATACTCAACAAAATATTAGCAAACCAAATTCAAAAATACATCAAAAGGAACATACACCATGACCAAGTGGGATTCATCCCAGGGATGCAAGGATGGTACAACATTCAAAAGTCCATCAACATCATCCACCACATCAACATCATCCACCACATCAACAAAAAGAAGGAGAAAAACCACATGATCATCTCCATAGATGCTGAAAAAGCATTTGACAAAATTCAACATCCACTCATGATAAAAACTCTCAACAAAATGGGTACAGAGGGCAAGTACCTCAACATAATAATGGGCATATATGACAAACCCACAGCCAACATCATACTTAACAGGGAGAAGCTGGAAGCTTTTCCTCTAAGATTGGGAACAAGACAGGGATGCCCACTCTCACCAGTTATTCAACATAGTACTGGAAGTCCTAGCCACGGCAATTAGACGAAACAAAGAAATACAAGGAATCCAGATTGGTAAAGAAGGAGTTAAACTGTCAATATTTGCAGATGACATGATATTGTACCTAAAAAACCCTGAAGACTCCACTCCAAAACTACTAGAACTAATATTGGAATTCAGCAAAGTTGCAGGATACAAAATTAACACACAGAAATCTGTGGCTTTCCTATACACTAACAATGAACTAATAGAAAGAGAAATCAGGAAAACAATTCCATTCACAATAGCATCAAAAAGAATAAAATACCTAAGAATAAACCTAACCAAGGAAGTGAAAGACCTATACCCCTAAAAGTACAAGACACTCTTAAGAGAAATTAAAGAGGACACTAACAAATGGAAACTCATCCCATGCTCCTGGCTAGGGAGAATTAATATCGTCAAAATGGCCATCCTGCCCAAAGCAATATACAGATTTGATGCAATCCCTATCAAATTACCAACAGCATTCTTCAATGAACTGGAACAAATAGTTCAAAAATTCATATGGAACCACCAAAGACCCGAATAGCCAAAGCAATCCTGAGAAGGAAGAATAAAGTGGAGGGGATCTCGCTCCCCAACTTCAAGCTGTACTACAAAGCCACTGTAATCAAGACAATTTGGTACTGGCACAAGAACAGAGACACAGACCAGTGGAACAGAATAGACTCCAAACATTAACCCAAACATATATGGTCAATTAATATATGATAAAGGAGCCATGGACATACAGTGGGGGAATGACAGTCTCTTCAACAGATGGTGCTGGCAAAACTGGACAGCTACATGTAAGAGAATGAAACTGGATCACTCTCTAACCCCATACACAAAAGTAAATTTGAAATGGATCAAAGACCTGAATGTAAATCATGAAACCATAAAACTCTTATAAAAAAACATAGGCAAAAATCTCTTGGATATAAACATGAGCGACTTCTTCATGAACACATCTCCCCGGGCAAGGGAAACAAAAGCAAAAATGAACAAGTGGGACTATATCAAGCTGGAAAGCTTCTGTACAGCAAAGGACACCATCAATAGAACAAAAAGGTATCCTACAGTATGGGAGAACATATACATAAATGACAGACCCAATAAAGGGTTGACATCCAAAATATATAAAGAGCTCATGCACCTCAATAAACAGAAAGCAAATAATCCAATTAAAAAATGGGCAGAGGAGCTGAATGGACAGTTCTCTAAAGAAGAAATTCAGATGGCCAACAGACACATGAAAAGATGCTCCACATCGCTTGTCATCAGAGAAATGCAAATTAAAACCACAATGAGATATCACCTCACACCAGTAAGGATCGCCACCATCCAAAAGACAAACAGCAGCAAATGTTGGCGAGGTTGTGGAGAACGGGGAACCCTCCTACACTGTTGGTGGGAATGTAAATTAGTTCAACCATTGTGGAAAGCAGTATGGAGATTCCTCAAAATACCTGAAATAGAAATACCATTTGACCCAGGAATTCCACTTCTAGGAATTTACCCTAAGAATGCAGTAGCCCCGTCTGAAAAAAAGACAGATGCAACCCTGTGTTTATCGCAGCACTATTTACAATAGCCAAGAAATGGATGCAACCTTAATGTCCATCAGTAGATGAATGGATAAAGAAGATGTGGTACATATACACAATCGAATATTATTCAGGCATAAGAAGAAAACAAATCCTACCATTTGCAACAACATGGATGGAGCTAGAGGGTATTATGCTCAGTGAAATAAGCCAGGCAGAGAAAGACAAGTACCAAATGATTTCACTCATATTTGGAGTATAAGAACAAAGGAAAACTGAAGTAACAAAACAGGAGCAGAATCACAGAATCCACGAATGGACTAACAGTTACCAAAGGGCAAGGGACTGGGGAGGATGGCTGGGAAGGGAGGGATAAGGGCAGGGAAAAAGAAAGGGGGCATTATGATTAGCATGTATAATGTGGGGGGTACAGGGTGGGCTCTACAACACAAGAGAAGACAAGTAGTGATTTTACAGAATCTTACTATGCTGATGGACCATGACTGTGAAGGGGTATGTGGGGGAGACTTGGTGAAGGGGGTAGCCTAGTAAACGTAATGTTCTTCATGTAATTATAGATTAATGATACCAAAATTAAAAAAAAGGAATGAACTAATAAATTAACCACCTACCCAAGCACTAATTAGCTAATGAATCTAACATATGTGTCTTAGTATTTGCTGTAATCTGACTTCCAGTCAACACAAAGTGAGATTATCAAATAAAGGACAATACTTGTTTAACACATCATTTAAAATATTTTAAATCAATTTCATAAGGGAAAATAATGAAGAACCAAATTTATGTATAATGAGTTTACTATGTACTAAATATTGTGAGGCTCTATGTACATTATTTTGTTTAAATGTAATAACTCTGTGAGGTATAAATGATAGCATTTGTATATTTGCTTCATTTGCTGCAGTGTGTTTAAGGGCTTATGTTCAGATTAGTGCTGCCAAGCAAGTTGTTCCTAGTGGGTGTGCTTTAACTAGAATTCGAGACAGATACCTCAGTGAAAGGACAGTTGTTATGAGTAAAAATTTATAAATTTAATGGGTATTCTGTTACAACTTTTAATTAATTAAATCCTCTCATAGTTTTTTTTTCTGGTTAAGTAAGTCTCTTGCCTGAGTAATAATGTCATCATGTCTTACAGTTGTATGATAATTTAAAGCTAAAGGAGAAAAACCCTTCACACATAGTTAAATATATACTATCCCAACAGTAATATATAAATTGATTATAGACTATGTCCAGAACTTCTGTAGTAGTAGATAGTTTTAAATAATAGTACATAATACTCCCTTGCCCTTCAAGTAATTCTGTTCTACTAAAGTCTTATCAGCTAAGATGTTTTTTTGGCTACAGGTAACAGAAAACCTGACTCATACTGGCTTAAATAATCAGGAACCCTGTTATCTCACATAACAGGAAGGCTACAGGAAGGGTGAACTCCAGGGATGGCCGATAGAGCAGCTCAATGTTGTCAACAAGGACTCAGATTATTCTGTATTTTAGCAATGCTATCCTCTGTTTAATCCTTTCATTTATAGAAAGATGGCGACAGTAGTTCTCTGTGTCTCTGGCAATATAGCGACATGCAAAAGAAAATGAGAGAGCTGATCTTCTTGTGTCTCCTTGTAGGGGCACAGACATCTCTATCAGGAACTTCTCCAACCATCTTTCCTTCATACTTGGGCCATTGGTTGGTCCAGTACCATCGCCAAACTAGTCACTGGCAAGAGAAATGAGATCACTACTAGTTTGAATTCTTGTGCAGGAATCAACCAGAAGGGCTACTAAAGGAGAGATTATGTGCCACATATATAATTTAAAATTTTCTAGTAGACCCATTTTAAAACTAAAGAGAAACAGGTAAATTTCATCGTGATAATGTATTTTATTTAACTCAGTATATTTAAAGTTTCACTTCAGTGTGTAATCTATTTTAAAAGTATTGAAATATTTTACCTTTTTATTCATACATCTCATTTTGGACTAGCCACCCATAAGGTTCTCAGTAGCCACATGTGTGTTGGACAGCACAGGTCTATAGGATAAAATCCAAGGCCACTGTGATGGTTTTCCTGCCTATCTCTCCAGTCTCATCTTTCACCACTCTCCCTGCACCTAACTTACATCCTCGCTTTATGCACTGGCAGTATTGAGTTGCCATATCTCACCTGCCCTTGCATCTTTGTCTTTTGCACTGTTTCCTCTGCCTGGGACATACTCTCCTTTCTTGTAAGAACTTTAATTGTTGTATCCATCAGATCCAACCAAGAAGTTACTCCAGTCAGTCAGTAAGCCTTCCTCAAACCTGCTTTATGCATTATCCCACTATGACACTTACCAAACTGTTTTCCCATTATTTTTTTTCATATTGGTCACTGGGCAGTGACTTCCATGAGGTGTAGGGCAGTCATTAATATACACCATGTGTATGCTCTGGTAGTTAGAAGGCACTCGATGTATGTTTATAGGGTGGAATTTAATTGAATTTCAAAGAAAATTAGAATGACTTGGATTTAGTAGAACTAGAGAAATAGAATGTGTGGCTTCATATGCTTTCTCTGGTGGTGGCCTTATACAGACATTATTTGTGAAAGCATCCTTGTACTTGGAAATGTTGGACTTTAGAGTATTTATATCCTCTGAATATATGTAACTATCATTAAGAATCCATCAAAAATCTATGTCCATTAATTTGTCCACTGATCTGGTTGTAGCTTTTAATTTTTCCAACATGAATATGACTATGCATGCTTATGACTCTATCCTTCTCCGTGTCCTAAATGACTGTCTTCAGGTTCCAGGGTCTGCCTCCTGATTCTGGTTTTCTGCATTGTGATACACAAGTTGGTATTCACTTTGGGACTGCATTCCTCAGAATCCAGAGAGGCATGAACTTCATAGTTTTGAGCAACAATTACACAAGACAAAGCTTTTTGTTAATCTAAAGGACACACTTAAGTGGTATTGCATAATAACAGACCTCATGTCGTCATTCTAGTGCTGTCTGTAATAAGGCTCTGGCCTTCTTTGTATTACATTGGTTCTGTACGGGTTTTAAACTACAGCTGTTTCACTTCTCCACTTATCAAGCCATGAGTTCAACTCCATTGGGAGTTGAGAAAAGAGTATGGTCACTGCCATTGGCAGCTTCTAGGAGGTTCTGGAGCTGCCAAAATTAAAAACATAATTTGATTTTAGTTTACTTTTTGTGAAATAAGGTGAAAAGAGATATATTTAAATGGCACATCACTTTAATGTTTGGGAAAGTGCTTTCATACTTGTTGATTTTTATATTTCAAAATATTTCCTCTATATGAAACTTATCCCATAATTACAGGACTAAAATTACTTCTGACTTTTAACTTTGTTATATAAAATTCCCATTTTTAGAAATACCTGTTAGAGGGTTAAGGAATTCAATAATACCTTTTTTTCCTTTACATTTTATATTTCACTATTTAGCCCAATAGTTTGCACAGCATTATTTTTGTTTTTTTAATTGAGATATGATTGACATATAACTTTCTATCAGCTTTAGGTGTACAACATAATGATTTGATATATGTATATATTGCAAAATGATTACAATAAGCTAACATTCATCATTTATTTAATTATATCCTCAAAAAATATTTCAGCAGGAAAAGTCACTGGGAACGACTTCCCCACTACACGATAGTTATACTCATTGATGGATTAGAACAGGAGTCAGCAAACTGGCCCACAGGCCAACTCCAGCCTACCACTTGAATTAGGAATGGATTTTTAGATTCTGAAATGGTTGAAAAAGATGTATCAAAAGAAGAGATTTCACATTTCATGACATGTGAAATTAGGAAAATTCAAATTTTAGTGCCCATAAATAAAGTTTTATTGGAACACAGCCATGACCATTCATTCAGGTATTGTCCATGGCCACCTTCATTCTAATTAGCAAAAAATGAGTAATTAACAACAGAAACCTTATTGCCTGCAAAACCTGAAATATTTTTTATCTGTCCCTTCACAGAAAAAGTGTGCTGTTCTAACCCCTGGACTAGAAGGAAGAAACATTAGGCATTTACCTTCTGAGTTTTGTATCAAATGTTATTTATATGGTTATGCACTCTAAATAGAAACCATATAATGATTCTATATGTTCATATAGGACATATAGAATAAGTTTTTCTTTATCTGTATTCATCACACTATTGAAAGAAAGTTCGCCTGTAGCAAAGGTTACTTTTGTCTCCTCTCTAAAGTCCCATTTAGAAACATTTCATAGCTGGACTCTTTTTTTTAAGTAATAAATTCTGTTGTTTCCATAGTGATATTTCAATTCTTTCATTTCAGATATATAATTAGTTTCCAGAACCAACAGTGAGTTATAGGGGAAGGTAGTGGGAAGATTGAATATTATGTATTTTATAAGTGACTCATAATTTCATTTATGCTTAGTACAGCATGAGCACATTTCTAAGAGGTTTGCATATCTCCAGTGATACTGTGCACACAAGTGACTTATTAACTTGACCTATAAAATAATTTTGGACTATAGTCAAAATCCACGAACTTAACTTACAGCTTTCCTTCTCCCACATTTTTTCCTGATGTGATAAATAACAGTTATTTTAGTCAACAGAAAATGTGAAATTTTAGGTTTTAAAAAACCTGACTTTTCTCAGCTGTACTTCTTTTAGTGTGATTATTTGATTCATACCTATAGCTCAGTGTTTTATAACAGATTATCTCTTTGAAGATAATTTCATGTTTGTGATCTCATAGGAGACAAATTAAATTGAATCCTAAAGTGTGATTTTTCTCCCTAATATAAGCTTTGTTTAGCTATGGACATGCAAACATACTCCACATCAGTAGTTCTTTAATTCTTAATTGAGTATTCTAAATTCAAATTATTTAAGTGGGAATTTAATATTCCTCCTATTCTGTAGGTCTATATATTTGATGTTGATTTGGAGGTCATTGGGGAAATAGTCTAACAACCTTACTGTTAAGAGTTCATACTCATGAATCATAACCAGATACATTATTAAACCAATAAATACCATATGTGTATAATTGACTAAATAGATGTGAAGGTTATACTGGAAAACTGCTATCTATATAGAATTTTTTAAAGTGACGATCAATGGAATATAGTTCCCTAAGCCACAGATTTGAGAGCATTATTGCCCACTGGAGGTCATTTTTATAGCCTAAAGAGTATTACCTTCCTCATAAACTCAAATTATGGTGTTGTGTATGATTTATTATGCTATTTAAAACTGAAAAACAGAAACATTCTCTCTCTTAGCAGTATACCGTCAATTAAGTCATGCTTCTCCCCATTTTCAAAATTTCTTTTTAAACAAACCAGTTACTGGTTATTTGTCAGAATATTCAGTTTTATTCTTTCATGCTAATAGTTATTTGGCCTGCTTTCTTTGTTTCTAAGTTGGCAGCTAATACCCTCTCAGATCACATAGTTTTAAAATACTCTTTAGTTAATTTGCTTCTCTTAACATTGTCTGATGGAGAAAATTCGAAAACATTTTGAAGCCCCAAAATATTTAACATATGTGAATTAAATAATAAGGGCCAACATAGAGATAAAAAATGTCTCTGTTACCCTTCATCAGTGGTGCTGTGATGTGCTCCCAGCAAACCTGGTACCTTTTGGTAAGTGGTATCACCTCCCTACCAAAAGACTCACACTTAAATTTCTCACTCGGAAAGACTAGTGTGCTGGTAAACTTCCTACCCGGTTCACCCTACTTCATATGTAGAGAGAGGTCATGCCTTCACATAGGTTCTTGCCATAGTAGGAAACATAACAAATATTTCAGCTGAGTGACGAAGTTGCCTGGATGTCAGAGTCTCCTTATTGCTGACACACTTCTGGTTCCTAGACCACTGTTTGCTGGAATCCTTCCCTAACATTTCCTTACTGTCTGCTTGACCAGTCCCTACCTCCTTATCGTGAACTCCTGTTACTTACTCAAGGTCTGCCTTGGAGTTTGATTTGCCCTCCCAGCACTTGTTCTCTCTGATCTTGTACTGTCTAACTGACCCTTGACATTGGCTTCTATTTTTTATTCTCGTGTATACCTTACCTTTCAGAGACTCGTTTTCTTCATATTGCTCTCCAAATTCAAAACTGCCCATGATTGAAGGCCATTCAGAGAGAGGATACTCTACAGTCATTATAAAATCCATTATAAAATCACCTTGTTGATAAACTGATATTTAGCCTTTGCCCCCTGATGTGGTTGTACCAATTGTTAAGATGTTTAAATACTTTCATACTATTTGGCAAATAGTTGATGCTCCATATTTCACCCCCTACCATCCTGGCCTCATGATCAGGACCTCTGGGACCTCCCCATGATCTAGGAACTAATAAATCATTTCTTGGGTAAAAGGATTTTTCAGGACTGTATATTTTGTTGTCTGGCTATGCCATACAAATTCTTAAATATGTTAACTACCACCTTTGCTTTCAGAGGTATATGTAAGAGTTAATTTCTTGAAGGAGATGGGGTGAAGATATCCTAAAGTGATCATTTTTCTTAAAAAATTTTGAAAATTTCCACAGGCAATCAAGAAGCATTTTATTCATTCCATCATCATGAAATAAGAACAAGCTCTATGTTCACCACTGTTGTAATAAGTGCTAAGAAGTATTTCCAATTTTGTAAATTGAGAAAACCCTTAAATTAAGTGTAATTAAAAGGTGGAAACATTGTTAATGGGAATGCTCTATACTTAATCCTCAATTTTACTGTGAATTTAAAATTGCTCTAAAAAAAGTCTGCTTAAAAGGGGAAAAAACTTTGGCAAAGCCACAAAACATATACAGAAACAATTGAGGATGGATTGCAAAGCAACATGATTTACTGTCAGAAATGTTTTTAAAAATCTATATATGTATATATGAATAGTGAAAGGCTGTGAAGTATAGAGATGATCAAGAGCAGAACAGCTCACCTAATTAAGCTTCTCTTAGAAGTTGATAGACTAAAAATTGAAAGACAAATTATAAGGGCTTTCCACATAGGGGAAACAACATGAGAAAAAATAGAAACATCGAAATTGTCAAGGAATATATTGGGTTAGAAAAACTCAACTTGATTTGAGCCCCAGGAATAAATGAAGTTGCATAAGATCAAGGCAGTTGAGTACATTTTTGACAGCTAGGTTGAATGGTATGAATTATATGTTCTTTGCAACAAAGAACCATTCTTCAGTCAAGAGCAAGGGATATGATTATGCTGACATCTGTAAGATCAATCTGGTAGCCAGATACACGATTGACTGTGATGGAGAGGAAGGTTTCTGTCATCAGAATTCAGGAATGAATGACTGCTGGTTACCTTGATGGGTGTGTCTCTTAAAATGGTGAGAAAACGGCAACTCTCCCAAAGAGACACTGCAGAGAAAGAATAAACAGACCTTGGTGACTAGCTGAGTATGAGAGAAAACTACAGAGCAGTTAAAAATAGCTTCTTTAAAGGCAGATTCCCAATATGTTGGAGTAAGAACTGGACAAATCTTTCCAAAACCAACAATTGAAACTGGACAAAATTTTCAACAACAGCAATTTTAGGACACTGGAAATTGACCAAAGGTATTCAACAAATTGAGACGTGTTTACTCGTGGAAAAAATACTGAACCTCAGGTAAGAAAAGTAGGATTCTGTGTTGTTCCTGCTTGGAACTGCTGTCATTCCCCAATTTCATACTCAGTCAGCACAGGGGCTCTACAATGACAAGAAAAGCCATGAAAACCAGCAGTTTCACTGGAGTGGCCTTACTTGATTTAAAGTGACATTATGAATAACAGTATACATCTTGGTGGCAAGGGAAAGGCTAGCACAGTGAACCTGAGTTACAGTCTTGGTTGGAATGAATAGTGGATCAACAGACAAGCCAGGGAAATTTGAGAAATTATATAATGATAGGAGGCCTTGATAAACTCAACACATATTGCTGGCTGACCAGAAGGCTTCATAAACCTGCAAGAGAGACCAGAGAGAGCCCTAGCTATCTACACATTCCTGGCTGACTGAAATTCTGTGCATGTGCAGAGAAGATGAAAGGGCCTGGCAGAAAGTAAATGACAAGGCAGACTTGAGAATTACCTGAATTTTGAATGTGCTCCCCAACCCAAGCGCAGATCCATTGACAGAGGGTGATGCTTTGGGTATTTGAGCACAACCACTGATCAATAGTTTGACTCGGCTATATAGACAAAAGGGTGACCCCTAGTAAGTCAGGTTTAAATATAAAAACAATAACAAATTTTTAAAAAACTGAATAGAGATACAAGCAGCTACATGCTGTGGGGAGATGAATTCCACAGATTTAGCCTAGGCAAATTAACAAACAAGCAAGAAAACCACAGCAACAATAGTAATCCTGTAGGAGGAACATCAAGATTCAGAATTACTACTATATAATATCTACAATTCTGGTTTCCAGCAAAAAATTACAAGATATGCAAAGAAAGGAAAGGTTTACAATACTTAGTGGAAAAAAGCCATTGGCCCAGATGTTTGACTTAGCAGATGAAGACTTCAAAACAGCGAAAAATAGATATGTCCAAGTAATAAAAGGAGAGCATGTTCAAATAAAGGAAAATATAATGATAATGACTCAACAGAGAATCTCAATAAAGAGATAAAAATTAAAAGATCAAACAAATTAGAATTGAGAAGTAATTTCTGAAATGAAAAATTCGTTAAAGGGCTCAACAACAGATTTGAGATGGCAGAAGAAAGAACCCACAGACTTCAAAATAGAGCAAAAGGAATTATCCAGTCTGAATAACAGAGGGAAAAGAGAATAAAAGAAACAGCCTCAGAAACTGTGGGACAACATCAAGCAACATTAAAAAAAAAAAGGATTCAACACCATTGCCAAGGTTGGTTTGACATCTGGAAATCAGTTACTGTACTGACCATGTTAGTAAAGGAGAAAAACCACATGATAATCCTAGTAGACAAAGAAAAAGCATTTAACAAAATCCAACACCCATTCCTGATTAAATACTCTGAACAATCTAGGAATAGGAGGGAACTGCCTTAACTTTAGAAAGGCATCTATGAAAAAGCTACATCTAATGTCATCTTAGTGGTGAAAGACAGTGCTTTCCTTCTAAGTTTAAGAATAAAGCAAGGATGCCTGTTCTCTACACTTCTACTCAATGTTATGGCAGAGATGCAGTGTGATATTAGGGGGCTGCAGGAGGGAAGGACAGAAAAAAGAGAAACAAAAGGCATACGGCTTGGGAAAAAGGAACAAAACTCTTCGTTTGCAGATAACATAATCCTGTATGTAGAAAATCCTAAGAAATCCACACACACACAAAAAAACTTACTAGGACTTAAAAACTAAGTTCAGTGAAGTTACAGGATGTAAGTCAATACACAAAACTCATTTGTATTTCTATATACTGGGAACAAATAATCAAAAAAATAAATTTAAGAAGACTTTCTTATCACAATATCATCAAAAAGAATTCTTAGGAATCAGTTTAACCAAAGAGGTATTAAGATTTATACACTGAAAACTACCAAACATAGTTGAGAGAAACTGGAGGTCTAAAATAAATGAGTGTTCAGTGTTCATGGATTAAAAGACTCCCTGTTAACTTGGCAGTTTTCCTCAAATTGATCTATAGAGTCAATGCAGTCTATCAAAATCCCAACAGGGTTTTTTGTTTGTTTTGTTTCATTTTTAGAAATTGACAAGCTGATCCTATAATTTTTAAGGAAATGCAAATAGCTAAAACAGTTTTGTAGAGGGAGAGCAAATTAGAAGACTTATACTACTAAATTTCAAATATTACTGTAAAAATACATTATTCAAGTTAGTGGCATAAGGGAACATGTAGACCAGTGGAACAAAATCAAATTCAACACTCCAGAGATGAACCTTTAAATTTATGTTCAATCAATTTTCAACAAAAGTGCCAAGGAAGTTAAATAGTGAAGGATAGATTTCTGAACAGGCGGTACTGGGAAAATTAAGTATCCATGTGAAAAAGATGAATTTAGACCCTTACCTCAACTGTACACAAAATTAACTTCAAATGGATATTATATTTAAATGTAAAACCTAAAACTTTAGAAACTTGTGAATTATAGGAGAAATTTTCATGACTGTGGGTAGGCAAAAGTATTCTTAAGAGTCGACCCTGAAAGCATGATCCATAAAAGGAAAAATAAGTAAGTTGGACTTTATCAAAACTTAAAACTTTTGTGCTGTGAAAGACACCTTAAGAAAATGAAATGAAAAGATAAGCCACCAACTAGAAGAAAATATTTACAAATCATCTATCTAGAAGTGACTTATGCCTAGGAATATGTGAACAGCTCTTGTAAGACAATAGGAAGGCAACTCAGTTTAAGTGGGTAAATGATACAAATAGACAGTTCATCAAAGAAAAGATACTATTGGCCAATACACACCTGAGAAGATGGTCAACATCACCAGCCATAGGAAAATGCAAAGTAAAACCACAACAGGATAGCACTTCATACACACTAAGATCTTTATACTAAAAAAAGCAGGCAATAACAAATGTTGACCAGAATATGGAAAAACTGAGACCTTCATAGATTGCTAGTGGGAATGTGAAATTGTACAGCCACTTTGCAGAACAATTTGGCAACTTCTTAAAAAGTTTAACAAATTCACCACATCATTTAGCAATTCTGCTGTATCCACGCAAGAAAAAATAACGTGCTCATGTTTACACAAGGACTTGCATGTGGATATTAGTGATAGCATTATTCATAATAGCCAAAAACTGGAAACAGTCTGAGTGCCCACCAATGGGTGAATGAACAAAGTGGTATATCCATACAATGAAATACTATTTCACAACAAAAAGGAACAAAGACAAACCTCAAAAACATGATACATTAAGGATACCAGACACAAGAGACCACATATGGTATGATTCCATACATATGAAATTTCCAGAAAATACAAAAATCTATAGTTAAAGCAGATTGGTGTTTGCCTTTGGCTGGGCCGGGGAGTAGGGGCTACTACAAATGAGCACAGCAAAATTTTCTGAGGTGATAGAAATGTTCTAAGATTAAATGGTAGTGATGTTTGCGTAACTTACTAAAATTTACTAAAAAAACTCACAATAGATGAACTTCATAGTATATAAATTATATTTCAAAGAGGTGTTTTAAAAAAAAAGCAGCTTTATAAGCTTCAAAGCCTGAGAGACCAAGGAGATTATAATGCCATTCATGAAAGTGGAAATTTAGGTAAGCAAAAATTTATTTAGGGGAGGAGCCTTAGAAACTCTCAGCAGACTTTGAGGACCAGGTAGTTTTTACTGTTTGGACAAAGGTACAGTGGAAAACCAGGTATCACCATGAATTTGCAGACCCAAGAATGCCATATCTGAGCTGGTTGTCAGCCCTCAATCTTGCATATACCTCAAGCCTAAGGATGTGAGAGCTCTGATACTTTCTCCAACCTCTTCTGCCTCTTTGTTCCAGTTTTTTTAGCTTTAGCTTTGTGCCTTGCCTCAAATTTCCTATGTTCCTGACCTTAATTCCTGTTCATTATTGCTCCACCCTAACTCTTGATCATCATGTTTCCTCCTGCCCAACCCAGTAAACTGATCCTGACTTCTGATTGTTCCCTTTCCTTAACTTGTTTCACTAATTTTCACATATTAAAAAAAAAATCTCCGTGCCATTTTTAACCCTGGACCACAGTCTAGCTCTATTATGCCTGCCACCCTGGCTTGCATAGCAGGCCCTCCTCAGTTCTTCTGGAGGATGATGACTTAGGTTTTTGAAACGTTGAATGTCAGTTCCAGAGGTGGTATTCAGTAGATTACTGAAGATTTGGGATTAGCGTCACAATGAGAAATTAGAAGTAAAGATACAGGTTGCCTCCCATATAAGTATAAAAAGCAGAATAAGCTAAAATGTAGACCTTGTGAAATACCCTAAGGTAAGGGGGATGGAGAACCATTGGAAACCAGAAGAAGGTCAAAGTTTTTTTCCAGTCACAAATTACAAACTTACACAGGAAGGTTTTAATTTATTTTGAATCCTCTAGGTTGATATGGTACTGACACTACCTCCCTAAAAAGAAAGCCAGTGGACATGGAGCAGACCAGTTTGGAGAAATTACTTAACGTTATAAAAAAAAGAATTCATCTAAAGTCCCCCATATGAAAGAAACATTTGGTCATTTTCTAATAAGAAACTGACCTCTGCTTGTAGGTCTTCAAGGAATGAGACAATCCTTACACAAAACACAAACTGAACCGTTAAACTGCCTCTCCCACTAGGTGGCAAAAGTAAGCTGCTGCACAGAGAACAGCAGGCCTCTTAGACCCTGCTTTGTCACTTCTTCCTAAGTGCTGTGTCCTTAAAACCATCATTTTGAATTAATTCACACCCTATATATTGGAAATATATAGTCTATGTAATACGTAAACTTTGCAGTAAAATAGAGAAAGAAGACTGAAGATGTTACCTTGTGTTGATTTTTGGTAGCAAGCACTTATGTTTTGGGACACAACATAAAATACTAAAATACGTAAAATTCTAAGGAGATAATTACTGTGTTCATTCACAGTTTTGTCCCTGGAGTTCTTGGGAAACATCAACTATTGAAGAACCCTGAGCTACATCATCAACTCCCTTTTTAAAAGCTGCTAGAGCTGATAGAAAATTATCAAAAATCTTCTTCAAACTGATGTCTACCCTGTAGGTTGCTTTCTCTTCTGGGCGTGCATGAATATAAAAAGTTTCTGAAAGTCTCCTTGATTATATGGAACTTGGGATATACTTCAAAATAATCTGAGGCAAAATAGCATGTTTGAAGTGTGCTATTCAAAGACTTTATCAGGAATACCAAATGGTGGTCTACTTTTATTTTTAATTTAATATTAGTAATGATTTTTTTCTTCAGCGTTTTTTCTTTCTTTTTTATGTTTTACTTTGTCCTTTTGTCTCCAGATATCTTTGAAAAGGCAGCAGGCTATTCGTTTTATTCTAATAGGAACTGATTCCCTCCCTAGGGCTTGTAAGCTCAGGCCAAAACCATCAGAGAGTAATGGGGTTTCCCTGGCGCTGTTGTCTCAACTAAGAGGCAAATTTTTAGTTTCCTCCCTTCAAGTAATGCCCAGATATTAGCATTGCGTCACTTGTCTAAGTGTTCTTATTTAATACTCTCATAAAAAAGACAGTAATTTATTCATCCATTCAACAAATATTTATTCAGTATCTCTGTGTACTGTTGCTTTTTAAGCCAAAGGCAAGGTGCTTGGGTGATGTGCTGTTGTTTTAGATGAGTAACTTCCCAATTGTGATTCACTGTTTAGATCAGTTCCATGAAAGGAACCTCTATTTTATTAGTTCTTCCATTACAGGCTTCTCAATTTATGCAGATGATAGGACTCTGAACAGAGAGAATCATGTATCAGCCCAGGAAATGAGCCACACTATTACTTTAAGCCTCATTGGTGTGGAGATTTTAGAATTTGACCACTTCCATAGCGTAGTAAAAAATGTATTCAGCAAAACTTCATTATAAAGCACTTCAGTGTACCATGTATTCATTTCTATTTTATGCCAAATAATGTCTTCCATGTACACCTTGATACACAGTATTTCTTTTTCACAGTTGCAAGGAAACCTATCTTTCAGGGCCTTTTGCTTAGTCCCTGGCATCAGTATTGGTATGGGCTTCTACTGTCTCATTTTATGAATGAGGCTGATCACAAGTCTCACCTCCAGTTGAATTTATAATTGAGAGATTAATCATTTCTGTTATTTGCTTTTGATAAGAGATTACAGGCAGTAACAGTTTTGCCACTGGTTTCTACAGTACCTGCTCAAATAAGAATAAATCCAGAATAAAAGGTTATGATTTCATAAAAGTTAATTCATTCAGTAAACCCTTATTGAGTGTCTGCCGCACACAAGGCAGCATGAAGGTGTGTGGGTACACGGGTCTGACGGTGTATGTAGGAAGTGGATGCTGCCCCTAAGGACTGATCATGATGAGAAGAAAATCTGTAATGCAAATGAAAGATGGCCTTTGAGAAATAAAAGCAAAATATTTAAGGGATTTTGGGGACAGGGAAAGGATGATTTTGACAGAAAATTTTATGTAGAAGGAGGCCTTCTTCATGGAAGCTGAAGGATGAACCAAATTTCCCCCTGGGCAATAGGGAAAAAGGCATTTAATAAAGGGCATTGGTCCCGCAGCAGGGCCAGCATTGGCCCAGGTGCTGAGGGGGAGGAGTGAGTCTTGCTCAGTGCTCAAAACACTGGTCATCGGATCTGAGTGGGAACGGGGCTTAGAACAAGGTACACATTAGAGTGAAGGATCTTGGGGTGCAGGACAAAGAATTTGGATTCCATCCAGTGGGTCTTGAGAAGTCATGAAAATTGCGAGCATGCAAAGCACTTAGGGTTAATATACTGACATAGGGCATATGTAATATTTGTATTAAGTGAGAAATAATTTAGCAAATTAACTTGAGAAATACCTTTTTTTAGTTCTAAAATTATATGAAATAAATAATGCTGCTATGTTGATAGTATAATTTATTACTACGTGGCTCAAATCATTTAGTTTTTTCCTTTAACTGGGAACATATATCCTAAAATATTATGCAGCAAAGGAAAACCCTACTGTAACATGTATTAATTTTGCCCCTCAATTATTAGCCACAAAAAAAACTCTAATTTTAAGAAAATGATTTTCACAAATTAATAGATCCTGGGTCTTTTGAGTATCATTGGAAGGAACGCTATGAATCATCTCCTGTGTGCCACTTATGGACACTTCCCACCTCCCACCCCCTTGCAGTTGCTATAGGAATGGAAACTCCTTTTTTGTTCCTTTGTGGAATAATAGGTACTTTCCCAGGATTAGCTGCTCCTGGAGAAGAAATAACAGCTCACTGAAAACATCTTAATTGACATTTATATTTTGGTTGACATTTGTGGGCCAAAAGAGAATTTGCAAATGGCCTTGGTCAAAGAACAATAATCTTATTGAACATTCTTTGGAAATGCTTGTTGAATTTTATACATCCTCTTTTCAGTGAATCAGGCTGGAATCCTGGATTCCACAATAGGTAAGGAAAGGCAGAGAGAAGTCTATGGTTCTTTCCCTAGAAAAATATGTTAAACATTATCATAGAATATGCTCAAGAAACTGACCTAAGACTTTACCTTTAGAAACTTAGAGTCTGGGAAATGTTTTACTTACGCTGCTGGGAAAGATTTAAAGAGAAGTGAAATGTACTGGTATATTTTTTTTCATAGATAAGGCATCTGGAGTGTGTGTATGTGGGGTGTATACATTAAATAGCAAATGTTAATAGATATTTAAAATTTTGACATTGAATATAAATACACAATTCTAAAATAGGTCATCCTTTGTCATTAATATCTATTTTCATTGTATAGAGTTTTTTGTTTCCATTTAATAGCCTAATGTTATTCAAGATAATTTTAAGAACTAATTAATGAGAGTCCAAACTTTTATTTAGTAAATATCCAACTGAGAAGGTTTCTGCAGTTATTTTTAGTAGGAAAGTTTGCACAAAAGAAGTGTTTTCTTATTACCAAATTAGTTAGTTTGAAGTATCTGGCAGATTGCATCAGTCTCTTATTTGAATTGGTGCCGCAAGAAGATGTCTATTGTACATTATTAGTGATGCATTAAATTGGTTGTTTATGTTTTAAAATCTAAGCATAGTAGAATCTTTTGTATTTGCTTTCGAAGATTGCTGTTATAATAAAACATTCTGAATTGAGTGAAGTTGTCCTTTTGGTTTAGTTAATGCATCACTGGAGAACCTAAAGATTTTAGCCTTTAACCAGCCATCTCTTGGTTAAGAGAATGTGGGAAAATTGTGCAAATTTCTTTACGTATTAAAGAATTTTTGCTTATTATTTGTGTAATCATTTTATATTCACAACTGATAAAAAGACTGATTACATCATGTCTTACATGTAGTCTTCTGTACATAGTAAGACTAAAATACACTGTGCTATTTTATTATGCTCATATATTGTAATTGTGGTTTCTTGTGGCTGCTAAGATCATATAGTTATTTTAATAACTAGAATTATAACTAAACCATGTATCAGAAATCATGATTTCAAGCTTCTATTAGAAAAATTTTGTAATGGATGAAGAAGACATGGTACATATACACAATGGAATATTATTCAGCTGTAAAAAGAATAGAAATCCTGCCATTTGCAACAACATAGATGGATCTAGAGGGTATTATGCACAGTGAACTAAGCAAGGTGGAGAGAGACAAATACCAGATGATTTCACTAATTTATGGAATATAAAAGCAATACAGAAGAAACAAAACAGCTGTAGACTCAGTCATGGAGAAGTGACTAGTGGTCACCACGGGGGAGGGGTTGGGACAGGTGGAGGTTGATAGAAGGTCCCAATAATTTGCAGTCACAATATAAGTTGATCACAGGGACAGCAGTACAGTATGGACAGCATAGTCAAGGATTTTGTAGCATCTTTCTACGTTGATAGATAGTAACCACATTAGAGGAGGCGAGAACTTGATAATGTGGGTAACTGTTGAACAACTGTGATGTACGATTGAAACCAACATAAGACTGTATATTCATGATACTTTAATAAAAATTTTTTTAATTTTGTACAAACTATGAAAGGCAGAGAGGACCAGTGATATTTTTTACTAATCACTGGCAGAAATGAATATATTTGGCTAAAGGTTTCCCACAGTATACTGTATAACATAATACTAGTGATAATTTGACTCTAGGAGTAATTAAAACTTTATTTAGAGACTACATATGCACTAGGCCATATTAGCTGGACAGGTAGACTGGCAGAGAATGGGTCTCCTGCTCTTTTGAAACTTATAGTACTAGACACATGTATATTATTCAGTAAAGACTAATGATAACCTCACCTCTGGATTCCCTAAGAAAATAAAGGATAAATAAAATGAATACACGGAGCCCTAGCCTCTGAGCAATCATGAGAGGACCAATGTCTTATACATATACACTGCTTAGACAAAAGGGTATTTCACTTCTCATCAGAGTTACTAGCTGTCCCTGTGGTTTAGAACATATCTTCTGAAATATTTTACTTCTTCTGGGGCTTGGTTTACCAACAGTTCCCATATACCTCTATCTTCTTCTGCAGTGGCTTTTTTACCTCAACTTAAAACTCTCCCTCATTCTAGTCTTTTCTGTCCACTATACCTTAGTTTCTGAGCTATTGTATGATTTCCTTTCCTTATTTGTCAAACCTTTCCACTTTCTCACCTCTTACTCCACTGGTCAATGATTTCTCTCCCAGCCACCATTACAGCTGCCCTGGCCAAGGTCACCGTTGTCATGCTGATCGCTGAATACCAGGGGCTACACTCAGCCCTCGTCCTATTTGACCATGCAGGATTGCTGCCCCTCTTCACAAAATGCTCTTGCCTGACTTACCTCTTCCTTCTTACCTCTTGTCTTCTGCTGGCCCCTTAAATGCTGTTGTAGCTGAGTTCTATTCTGGGCACTTTGGTTCTTTTTGTGTCTTATCCACTTGGGTGAATCGTATGTGATGTCCACATTTGGGTGCTTTGGCCGCCTCTGTATTTAGCTGAGTCCTTGTATCACTAAGGCTCTCTAGAGACACAGACTCTATAAGATGTTTATGTAGAAAGAGATTTTAAGTAATTGGCTTGAACAATTGTGGAATTATAGTGCAGGTCAGCAGGCTGGAAACACAGGCAGAGACTCAGTTTTGAGTCTGAAATCCATACAGCAGGCTGGCAGCATGGAAATTCAACCAGGATGTCTATGATATGGTCTTAAGGCAGAATTCATTCTCTGGGAAGTTGGATTTTGCTTAGATCTTCAGCTAATTGGATAGGGTCCACCTACCAGAATAAAGTCAGTTGATTATAAATGTTAATTACATCTATAAAATACCTTCATAGCAACATTTAAACTAGTGTGTAGCCAAGCAACTGGGCACCACAGCCTAGCCAGGTTGACATAAAATTAACCATCACACTCTTACTAGCTCCAAGCTTATGTTTCTTGGGGTAGTTGGAAGACATACAGATTGAGGTTTGACACATGGTTCTTGTATTTACAGGTTGGGTTACCTTGGGCAAGTTTCTTAATCGCCACAAACAGCAATTCCTTTGTTTACATAATTATTGATCTGTTTGTCTTCGTAGTACTTGTTCTTTATATCAACCCTATTCGCATCGTAGTGCCAGGTCAATAAATGCTTGATGAATTAATGGAGTGCATAATGAATAAAAGCAGGAAAAAGACTTGAGTTTTGATGTTAACCAAATGGACAGCTAAGATTCAGAGTCAGATTAAAAGTTCTTATTAACAAATTTCTCTAAAAAGAAAACGAAACATGCCTACATAGTATACTTACAGTGTGTGTGTGTGTGTGTGTGTGTGTGTGTGTGTGTGTGTGTGTGTGTGTGTGTTATGTATAAAATATGTGCAGGCCGCAGCATTTATGCATATATATACTGTACAGTATATACATTTTACGGCTATTTGTGCAACAAACATTGAACATCTCCTAAGTGCTATGTATATGCTAGACATGGGTCATGCAACATTAAGACTTTCTCTGACTTTGCCTTTATTACTTTCTTCATTGGCCTTTGACATGTGATACATAATTACCTGGAAGAATTACAGGTGACTAGGATACAGCAATTACATTGACCTTTTTTCCTCTAGAAATGAGACAGTATTATGTGTCAGGCTGTCTGCTGAATGCTCTTCAGTATAAATCATGTAGAAAGTTGACTTCAAATGACATGATTTTATCTTACAGCAAATTTACAAAACAATTAATTTTATGCCTACTTATCAAAAGATCAGTATGTTGTTATGCTGCCACTTACAAGTATGAATTAATATCAGCAACTTTCACTATATATAATGTTGAAACAAGTTTTAGAGATTTGCGGAAATACCTTTTGTATTTTGACAAAATATGTTGGGTGGTTTCTTAATTTGTTTTTTTTTTAAATAAGATTTCTGTTATATAATTGTTCATAATGATACAGAAACACTTGGGTGTGCTGTTATTACTTATTCATTATAAATCTGAGGGGGAAAGAGAAGATTTCAAAAGATTATAGTAATTCCAGGGAGAACATTTATGTAATTTCTGTAAAGTTTGGCTTAACAAATTCATAAGCTAATTGAGATGATATGCAGTTGTGCCTGGAGATAAATAATGTCCGGGGGGTGGGGGGTCTGTTACAAGTACAGTTGATAATTGAAAAGATGTCCTGTGATGCAAGTAGGTTCTACTCCATTCTTTAAATTACTAAAGGATATTGCATATGGTTTATATATTTTTCTCCATTGAACCAGAATATTATCACACATTTTAATGAGCATGGCCATTCCTAGTAACAAGCTGTCAAGAACGATGATTATCAATTATTGAACATTGATTTGCTTGTGCTGTGGTTCATATATTTGTGCAGAATTTAATTCTAATTCTATTACTTTATTAACTTCGATAATAAAGTAATTATTCATAGAGTTTTTAAAACTGAAAGAACTGTTAGCCCCTGTCTAGATCTGTGTTGTCCAGGATTTTAACCATTAGCCATGTATAGCTATTGAGCATTTCAGATGTGGCTAATCCTAATGGGAGTGTGCTGTAAGTATACAATACATACCAAATTTCAAGGACTAAGTACCAAAAAAAAAAAAAAGAACGTATAAGATCTCAGTAATGATTTTTTTTAGTTGGTGAAATTCCAAACTGATCATATTCTGGATCTGTTGGGTTAAACAAAAATACATTATTAAAATTAATTTCATTTATTTCTTTTTGCTTTTTGAATGTGGCTATAAAAATTATATATATAACCCACATTTTATTTCTACTGGAGTGTACTAGTCTAACTATCCTCTTATTTTAAAGATGGGGACATTGAAACCCAGAGAAGTGAAGGAACTTACCCAGACTTGCATAGCTGATAAACAGCAGAGCTGAAACGCAAACCGTCTCTGATGCCTGATAGTTCTTTTCGTTCTATCACACAGCCTTCAAACGTGGCAGTTCAGACACACACACACACACACATACCGGAGCAAATACATCTAAATAAGTATTGTGTCTGAAAGTATGGTAATAAAAGAAAGCAACTAGTGTGTGTGTGTGTGAGAGAGAGAGAGAGAGAAAGAAAACACACACACTTGAGGTAGACAATCTTGTGAAAAACAGTTCCAAAATGGAATTCTACAACTATATTAATCTATTGTTGCTTCCCTAAATGAATATTAACAAGACAGTATTCTTTGTATATATAATTTCTGAGATATTTAAATCATTTTATAGTCACATGTTTCATTAGATAAACCCAAGAATTAGTGTTCACTATACACATATATTTTGAGTTTTGGGAATTCCCTCTAGTAGTATGATTTATTTTAAGAGACCCTTTCTTTAAATGTGGATAAATTAAGTAATGAAAAAGTATGAATTTTTATTGGCATTTTATTTGACAGCTGAAGATCCTATAATAGTACATTACGTAGAGAAGACATAAAATAAGGAATGAAATCAATTGGTAATTATTTTTTAAAATAACAGAAGAAAAATGTGCTTAAGATAAACTTCTTTTAACATTTTGACCACTTCTTATACTCATTAACCATTAAAAAATCCTCACTTCCAATTAAATGGCAAAATACTTTTGCTTTATTGATATATGATGCTAAGTATTTTATAACTGAGAGGAAAGAATACATTGTACCACCCTGCAAAATGATGTTTATTCATTTGGAAAACATTGAAAAACATTCATTTGAAAAGAAATCCTGTTGAGGTCTGTTATGTGGGTTTTACATTAAGTAGTATACTTAATTTTATATCTGTAAATTATTGAATACCATAAGCATATTCCTCTATATATCATCAAATTTTATACATAATAATATATCTAGTCCTTAGACTATCTAAATAGAGTAGTCCACTACTACTTTGAATAGATTGGTATCTTTGCATGGTATTTTGGGTTACAGTCAACTATCCCAGAGTGTGATACAAAGTAGATTTATGGTTTTGATTGCAAGTATAAAATCATACCCAGCAAATATATAATATATTATTTATATTATATATATTATATATAATAAATATAATATATTATATATTATATATATATAATATATTATATATATTATATTATATAATATATTATATGATATATAAATATATTATATACCATATATAATATATATATAATATATATTATTATATATATATAATATATTATATAAATATATAATTTATATAGGTGTAAACTCTACCTTTTATCAGAATACATTGATTTAGAAATGGGAACACAGTTTATATTTTTAATCTGAATGTATGGTAGAGGAAATGTTACTGTACATGACCCTGGGGGCTTCTGCACTATCTTGTGATTTATTTATCTCCATTTTGTTGGCTCAACACAATTGGAAAAGTGTTGTTTTTCCTTCCGCATGCATTTAAGTCAGTAACTTATAAAATTCAAAGTGTTACAAAATCTTTCCATTAAAATTTAAGGTAACATTATTTCTTGATATGTTATATATTTCTAATTACAGTTCACACAGCTTACAGCTTATTGTGATTATAAATCATTTTTAAAAGATTCTTTGCTCTGATTCATGTGAAAGATTTTTAGTAGTCAGTGGTTCAATTATTGCTGCATTTTCATATTGTTCAAAAAGTGACAAACTTTGAAATTCAGATCAACCGATCAAACAAAAAAAAACAGACTTATTTTATATCTTCTTTTGACATTTTCCATAGATGGGCTTGAAAATGAGTCAATCATTCTCTTTTAGGAGAATTTAAATTTCATTGCATACAAAGATGAAAAAAGTATTAATAGTACTGAAAGTCAGTTTGGGAAAAATGTTATTTTGAAAAATTGTACTTTTTGTACAATTTGTATACTTGCCTCACCATATATCTCTCCTGTTAGGCATCTCTCTATTAATCTATATTTTTTGGGGGATTGCATTTCAGAAAAAGGAGCAGCACCCAGGTACCCGCCTCCCCAGTAACTCAGCTCACGCATCATTAACATGAGTCCAGTGCGTGTTCACGGTTCCTCTTTTTCCTTTTTAGGAAATTTACATACAATAAAATGCACCAATCCTTTTTTAAATTTATTTATTAAATGCACAAATCTTAAGTGTACCAGTTGACAAGTTCTGACCATGATAGTGGCCATTCTGATTGATGTGAGGTGATACTTAATTGTGGTTTTGATTTGCATTTGCCTGATAATTAGTGATGTGGAGTATCTTTTCATGTGCCTGTTGGCCATCTATATGTCTTCTTTGGAAAAATGTCTGTTCAGGTCCTCTGCCCACTTTTTAATTGGGTTATTTGTTTTTTCGGTGTTAAGACATATGAATTATTTATATTTTTTGGACATTAACACCCTATCAGATATAACAGTTATGAATATATTCATTCTCCTTTTGATATACACTTGAGTTGTTTCCAGTTTTTAACTACCATGAATACAGCTGCAGTGAATATTCTTATATTAAGTCTTTTGTGGACATGTTTCCATTTCTCTAGGATCAATCCCTGAAAGTGTAAATGCTAGATCATAGGGTAGGTGTATGTTTTATGTAAGACACCATTTGACACTCCTACCAGTGATGTGTGAGAGATCCAGTTGCTGCACATCTTTGTCACCACTTGGTGCTATGTTTTTAATTTTAGCCATTCTGGTGGATGTGTGATGGTTCATTATGGCTTTAATTTTTTTCCCCTAATGACTAATGATGTAGAGTACTTTTTCATGTGTTTATTGGTGATTCATATGTCTTTCTTTGTAAAGAGTCACTTCAAATTTTTGCCCTTTTTAAAATAGGTTGTTTGCCTTTTTATTATTAAGTTATGTTTTTTTATAATACTATATATATCTATATGTATCCTTTGTACATCTTAGATGTCAGATGTGCTTTACAGATTTTTTTTTTAGTCTGAAGCTTCATTATTCATTTTCTTATCAGTGTATTTTTATGAGCAAAAGTTTTAAATTTTGATGCAGAATAACTTACGTTTTTTATTTTGTGATTATCTCTATTTTTAAGAAACACGTGTTCCCAATTTGTGAATACTCTGCTTTATTTCCATCTAAAAGCTTTATAGTTTTAGCTTTTGCATTTAGGTCTAAAATAGATCTAAAGCTAATGTTTGTGTGCTATGAGAACAGAGTTGAGGTGTTTCTTGTTTGTTTGCTTTCACGCTAGTGTCCAGTTAGGAATCCTGACATGATTGGATTACTTTGGTGTTTTGTTGAAAATCAAGTGACCAAATAAGTGTTGGTCTATTTCTGGGCACCCTATTCTGTGCCATTAATCTATTTGCCAATCCTTATGTGAAACCAATGGTGATATTTAACAGTTTTACTGTAGCTTTATATTAAGTGAATGGCCACTTTTTAACAGCTGTATATGTGCCAGTGTATATATTTACCTTTATTTTTTTTGCCAACATTTAATTTTTTAAAACCTTTTATTGAAATATAGTTGATATACAATATTACATTGGTTTCAGATGTACAATAATTTTAATTTAACTTATATCCAACATTGTACTGTCATAAAAAAATATTGCCTCAAAAATCCTTGCACATATATCTTTCCTCACTTGTTGAGTTATCTATCTCCACAGGGTTAATTTCTGTATGTGGGAATTCTGGGTCAAAGCATGAGGGCATTTTTCATTTTGATATATCCACCTAATCTGTCTTTTACACTGAACAGCCTTTGCACTAGAGTACCTGTTTCCTCTTACCATAGGAGGAGTTTAACTTCTAAAGGTAAATTTTAATAACAAGATAGTTTAATAACAAGGTTTGTAAGTCTATAGTTGTGTTTGTGTTTATGGGACTGTCATTTACTTAAGTTTCTTCCTAATTTTTATCTCTGAATCATGGGGAAAGTATTTCGACAGGGTACTTTTCTAGGAAACATCTTTCCAACAAGAGATGTTTAACTGAACCTCAGATTTCATTGTAGCCTTGGCTGGTGAAGACTGCCTATTGATGGGAGCAGTAGGTGAAGTTGACTAAGCCAATGAGCGAGGCTGTGATTGTGAAGTCACCTCTGAGAACTGTCATTGAACTCTGTTCTTAAGCTTTTCAAAAACAACTAAAAGATCCTTGAACAATAGAAAATAATCTGGGCTCATTTAATGGATACCTGGCAATTTTCTGACATAAGAGTAACTTGTGTTGCATGGTTTACAATGCCAATCTGAATCAGTAACAGTGAAATATGTTTAATTATTTTTGTGCTCTATATTTGTACTAAACACTTAAATGTTGAGTTGAAAACAAAGCTTGATACGGGACTTTTTTCACCCCTCCCTCTCCCCCCACTTCCCCTACTTCTTGGTGATTTGGGGAAGGAATTTTCCATTAACTCTCTCTCTCTGTGGCCAGTTTAAAGAAGTAAAAGGAAATCAAAGCATGCCAAATCAGAAAAACTTGAACCATGAGATCTTGCCCAGTTTAACTGTTTCTTTCCTTAAGTTATTTCTACATTGCTAAATGAAGCCTAATTCTGATTTATTTCTGAAAGGTAAGTATAGTGAATATACTAGGAAGTCAGAATATGGACTTTCTAGTCCTAAAACATCAGTAAATAAATATGTGGTTTTGGGCAAATTACTTAAATCTCAACTAAATCTTTGTAAATCTCAGTTTCCTCATCTGTAAAATGAGGGGTTGAGTCTTTGTTTTCTCCAAGATTCCTTGCTGTTCTATAATTCTTAGGCTGACTCTGTTCCAGATCTCTAACTTAGGATAAAAGTTGTTTGGAAATCATTATATCTTTAAATACAGCTTAGCTAATTTTGGATGGTTTGAAAAGAAAAGTAAACATTAAAAAAAATGTATTTAAACCTCTTAAACTACAATTTCCCCAACTGCGCATGCTGTGCCTTACAAAGAAATGCCAGAGAAGAAGTCTAGGATAATTTTTTCTGTGTGAGTACACACAGAAATGTTGGGGAAAAAGACTGTGTGCCTTTTTGAGTCACCTGTTGAGAAAATAGGCAACTATTGACAAGTCTGATTCATGGCTGAGTGACTGCTCTGCTAGCCTTCACATGATCCCCACAGAGCAAAATCGTTGACCGCCTGCTAAACGAGGTCTGTTTGAAGTTTCTTTTTAACATTTCCAAAACATTAATTCAGCAGGATGTCTCCACTGGGGTTCTCCATGTTACCAAATCAGCAGCTGTTGAAATCTATTCACTTCAGCATGAAATGTTTTCATAGTGCTTTTTTTTATTTGTGACAACAGCAAAGTAAACATAAGACTAAAATTCTACCTCATTCAACATTTACATGTGTTAAAACTGCTTCTGATTGCAGTTTACATTCATGGTATTTATTTGCAAGCATTAATACCAGTAGATAATTTTACAACAGAGGATTTGAAGTCAGTCTTCCCTACAAAATATACTATGCCATGTATTTAAAAAAAATAATTTACCTACATACTTTGAATAAGTAGAAATTTATACCATGACTTTAAAGTAGAAGTTTATATTTCTTATGAAGCCTTGATTTTTGTGTTCATAGCCAGTGTAGGATATGTTTAAATATTCAGATGAGATATTTGTTAATTTTGCCTGGTAGTATTTATAAATTCTTTAAAATGTTTCCCACTTCAAAAGGAAAATTATTAAGCTACCAGGGAAATAATTTAACAGGATAAAGTAATGTAAAATTCTTGAGGTAAAGAACAGAGGGCCGGCAAAATCTGATGGTAGAGATAAGGCACACCAAGGTCTACAGACTATACTGAATTGTTTAAATAGAGCTGTACTTCTTAGAGCTAGGCTCTCTTATTCATTGTAAGTAAAAGCCATATATCTTTAATTGCTTGCAGAGTTAAGCATGAGAACTGCTGCGTCTTCTCAACATGGTTTGAGCTAAGACTCTCTTTCTGTTTATTCAGGTTTTAAAAGACTTAAGTGTAGTTTTATAAGTTCATTAGCTTGCTTCATTCTTTGAGATGCATTTCATCTCCATATTATCAAATTTCATTACATGCAAAGAATTATCAGATCAACCCATTATACAGCCTAGCAGCATGAAGTCTTTTTCCATCTACAGGGAGAATATTGTATAAATCAGGCTCTCGGGTTTCTGTGGGAGGCAGAGGGTTGCACGGTGTCCATTTGTCAAGTTGATTGCACCGCAGTGAGGTTACATTAGCTTGTCTTTGAACAGAAGTGAAATCTTATGTGAAGCTCCCCTTTCTGTCATTTACACTAACATCCATCCTCTTAAACCAAGGCCTCTGAGAAAAACAAAGTGATGGCACAATATAATCAGTCACTCAAGTTGTCTGTCATCTGTTTTCTTAAGGAAATGACTTTTAAGTTGGAGAAGAGAACTGTAGAAAATTAACAAAGGTTGTAGTAGTAAAAGTAGGTGGAATTTTTTTAAACTGCAGATGTCTTTTGAGAAGATTTTATATGCAGAATGCCAGAAAAGCTTTCCCCCCTCTCTCTTAATGAATCTCATGAAATGTATTTCTTCTTGAACAATAGACCTACTGCTGTTAACAAGTGGAGTCTTTTTTGCTTAATGTGACTACATGTTAATTCTCTCAAGAAACTTTCTGTAAAACTGAGTCTATAAAACTCTCAACCTCAGTGGGTCTTCTGACAATTAGTTCACCACCTTTCATTTCAAAGGGATCTGAATTTCAGTTATGTAACGGCAAATCTTGCATAGAGTAGGCAGCTTTAGGGTAATGGTACTTTAAAGGTAAATTATTGGCATTTCATTACTTAATATCACGTAGACAATTCTTTTAAAATGGTTGGTCTCTGTTAAAATCCTAACTATACTGACAATGGTGACCAATCTATGTCTGGTGATCAAACATGCAAGTTTTATTTCCCTAGACCTGTTTTATAGGCTGAAACACTCAGGTCATTTGCAACCTTCATCCATCACGAAGTAGTTAAACTCAGATTGTTGAACCAGGAGAGATTAGCTGACAGACAACGATACATTAGTAAGGCCTCCTTGGGTCTTACTTAACTATTTATCCATCCCATTTGTGCAACATTTATAGCAAACTGTGTCTTCTTTGTGGACATTTAAAGAAGCAGGAAGAGAATTTTAAAACAATGGGAAATAGTCTTTTTTTCAGTGATGTGACTCATTTTTTTATCATTTTCATTTGTTCTATCATTAACTAATATTGAAGACCTCTTGAAAAAGAAATAACTTGTAAAATGTAAAGGAAGTCTCCCTTGCATTTGCTTTGTAAACATATTTAGTAGTTACATTGCTGTTAGTTTTTTTAAAAAATAATAATAAAATATGAGAAAACAACGTATTGCTGAGAGCACCATCTTTTCTTAAAAACTGCTCTAGAAAATCCCTTAAGAATTAGACAAAATTGACCCATACTTCTCAGTACTGGAGAATAGAAACAAGTTTTTCAGAGAAGAAAATAAATGCATACTTATTTTAATTATAGTTAAATGTGTTTTAAAAGATGCCACTCTTATTAGCCTCTGTCCCACCATAAATTATTAAGCCTTGTGTTATGGAGGGGACTTACTGTTTTCTTCCCTTTTGGAACTTACGTGAACATTTGGAATTGGTGAACTGAGAAACCCAGATCAATCTTAAATTAGTTTATTTTTCTCAGCAAGGATTTTGATAGTCTGGTATAGCTTCTTTGTCTTAAAGAGCATTCCTTATTTCCTCTGTTGAGGGATGAAATACTCTTAAAAGCAACTCATAAATGAAATAGCGGAAAACAGTTTAAGTAACTAAATCTTTCATTGTCAAAGAGGAGACCTCAAATTTAAAAGACTGATTTTAATTGCCCTTTTCCTCATATTTCTTCCCAGTTTAACCTCAAGGTGAGTTTTAAAGTTATGGCTTAATTGGGTGGTCATTTTACCTTTGCTTTGGAGCAATTTATTACAGCTTTATTTCCTTTATTACAGCGTTATTTCCTTGGACCAGCAGAGACAGAAATGCTGGGTTCTTTGTAATCAAAAACTATTTTATGATGAACTTGGTCTTCTAAATAAGAAATGAACACATTTTTACCTTTGAACACTTACAATTGGATGTAAACATAATGTCAAAAACAGTCTAAAAATATAAAATATAAGTATATTGTTTTCTGATTTTAGTCTCATCATTTTATTTGGAATTTGAAATTATGTTTACAAATGAAGATGTACTTTAAAAGTTTATACTGTATGCCTTGTTGTGCTTTCAAGGGATGAAAAGTATTTATGGTACCGTTGTCATTCACACATGTATTCCCTAATGTTTATTGAGTACAAAACTGACATTCTTTTGCCTGGTTTAAATATTTGAACCACACAAAATGGTTTTTGTTTACAGTAAACTGATTTTCCCAAACGAATTAGGTAAGAAAATTTGTATTTTAGAATCTATGATTCTCCCAACTATTTCATTACAATAGGTTAATGTAGGTTATGATCCATTATAAAACATGAATTAATTTTTACTTTGTATATAGGTGATACTCAATATAAATTTATATTCTGGTTTTTAAATGAAGTTTAGCCTCTTCTTTCTTGGATCCTGACTTTGGGTTTTCTTTTGCAGTATTATTTGTTAAATCTGAATTAAGCTAGCTTGATCTGGGATAATTTAAGCCCGAGTTCAACATTGATAATACTGCCACAATATTGTCTTGTATACATATATTTAAAGCAGTTAAGATGTGCCAAGATGTCTAATGTGGGAAGTTTTCAAGAATAGTGTTCTTTTTCAAGTTGCAGAGTGCAAGCAGGATCAGGCAAGAGGTGGACATTAAACAAATAAACAGATCAGAAGATCTCCTATCACCCTCTTTATCAAGGAGAAGGGCACTCCTATGTGTTTACATTAACGGGGGAAAGGTGAATTCTTCATCCATAATCACTGCTATGTTTGGGAGCCTCTTCTATTCTTACAGAGAATTCACGAGTCATCTCTTCACCTCATTATTAATTTTCAGTGACATTAGAGGTTTTCAGTTTGGGAATTACCAGATTCCTTCATCCGTACATCAAGGTACATTTACAAACTCCACTCCTACTACCCACCAGAGTTAATAACAGGCACTGAGGCCAAGGTCCTTCCCGGAAGTAACTTGTGGAGAATCCTTTCAAAAGGAAGTTCTTTGCATCATTTCCCTAACTGACCTACAGACAGCCTTGGCCAGCCTGAAGGACAAGAGTGTCCTCCTTAAGCCATGCCTCCATTAAAATACTTCTCTGCTTAAATGAAGGCACAGGTGGGAGGGAAAGAGCTTATTGCTTTTATCATCCCCACCAATTTCAGGAGTTTAATGGCCAATGAAAAAGGAAAATTATGAAATATTAGGGTTTTCTGTGATGGGTGAAAGAGATTTTCTTGTTTTTCTAGCATAAAACAACCCTTTTAAAAGCAGATATGAAAAATAGGTATTTTTCAGGAAAAACTGATAGAAAAAGGATTCTCTATTATTAGATGTCATGTTTATAAAATAACAGATTTACTTCTTATACAAAGAGCTAGTCGATAATATGCAATGTGACATCAACTCCCGGCATATAAAATTTGTTAATATTTCTCTGTTTATGATAGATACTCTGAATAACCTAGAAAGGAAGTAATGACAAATAAAGACAACTCCATTGAGTTATTCAAGTGCTCATTTATTTGAAATAAATCACATAGGTATTTATTTGTATGAAGAAATATACTAATAGTAAAATTAATTTTTTCACATTTACCTTTAATAAAGTTAGTTATATGTTCATGTGCTTATTTATTCAACAAAAGTTATATGTGCTTATTTATTCAACAAAAACTTGAATGTTTGCTAATGTTTTCAGTTTGGGAATTACCAGATACAGCTGGTACCAGATATTCAGATACAGCTGACCCTTGTACAGCACAGGAGATTCAGTAGCTAGAACATATGATTCCTGTGTTAGTGGAGCTCCCATAAGCCTTCCACAAAAGAGAAAAGAGAATGGATCATGTACTTAATTGACGTAGTTTCAAGTTAAGTAATCTGTTGAAGAGTCCTGGCCTCCATTTTTTTCTCCCTCTCTCTGGACTCCTTAAGAGAAGAACCCAGGATCCTAAACAGTATACCCCAAACTTCCTTGTCATCCTCTTCTCCCACTGTCCCACACACAGTATTTGACTTTGGCCAAACCATCTAAATTTTCTTGGGCTCTCCTGACTGCTTACTTTGTTCTTGCTTTTTTCTCATTTGAGGCAGCCTTGTCTCTATCTTTTTCTTTCATAGTTAAATTGGTTCTTGAAATCCCATTGCAGAGCTCATCTTTATCCATATACATGATTGTTGATTCTCTAAGCTGGTTGCTTCTCCCTCCCCCCACCATCCCCATACCTGAGTCTCCATGCATTTTGCATTCTCTCCTAGAACCATTTTGGTAATTTGATTTTGGACTCCTGGAGGGTGGAGTTACATCTTTTAGAAACACAGAATTGTGCCTAGAAGGTTGTCAGTGCCTATGTTTTATTTTTAATTGATTGATAATTTTAGAACAAATTGTTTTAAATGTATCAGGATGTAGTTCTTTAAAGGGTAAACAAAACAAAACAACATTATAAAAATTGCTGTAATATCAAGTTGCTGGTGTTGAGGATGCATTGTGAATTCAGATATAGCTGACCCTTGTACAACACAGGTTTGAACTACACAGGTCCACTTATACATGAATTTTTTCAGTAAATATATTGGCATTTTTTTGAGATTCACAGCAGTTTGAAAAAATATTTTCTTTTCTATAGCTTTCTTTATTCTAAGAAAACAGTAGAACATACAAAATGTGTTGTCACCTATCGGCTATTAGAAGTTAAGTTTTGAGGGAGTCAAACGTTATGTGCAGATTTTCGACTGTCAAGGGGGTTGGCACCCCTAATTCCAGCATTGTTCAAGGGTCAACCATAAAAGGTATTGTTCTGGCAGTGTTGGCTGCTGGGCTTTCTTTGCCCATGAGATTAGAATGTGCCTATCTGAATTTGGTCTTGGAAGAAAGAGAAGTGTAATTATGAAGTAAAATTGCCAAATAACTAGTAAGGTATGGAAAAGTAAACACCTTAAGGTTGTTTCTTTTACTTCTGTCAGGGCCAGTTGTAAATCCTCATTTTATTAGAGAAAACTTTGTAGCTTATTTAAATTAACCCCCAGTGTGCCTAGTTTCTGAGTTTGTTTGTTTTTTTTTGTATAGAGAGTTGGGCAAATTGTCAGGGTCAAACAGGAAGCTAGTAGCAGAACTAGGACCACAGTTTGGTCACTTCTAATGTATGTATAGCAGGAGCCATAAACAGGAAAATGGGACCCTTTCTCTATAACCTGGTATTAGTAAACAGGACTAACATCCACCTCACAAACTAAGATATTATACATACTTTTACTGTAAATAATAGGTGGTTTTGATAAAACATCATTTAACTCTTACTATATCAGAATTCATGTAGTAAAAAGCCCTCTATTAGCAAGGTTCTACTGTGGTAGATTTCCAGTCCTGCACTTCTATTCCAGAAAGAATGTTTTAAAGACTGAGAATATTCCAGCCAACTGACGTCTATTCTGTTACAATCATTTGCACTAGAAATACATAGTCAGAACTAGTCTTTTAACATTCCAAGGATACGTTAAGCTAAATTCCAAAGCTCTGTAGCAATTCTAGAAGTAGCTTCAAAACAATAATTTCTTCCATACTCCCATTCTCATAAATACTAAATTTTTAAAATTGCTTTTATATCCTGTCATTATGCTGGCTTCTAACATCTCACTATTTATTAGCAATATCCAAAGAGACCTACTGATAGTAACATAGGACTTGATGAGCTCATGGTCCTTGTTGTCCCTGTCTTTATATAAAATGTAGCTTTTTAAAAATTGTTGTTGACACTTAAAGTGAACACTAATCACGTCTTAATACGACACCAACTTTGGGCAAGACTATATTTTTCTTTGCCTCGTGAAAATGCTCCCTTGCTGACGCCATGGCTGAAACAAAATCCTTAGCATTAAAAAGAACAGAGCTAGCAAGAGCAACGACTCTGTAAACAGTACTTCAAACTCTGATACCAAATATAGCATTATGTGAGATGCATGCAGGCGGGGCCTCAGAATGTCCCACACAGTTAATCTGTAAGTCCTGCATATCAGTCACACCTCCTGCACATACCTGGCTTGGAGCCTTAATGGAATTCCTCCTCGTTATTTCAGTGATAGCTTACTTCCTCTGTTTTTCCAAGTGGCTGCTCATTGTGCCAACTTCTTCAAGGAGCATTTTCTTACCTAAGCTACATTGTAATGTTATAATATGCTGACAGTTCATTTATACAGTCCTTCTTGTTCCAAATGTTTTTATGTTCAATTACTGAAATTTAATCATCAGAAGAGATTGAATTTTCTCTAGATCATACAGCTTTGCCTAAATGGTAAGTTAAATAGTACATTACTGAAATACGAGATTTCAGAAGTTTAAAAATTCAGTATCAAGAAAATTAATTAAGCTTTGAACTGGTCACCTTTGAAATCATAGATAAGAACTGTGTAAGTGGTCACATATAAGTCACATATTTTAAGAGGAGTTAATTTGAAATTATAACAAACCAAGTCAATGACTGCTCATGATTGTCTAGACAATTTGTGAGGGTTTTTTGTTTTTCTTAATTTTATTTTTTCTGATTTCTTCACGTTCTTGTAGACATGCTTTTGGGTTTTATTTTACAGCCTCCCCTATCCTTGATGCTATATTGTTAAAATTGTTTCAAGCCAAGTGATTCTTAGTCTTTTCTCAGCATGTTGAAAACATTTTCTGTGACTCCATTTTGATGCTACTGGAAATAGAGAACAAAGAGTAAAGACCAGCTACTCCATCTCCAGTGTCTCTTGTTTCAGGCTTTCACATTCTTTTGCTGACCACCACTGACTCTGTGCGTGGGGCTTTTTTTTTTTTTAGTTTCTTGTGTAAGGTACAAAGCAAATATTAAATATTATTTTTGGTTCTGATACAAGGAAATTAGGAGAGGTATGGGAGCTCTGTTTACCATTCTTTGTAGAGAAAACCACCAGTTAAGTCATCCCAATTGGCTTTACTTTAAGCTGAACCTAATTTCTTAATGTGATCCTGAAACTGAAGTCATTAAGTTTTATTTGTAAGTGGTTTGTATCCATTAACAAACTACATGTGAAAATATTGTAATCCCCAAATATTGGTATATGACAAAATATCTGTACCACAATCAGTGATTCTTGGTCTTTCTGACTGTGAAAAAAAAAGTTTTAAGTAGTACATGTAGCTTATAACCCAAATAAAATACTTCTATTAAAAATAAAACAAGTACATTTAATACAAATATTAAATTAAAGGCCATATTAAATTAAAGGCAGTATCCTGAAATGACTTCTGCTACTGTTTTTTAAAAGAACTTCTTTGGCTTAGGGTGTTTGTGTGAAGGTGTATGTTTGCATCTGCTCAATTTACAAAACGCTAAGGCCAAGGCTTTCTTCTTCCTTTGGATCCCTTTCATGCCTAGAAATATGTTGTATATGCTGAATTAGGGTATCAGTTAAGCTTTTGAACCAAAAAAAGAGAGAGCTTTTTAAGATCATGAGTCTTCTTCTTTTGCTTTTGCTTTATGTTTTGAAGTTACATCTAGTAGCTGTGGTGACCCCAGTGGGAATTCTCCAGGATTTGGAGCCCAGGGGTAATCTGCCAGCTCATCCACAGACCCCAGCGGCGCGACCCCAGGCCAGTTGCTCCACTTGGCTGTAATGAGGAGAGTAAGAGCTGCCCAGCAGGGTTGTAGTGGAGGGTAAATGAGATAATATGTATAAAGAATTGAGTGCAGCCCCACTATTGAGAAGGACCTTAAAAATGGTATAGACTAGCAGCAGCAGCAGCAAAAAGAGGCTCTCCAGGCATAAAAGTACATTTAAATAAAAGGAAGAAGAATGCCACCTGTGTGATCATACTCTGCAGACTGTAAAGGCAGACTAGCTGCACAACTGGGAAACTTCACTCAGAAAATGGCTCAGCTATTGTACTAGACCTAAAAGACAACAAAAGTTCTGCCCTATGGAGCTGTTTTAAGAGGAGGGATTTTTGGAGTCATATCCAACTTTGATTCAGTAATCACATGCAGTGAAAATTCATCATGTTTCCAGAAGCAGTGTTTCCTACTTTCAAAAAAATGCAAAAAAAAAACCCCAAAAAAACTCAAAGCAAAGAATGTTTCTCCATATTCCTGAAATACAAGTATTTCAAACAACTTTTAGTTATTTGTATAATTTTAATGTTATTATACTTTAATCAGAGGTAATTATTACATAACTGACTTATACAAAAATGGTTCTTCAGACAGGGCAACAATACAGAAATGCAGAGTTGCAGGACTAGCCTAGTTAGAGAAAGTTTTTGTTTCATTTACCCCCAAAAAAAGGTATTTTTTTGGCTGATTTGATCCAAACTCTTATTCCTAGAATCAAGAACTAAGAAGTGACTCTCAAACTTCAGTGTGTTTAGAAATTCCCAGGTGCATTTGTTAGAACATGGATTTCTAGGGCCCATCCCAGAAATTCTGATTGAGTAGGTCTGGAATTACTTCTGGAAAAATTACATCAATTTCTCAGGTGATGCTGATGCTAACAGTATGGGGACTCCTCTGCTGTCTTCTAGAGGTCATCTTTTCAACCACTTAGAACTTGTTAATGTATTAATGTTCTGATTTTTGTCAGACATTTTATAGAGATAACTGTTCTATATACATAGCTGTCTGTTCCTTGCATTCAAAGAATTCAAAGAAAATCTAATGGAAGCTAAAATGGCTATTTGATCTGAGAGAGAATAGATTTTAAAGCAAAGAATATTATCAAGGATAAAAAAGATCATTTCATAATAATAAAGAGACCCATTCATCAAGAGGCCACAATCCTAAACGTTTATGCTTCTATTAATAGCTTCAAAATATGTGATGCAAAAACTGATAGAACTGCAAGGAGAAATAGGCAAATCTATGATTATAGTCAGAGATTTCAATACCTCTTGCTCAATAATTAAAGGAACAAATAGAAAATTATTAAGGATATAGAAAACTTGAATACTATCAACCAACTTGACACAACTGACATTTATAGAACACTCTACTGAATATTATACATAAAGAGTATACTCTTTATATGTTATAAGTATAAAGAGTATACTTGTATATGTTCAAGTACTCACAGAACATACTCCTGTAAAGTCCATCATCTGGGCCATAATGCAAGCCTCAATAAATTTAAAGGGATTCAAGTCATACAAACCATGTTCTCTACCACAATAAGATTAAGTTAAAAATAAATAACAGAATTATATATGAAAAATCTCCAATATTTGGAAGCTTAAAAGCACACTTCTAAATAATGAATGGGTCAAAGAAGAAAGTAAAAGGGAAATTAGATCATACTTTGAGTTGAAGGAAAATGAAAGTAGACACACTTACTGTTGTGATCACCAGGATCCCCACTGGGAGTGTACAGTACTTTTAACTTGAAGACATTATGCCTTGTGTTAAATGCCAGGTGTAACATGTTAAAAATTGTGAGCATAGTTAAAGCAGTGTTTATAGGGAAATTTATAGCATTAAATGATTAGAAAAGAAGAAAGGTTTCAGGTTAATGGTCTCAGCTTCTACCTCAAAAAAACAAAAGAGCAAATAAACCCAAGGTAAGTAGAAGAAAGGAAATACCAAAGATCAGAGTGGAAATCAGTGAGATAATAAGCAAAAAGAATAAGGAAAATATGTGAGACTAAAACCTGGTTCTTTAAGATCAATAAAATTGTTAGACTTCTAGCCAGACTCTAGAGGTCAGGACAAAAGATGAGAAGACACAAATTTCTACTATCAGGGATGAGCAAGAATACCACTGCACTTTCTACAAACAGTAAAAGGATAATAAAGACTACTATGCCAATAATATAACACCTTTATGCCAATAAATTCAACAATTTATGTGAAATGGACAAATTATTTGGAAGACAAAGACATTGCAGTGTTACTACTGATAGAAATTTCTGTTCTTAAATTGGAATGCAGGGTCATCAAGGAGGAAATTTATAACAACTCCCTTAAGCAGAGAACAATAGATTAAAGCTGTTCATTAAACCCAAAGAAACACAATAGCCCCTGCCACACTCTTCACATATAATAACTTTATCTGGTATTATAGCCAGGGTGCTCATTGTAGCATTTGGCCCCATTTTCCTTTTATACTTGGCCTGAAACTTTTGCTCAGAAGGTGTGTCCTTTTCTTTACTGCATTGTAGCATACAAATATGATGACACTCTTTCCCAGAAATATGCTTTTGTTTGCTAATAGAAGGATTAGAAAGTAAAGTTGAGAGACATTGCAAAAGGCAGAACAAAAGGACAAAGAGATGGAAAATAGAAGTAGAAAACCAGAAAATGGGTCCAATATCCAAATATTTTTAGTCCTAGAAATAGAACACAGAGAAGGAAGAGGGATGTAAGTTTCCATATTGAAAAACCCAGAGAGCACCATGAGAAGGATGAAAATAACTCCCCACCAAAGCACTGAGGATAAGAAAATACTACAAGCTTCTAGAGACCACATGGAAAGAGCCAGGAACCATAATGTTTGGGGCTTCTCAAAAGCAGTGCAGGATGATGACTGGAACAACGCCTTCAGAATTCTGAAGGAAAACAGTTGCCAATTAGAATTCTATACCAATATGAACTATTCATCAATAATGAATAAAGATACTTCCAGACGTGCAGAGTCTCAAAATATTTACCTCCTATGTCCCCTTTCTCAACAAGCAACTTGCAAATATGCCCCCCTCAAAATGATAGAAAGAGAAAGATTGAAATAGATCAGATGCAGAATGGGGCCAAAGCAGGCTTCCTGAGGAAGATGAAGGTAATGCTGTCATATGCGCACTAGGGAACTGAGCAGTGTGACACAAGAGGTAGGCACACTGACTGTTGTGATCCCCAGGATCCCCAGTGGGAGTGTACAGTCTTTTTAACCTGAGGACATTATGCCAGGTGAACCTGGCTCAAATTCTTTTCAGTACATTTTTTCCCCTTGATCTTGTACTGATGAAGTTCCTATTCTCCTCTCCATGTCCTACTCCCTAATCATCAAAGAACATGCATTTCACCTCCACCAGTATGTTTTCCTATGAGCTGGTGGTAGGGCATGGTGAGCTTAAAAGCGGAAGATACAAACAAACAAAAAAAGCCCCCAAAAATAAATGGCCTAATTCAATAATGGACCAAGGACTTCAGTAGACATTTCTTCAAAGAAAGTATACAAATGGCCAATAAGCATGTGAAAAGGTATTCAACATCACTAATCACAAGGGAAATACAAATAGAAACTACAACAAGACTCCACTTCACCCATTAGGATGGCTGCTATCAAAAACACAGAAACTAAGTGTTGGCAAGGATGTGGAGAAATTGGAACCCTTGTGCACTGTTGGTGGAATGTAAAGTGAATGATAAAGCTGCTATGGAAAATGATTCCTGCAGTGGAAGTAGTTTGAAAAAATTATACTCAGAATCACCATATGATCCAGGCATATACCCAAAAGAATTGAAAGGAGGGACTCAAAGAATTGCTTGTACACCCATGTTCATAGCATCATTCACAAGCACCAGAATGTGGAAGCAACCCAGTGTCCATCAGCAGGTGAAGTGATAAACAAAATGCCATACCTACATATAATGAGAGATGATTCTGCCTTAAAGAGGAAGGAAATTGTGACATATGCTTCAAGATGGATGAATTTTGAAGACATTATGCTAAGTGAAATAAGCTAGTCATAAAAAGATAAATACTGTATGATTCCGTTTATGAGGTACCTGTCTTTGTTAAGACAGAAAGTAGAATGGTGGCTACCAGCGATTGGGGGTACAGAGTTTCAGTTGGGGAAGACAGAAAAGTTCTGGGTCGTGGTTGTGGTCACACAACAGTGTGAATGTGTTTAATGCCACTGAGCTGTACACTTTAAAACGATTAAAGTAGTAAAGTGCATGTTATGTAAATTTTGCTACAGTAAAAAACAAAATACACCCCAGAAGATAGGGAGCAGGCCACCTCTGACCACAGTCCTTCCAGACATCCAGTTCTTGGTGGCCACTACAGCCATGACGACAGCCCGGATGCAGCACGACCTGTTTCCAGGACACGCTCAGCTGCCCTCTGACTTACAAACCCTCAAAGAACCTGAAGCCACACTAGGCCTTTGGAGTCTCTTCTCCTGACCTATGTAGAAACAACAGTACTGCTCTTTACTTAAACTGCTAGGCTTGTGCTTGCTATGCAGCTTTCCAAAATTGTTTAATCTCCTATTTCAATCTTGCTCTTTCTATCATTTGAGGGGGGCATATTTTCAAGTAGCTTGTTGAGAAAGGGGACATAGGAGATAAATATTTTGAGACTCTGCACGTCTGGAAGTATCTTTATTCATTGTTGATGAATAGTTTGTATTGGTATAGAACTCTAATTGGCAAGTGTGTGCAGATGGTGGAATGTAGATGGTAAAAGCGATAAACAAAAGCAAAGGAATGATTACCAACCACACAGCACAAAATAGTGCTCACCACTCATACCAAGGGAACAGGAGGCATTAGGCAGCAGTCTAGGAGCTTTCAAGATACTAGTCATGTTCTATTATTTAACCTGGGAGGTGCATACGTGCATATTTGTTGGGGCTTTTTTTAAAAATTAAGTTGTAGATATATACTTTTTTTTTCTTTTTTTCTTTTGGTATCATTAATCTACAATTACATGAGGAACATTATGTTTACTAGACTCCCCCCTTCACCAAGTCCCCCCCCAAAACCCATTGCAGTCACTGTCCATCAGCATAGTAAGATGCTGTAGAGTCACTACTTGTCTTCTCTTGTGTTGCACAGCCCTCCCCGTGCCTCCCCCCACATTATACATGCTAATCTTAATGGCCCCTTTCTCCTCCCCCTACCCTTTATCCCTCCTTTCCTACTCATCCTCCCCAGTCCCTTTCCCTTTGATAACTGTTAGTCCATTCTTGGGTTCTGTGATTCTGCTGCTGTTTTGTTCCCTCGGTTTTTTCTTTGTTCTTATACTCCACAGTTCAGTGAAATCATTTGGTACTTGTCTTTCTCCACCTGGCTTATTTCACTGAGCACAATACCCTCTAGCTCCATCCATGTTGTTGCAATTGGTAGGATTTGTTTTCTTCTTATGGCTGAATAATATTCCATTGTGTATATGTACCACATCTTCTTTATCCATTCATCTACTGATGGACACTTAGGTTGCTTCCATTTCTTGGCTATTGTAAATAGTGCTGCTATAAACATAGGGGTGCATCTGCCTTCTTCAAACTGGGCTCCTGTACTCTTAGGGTAAATTCCTAGAAGTGGAATTCCTGGGTCAAATGGTATTTCTATTTTGAGTTTTTTCAGGAACCTCTATACTGCTTTCACAGTGGTTGAACTAATTTACATTCCCACCAGCAGTGCAGGAGGGTTCCCCTATCTCCACAACCTCGCCAACATTTGTTGTTGTTTGTCTTTTGGATGGTGGCAATCCTTACGGGTATGACGTGATATCTCATTCTGGTTTTAATTTGCATTTCTCTGATGACAAGCGATGTGGAGCATCTTTTCATGTGTCTGCTGGCCATCTGAATTTCTTCTTTGGAGAACTGTCTGTTCAGCTCCTCTGCCCATTTTTTAATTGAATTATTTGCTTTTTGTTTGTTGAGGTGCGTGAGCTCTTTGTATATTTTGGATGTCAACCCTTTATTGGATCTGTCATCTATGAGTTTATTCTACCATAGTGTAGGATACCTTTTTGTTCTATTGCTGGTGTCCTTTGCTGTACAGAAGCTTTTCAGCTTGATATAGTCCCACTTGTTCATTTTTGCTTTTGTGTCCCTTGCCCGGGGAGATATGTTCATGAAGAAGTCGCTCATGTTTGTGTCCAAAAGATTTTTGCCTATGTTTTTTTCTAAGAGTTTTATGGTTTCATGACTTAGATTCAAGTCTTTGATCCATTTTGAATTTACTTTTGTGTATGGGGTTAGACAGTGATCCAGTTTCATTCTCTTATATGTAGCTGTCCAGTTTTGCCAACACCAGCTGTTGAAGAGGCTGTCATTTCCCCATTGTATGTCCATGGCTCGTTTATTGTATATTAATTGACCATATATGTTTGCGTTAATGTCTGGAGTCTCTATTCTGTTCCACTGGTCTGTGGCTCTGTTCTTGTGCCAGTACCAAATTGTCTTGATTACTGTGGCTTTGTAGTAGAGCTTGAAGTTGGGGGCTGAGATCCCCCCCACTTTATTCTTCCTTCTCAGGATTGCTTTGGCTATTTGGGGTCTTTGGTGTTTCCATGTGAAGTTTTGAACTATTTGTTCCTGTTCATTGAAGAATGCTGTTGGTAATTTGATAGAGATTGCATTAATTCTGTATATTGCTTTGAGAAGGATGGCCATTTTGATGATATTAATTCTCCCTAGCCAGGAGCATGGGATGAGTTTCCATTTGTTAGTGTCCTCTTTAATTTCTCTTAAGAGTGTCTTGTACTTTTAGGGGTATAGGTCTTTCACTTCCTTGGTTAGGTTTATTCTTAGGTATTTTATTCTTTTTGATGCTGTTGTGAATGGAATTGTTTTCCTGATTTCTCTTTCTATTAGTTCATTGTTAGTGTATAGGAAAGCCACAGATTTCTGTGTGTTAATTTTGTATCCTGCAACTTTGCTGAATTCCAATATCAGTTCTAGTAGTTTTGCAGTGGAGTTTTTAGGGTTTTTTATGTACAATATCATGTCATCTGCAAATAGTGACAGTTTGACTTCTTTACCAATCTGGATTCCTTGTATTTCTTTGTTTTGTCTGATTGCCGTGGCTAGGACCTCCAGTACTATGTTGAATAACAGTGGTGAGAGTGGGCACCCCTGTCTTGTTCCCGATCTCAGAGGAAAAGCTTTCAGCCTCTCGCTGTTCAGTATGATGTTAGCTGTGGGTTTATCATATATGACTTTTATTATGTTGAGGTACTTGCCCTCTATGCCCGTTTTGTTGAGAGTTTTTATCATGAATGGATGTTGAACTTTGTCGAATGCTTTTTCAGCATCTATGGAGATGATCATGTGGTTTTTATCCTTGTTTTTGTTGATGTGGTGGATGATGTTGATGGATTTTCGAATGTTGTACCATCCTTGCATCCCTGGGATGAATCCCACTTGGTCATGGTGTATGATCCTCTTAATGTATTTTTGAATTCTGTTTGCTAATATTTTGTTGAGTATTTTTGCATCTACGTTCATCAGGGATATTGGTCTGTAGTTTTCTTTTTTGGTGGGGTCTTTGCCTGGTTTTGGTATTAGGGTGATGTTGGCTTCATAGAATGAGTTTGGGAGTATTCACTCTTCTTTTTTTTTTTGCAAAACTTTAAGGAGAATGGGTATTATGTCTTCTCTGTATGTCTGATAAAATACCGAGGTAAATCCATCAGGCCCGGGGATATTTTGTTGCTGGTAATTGGTCTGTTTAGATTTTCTGTTTCTTTCTGGGTCAGTCTTGGAAGGTTGTATTTTTCTAGAAAGTTGTCCATTTCTCCTAGGTTTTCCAGCTTGTTAGCATATAGGTTTTCATAGTAGTCTCTAATAAGTCTTTGTATTTCTGTGGGGTCCATCGTGATTTTTCCTTTCTTGTTTCTGATTCTGTTGATGTGTGTTAATTCTTTTTCTCTTAATAAGTCTGGCTAGAGACTTATCTATTTTGTTTATTTTCTCGAAGAACCAGCTCTTGGTTTCATTGATTTTTTTCTATTGTTTTATTCTTCTCAATTTTATTTATTTCTTCTTTGATCTTTATTATGTCCCTCCATTTGCTGACCTTAGGCCTCATTTGTTCTTTTTCCAATTTCGATAATTGTGACGTTAGACTATTCATTTGCGATTGTTCTTCCTTCTTTAAATATGCCTGGATTGCTGTATACTTTCCTCTTAAGACTGCTTTTGCTGCATCCCACAGAAGTTGGGGCTTTGTTTTGTTGTTGTCATTTGTTTCCATATATTGCTGGATCTCCATTTTAATTTGGTCATTGATCCATTGATTATTTAGGAGCATGTTGTTAAGCCTCCATGTGTTTGTGAGCCTTTTTGCTTTCTTTGTACAATTTATTTCTAGTTTTATACCTTTGCAGTCTGAGAAGTTGGTTGGTAGGATTTCAGTCTTTTGGAATTTACTGAGGCTCTTTTTGTGGCCTAGTATGTGGTCTATTCTGGAGAATGTTCCATGTGCACTTGAGAAGAATGTGTATCCTGTTGCTTTTGGTTGTAGAGTTCTATAGATGTCTATTAGGTCCATTTGTTCTAGTGTGTTGTTCAGTGCCTCACTGTCCTTACTTATATTCTGTCTGGTGGATCTGTCCTTTGGAGTGAGTGCTGTGTTGAAGTCTCCCAAAATGAATGCATTGCATTCTGTTTCCTCCTTTAATTCTGTTAGTATTTGTTTCACATATATTGGTGCTCCTGTATTGGGTGCATATATGTTTATAATGGTTATATCCTCTTGTTGGACTGAGCCCTTTATCATTATGTAATGTCCTTCTTTATCTCTTGTTACTTTCTTTGTTTTGAATTTTATTTTGTCTGATACTAGTACTGCAACACCTGCTTTTTTCTCCTTGTTGTTTGCATGAAATATCTTTTTCCATTCCTTCACTTTTAGTCTGTGTATGTCTTTGAGTTTGAGGTGCATCTCTTGTAAGCAGCATATAGATTGGTCTTGCTTTTTATCCATTCTATTACTCTGTGTCTTTTGGTGCATTCAGTCCATTTACATTTAGGATTATTTTTGGTAGATATTTAGTTATTGCCATTGCAGTCTTTAGATTCATGGTTACCAAAGGTTCTTTACTAACTAATTGTCTTACTTAGCTCACTTATTACACTGTTATAAACAGACTCTGATGATTCTTTATTTCTCTTCCTTCTTTTTCTTCCTCTTCTACTCTTTATGTTAGGTGTTTTATTCTGTGCTCTTTTGTGTTTCCCTTGACTGATTTTGTGGATAGCTGATTTTATTTTGCCTTTAGTTAGTATTTGGTTGGTCTACTTTCTTTGCTCTGGTTTTTTATCTCTGGTCACAGCTGTTTAGCCTTAGGAAGACTTCCGTCTAGCACCGTTCCTTTAAAATACCCTGTAGAGGTGGTTTTTGGGAGGCACATTCCCTCAACTTTTGCTTATCTGGATATTGTTTAATCCCTCCTTCAGATTTAAAATAACAATCATGCTGGATACAGTATTCTTGGTTTGAGGCCCTTCTGTTTCATTGAATTTATCATGCTGTTCTCTTCTGGCCTTTAAGGTTTCTGCTGAGGTGATAGCCTAATGGGTTTTCCTTTGTAGGTGATCTTTTTTTCTCTCTCTGACTGCCTTTAATACACTGTCCTTGTCTTCGATCTTTGTCATTTTAAATATTATATGTCTTGGTGTTGTCCTCCTTGGGTCCTTTATGTTGGGAGATCTGTGGACTTCTCTGGTCTGAGAGACTATTTCCTTCCCCAGATTGCAGAAGTTTTCAGCAATTATTTCTTCAAAGACACTTTATATCTCTTTTTCTCTCTCTTCTTCTTCTGGTACCCCTATAATGAGAATATTGTTCCATTTGGATTGGTCACATAGTTCTCTTAATATTCTTTCATTCCTAGAGATCCTTTTGCCTCTCTCTGCCTCAGCGTTTCTGTATTCCTGTCCTCTGATTTCTATTCCATTAACAGTCTCTTGCACCTCATCCAGTCCACTCCTAAATCCCTCCATTGTTTGTTTCATTTCTGCTATCGCCCTCCAGAATTCATCCCTTACCTTGCATATTTCTCTGTAGCTTTTGACTTTTATTTTGAATTCTTTTTCAGGAAGATTGGTGATTTCGGTCTCACCTGGCCCTCTCTCTGGTGTTTGAGGGATTTTGGACTGAACAAGGTTCTTCTGCATTTTCATGGCAATGGAAGTGATCTCTGCCAAGTGGCGCATGTGTCATCTGGGAGAACAAAGTCCCTTTCTCCCTGCTGGTTGCCTTGCTCATCTCCGCTGCATGTGCTGGTCTACCACACAGGGAGCAGTCTCTGGGTTAATCCCCCAAGCTGCCAGGGGTGGGGCAGCCCTCGAGATGGCCTAGGGCACTGGTGGGGGCAAGTGGCGTGTATTCTCCCATGAGAACGGCACCCCTTCGTGCTTTTGGTACTCTTTGCTGGTCTCTCCTGCCTGTGCCAGGCAACTGGGTGCAGGGGCATCCTCTAGGTTGATCCCCTGAGCTGCTGTGGGCCAGGTGGCCCTTGGGATAGCCTAGGGCACTAGCAGTGGTTGCAGGTGAGCAGCACGTATTCACCATGGGAACAGAGCCCCTACGTGCCTTCTGGACTCTGCTCCAACTTCCTCTGCCTGTGCCATTCATCCATGCGCAGGGGGCAACCTCTGGGTTAGTCCACTCAGCTGCCGTGGATAGGGCAGCCCTCAGGATGGCCTAGGGCATTGGCAGGGTTGCAGGCGAACGCATGTGTTCTCCATGAGAATAAAGCCCCTTTGTGCCTTCCAGACTCTGCGCCGGTCTCTGTTGTCTGTGTCGGTCAACTGTGGGCAGGGGCAGCCTCTGGTTCTGGCCCAGTTAGCCGCACGCTGGGAGAAGCCTCTGTGTGGTTAATGTGGGCAGGGCTGCTCCCTGGTTTCTCTGCAGCAATGGCCGATCAGCTGGTTCGCTTGCAGTGCTGACGGTGGGGAGTGAATGGCAGGCTGCTTATTGCTATGTGGGGCTTCGGTGCTGCATTGCCACCCAGGAGGTTAGGGCGCCTGAAGTTCCTTAAAGTTCCCAACCTGCTGGGCTGAGTGTGCCAAGATGATTTTGTCCACCTGTTAAACCCTTGTCCCTTTAAGACTTTTAAAGTGCCTGCTTTTCTTTTGTCCCAGGGCAGCCGGCTGTGGGAACCTGTTCGCAATCTCAGTCTCAGAGTTTGCTTTTCTGTTCCTCTAATATCCAGTACACCATGCAGTGTGTGTCTGTGCTTCTGGTGCAGATTACTAGGGCTGGTTATTTAGCAGTGCTGTGCCTCCACACCCTCCCCACTCTGATTCTTTTCCTCCTGCCGGTGAGCTGGGGTGGGGGGAGTGCTCGGGTCCCGCTGGTTCACAGCTTTGTATCTTACCCTTTTCGTGAGATGTTGAGTTTTCGCAGATGTAAATGAAGCCCAGCTCATGTACTGTATCTTTTGGTCACTCTTTTAGGAATAGTTGTATTTGCTGTATTTTCTAAGTATATGTGGTTTTGGGAGGAGATTTCTGCCACCCTACTCACACTGCCATCTTGAGAATCCCTGTTGATACATACTTTTTATATTGTACTTTTCTTAAGAATTTCTAAAATGTTTTAATTATTTAATTGATATCAGAGTGAATGTAGCAGAAACTATGCCACATTCTTACATTTATGAGGGTTTTATAGTTTTACTTTTCAGTGTTGCACTGCACCTCTCCCTTTAGTGAGTCTATTTTTGTGTGCTTCATAATTTGTTAAAAGTAATCACTTCAGATTTCTCTGTATATGTCAAAATGGTTGGTCTCCCTTTGCTATCCTCTATTTCTACTTTGGTTCCACAGATTTTGTGTTAACTTGGTAACAAAGACTTCTTAAAGTAAACCAATTGTATTTGATTTTGTGATTACAATCATAAACATTACCTTTAAAGAACTGCAAATGCTTATAGATTGAAGTCTTGAATATGGCCGTCCCTTTACTACATATTCATTCCGCATATTTAATTTTGGGAGTTATTAAATCATAGATTGGACCCTCGTTTCTCCACCTACTTCATGCATGTTGTATTTATGAATGCTGACTAATAGTTCCATCCATATCAAAATTCTCTACCTCTTTTGTTCACCATGACACCTGGCATGTATTAATATGTATTTGTCATACTTTGAAAATTGCTTACTTACTATGACCATTAGGCTGTGAGCTCCTTGAGAGCAAAGACCCTGTCTTACTGCTTTATCTCTTCATTGCAAGATCACATTTATTATATGACAGATAAATAAGAAATATGGTATTTCAGGCAGAGGGAGAAACATGAACAAAACCACAGAGGCATGAAAAAGATTGTTCAGGGAGTAGAACTATTCCAATACAGCCAGAGCACTGCGGGAGCTGGGTGGGAAGAGCACTGGGGCACCAGGCTGGAAGAGTAGCCCAGGAGTGCATTGTAATGATCCTGGACTACCACTTTCAGAAATTTGAACCTCATTCTGTAGACAATGGTTACCAATGGATAATTTTTAAGTAAGACATGTTGGAACTATGTTTTAGAAAACTGACTCTGTCAGCGTCTGTGTATTGAATAAAATTGTGGAGAAATGGAAGGCGGGGAAGCCAGTAAGGAGGCCAACTAGAGCAGAAGGACAGACACCCCAACTCTGTGTGGGGTCTTTCTTTGTTTTTTCCTGAACCCACTCACTTTACTACATCTATATTCCTAAAGATATTTTTACAGAGATGTAGTAGACATAAAATTTTCAGAAACTTTGAAGTAGGACATTTTATTTCAAATTACAACAATAAAGTGTTCTTCATAGGCCTACATAGACATAACTATGTATGTACATGTATATATGTATATGCATTATATATATATATTTATGTATGTGAATATAATAAATATATCTGCATTAGAAAGATACCCTGCTCAGAGTTTTGATGGTTGTTATTAATTACAAATTTGATAATTCTGAAGATTTTCTTAAGTGCTTGTTTGGCTCATTTCTGTGTTTTGTTACCATTTTCATTTTTATATCAGGCATTCATTTTCACACAACCATCAAGTGTTGAAGCTTCCCCCCACTGTGTGTGTGGTAGTTAGAGGAGATACAGAAGAGTGGGAGGAATGGAGGAAGAGGGAAAGAGGTTGAAGGAATTGCTGGAGGAAGCCCCTCCTCAGGCTGTAAAGTGAAGGTCCCTTGGTAAGCTCCTATTCTGATACTAAATATAACTACCTGAGGAACTGTTTTATAAGTTGATCCAGGAATAATCATGTGTAAAGTTGGATCTATTAAACAAATTAAGAAACAACTGGGGGAAATTTGAACACTGGCTGATGTTTATATTATTAAAGAATTATTGTTAACTTCTTTTAGGTATGATAATGGTGTTATGGTTATTATTTTTTAAATAGAAGTATCATTGATATACAATCTTATATTGATTTCAAATATACAACACAGTGGTTCAACAGTTACCTGTATATTAAATCCTCACCCACTCTAGTGTGGTTACTATCATCGGAGAAATATATTACAGAATCATTCACTATATTCTCCATGCTCTACTACCTTCCCCATGACCAACTTCTTGTGATTGGAAATTATTTTGCCCCTTTATCCCCTTCACCTTCCCCTCCCCACCCCCCAGTCTAACCCCTCCTCCTTGATAACCATTAGCCACTTCTCAGTGTCTATATGTCTATGGCTGTTTTGTTCCTTTATTTGTTTGTTTTTTTATATTCCAGAAATAAGTGAAATCTTATGGTATTTGTCTTTATTCACTTGGCTTATTTCATTGAGCATAATACCCTCTAGATCCATCCACATTGTTGCAAATGGCAGGACTTTTTTCTTTTTTTTTGGCTGAATAATATACCATTGTGTATACCACATCTTCTTTATCCATTCATCTATTGATTGACACCAGGTTACTTCCATATCTTGCTATTGTAAATAATGCAGTGATAAACACAAGGTTGCATTTATCTTTTCAAATCAGGGATTTTGTTTTCTTTGGGTAAATTCCTGGGAGTGGAATTACTGGGTCAAGTGGTATTTCTGTTTTTAGTTTTTTGAGGAATGTCCATACTTATTTCCACAGTGGCTGCACCGGTTTACATTCCCACCAACAGTATAGAAGGGTTCCCATTTCTCCACATCCTCGCCAACACTTGTTATTTCTTGTCTTTTGGATAGTGGCCATCCTGCCTGGTGTGAGGTGATAGCTCTTTGTGGTTTTGATTTGCATTTCTCTGATGGTTAACTATGTGGAGCATCTTTTCATGTGCCTGTTGACCATCCATCTTTCTTCATTGGAAAATTGTACATTCAGGCCCTCTACACATTTTTTAATCAGGTCATTTGTTTTTTGGGTGTTGAGAATGTGAGTTCTTTATATATTTTAGAGGTTAACTCCTTATCAGATAAATCATTTATAAATATATTCTCCCATACTGTATGTTGCTTTTTGTTCTGGAGATGGTGTTGTTTGCTGTACGGAAGCTTTTTAGTTTGATATAGTCCCACTTGTTCATTTTTGCTTTTGTTTCCCTTGCCTGAGGAGATGTGTCCAGGAAAATATTGCTCATGATTATGTTCAAGAGATTTTTGCCTATCTTTTCTTCTAAGAGTTTTATGGTTTCATGACTTACATTCAGGTCTTTGATCCATTTTGAGTTTACTTTTATGTATGGAGTTAGACAGTAACCCAGTTTCATTTCTCTTGCATGTAACTGTCCAGTTTTCCCAACACCAGTTATTGAAGAGGTTGTCTTTTCACCACTGTACATTCATGGCCTTTATCATATATTAACTGACCATGTATGCATGGGTTTATTATATCTGGGCTCTCTATTCTGTTCCATTGATCTGTGGATCTGTTCTTGTGCCAGTACCATACTATTTTGACTACTGTACTTTGTAGTAGAGCTTGAAGTCAGAGAGCATAATCCCCCCAGCTTTGTTCTTCTTTCTCAGGATTGCTTTGGCTATTCAGGGTCTTTTGTGGTTCTATATGAATTTTAGAATTATTTGTCCTAGTTCTTTGAAAAATGCTGTTGGTATTTTGATACGGATTGCATTGAATCTGTAAATTGCTTTGGGCAGGAAGGCCATTTTGATAGTTGTTCCTATCCGTGAGCTCAGGATAGATTCCCCAATGTGTCTTCTTTAATTTCTCTCATGACTATGTTATGGTTTTCAGAGTACAGGTCTTTCACCTCCTTGGTTAGGTTTATTCCTAGGTATTTTATTCTTTTTTATTCAGTTGTAAATGGAGTTGTTTTCCTGATTTCTCTTTCTGCTATTTCATTGTTAGTATATAGGAATGGGACAGATTTCTGTGCAGCTTTGCTGAATCCAGTTATTAGTTCTAATAGTTTTTTGGTGGATCCTTTTGTGTTTTCTATGTATATTATTATGTTATCTGCAAATAGTGACAGTTTAACTTCTTCCTTACCAGTTTGGATGCCTTTTATCTCTTTGTGTTGTCTGATTGCTTGGCTAGGACGTCCAGTACTATGTTGAATGAAAGTGGTGAGAGTGGACATCCTTGTCTTTTTCCTGCTCTTACAGGAAAAGCTTTCAGCTTTCCAGCGTCAGCATTAGCTATGGATTTGTCATATATGGCCTTTACTATGCTGAGGTATGTACCATCTGTACTCATTTTGTTGAGAGTTTTTATCATGAATGGGTGTTGAATTTTGTCAAATGCTTTTTCAGCATATTGAGATGATCATGTGGTTTTGATCCTTCTTTTAAGGTGGTGTATCACACTGATTGATTTATGAATTTTGTATCATCCTTGCATCCCTAAAATAAATTCTACTTGGTCATAATCAATGATCATTTTCATGTATTTCAAAATTCATTTTGTTAATATTTTGTTGAGGATTTTTGCATCTATGTTCATCAGAGATATTGATCTATAATTTTCTTTTTTCATGCTGTCTTTGTCTGGTTTTGATATTAGAGTGCTGCTGGCCTCATAGAATGAGTTTAGGAGTATTACCCCCCTCTTCTACTTTTGAATTCTTTCAGTAGGGTTGGTGTTAGGTGTTCTTTAAGTGTTTGGTAGAATTCAAGTTATGGACACTTATTTGTTGGAAGTTTTATTATTACCATTTCAATATTATTGCTGGTAATTGGTCTGTTTAGTTTTTCTGTTTCTTCCTGGGTCAATCTTGGACCCAGGAATTTGTAGGAATTTGTCCATTTCTTCTAGGTTGTCTAATTTTTTGGCATATAATTTCATAGTATTCTCCAATAATTCTTTGTATTTTTGTGGTATGCATTGTGACTATTCCTTCTTCATTTCTGATTTTATTTGTGTACTCTTTTTCTTCTTGATAAGTGTAGCTAGGGGGTTTATCTATTTTGTTTATTTTCCTAAAGAATCAACTCTTAGATTCATTGATTTTTTTTTCTGTTGATTTGTTCATCCCTTATTTATTTCTGCTCTGATCTTTATTCTGTCTCTCTTTCTGCTAACTTTAGGTTTCATTTCTTCTTTTTTTAGTTTATTGTGAGTTTAGACTGTTTATTTGGGGTTGTTCTTATTTCTCGAGGTAGGCCTATATTGCTGTGTACTCCCCACTTAGAACATCTTAGGCATCCCACAAATACTGGGCTGTCGAACTTTGTTTTCATTTGTCTCCATGTATTGCTTGATTTCTGTTATAATTTAGTTGTTGATCCATTGATTATTTAGAAGCATGTTCTTTAGGCTCCATGTGTTTGCAGGTTTTTTGTTTTCCCTGTGTAATTTATATCTAGTTTCATACCATTGTGCTCAATAAGAAAGTGAAGGGGAAGAAAAACTAACATTTTAGAGCATCTGCTATGCATCAGCTATTATGCTAGATGCTCATATACATTCTTTAACCTTTAACCTGTAACCTTATTCTGTTAATAATGATTCTTATTTGTATTTGCTTTAGACAGTGTCTTTATTTTTTTCAACTTGTCCCTGAAGTGTGGGCATTTGCAAATCCTTCATGTGCTTACTACAAAAAAAAATATATATATATATATATAATATAATATAATATATATATACACACACACATACACACACATGTATTTTATGTATGTATGTACATATAGGTATATACACACATATGTATATATACAAATCTATATATGTATAAATATATACAAATACATGTATTTCTATCATTAGTACCAAGTTTTAGTGCTAACTTTTAGCATCAAATAATAGACACTTGATAATGGTTGTAGATGAAAATTTTCTATAGAGAAAGTTCTCCAAATTGTGCTGGTTCTTCATATTTTCAACCTTGTATTTCAACATGTCCTGACCTAATACTTTTCTTCTGCCTCCAAAACTGCTTTTGCTCCAGTGTTCCTTGCCTCGGAGAAGGGCTGGAAGACCTAACCAGTTGCCTAAGGTAGAAAACTTTGGCAACCCAGGTTGCCTCTGACGCCCCCTCCACCTGAGTCTCCTCCTCCTTAGTGTCCTGGCATCCGTCTGCAGAAGTTGTCCTCCCCAGCCTCACCCTCAGCTGAACACTGTCACCTGTAGCCCAAAGGTTACAACTGTTCTTCCTGTACTCAGAGCTGTCCCCTTCCAGTTCTTCCTACATAACAGCCAAACTGATTTCACAAAGTGCAAGACTATAGCATTCCTCCACTTAAATACTTCTAAGAAGTGACCTTCAAACTCTGTATGGCTTACAGTAAGAAATACATTTAACATCATGGCCCAACACACACACACACACACACACACACACACACTAAACAGGTTTTATGTTTTCTATTCTGTCCTATTCTATATTGATCTCTTTTGTTAAAAAAAAAAAGTAATGCTGGTTGGAACCCACGAAAATGATTTCCTAACAGATGAGATACTATGCTGTGAAAAAGCACTGCTTTATAGGATTCTTACAGTACAAAGATAAAAACTGACCTCTGTCACAAGAATGATGGGGCTGCTTATACTCTACCACCCGCTCATCTCTGTGGCCCAACCCTTGTGCCTGCCACTTGATGTCCCAGCTTTCCTTGAACCCCTGACAGTCCCAGAGTGAGCCACCCTCTTTTGCTTTTGGCCCTTCTCCCCATCCCCCACCCCCACCCCCCATCTGCCTGGTTAATTCTTCCAATCCATCCCATGTCAGCTTCAATGTCACTTCCTTCAGGAAGTGGTACCCTGGTAGTGTTTATAAAGTATAAAGTGTGTCATATTCCAGTCTCTGTGCTAACTCTTCACATGGATTATCTCCTTTAAGCTTCAATTGCCAGAATAGGTGCTTGATAAGTATTTGTTGGACAAACTGAGTTCACATCATGCCCCTGCAGTTGTTTAGGAGTGACATGGTATGTGTTTAATATTATCTCTATGCTAGAATTTTTTTTTGTTTGTTAAGGTATTACTTATATACACTCTTATGAAGGTTTCACATGAAAAACATTGTGGTTACTACATTCACCCATATTATCAAGTCCCCTCTATACCCCATTGAAGTCACTGTCCATCAGTGTAGTAAGATGCCACAGATTGACCATTTGCCTTCTCTGTGCTACACTGTCTTCCCCGTGACCCCCCACACCATGTGTATTAAACATAATGCCCCTCAATCCCCTTCTCCCTTCCTCCCCACCTACTCTCCCCCACCTCTCCCCTTTGGTAACTGCTAGTCCCTTCTTGGAGTCTATAAGTCTGCTTATGCTAGAATTTCTGCAGTACTTAGAATCCACTGGTGAACATAATGTCCACTGCACCTATGGCCAATGGGTCATCTCTGGTACAAGTGCCATGAGAGATGTAACCATTTCTTTAGGCTTGAGAGGAAAGTGCAGTCAGCATCCAGTCATCTGAGGATGAGAATGCAATAAGAGCTGAATGTCCCAGTGTTTTTAGGTTGTTAATTTTCTTTGATGGTTGCTTTAAAGCCGAGTTTAATCTAGCAATTCATGTTATTAGAAGTGTACTGAATCAGACTATAAATGTTATGCAGCCATGATCAAGGAAACTTACATTTTTAATCTATCACAATACCAAGTCACAGTACATTACTCATTATACAAAGCCAGAAGGTAAATCAGTTGAAAAACAATGGCTCTACTTTGTGTTACAGTCAATGAGTCAGAGCCATACATGTCCAGGGAAGCAGAATGAACGTGGTAAATTGTTTCAACTTCAGGTAATTATTACTATTTACATATAATATTGAACCACAGCAGGTAAATAGTACCTGAAAGGCTATTATAAGCTAAAAATATCTCAAATGATCTCAAGCTAAGAAGTTCTTTAATAACACAAATCTGTCTCAGATATTTGTTTTCAGGTGTACATAGAAGGGTCTGATAAATTTTATTCTGGCTGGTTTGAGTCATTTAGTGCTCTTCCAACAATATATGTTCTTTGAATAAGAAAATAAAAGAGCCCACACAGCTCCCATTGGTAACAGTAAATGTAATTTCCAATGTAAGAGTATTAGCAGTGTTTAGTATTATTAGCATATGAGTTATCAAACTAATACTAGTCAATTTCTAAATATCAGTAATCATTTAGGAATACATAATTTATGGGCTGTGCTCTTTAGAATGTATGAGTATCATTATAAATTAAAATTTTAGTGTTGTCACATTGGAACTTCATTTCATATCTCTCTTTAGTTGTTTGTAATTTTGTGAATCAACAATAAAATGGAAACCAGAAAGCTAGAATGAAAGTGAGTTGATTTAGTAGTTAGGGAACCTGAATTCCCTAACTACTGCTTTTGATTATCTGTATGGTCATAGGCATATCACTTAACCTCTTTTGGTCTCAGGTTCTTGGTCTGTAAAATGAGGAGGTTAAAATTGTACCATTATCTTTTTCAAAAGGATCTCCTATGATTGTGAATTAGCACTAAATGAGACGCTGCTAGTACATCAATGGGGAAGCCCTTGTCAATTTAAGTAGATTTAATAGATGGTTTTGATTTATTTTTCTAGAGTTCTTTCACATAGGGAGTGTAGAATCTCCATGGTTTTTAAGACATCTCAAAAATGGAACACAATCCAAATAACCAAAATATCATCCATTGAATTCAGAGTATCCATGGATCTGTAAATCAACAATCTACTGAATTTATAGATCCATTTACTGAATGCATGATTTACAGGAAGCATAAAAATACTTGTATATTGTGTCTCAGTTTTAAGCCTCAGAAGCCAGTTGAGTTTCTATCGATCAGTTGCTTCCTGATCCAGGGGAACTAGGAAGTTTGAAAATAGGTGGCATCAGAGTACCAGTCAGAGCAAATCTAATTAAATCCTATCAACTTAGAGGCTGTTCCACCTTCTACATATTTCTCACTCAAGTAAAGTATACCATAGGCAAAAGTACATAGGTGTAACTTGATGTATTTTCATCTATTAATAGAGAAATAACACCAGCATCCCAGGCTCCCTCATGTTCCTTTTCAGTCACAACCACTTCCCCAAGCATCACCACTCTCCCAGCTCTCAACAACTAATTTGGTTGTGCTTGGTTTTTACTTTGCCCCATTGGAAACCTATGGTAAATACTCTTTTGTGATTTCTTTCACGCAATTTTAATTTTGTATATAGTGTTGGATGTCGATGCAGGGCATTCATCATCATTGCTCTACAATATTCCATTACAGGACTGCCTCACAATTTATCCTGTCTAACTTTTGGCTGTTAGGTCTATTGTTGTTATGTACATTCATCTATATCTTTTGGTGAACACATGTACCCATTTCTGGGGAGACTGATACATTTTTAAATGTAGCCTTTGGTGATACTTTGGCTAATAGACTACCCATGGTTGGAAGGTTGGATAGAAAATAGCTTTATAAGTATCAAAAGGCATGGATTAAATTTAGTTCAAACTAGCCATCTTTTTATCTCTTCTCTCCCCAGCAGACAACCCACTACAGTGGGAGATGAAGGGGCGCACCCTCTCTGCCGTCAGGAGTAACAGATGGAGCACAATTGGGAAATGCCCAATCCTAAGCAATACTTAGGGATTGCAAGTTGTGATGTTTGTTTTTGCTTTTGTTTGTAAATAAAGCAGCAATTTTTGGGTAGAACAAGTTTGGATAAGGTACACTTAAAGTTTCAGACTCACCAAAACTTTCCCAGATTTTTTTTTCTTGGCTAGCATAAGTTAACCGTAATTAGATCGTGAAATAATCCATCCCCCAAAATTGGTCTCCCACTTCTGTTTATACTTTATTAGACAAATTCCCTTTTACTGCCCTAAACTATGCAGTTCTGATGTGCATTGACAGACATTTCAAGAGGAAAATGCCTGCAGACTCTGGGGACATGATAAAGGCCTAACCATTTTCAGATACTTCTTGACTTTTTTTTTTAAACCACTTAGACCACATGCCACAATAGATTATTAAAGGATTTAATAAATCATTCTTACAGACAGTATTTCATTCAATTGTCATAGCAACCCTCTGGGGCAAACAAGGAGGGTTGTGTGCATCCCAGAGTGCCTGAAAAACATATTCTAATTGGGAAAGTGCCATCCACTTGTAAACTGATCTTATTATGGGCTATTTATTATTTTTGAAACTGGAAATTTCCAAACTTCTTCCATCTCCCGCATTCTCACAATAGTCCTCTTTATTTTTCTCCTTGGCATGAGGGTGAGGCAGCTAGTAGAGTGCTGCATTAAGCTTTTCAGTGCTTGGAGCATCTTCTGATCGACCTTTTCATTTTATTTTTTAGCCAGTAAGCTCTTAATCCTTTTGATGGTGTTATATTAGAAGGTGTTAGACTAGGCAGTAGCTTGTCATATGGCATCGCTGGCAAATCCAGGCCTCCGGCTATTTCTCTGTCTTATAGGCCAGTGTTCAGATCACAACGCTAAGCTACAAGCTCCCCAGAAGATAAGGGTGCTACTTGCTAACACAGTTCCTCTGACTTCCTTGCACGTCCATATATCTGAGGTCTGCAAAAGTGCCCACTGCACATTATTGTTCTTGAACCTTGTGGATTTTTGTCCCATATTCAAACCACTAAGAACACAAAAATTTGGATAGGAAAATTCTTTTTAAAAACCATATTGCACAGCCACTCTGCCCCTGTCAGTTGTGGGTGTTCTATCGTTTGACCATTCTTTTTCTGTAGGAATAGCATTTGATCTGGGCTTCTCAGAGAGTCTTAAACCTATTTTCCCTAGGTTGCAGCTTTAAGGATTCCTGAGGCCAAGTATTCTCATTTTGATTATGACATACAGGACGGCGTTAATGACAGTCACCTCTACTACCTGAAGCCTGAGTGGTTCCGGGGCTTGCTTATAATCCTCACTATCAACAGATTCCTTGGGCTACGAGCTACTATAATTCACTATTATTTGAAGAATGACAGTTTTATGTAAGCACTTCTTCCTCCATCATACTGGCATTCACCTTGGCTATTACAAATTATGTAAAGTATCATATTTTTTTTCCAAAATAAATTGGGAGAAGATTCTATGGTATATTGTTTCATTTCTTAAACGTGCTGCTGAGTCATTTCCCCTTCATAACTGAGATAGTTTTCACCAATACCTTTAATTGCAGCAGTTCTTTTAAATAAAGCTCATTTTTATTGACTTTCTCTCTACTTAATGAATTCTTCTTGGTGAAACAGGAGCTTACTGGAACAGCACGGCTGAAGGCAGGTTACATTTTTTTATCTCTTTTATCTATTAGCAGTGTATTTTCTTGTTTTTTATGCCAAATTAAATCGACTAAAACCTTTTATCTATCTATTACATGTGCTGGCCTTACATTATGAAATACAATTCTTAAAAGCTAGTACTGTACATTAAAAAAAGATCTTTGATAACTTGAAGTAATATTTTTAATGACACTTGAAGAAACATCAAGGAGAATTATTTTTGTAAAGTCAGGAATTATTTTAAATTTTGAGTAATTATTCCCCAGTTTATACAGAGAGTTAGCTATACATCTATAGATAATAATATCAATATATAATAATATCTACAATATCTGTATATTCTTTTACTGGTGGTTTTCTAATATACACTTGTGGTCAAACATAGAACAAAAAAAGGACTACATTTTCCTACAGAATAAGCAAAGCAAAAAAAAAAAGTTTTTTTTTTTGCCTGGTGTATGCTTCTATGTGGGGCCAACTTTTATTTGCCTTCAATATACCCTCCCCCAATCCTATTCTCCCTCTGCGCACCCCCTGCCTTGGTTACTATGTGTAATTCACAGCTGTATCTCCATGCTAATAATTAGTCCATTAACGGCACTATTTTGATTGGTTACCCAACTGTGTGGCTTTTTACGGAGCCTTATTTTAAACCCAGTGTCATCTCTTCTTAGCATATCAGTTTTTCTTCTCATGTTTTGACAGATTTGCCCTTCCCCACCCAACTCCAGTATACGGCCACCCTGCGCTGTCATACTGCACACTGATCACAGGCAGGTCCATTCTGCATTCCCTTCCTCTATCTCTACTCTTGGATTTTGTTAACTGGTTAAGGCCTTCAGGTTAACCAATGTAGGGACGAAATATCTGACAAACTTAAAGTGAGGTCCCGCAACCCAAAGATCTCTCTTCTGTGGGCCCTACCCTGCGGTGCCCAAATCAGCTGTGCAGCATTTGCACTTGGCTTTCCGGTGTTGTGGCTGCTATTAAAATGTGAACATTAAAAGAGAGCTGATCCACCAACATCTGAGCTTAAATTTCTTTCTTTCTTCCTTTCTTGCTTCTTTCCTCCTTTCTCCCGCCACATCTTGCTTTATAATTTTAGTCACAGAGGCAATAACCAAAAATTAGAATCTGAGAAAATTAAGCATAACATAGTTGAGTTATTGAGGAAAAGAGAGAGAGAAAAAGAGAAAACCCTGGAAATGGGGTCTGCCATAGAATGGCATCAAAGAGTGCTGATTTAGGGGAACTAAAAACATTAAGGTTGGGGGTAGTGGGCAGAAGAAGTGAAAAGGAAATGAAGACATCAGATGATGATGCAAAAGGGAGACCCTAAAAAAAAGCAACTGGATCTCCTGATCAGTTTTGTTGGACACATGCCTATGTATTATTCCTGGAAACCTAGTGGTTGTACTGCTTCAGCGGTTTCTCTTAATGGACTATTCCATGCCTCTGTCTCTATCGCCTTTAATTTACTATTTAATTAGACCCATCCCCCAAGCCCTCTGCTTAGCTTTGTTAGTCCCATGACCTCTTTCTTCTGTCCATTTATGCTTTCACTGTTGGTGCTGGCATTGGGTATTGTGGCACAGCTTGACTAATTGGAAAGCTTTTAACTCCCTTCTGCCTTAAATTCTCTTTGTAGAGTCATAAACAAAACAAAACAAAACAACCCACAAAGGCAAAACTGGCTGTCATTTTCCTAGACTCCCTTGCAGCTGGGGGCAACTGTGTAACCGAGCCCTTGCCACTGAGACTAAGCAAAATCCACCTCACAGCTTTTGGGAGGACTGGTTAACAACCTAATCTAACCCTGCCAGTAATACTTTGCAAAACAAATCTGAGCTTCTTAAGGAAAGGAGAGGCATTCTTCATAACAACCATATAAAAATATAGTAGTATGCTACCCTAAGAAGAAACTAATTCTCAGAGAAGCTAAGTAACTTGCCCAAAGTGACACAGCCTGTAATTTTAAGACAGAGACCCAAAACCCAGGGCTTCTGATTCAGATGACACTATTAGCCCCTCCCCCATGCTTCATGCTGCCTGTTTGTCACCCTTATATACACATAAAATGTATCTGTACATTTAAAAGGTATATTAGCTAGAAATGCTCTCAGATCTGTTGGGCTGTTTCTCCTTTTACCTGGGTTGCAACTTTGTCTCTGAGCAACTTGGCTTTAATTTTAGTTTTAATCAAGTCTTCCGAGGTGCCCTCTGGATATTTTTGCATGTGTGTTCTTGCCCAGTAGAAATCACTTGCTAATATGCTTTTAACTCTGTTTCCTTTGACCCATTCTTTTCCTTTCTTGAATTGACTGTGGATAGAATCCACGCAGCGGCAATACGTTCAACTTGTCTTCTCTAGAGACTACAAAAAATGATTGGGTTTCAGTTACAGGCACACCTCGTTTTATTGCACGTCGCTTTATTGCACTTTGCAGATACCGCTTTTTTAAATAAATGGAAGTTTTGTGGCAACCTTACAACTGAGCAAATCTATCATCTCCATTGTTCCAACAGCATTTATTTACTTCATGTCTCTGTGTAACACTTTAATAATTTTTGCAATATTTCAAACCTTTTCATTGTATTTGTCATGGTAATCTGTGATCAGTGGTTACAATTTGCTAAAAGCTCAGATCATAGTTATTTTTTAGCAGTGAAGATTTTTAAATTAAAGTACTTAACATTTTTTTAGACATAATGTTGTTGCACACTTAATAGACTACACTATACTGTAAAGATAACTTTTAGATACAGTGGGAAACCAAGGAGTGCGTTTGCCTCTTACTGTGATACATCCTTCATTGTGGTGGTCTGGGACTGAACTCACAGTGGCTCCAATGTCTGCCCACATTACCCTGTTTTGCCAAGTAGGCGTCTTACCATGTCTGTTCCCTATCTTTTTATCTCCCAATCCTTCTACTCAGTCTTTGAACTAAATACTCCTCCTAAGATGGCACAGAGGATACCTTTTTCTAACAGCAAATCTATTTAATCTGGTGGCTAGAGCAGAAGATGTGGCTTCTTGCTTAACCCTACCATCATTTAAATTTGGGGTCAGGTCATTTATCTCTCCATTTGTCTTAATTTGGGCTGCTTTCACAAAATACTATAGACTTGATGGCTTAAATAACAGGAATGTTTGTCTTATAGCCTGGAGGCTGGGAAGTCCGAGATCAGGATGCCAACATGGTCTGTTTCTGAGGGCCCTCTTTCTGGTTTGCAGACTGATATCTTCTTTCTGTGTCCTTACTTGGCAGAAAGTGAGATCCTCTCTCTCATGTCTCTTTTAAGGACACTAACATCCCAAAGGCTTCATCCCCAAATACCAATACACTGGGGATTAGGCTTGAACATATAAAGGGATGGGGGGGAACATTTAGTCCAGAGCATCATCCCTTTGTTTCCTGCATATAAAAAGGTATACTGGTATCTTTCTCAACTCACCTTAGAGGGACATTATGAGGAGAGCTAATCAATTATTCAGCTAATATTTAATGGGTATCTACAGTGGAACAGGCAGAGTGCTTGAGCTTGGAGAATGAAAGATTAGAGGGTAAGGTGCCTGCCCTGAATCCATTGGAGGAAGACTGGCCAACAGAAACTTTCAATTTATGGGAAGTGCTAAAAGAGAAATGTGCAGATGCTATGGAAATTCAGCCTGGCAGTTCAGAAAAACCTTCCTGAAAAGTCTGTGCCTGAGCTTTGAAGGACAAACAAGGGAAAAGGACAGAGAGCATTTCAGGCAAGGGAGACTGCACTGACAGAGAAATGATACAGAAATAGGACGGTGGGGATGGAGGGCATGGGCCTGGTGCTGTAGGGGAGGGCTAGGCCAAGACGCTAAGCCTCTTGAGGGCAGGGATCATGTCCCAGTCACCTGTATACCCCTGGCATCTGGCAAAGTACCTGGCACCAAGGGAGGTACCCAGTAATTATTAAATGTTGAATGAATGGAAGGCTTACAGGGGACACACAAATAGCTGTATTACAAAGTAGAAATTGGTGAGGACTCTAAGGGAGATACAGATAAATGTTCAGTGATGGGAGAGTGAGGGGGTGGTAAAGGCAGGGATGGTTCCGTAGAGAAGCCTTTGAAATATGACTTAAAGGATAGATGGTGATACTGATCAGAGTGGCTTCTCTTTTTTACTCTTCTGTGTCACATTCTTCTATACACCAACCTCTTGACGCTAGCCGAGGTTTCCCTCCACCCCCTTTGCTTCCTGGCTTCCTTCTTGGATTATTTCTTTCATCCTGTTAGAAACCCTTCATCCTCTCTAATAAGCCAGACAACAGAAAGGTGTTGCTCAAGCCCTTTCACTTCTTCTCTGGAGGAATTTTATTACAAAGACTAGGGATATAATTGCTGGCAAATTATTTTCTGAAGACCAAGAACCCAGAACTTTCTGAAGACCCAACTGTGAGGAAGAACAACTTTTTAAGTTATTTTATTAAAATGGTAGACTATACAAGTAAAGATGAACAGTAACTTCATTAATCTGAAACCCACCAAAAACAGTTACAAATTTACACCATGGTGTTTTGGTTTAAAGCATCGTGATTTGTGGACTGCTACTCAAGTTTATGAGCTTTACAGATACGCTTTTCTGAAATGCAAAAATGCTTCCTGAGTGTTTGATACTTTAGTCAAGAGATTAAGATTAGAGCATTTGGGCATAATCCTACAATAGCATATACTGCCTTTAAATGCAGGGGTGAGAAAATAGACAGTAGTAAAGATACAAAGAAACAGCAATGTTAAGTCCCATTGTGGTATGACCAGGAGAACATGTGCATACATACACACACATGTGCTCATATGTTAAAAGGATTACAACTAAGCAAAGCTGTGATGGACATACAGAACTATTGGTGTTCAGTGTCAGTGGCAGCAAATCCTAAGTGGTCACACCTGGGAAAGATAGAAGGCATTTTAATTGTCATTCTGTGAAAGCAGGGAAGGAAGTCAGTACCCCTTCAAAAAATGTATGCAGCTGCCCAAGCTTGGTTTAAAAAAGATAATTAGTTTGAAGAAATAGTTTTAAAAAAATTTTTAATGAGTCTCCCTAATGCTTCTGCTAACAAAGAAAATACGTCTAACACATTTTCTAGTCAACTACATTCCTACTCACTGTAGAAACTGAAGAAGTATTGGCTATATTCTACGATATCACAGAGGAACTGTGATTTCTTTTTAAATGCCATTAATATTTAATAAAGTATTATCACATGTGCTGGAAAACATAAAATATGCTTCCCAAAAGATCTGAGATGTTTATCATGTCTCTAAACTGTTGAGCACTGAACAAGATACCCAGCACTGTTTGGCCACACTACCCAAGTGGCTGCAAAATAGAGGGGCCAGCCCATGCTGTCGGTGCGTGTGGGCTGGGCTGGGCTGGGGGTCCTCTCTCTGCCACCTGAATTTCCTCCTTTGCAGGTCTCTGCTCTTTGAAGAGCAAGGCTGTATAAAAATTCAAAAGGAAAATGAATAGCTTCTGGGCAAAGGTAGAAAACATCATGATGTTTATTCTTCCATTTGTTTTGGTTCCACACATAAATTATGCTGAGAAAATAGTGGCATCCTCCAGTGGGCAATGACCTCATCTTAGCTGTATCTTCCTAAAATGATATAACAATAACACATCCACCCCCTCTAATATTGCTGACAAAGAGTAGATCTTTTATCATTCTGAAAGAGATCATTCATATTTGCAGGTTGGTGGTATAACTTTATCTAACTTGCTGACTTCCATTCTGTTAAGCATGTTATTACAAGCCACGTTCAACTTGGATTTCTTTTTTGTTTCCTTTGATTCTTCTGTTTCCATTTTTTTAAAGCTTTGCTTTTGAAACTGTCCTTGCCTTTCCTGAAACCCTTAGAGAGTGTTTCAAGAGAAACATCGAGCTATTTAGGCTGCAGTTGTGTGTGCGTGTGTTTAAGTCCAGTGCTGCCTGTGAACAAATGTTGTATTGTATATTATATGGAGCTGCCTCCTTTCCTTCTTGAACAGAGCACCTGGTGTTACTGGTTTCAAAGAATATTTCAAGATTGGCAGTTGGAGTCTCTTCATAGAAGTGTAGAAGCGCTTCTCAGAAAGCTTGAAAAATGATATTCAAAGTGAAGGAGAATAGAGAATAGGTGTCACCCTCCGAAAGAATAGTAAGCAGCCGCAAGAACCTTCATTCAGAAGGGATTCAGAGAGAAAATGGAGAAGTCTGAGAACCAACTTTATAGCTCAATGTGAGCTTAGAAGATTGAGTAGCCTCTTGAAACAGGGTTCTGCCTGATCTTTCTGCCAGCTTCTTGCTTGTGTGAAAAAACAAAACGAAACAAAACAAAACCAGGGCCTTGTGCTTTAGGCAATATCCCAGAAAAGTTTCCTTCAAAAGCTTGAAATTGCCACAGATTTTTAGGCAGCTTGCAAAGTGTTGTCTCAAACACCCCAGCTCTTTATTAAAAGGGAAAAAACTGGGGGAGTGAAGCTGTTTCATTACAAATCTGGCCTTCAGTGGGAAGAATCACGATGCACCATTTTAAAGTCTTGATTTCATAGCCGCCGCCACCCCCCATTTCCTCTTCCGTGCACATACAAGGTTAGGGAACCTGCTTGGAAGATTAAAATGTAGATTACTCGAAGTTAGTCCATGAGACATAAGATACTTGCCTTATCTCCTGCATCCTGCGGCTCACTGATCAGCTGCAGCTGCTCACTGATCAGAAATCGTTTTGCAAAAATCAAACTTTTATTCATCCCAGATATGGGATAAATCAGAACCAAAGGAAATTAACTTCTTGAAAGTCTCCTTCACTAATGGAGTAAATACTTTGACTCCTTTTCCTAAATATGGTTCCATAAGAGTTAGCATTTTAAATCTTGGATTACATATCAATAAATAAACTTTCAGCAAAGCTGCGGGAAGAATATCAGACTAAGGCCTTAACCACTTAGAAAGACTTAGAAACCTAACCTGTAAACATGTGTTTGTGTCACCAGTTTACATAATAATTATGGTAATTTATTTTCCTACAGTCTTTCTTATGAAGCAATATCTTTTACTGTCAAGTATTTAGAAATTCACACATAAAGCATATTTACAGATAAAGAACTGGCACACATGAAGTGAAATAGATATGAGGAATACAATTTTTCTAGACAACATTGTTAAAGAAGTCTTTTTTAATTTGTATCTCACTACTTCAAAGCAGATCAGGAAAGAGTACAAATTAATCACTAAAGTCCAACACATGTACATTGCCATATATAAGGACCTATGGGCCATTTTCATTTTCAAAGACCAGCATATTGCTTTGATACAGTGTATAAAGTAAGATAAAACTAGATGGTATTAGTCTTATCACTCTCTAGCAAGTGTCATAATAACTAACTTGTCCGTGATCACGAGTCAAACCAGGTCTGTTAAACTTCACTTCTTCATTCTGGTTCAGGCAGTACTGGTGGGTAAGCAGGAAAGCAGGCAGACAGCAGACCAGAAGGAAGAGAAGGAACCTTCTCAAGGCCTCTAAATATGACTGCCTTCAAGTTAATTATCTGTTGTACAAACAGTTTTCAGAGAAGTTCATTCACCATCATTGGCTGCACATTCTAGAATCCCATAGTTTGATCGACTGTGTACATCCCAAAGATGCTTAAATAAGTTGCAAATACATACTTTTTAATGCTAGGTATGATAAAGACATTAAATGACTAAAAACACATTTTGGCATCTTACAATGTAGGTGACACTTCATCTATACAGAAGTTCATAGATGCAACAGGAATAAGGAAAATCTCATTTTTTTAGTTTAAAATCATTATATATCAGTAGATGTGGACAAAAATCATAAATGGGAGCTAGTGGTTGAAAAGATTGACAGCAGGTGATGTGATGGGCTGGGGTTAGGTAGTCACACTAGGCACAGCAGGAGGGTAGATTGACTAAGGGCAAGGGCAGGGGCGGGGCTGCTGGGAACAATGGAGCTGGTGCTCTGTGTGCCAGTGCTCCATGGCTGGGCGAGCCCTTGTGTGACGTTCCGGAGGACTGGTCCAATGCCATCCCTGCTGGCTCCAAATCTAAAAGTTCCCCTACATTCCACAGATGGGTGAAAGCCTGCATCTGGGTCCCTACCTGAATTCTGCTTCTCCCCACCTCATTTTCCCCCTCCTACACAGTCTCTGTCCTCCTCCCACTTGCCACCATGCTTACACTATCTGTTGACCTCTTTGGCTGCCACCAGCACAACATGATGTCAGTGGTATCCTCACCTGAGCATATACATTTGCAAATACACAAAAGAAATTGTGTGTAGCCTCCAGAGGCACCCCATATCAACCAAATTAGTTATGATTCCACAAGGCAAAATCTCCCATGAGGGACTTCCTCTGAAACCAGAGAGAGAGGATCTCTTCCTCACTTACCCAGTAAGATACAGCTCGGGTATTGATTGCTGTATTCTTCTTCTGAGCCTCACCTTTCACCTAATTACATACTAAGGCTGGGATAAGTATTACTTCTTTAAAACTAGCAATTACAAGAAGTATGGAAATGACCTATTGAGCGTTTTCCTTCTCCACGAGTCCATGAGCTGTTTGTGGTGTGTTACATACGTCTATGTAACACAGCAACTATGCGCTACATGTGCAGCTCCTATATTCCAGGCACTGTGGTAAATACTCTGTGTGCCTTTTCTCATTGAGGATATTCATTGAGGAAATAGATGCAGAACAATGAAGCAGTTTCCTCAAAGTGTCCAGCCAAATTCCAGGCCAGGTCGGTCTGACTCCATAGCCCATATGATCACCTACATACCAGAGAACATGGCTTGTACTTACTCAGTGGATGTTTGAACTAAACTGAAAGAAGGAAAGAGTTGGGAGTGGGGAGGAGAGCAGGTGCAGACCAAAAACTAAAGCTCCGAGCTGTAGTTGAGTCTGCCAAACCATAGCTCATTCTAGTGTTTGCAGCTAAACCATTTGGAATGACTCATCTCAGAAAGATATTGGAAATCCGTGGAAGATGACCAACATGTCCTAAGTATGTTAGGACAAAGTTAGAGCCCCTTACGACATCAGTGCCACTAGTATGACAGTAAAGCCACATACAGAGTCTGGCACTAAATAAACGTGCTCTCATCCTGAGAGCAAGCAGGGACACCATGGGATACCTCAAGTCCCGAAGACAATGGACCTAAGAGGGCTCAAAGCCTTAGGCGACGATAGAAATAGCTCCTCTCACTTAAGCATTTTCCTCAAAGACCTGTGTAATTACTATTTTAGTGTCCTTTACTTCCGATGGTTTACTCATGTTTCCAGGAAAGGTGGAAAGGAGTTCTTAAGCTAAATATCATCCGATGTGTTTAAACCTGTTCAGAACTTCTGCCATCCTCTGTAGTAATTTAGCATACATAGTTAGCAATAATTAAGAGCCTCAAAATACTGATTTAGTTATGTGTGTCGTCTATCAAATCACGTTTCTTGCCTGACTTGGGAATGGCCTCCCCAAAGCCTCCTTAACCTGAACAGCAGGAGTGCCCAGCTCCTTAAGGGCCCCTCCTTGGTTCAGATAGAGACAGCAGCTGCTCCTCAGCCGCAGAGGCGGGGCGGGGGAACGCTGGCCAGGCGCGTGACTCGTCAGGTACCCCCGGCGAAGACACTGAGACTCTTCAAGGTGAGGATGCAGGACTGGCACTGAGCTCGAGTCTGGGTCGGCGGCGGCCACAGCCTGGCCGAGTGTGCGTGTGAAGTGAGGGGCGCTGACTTGGGCTCTGGCGGGAGAGCAGCCCAGCCCTGCCGCAGGTGCCTTCGGCAGCATCCCTGGCTTCCTCCCTTTCTTCAGGGCTGGGGCTGGGGCCAGGGGGCCTCGGGAGCCGCAGGGACTGTGCCTGAGAGACGTCGCTGCGCAGGAGACAGTGGCCTCTTCGAGCGGAGGAAGATGTGCGGTCACAGACTCGTATTCCTGAAAGATGTGTTGAAATTCCTATTCAGTGCATATATTTGGCAGCATACCAGGGCCCTGAGTAATGGTTGGGTGTTGGGACAACAGCGTGGGTGTGATGACTGCAGCACGTGTGGGATGCGGCGATACCCGGGGGCAGAGCCGTGTGAGCCTGAGCGCGGGTTCTGATCCCAGGCGGGGCTCTGCACATGCTGGGACCCGGGTTTGAGGTCTCCGTGGAGGGGATCATCTCGGTAGAGCAGACCGCATGCGGGAGGCCCCTCTTCCTGATGGGGAGCGGGGCGACAATGCAGCCCCATAAACTGAGTGCCTCTGAGCTATTCAAAGTTACCTTTTAGAAAAAGCCTGGGCATTCAGATGGCTCTCAGAATGGATTTAAGGATTTCCGATTTAGAGAATACATAGAATTCTCTAAAGCTATTTCTATAGACCAGAACATTATGGCTCTTTCATAGAACTATAATAACAAAGCCTATTAAAAAATGGCCCCTGTTCTCTGTATTTGTTGGAAATTAATGTTTTTCACACTAGGTGAGAAGGAGCTCTCTGTCTCTTTATGATATACACTCTCAAAGCAAGAGCATCCATTATATGTTGGATTTTGAGGGCTTGGGGTTTTTTTGGTAAGTTATATCTCTGTATCTAACTTTGTAGTATAAAAATGTTGACAAGTTTAACCTTAAATCATAGTCGTTAGGCATGAGAGAAAAATGAATATAGGAAACTTCTTTTAAAAAAACCTTTTAAAGTCTAAATGTGATTACTTTCACTAAAGTAGGCTTCCATTCAATGACAATTTTTGTTAGATTATTGAGTCATTACAGGGAACTGGAGTGATTAAAATGTTTTATAATGCACTGTTTGTTTTCCATGAAACTCTAGTGTGGCCCTGTTCCCTGGCCACAGGAATGTAAGACTTCTTGGCAAGTCTCCTGACTAGGACCGGGTGGGACGATGTGTGATTAATGTCAAGTGTTATTGCCCTTCTCCGATGCCATCCACCCACTGACCAGCATCAACTTCTTCCTGTTCTTTCTGTATTCAGAGCTTGGTTTACACCACTTTGTTCTGAATATATCAGGATAGATTCCTGGTTTCCCCTTTTGAGAATACACATAACCAAAATCAGATTTAACAAGAGCTAACTTTCTTCTGTCTTTTTAAAGGGTGTGGAATGAGCCAAGTTTTTACACTTACAGATAGTATTCAAGTTAGTAAACATTTTTTTCAAAGAACACTCTATAGCTACTTTTTAGGGAGTATTTTATGTTGATGTTTTTTTCTCTGAGCTTTGCTTGACAAGTATTGGAAGAGAATGTCTGGTAACTTAATGTAACTGCAGGCTCTTTTCTCTCTCTTGTTTCTATAAATTTACAAGACAGGATTAAGTCCAAACAACTGATAAAGTAAAAACGTATTTGTACATTGAAATAAAAGCAGGAGTAAAAGTAATGTCTCTGAATGTGTGGAATATTGACTTGGGATCAAACTAGAAACCATGAGATTCAGACACCTTGTCATGAAGCTTAATTGTCTAATGAGGAAAACTAATTGTGATAAACAAAATTCCAAGTCCAGCATAAGGCCAATTTTATTTTTATGGAACTAAAGCTGAAAATTTTAATTAAATAGTTTTCCTGTGAGGTTCCTGGGAAGGAAATTTAAAGGCCAAATTTAGAAATGCAATTTAAAGATACGTCTTTAAAGAGGGGGTAGGTAGTGCTATTCATCAGATTGGTGTTAGTATGCCCACACTGGTTGTTAAAATATTAAAATACTTGGTAGCCATTGGTAAATAGCCATGGCCCTCTGCCAACCCCATGGCTGCCCAGGCCCTTCTCTGAGACCCCCTTTCCTATCTTCAAGATCCAGCTACTAACGCCCAGTCAGCAGGGATGTTAAGACCCAACCACAGCCCAGGGCCACAGTCAGTCCTGCATGGTGAGTGCCCGTGTAACCTGTTAACCGTGTTTAGCTCTCTGCTCAGCTCTTTGCACAGCACCTCTCCTAGTGAAAGACACATAAATAAAAACAGCTAAGATAAAGATATCTCAATAGAAAGGCAAGTCAGATGAATACAAGTATTACACAAAAGAAAAAACTAAGAGTGGTGCTTAAAGCCCAGATTGAAAAAATTGTAAGCAAAGCCTCAGAGTCATGGGGATGTGGGGGAAGATCAAAGTCACTGTGTAGCTTTTCCCGGCCGACTGCTTTGCCGATTCACAAATGTCTACAAGTATTCTTTTCCTCCCCAATCCTCTTATTCTGGCAGCATATCATTTTTGTACCAAATCATTAGTCTGGAAAGAATAAAATGAAATTCCTTTATGACAGCATTACAAATGGAAATATGAGAGGGTGCCTGAGCATGAATGGTTTATTCGAGATGAAGACCCCACTGCATGTTGAAGAGCCGAGGCCGTGGGAGCTGCCCATGGTCCACACAGCTCCTGGCACAGGCTTCTGGGCCCCAGTGAGAATCAGTTCCCTTGGAGGCCCTGCAGTCTCTGGGGCCTGTGCTTGGACAGCAGCCTAGAGTCTTGTATTATTGGTTGGCATTAGATGCAGATAGCCGAAGGAAAGTGCTCTTTTGGCTGTTGAGATTTCTTTGTGTGTATTTCTTTTTCCACAGGAAAACAGTTATCTGACCAAACAGCAGGTATTTTGTGCCTTTCAGTGCCCTTGATAAGCAGGAGAAAGCCAGAGGGAATTTTGAAAAAATCTTAGTTCATGGACATAATGTGCTGTGAGGAAAAATCATAGCATTTCAGGGAGTGCCCAATGCTTATTAAAGAGAGATGTCAGGACTAAAAGCAGGTAATTGGCAAGTTCAGGTGTCAATACATTTATTAAATCAGGGAGTTGAAGATTTTGGAACAGAGAAAAGGACCTTGGTTTCACTTGGTAAATGTAGCTATTCGATACACTGTATGTGATGCCCTACTAAAAGTTTTTGTAATACTGCTCAAATTTTAATTTAACAGACCCTGTACTGTTTCCATTTTTCAATGGATGCCCAAAGATGTTTGTGTATAAATTTTCCATGTATGAAAAATGTGTCATCATAGAAAACATGTCAGTGGTTCTAAAAATACAGAATTGTATCAGCTCAGGTGTCCCACACGTGAGTAGTAGGAAGAGAGTAGTTATCTGGGGGATAGACAGAAGGGAATGAAAACTCCCCAAGGCTTCCAGCACAGCCCCTAGCTCATTCCTGCCTCACATCTAGGCCATGTGGCCCTCCGCCTTCCTGCCAGGAGGAGCGCCTGCTCCCTCTCCTGACAGATTCCTTCTCCAGTGTGTACATTTCCTGTTTCTTTACATCCTCCCTGAGGCAGAGACAACTTTGTGCAGTTAGGAGGTATTTAAAAGACACCTGACTGAAGGAATAATTGATAACTCTGGGAGGATTTCAGTTACTCTTCCTCAGTGTAATGCAAGATGAGAAGTTCCATTTTTTACCCTAGGTTAATTTAGACTCACCTATTTTAGATAGGTCCAATTTAGAGTCCTCTGTGCCCACCAACTAGGAACTGTTTTAACAGACCACACTGTGTATTTTAGATTACTTCTTTGTGCCTAATCTCATGCAGTAATTAAGCCCATTGAACTTCTAATTCAACAATGCTTCATGGCAACTAGACTGAAATATGCTCTATTCACTTATCTGAATATCTTAAGAGATTTTTGTCATACTGCTGAACCTGATCCTGCCCACCAGAGAGAATATATCTTTGCAATGAAGTTGTGCCTATACATGGATTCCTTTCTGACTTGGACCTAGAACCCATCTTCTTAGACTCGAAAAATAGCCCATGAACTTTGATTTAGCTGACACCCTCAGATACCAAGCCTCAGCTCCCCACCTACCCATCCACCCACCCAATATTAACATCCACTATAATCTGGGTTCTGTGTTGGGGATAGAGAGAGAATTACCACACACCCCCAACCTCTGAGTAGCTTGTAGTCTGGTAGGGTGCAGACACACATAGTCTCACGTATCATCAGTGCCATAAAAATCTATAATGGATGTATGAGCAAAGCGTTCTGGAAGTTGAAAAGACAGAACAACTCACTCTCAGGGAATTGGGAGAGCATTTTTGAGAGGAAATGACATTTTAGCTGGATCTTAGCTAATGAGTAGTGGTTTTCAAGTGAAGACAGGTGGCCAGGGCACTGTAGGCCACGGGCATAGCGCAGGCAGAGCCATCAGCACTCCCAGGCCTGTCTCTGGGACTGTGAGGCCTCCCTCCCTTCCAGCTCTGGGCTGTGTAGCCAGCCCTGAGCTGTGGCTGCCCCAGAGCCTGTTGGGAACATTTCCCACACTGTCCCCAGCTCAAGGGAGATCCAGTAAGAGATGTCAGTGTCTTCTGTGGCTGGAGTGAGCCTCCTGGGCCCATTGGCCTTTGACTTCTGACCTGGTCCTGGCTCCTGACCCTCCACCCTAGCCACAAAGGCTCTCGGAGAGCAGTACCTTGACTAAAGACCAAAGCGGTTAGGTTCTCCGAATTGATGCCACCTCTCCTTTCTGAACACTTAGAAGAGGAAACTTCCCCACCACTAGAGAGCAGTGAGTGCAGATCCAGCCCAAGCAGAGCAGGCAGTAGGCTTGGTGACCTGCACCTTCACTCAGGGAGCTGGGGTGCAGGTGGCCCTCCTGCCTGCAGTGAGCATGTGCTTGCTGGGTTTGCACACAGATGGATTCCAGTGTCATGCTGCAAGCAATGAGCATTCGACTGATTCCTGTCTTCAAGCATGAGCTGGCTTGGAAGAACTGCCCAAACCACTCCTCTTCTAGCCTAGGAGGGACTCAGTTCTCCCTCCCTAAGTGCTCTGCCTGCTTCACATGCACCCACCCACCAGCACGAGCAGTCACAGACCTGTGCAGTCTGCAGCTCCCATCGGGTGTCACTGTTCCTGGGAGCACAGCCTCACCACAGGCTTTACTGTGAAGACGTAGGGGGTGTTCTGTGTGAGCTAAGATACCTCCACAGGCTGTACGTCTAGAGCTTCTGAAGCTCAGAAAGCTGAGATGATATTGAATTGCCTTTGAAAGAATGTCACCATTAGTCTTGTCTTGTACTCTTAGGTTTCCCCCTTTGAAAATAATTAAATGTTATATGCACTCAAATATGACATCATCACAGACAGTTACTGTATCTGTTTGGTTGAAGAGAAGTGAGTGGATGGGCAGCAAGTATAAGTGGCTGCAAGTGGCCCAGGGCCTCATTCCAATGGATCCTACTCTTCATTTTCCTTCTCTGTTGCCACCAGAGTTAGGGTGTAGAAAACTCTCTCAATATAGGTACAAATGAAAACCACATAGAGAGGTCTTTTAAATCCATTTTTATGGTGATGTTATCAAGAAACATAAGGAGAAAATAGTAAGAGGCATAAGGTGAAAAGGGAACCCTTGTGGCCTATTAGTAGGAATGTAAATTGGTGCAGCAACTGTGAAAAAGAGTGTGGAGGTTCCTCAAAAGTTTAAAGATAGAACTATGATATGATCCAGCGATTCCACTGCTGGGTATTTATCCGAAGGAAAGGAAATCACTCTCCTGACTAGATCTGCACACACACACACACACCCCACTCCCCCTTGGTTCACAGCAGTGTTGTTATAATAGCCAAGACTGGAAACAACCTATGTGTCCATCAGGGAATGAACAGATAAAGAAAATGAGGCATTTACTGACGCTGGAATATCAGCCATAAAAAAGAAGGAAATCCCACCATTTGCAACAGCATGGATGGACCTTGAGGGGATTATGCTGAATGAAATAAGTCAGACAGAGGAAGACAGATTCAGTATGATCTCACTTGTAAGTGGAATCTGAAAGAAAAAAAAGTGAACTCACAGAGAACAGATTAGTGGCTGCCAGAGGCAGGTGGGGGAGAAGTAAGAGGGAGGTAGAGAAGGGAAGTGGGTTTAAAAAAAAGAAGTGTAAGTAAATATGTGAGTTGAAGGTAGATCTACTTAACATTTTTAAAATTAGGTCATATCTGTAAATGAAATATGCAACCAGATAACCCAAGATGAAATACTATTCTTTTGAGTTCTGCAAATTTTAAATTTGTCCAAGGGAGTGTTATATATCAGTTACTGTTTAATGTTTTGGCATGTGTAGTAAAATGCAACTTTATGGATGTGTGGCATTTTTAAGACTATCTTGCAGCCTAAAGAGCTGAATTTGTAGCTGCCAATTGGGACTGGTGAACAGAAATCCTATTGTATAGCTTGCTCTATTGAGAAGCAAATTTAATCACCTCTGTTTTACGGATAACTTATCTATTAAGGGTAACTACTTTTTAAATAGTCCCATAGTCTGGGTTTTCTCCTCAGAAGAATCAGATAATCTTGAGTAAAAGGCAGACAGCATTTAGTAGGTGCACCCATTTGACTTCTAGCTGTGCAGACACGCATCCTCAATGAAGGCACGTGTCTCTGCCCTCTGGAACGAGTAGCCGCGAGGACAAGTCATCTGTCCAGGGGACTGACACCCTGGAGGCAGAGAGAGGCCTGGCAGCTCTGGCCCACACCTAGGACAGTTGTCTTCTTAAAAAAAAAAAGTTTACATGCCTAATCAATAGCTTTATGTCTTTCACAAATAGATATTATCTGTGTTTCCGAACTAGACTTTATATTCCTTGTTGGTATAAAATGAAAAAAATATCTACCCACCCTAAAAGTTAATTGCCTCTTAAAAGAAAAAACTTTCTCCTTCTGATTTCTAAAAAGAGCTATCCATTTTCAAACTGGTTTATCTACTCAGGCCTCAAAGCACCCAGCTTGGACAAGCCCCTGTGCCAATTTTCATCAGCCTGGTTTGGGTAATGAAGGTGCCCCTCGGTTTTTCCGAAACAGTACACAGAATCTAAAGAGTGTGTTTTCGGAATGTATTTGGCACTTTAGGTCTAGATGTAGAGTGTAAAGGACAGGGACATTGAGCAAGGAAATGCAAATACATGTTTATGTAGTCAGGGGAAAATATCTAATGATAGCTTTTATGTTTTTGCTCTGATTCAAATGTTTGGGATAAATAATTTTCAGCAATTGTTTGTGAATATGCAATATTTCATCGGCTATGACAGGTGAACTTTGTCTCCACAGAGATGTGTTTTCCTGTTTATAATTGCTAGCCTCTAAAAAAAGAATCACAGGTGTGCCTTTTCTTTCCTTTTCTGCTTTTAAATCTCATTTTTAAGGTGAGATATAGAGATTACATTTTTTTGCTAAGAAACCTGCAGCTGTGAGTCTTAATCTTTGAGAATTATTCCTGCTTTTTTTACAATTTTTTCTTAAAGACACTGAGCTAGAGTCATCTACTAACCACAAATACAAAATGCATTAGGTTTTAACAGCAGATCTAAATTAAAACTCAGTAACTTGGAACAAATGGTCCCTTTAGTTCATTTCCAAACTAAAATCCTGGTTATATTTTAGTGTTTCTAAACCTTCCTTACTGCAAACCATCAATCCACCAACTTCCCTCTGGCTCATTTGAGCTTTGAACTGTACCTTTACGGTGCTATAAATTAGCATATCACTGGGATCCACTGTCATTTGCATTAATTGCTTTCCATTTGAAGTTGTCTATCTTTGAAGACATCTTTACAATGCTTAGAATTTGCTCAGAAAAGTAATACCCACCTTAAAGATGTAAAGCATAAATTTAAAAAACATGTTTTGGCTTGTATCTCAAGACGGAAAAGACAAGTGGTCAAAGTTACGTGTGCAGTTCCATGACCCAAAACTCACTTTCTAATACTTTAGTACCATTGTTTCAGGCAGAGCTGTGTTAGCAGCAGGAAGGAGAAAGAAGAGCACAGCCCTGCTCTCACCCACCTGAAGACAAGGAACCATTTTAAAGATATTGTTACAGGGGGAAATGGTCAGGGTCATAAAATTGTCAGCGAAATGCACTCTCATCAGGGCTTTCCATGGGATGCATGGCAGGGAGAAGTGCAAAGTCTCCACTGAGTAGGGGGCGAGGGCTCCTCCCAGCCCTTCTTTGGCCGGGCTGGGTGAGGCTCGCAAAGGTGGCCCAGACCAGGCCCTGCAAATGGCCCTTGTGAGCCGCCCCCAGCCAGCATCCAGCCCCTGCCCTCTTGTGATGGGGGCGTGAAAGCTAAGAGAGACGCAGCAGTGCATAATTGGAAGGCTCCTGAGGGATAACTGCACTGCTCTTCGGAGAACCTGAAACTCTCCAAGTGAGCCTTCGGGATGCATGGGGGCTGTTTGTCCACTACACACCTGTCTGGTGGGGTGACCACGTGGCTCTGGTTTGGGCTCACACCCTACATCCAGCCCCTTGCTTCCACCGCCCTCTCTGGCCTTCTCCGTGCTGCATCCTGCAGAAGCTGATCCTCCAGTGGAATTTGTTTTCCAAGCTTTAAAAACAAAATTACTGGGAGGGTAAGAGAAAACCCAAGCCTTCTGTCCTTGGGCAGTGTGCCACCAAACTCCTTGAACTCCAGCCCTGGGTTTTTGTGTCCCTTTGAAATAGACACGGTTTGGGTTGAACCTGCACTTCCTAGCATCTGGAGAAGAGGAGGAAGAATATACTATTTTTAAAAGGAACTTTCTGGAAAGTGTACACAACCTGGTAATTAAAAAAATAAAAGTCAAGCCCTCAGCTGCACAAACAGCCCTTGTTCTCTTCCAGCAAAGGTCTGTCAGGAGTGCCCACCTTCCTCTCCCTGAGAAGAGCAATTAAGGAGACCCGGAAGCATCGCTGAGTTGGCCTGTTTTCTAGCAAAGCCTTTCCAGTCGCCCCCTTTGATGTAGCTGTGCGGGGGGTGGGAGCTACACCAACCTGCTGCATGCCGCCAGCCCTATTTGTAGGCACTGTGTTAGAAGAGCATTTTCTCTCTCTCAACATATTTTTTTGAATCAGAATGTACACATCTGTCTTTATACCCAGCCGCTTTTCTGGCCTCAAACAAGTTCTCTGTGAGTTTCCCCAGCCGAGCTCAGTGGGATCTCTGTCAGCTGCAAGATTTATGTCATCTTGTTCAGTCCTGAGAACTGTTCCTTCAGCTTTTCACATCTGGATTTAATTGGAAAGACATTAAGTGCACTGGAAAAGCATATTTTAGGGCAGTTCTTTACAGACATCCCTAATAAAGGAGCTGACGGCTGTAGGTTCAAGTGGGATGAGCAAACACAACATCTCGAAAGAAGAAAGCAGAAATTAGGAAGGAGCTGCTGGGAATGAGATCGTCCTGTTCAAGGATTACATTTATTTGGTTGCTTTGGGAGAGGAAAGCATGCGAGATGCCTGCTGACGGCAAACCTTGTCTGGCAGCACGTGGAATCAGCACACGGATAACTGGGCCTCTGGGTGTGTTCGTGGGCGGTCCCTCCTGTGCCTGGTGTCCATGTCCTTGGGGGCTGGCGTTTGGATACATGAAACATGAACATTTTAGAGGAGCGAGAGGGTGGTTGGTAATGCAAATGCAGTCACCTTCTTGCCTCCTCCTCCCCTCCAGGGGTGATGATGGAGTGAGTCCCCAGGCCACCACGCCCTGCCTGTGGTGTCTCCATATATAACAATAGGAGCATCTAGCGGGAGCAAGGGCAGGACATAAACTTACTCGTGTGATTTTAGCAAAATCCCTCCCTGCCTAGCCTCCTTCTGCTTTAGTATACACTGGCAGGTTTTAAATAAACACATCCAAAAAGTGACGGCAGAGGGGTCCTTGCAATGATCAGCTTTAGACATATGGTCTCTTAAGTTTTCAGACTTGTGACTTATCTTCAAAAGGATAATGAAAAAGCAAAGAATAGTTGTCATCAGAGGAATACAGGTACCTTCCTTTTCTTTTTCTGTATTACATTTTGAAGCCCTGAACTTTCTAAATGCTCAGGAGCAGCTTAAATTCTCCGAGTCCTAGCCTCCAAATCTCTCCCTGTTAGAAGGTATGGTGGGTATTTAGTTTCCTCTCATCTGTGGCCTTGGTTAAGAAGGGGTTCTTAACCTTTTCTGAGCTGGGCACTTCTGGCAATCAGGTGAAAAACTATGGACCCTTCACAGAAGAATATTTTTAAACTTACATAAAATAGAAATACATAAGATTTCAAAAACTTGGAATCAGTCATAAAAATGTTTCATGAGTAACTAGTGCTATTGTAATAAACATGTTTATCAGCACATTAACTGATAAGATTTAGCAGTTGGCCTGATAACTTTCTAATATATTTCTAATATTTTGCCAAAAGAACAGCTAAGTTTCTGTTGGGTGTTAATACATATAAAAAAATGTAATCTCTCCCTTGTCTAAATTCATAGAGCCTCTCCATCCACAGACCCAAAATTAAACCCCTGGCTTGGTGGGCATGCCATCTACGCAGCAGCTGTGACCTGGGGATTTGTTTCCCAGTCAGTCCTTTGCCCCCGGCAGCCACAGCCCAGCCTTCTGCCTTCATCCCCGCTGAGTGACCAGGAAGGTGCTTGGGCCTCTGCCCGCCATCGGCCCTCCTAGCCGCCCTGATGGGAAGGTGCTGCTTCCCTCAGTGTTTGTGAAAGGTGCCCAGCAGGTTTGGTCAGAGTAGGGACCCAGCAGGGCACTTCCTCATACAGCGGGCAGCAAGGGGACACCTGGGAAGGGCCCCTCCAACTCCTAATCTGTCAGGCCTCCTGGGCCCGGGGAGAGTGACAGCGTCTGCCCAGCGAAAGTGGTGTAACAGTGAGGGGTGTCGGTGGTGTACCAGTTGGGGAAAGATCAGGTCAGCTTGGAAGAGAGAAAAGGCTCAGTCCAATCTCCTGCCCCCTGATGGGCCTCCCCACCATTGCCACCATACAGCTGCCAGCAGGCGGCTCCTCAGAAAACAAATCTGAGCGTGCCACTGGCCTGGTTATAGTGCGTGCATGGCTGGAGTTCTTGCTCTTGATACGAAGGCCCTTGTTACAGGCTGAATTGTCTCCCTGTCAAAAATCATGTGTTGAAGCCCTAGTCCTCCGTACCTCAGAATGTGCCTGTATTTAGTGAGAGGGACTTTAAAGAGGTAATTAAATTAAATGCAGCCCTTAGGGTGGGTGGATTGACTGGTATCTTTGTAAAAAGAGATTATAAGACACAGAGACACCAGAGTTGCATGTGCACAGAGAAAGATCATGGAAGGACACAGAGAAAGCACCTGTCTGCAAGCCAGGGAGACAGACCTGAAAAGCAACCACCCCTGCCAATACCCTGAACTTGGCCTTCCAGCCTCCAGAACTCTGAGAGAGAACATTTCTGTTGCTTAAGGCACCTAGTCCGTGGCATTTTGTTATGGCAGCCCTATCTGGCTAATGTGGCCCTCCAGAGCCCACCCAGCCTCTCTCCAGCTTCCTGTGAGGACAGGCCTGCCTCCCCTCACCTCTCCAGGAACACTGGCGCCCTGTCGTTCCCCACACACGTAAGGCATACTTCTTCTCACTCTACTGCCTCTGCCATGCTAGGCTCCATCCTGGAGCCTTTCTCCAGCACCTGCTTATCCTTTAGAAAAGCTCATCTTGGGTGCATCTCACCCAAGAAGTCTTCCCTGCCCCCACCCCCAGGCTCTGGCCCCTCTGAACACACTACTGGTCCACACTGAATGTGTCATCACGCAGGACTCTGTTCCCACTGTCTAGGGCACCTCGAGGTTGCCTCTCCTTCACCTTTACGTTCCCAGAGCCCCCACAGTGCTCGGCACAGGGCCTGGCATTTGGCATGCCATAATTATCAGATGAACAAATACATGTAGCCGTTCCTCTAGCTGGATCATGCTCGCTCTGCCCAACTCCAACACAGGAAACCGATGAGGCACCTCGAGGTTGCCTCTCCTTCACCTTTACGTTCCCAGAGCCCCCACAGTGCTCGGCACAGGGCCTGGCATTTGGCATGCCATAATTATCAGATGAACAAATACATGTAGCCGTTCCTCTAGCTGGATCATGCTCGCTCTGCCCAACTCCAACACAGGAAACCGATGAGCCATTGACCAGCTCTGTGACCTTAGAGGAGTCACGGACCACTCTGAGATACAAGTTCCTGCACAAACTATGGGCAAAGGTCCAGGTCAGTGTTTCTTAACCCTTTTAAATCCTGTGACTTAAAAAAAAAATCATATGGGATTTTTTCCCCCAAAATGATCTTTGCCAAAGTGATCCCTGAGCCATGAATTCCTGTAAGCCAAGATGATTTTGCCAACTTTCACTTTCTCTAATTTAAAAGTCACTGGTGCCACAGCTGGGAGGGCTAAGTTAGAGTTCAAAGCAGGCCTGCTTTGGAATTTTGCCCAGGGTTGTCCTTGGGAGGGTCCTGCTGCTTTGCACCTGGGCTGGTTCAATGTAAAGCCAAACTAGAATTGTGTTGGGAATGTAACTGTGGTAGAACCGAAGAGGGAGGCAGTGGCAGAAGGAATTAGTCATTCCCTTCACCCATCATGGCCCTGACTTATGGGAGGGACAGTTCTTAACCAGCAGACCCTCAGTCAGTATTGGTTAGCTCTGGCAACTAGGGATGGGAGAAACTACGCTTGCTCTCTCTTGTTTAACAATATCATCCTGTGGCAGGTTAAAGTAAAACCAATTATTAGATCAAATTCTGCCAAACACAGTTTTGTTTTGTTTTTAATAAACAGGTGCAAAGTTTTTTATACAGCCTATTGTTGTAAATGCAGGGAAACCCACCTCTGGCCTCAGCTGCTCCAGCAGGTTCAGACCAGGGCAAGTGCAACAATGTCCTGTCAGCAGGACTTCCAGCTCTACAGATGGGTCCAGTAACCACATGCCCCAAGGAAGCGGGTTACATGGGGTGATGGAGCACTAGACATCAGGGCTACCATGCCTTTACATCATTATGTTGCTGGGTTTGTCGATCCTTATTCAGTAATGCAGAGGAGGTGGTCCCATATAATTTGGAGCAAACCACTTATCTTGAGCATCACTTGTCTTAGCAATAAAAACATTATCTCTAGAATCTCTTATGCTATAAGAGGGACAGAGCTAGAACAGGGTAGGGATTCCAGATTTCTCATATCCACTCCCATACCCAAAAGTTAGCCCATGCTAAGTGTTCATACAAATACAGAATTGAGAGGGGAGAGAAGGAATGTGTCCAGAGGAATTCATACTCGAACTCATGTGCCTAGTGGGGATAATTCAGTGGACCTGCACAGACATGTTAAGCTCCTGCTCTGTTGGTTACTGGGTGTAAAAACATGAAGAAGAAGACATAGCTCATAGTTTTTGAAGAATTCCTAGTCCACCAGGGTAGACAAATAGATAATTTTAGTATCATGTAGAAAATGCTAAGCATTTGCAGAGAACAGACATTTGGTTCAAATAAAAGCCTATAGCCACAACAGAACAAAAAGGCATCCTACAGTATGGAAGACTGTATTTGTAAACAACATATCCAACAAGGGGTTAACATCCAAAATATATAAAGAACTCACATGCCTCAACACCCAAAAAGCAAATAACCCAATTAAAAAATGGGCGGAGGATATGAAGAGACAATTCTCCAAAGAAGAAATTCAGATGGCCAACAGACACATGAAAAGATGCTCCACATCACTAATCATCAGGGAAATGCAAATTAAAACCACAATGAGATATCACCTCACACCAGTAAGGATGGCCAGCATCCAAAAGACTAAGAACAAAAATGCTGGCAAGGATGCGGAGAAAGGGGAACCCTCCTACACTGCTGGTGGGAATGTAAGATAGTTCAACCATTGTGGAAAGCAATATGAAGGTTCCTCAAAAAACTAAAAATAGAAATGCCATTTGACCCAGGAATCCTGCTCCTTGGAATTTACCCAAAGAATACAACTTCTCGGATTCAAAAAGACATATGCCTCCCTCCAAGTTTATTGCAGCACTATTTACAATAGCCAAGAAATGGAAGCAACCTAAGTGTCCCAACCTAAGTGTCCCTCAGTAGATGAATGGATAAAGAAGAGGTGGTACATATACACAATGGAATACTATTCAGCCATAAGAAAGAAACAAATCCTACCATTTGCAACAACATGGATGGAGCTGGAGGACATTATGCTCAGTGAAATAAGCCAGGCAGAGAAAGACAAGTGCCAAATGATTTCCCTCATTTGTGGTGTATAGCAATGAAGCAAAACTGAAGGAACAAAACAGCAGCAGACTCACAGACTCCAGAAAGGGACTAGTGGTTACCAAAGGGGAGGGGTGTGGGAGGGCAGGTCAGGAGGGAAGGGAGAAGGGGATGGAGGGGTATTATGTTTAGTAGACATGGTGTGGGGGATCACAGGGAGAACAGTGTAGCACAGAGAAGGCAAATAGTGACTCTGTGGCATCTTACTACACTGATGGACAGTGACTGCATTGGGGGTATGGAGGGGACTTGATAGTATAGGTAAATGTAGTAACCACATTGTTTTTTTCATGTGAGACCTTCATAAGAGTGTATATCAGTAATACCTTAAAGGAAAAAAAAGCCTACAGCCAGTCTCCTAGAGGAAAGATATCTAAGCAGGATCTGAAAGTAAAAGTCAGCTAGGTCAAGACAGGTAGGGAGGCCATTTGGTTCCAAGCAGAGAAAACAGAAGAAGAATTATGCATGTAGGGCAAGTACATCAAGTTGAAGTTGCAAAAAAGGAAATATGTGGGAGAATGGGAATAGCCTGAGCTAAAACGTGGAGAGGTATGTTATGGTGAAGTTGTTAGGAGCCATGTTGCCATACTAATTTCTGTTCCACGGACGCTGAAGAGCCAGGAGAGACTCACATTCAAGAGAGTGGGTGTTTACTTACAGTACCAATGGCGAAATGAAGTTCTCACTGGTCCTCACGATGATCATAGCATTCCTGGAGTGTTGCTTTTGTTAAAGGAAAGATTTTAACATCATAAATGAATTCTTTTAATGAATTCCTCTAAATCCTGAAACCAATAATAACTGGAAAGTTCTAGGATACCCAATGATTTTAAAGAGGGAATTGGATTTTTAATATTTATTTTGATGAAGAGAAGTTGGAAATTTTGGCTGAAAAACCCACCACTAGATGCCCTAGCCAGTGTTGAAGCTCATGGGAATGTCATAACATGTCTTGACAGAGGACATCAATCTGCTCACATTCCCCAGAGGGTGGCAAAATATGCCCTCTCCCTTCATTTCCATGTAGGGATGAAGTGTCATCTGGCCAGCCAGAGGTGAGAGGAAACAGGAAAATGATACTAACTTCCAGAAATGTGGCTCCCCCCATAGTTGAGGGGGGTGGTGCAGAGCCACTTTTTAAGGAGGTGCACCACCCCCCACTGCCAGGGAAGCACCACTGCTTCTCCTTCATTCCAGGCCCTAGAGGCTCTGCCTGCCTTCTTGACATCTTTAAAGCAACCTTTACTCATAACTTGTTACAACTTTTTTAGAAAGCACTTTGACAGTATCAAAAGTTTTAATTTATCTTACAGATTTGCATAAAATGTATGTATAAGGATATCCATTGCAATCCTACAGCATCTAACTATGCTGACAGACAATGACCACAATGGGTGGTGGGATGAGAACTTGATAATATGGGTGAATGTTGAAACCACAGTGTTGTTCATGAGAAACCTTTATAAGATTGTATATCAATGATACTTTAATAAAAAATAAAAAGAATATTCATTGCAGTATCATACAGTAGAATACTGTGCAGCTATTAAAAGAATAAGATTGAGCTCAATTTGGTGCCATGAAGTGATGTCCAAGGTGCCCTATCATTACATGAAAAAAAGTATAAGCCACAGAAGAAGAAGCATGATGATTCCATCTGAGGGAAGAAAAGGTCCACATAGAGGTAAATGAGAATAGAACAAATACAATAGCTGGGAAAATATACACCAAACTGTGAATAGAGATTACTTCAAGGTGCAAATGGAGTTGATTTAAGGGTAAGACAATACAAGGGACTTATCCTCAACATTGAAGTATTTTTTTCAATTTTTACAGTTAAACATTTTAAAATTAAAAATACTAAATTTCCAAAAAGCACTATTATAATTTTATTGCTTAAAATTTTATTGTGAAATAAGTATAGATTCACAGGAAGTTGCAAAAATAGTACAGAAAGGTCCTGTGGACTCTGTATTCAACTTCCCCCAATGGTTCCATGTATTTGCTTGTAGTATAGTGTCTAGATCAAGACATGAGCATTCGTGCTCCATGTGTATTGTAGGTCTATGCCAGGTTATCATGTGGCAGATTTGGGTGACCATCACCGCAGTGAAGATACAGATTCATCACAGAGATCTCCCTCGTGCTCTATCTTTACAGTCTCTGCCTCCATCTGCTGCTCCTCCCACCCCTATCCCTAGCCCCTCGGCAACTACTGATTTGTTGTCCATCTCTGTACTTTTGTCATTTGATGAATGTTCTATAAATGGAATCACATAGGAAGTGATCTTTTGGATTTTGCTTTTCTCACTCAGACTAATGCTCTTGAGATCCATCCAAGTTGAGTGCACCAGTAGTCTGTTATTTATTGCTGAGTAGTATTCCACAGTGTGGATTTACCATAGTTTGTTTCATAGCTTGTCTATTGTGGGATATTTGGGTTGTTCCCAATTTTTGACTATTACAGATAAAGCTGCTATGAACATTTGTGTGAAAGTTTTCATTTATCTGGGAAAAAATGCCCAAGAGTGCGATTACTGGGTTGTATGATACGTGTATGTTTAGTTTTATAAGAAACTTCCAAACCATTTTCCAGAATAGCTGACCCACTTTACATTCCTATCAAAAATGTATAAGAGATCCAGTTTTTCTGAATCCTCCCCAGTACTTGGTGTCATCACTAGTATTCATTTTAGCTGTTTAATATGTTTATAATGATGCTGTGGTCTTAATGGCTTGTGATGTTAAGCATCTTTTCACGTGTTTGTTTGCTATATGCAAGTCCTCTTTGGTGAACCATCTCTTCAAGTCTTTTGCCCATCTTCTACCTGGATTGCTCATTTTTTACTGTTGCTCTTGAGAATTCTTTGAATATTCTAGATATTAGTCTTCTGTGCATCTCACAGTGGCTATTTTTGCTTTGAGTGAAATTGAATGGATGCAGAAAGAGTAAGGTTCTAGATTTCTATAAAGTTCCATAGTCCTGCTTATTTACCTCTAACTTCTGACTTCTTTCTCAGTTGTTAGGAAATCTGGTTTATCCTTGATAAAATTTTTCATTCCCTTTTTATTCTTGAGGTTAGGGTTCACTAGAAACCCTCCACCCCATCCCTTGTCTTTTATGAATCCAGCCTCTCCCTCCCGCACTGACATGCCTCCTGAGAGACCAAGAGTGTAAGGCTTTCTCTTGGGAAGGCTTCTTGCATGAGGACACAATGAGAATTAACAAAGTAGGTGCCACTTGCCCACTGTTGGCATGTGGTCCCTGTGCCCTCTGGAAATATCTTCACAAAAAAGCCCATCTGGAACAAGGGAGAAAAATCCAGGCATTTCTTGGCAGTACGAGAGCATAGACAACCAATGTGAACATGTCCAGGCCACTCTGGTAGGCTCTGTGAGCCAGGCAGCACACATGCCCTGCCTATGAACTGAACATGAACTCCCTGTCAGTGTCGATGCCAAAGTTACCAAAACCAGCAGGCGTCAACTCTGCCCTATTCTGGGGACTTACAGTGTGAGAAGATAGACATGCAGATGCCTCAGCAACTGAGTGCAATAACATGGTATCACTTGAGGTGGGGACTAATTACAATTACCACACCTGCTTCCTCTTCTCAGCTCACAGCCAAACTTAGTCACCCAGACTGGAGTTGGGTGTTGTCGTGTCACTGGTCAATGAATGACATGTCAGGGTTTTCAGTCCTCTTTCATAAACTCTTTATGCTACCTTCCATTTGATTTTCTCTTCCCCTGGTTGAATGGAGAGGACCGTAATGCTAGCCTAGAGGAGGGCAGACTCACAAGATGGAAGGGGTCTGGGACCCTGATTGACAGGGTCCACCGCTCACGATCACCCAGTTGGTCTGTCATGGGCATTGAGATTCTTGGGGTGTTTGTTTAGCAGTTACCTTACTTTGATTAATACACAGGACACAGAAACCACAAATCACTGCTCTCTTCCAAATACAGAAAGGCTTCAAAGAGAAGCTGCCTGGTTTCCCTTAGGACTCACCCCACGTTGCCTCTCAGCCATGATAAACTCTACTTACTTCAGTGGATCAGCGAATCGCGTTGTTGCATTTTATGCTCTCACTCATTCGTTAATTTTCCTTTTTTTGAAATATCATTTTACCCTTAACAGTACTAGCTATACAAAGCACAGAAGTTGGATGCTATCAAATTCCAAATAGCTTAACCCTCCCCCTTTTCAGCAAATTCTTTTAACCTTTTGATAACTTAATTTATATCCTTTCCACATATTTATCCAAAAGGCAGCTTTTAAATTCTGGCATGGTCACCAACTCTTCCTCCTGGGCTTTGATACTACCAGATGCTAGAGCAAAAACATTCGCAATATGCCTACAATCTATTTCAATATATAATTCTATCCAATTGAATGTCAGGCATTTCTAAAGAATGCTGTTGGTTGATATAATGTCCCTTGCCCAAGTTAAGGTTTTGATTTGAAAGTGCATATTGAAATGCCTCGTGTTATATTTTGCCCCAAATTTATAAATCTGTCACAGATTCCCTCCAATCTATCTTGCCTCCTTAAAAGATTAACTATTGAGAGTAAAGTTTAACATATCTTTAGAAAGCAAAAGAATAAAAATATTCTGCTTTTGAAAGGGAATGTAGCCTCAGGCAAAACAAAAAAAATCTGTTTCTTAATACACGTTGGGAACTGCCACTTGTCAAGTTTACAGCTTAAAATGGATTAGGATTCCACCACCGATCATCACATAAATTCTTATACTTAGAGCCTTACATCATCATCTGCAGCCAAGCAATTAGAGAAAAACTATGTTTGGTTATATTAGAATGTGTGAACCCTCTTAGAGTACTAGCAGTTTCTTGTAATAACTTAGAGTTTTTTACTTAAGTATTTGGCAGACCTAAACTAAATCCCCAAAAGCATACTAAATTTCTTCTCATTTTGGGGTATAGGTAGGGAAAGGGGGCCCTTTATGAACATAACTTTTCAAACACAAAGTAAAATTTCTTTGATTATATTATCTTAGTGAAGATGTTTTTAGGAAATCAGGATACTAGTTTTTCTTTTGAGATGGTAATTTAACTATAAACTTTAAAAGCTATTTTTAATGGAGTTTCTAAAAATTACCAAACCAGGTGATGGGCTTTTCTTTCAGTGGTGACTAGAAAAAGAATAAATCGTTTACTTCTTGAACTTTACAGTGACTTTGCAACTCTCTTAGTTTAAAATAATAAAGCATGAAGCCTTTCTAGGAAAAAAACCTCAGTTCCAATAAAGTTTCTTCCAAATTGCAATAATGTATTTGGCATAAAATAACTTTACAGCATCTGAGAACACCCACATTGAAGACCCATCATTACACTTCACTTTCTGCATTTGGAAGACCAACATTTAGCAGCTTCTTACTCCAGCTGAATAATCAGACTTTAAACATCAAAATGTTTACTTGAGAGTGTCAGTTAATTGGGGAAGTAGTCTACTCTGTATCCATATGGAACTCTGAACATTAGTAGATCTGTATGAAGTGGCTAGATATTCTTGAACGTGGTCACTGTTTTTAACTATTCACTCATTCTTGCAAATCATTCAACAAAAATTTTTTTATTGAGTGCTGAGTATTTAGCAATGAATAAAACAGACAAAATCTCTGCCTTCATGCGACTTAGATGTTCCAATGGAGCATATACATAATAAACAAGGAAATGGTTCAATATGTAAAACTTTGAGGGGCAGTAAGCACCCAAAATGAGGCAGTGTGAGGTGGGAAAACATGGGGCTAGGATGGGGGTGTGCATTTCCTTTAGGCCCAGTGATCAGGAGGGGTGATAATTGAGAACTGGATGAAGTGAGGGAGAGAGCCATGTGATGACGTGGGGAAGAGTCCACGTCTAAGGGAAAGTATATAAAAGTCCTTGAGACGATAGTGAATGCAGGGTATTCTACCAAAAGCAAAGAGGCTGGGGTTGCTGCCGATCTGTGGGATTGGGGCAGCTGGTAGGTGATGAGACTGGAGATGTAGTGGGGGAGGGGCATGTAGCGCTTTGGGGCCCAAGTCAGAAATTGGGGTTTTGTCTTAAGAGCACTAGAAGCCTCTGAAGGGCTTTGAGCAGGGCCATGACCTGTTCTTATTTATATTTCACACCTAGGACGGGCTTTCAGTAGGCAGAGACAGACGCAGGGAGATGAAGTCAGGAAAACACAGCATGAATCTTGCTGAGGGACTTGGGCAAGGATGTCAGCAGAGCAGGTGGTGAGGAGAAGTTAGATTCTGGATGCATTTCCAAGAACCAACATAACAGTAATGGGCTGGAAGTGGGAGATGAGAAAGAAAAGAAGGGAGTGAGGTTGATTCTAGGGTTTTTTTTGCTTGAGCCGTTGTTTGAATGGGGCTCCAATTCCTGAGAGAGGAGTGTTTTGGGGAATGGTAATCAAAAGTTTGAGTTTGGGTAGGTTTGAAATACTTTACAGACACCTAAATGGAGAGAGTCCCCAGGCAGTCATATGTGTGAACTCTAGGGCAGAAGGCAAGGCTGAAGATAGGAATTTGGGTGTATCAATGTTTATAAGGAATTTAAGCCATAGACTTCAATGAAATCTTCCAGGGAGAGAATACTAATAGAGAAGATATGAGGTCCAAGGATGAACTTACAAAGGAAAGCTTTCAGCAGCAAGGAGACTGAAAAGAGGTGCCCAGTGGTGTAAGAAGACACGCAGGAAGGCTGGAGATCCTGGAAGGGAAGGGAAATGTAACCCTTTAATAATGGGAAAAAGTAGGAAGTTTCTAATATACATTTATTTATAGGTTCTGGTTAGCCTGTTGAGTATCTGGTTGCAGACTATTGGGTTCTAGCTTTAACAGTTAATTCAGGATCTTGACCCCACCTAAACGGCCCCCTCTTGAGGTCAATCCTGTCTGCTCTGAGTGCAGCTAGAGTCACACTCCCCTCTCGCCCAGACAGGCCCGGCAGCCTGTGCTGCCAGCTCTGCACTTTCTCACTTCCCAGCTCCTCCACTCCCCCAAAGACCATAATTCAGAGAGCATAGAAGTAAGGGCAGATCAAAGAAGGACCCCCATATTCTCAGAGCCTGCACCCAGATCCTCACACTTGCAGGGCTCCATGCCCTGGTCTGGCTCATGCTCTTTCCTGAGCATCCAAATGCTACATCTTCTCACTGGACTGAGAGGTTGCACAATACAGTCATTAAGAATTTGGCTCCAGAGCCAAGCTGTCTAGGTTCAAATTCCAGATCTACCTAGAACAAGTCATGTTAGCCTTTCATAAATTACTTCATCTATGTCTCCATATCCTCATCTTCAACTGGGGACAAGAGTCAAGCCTACCTGTGGTGGAGACTGTAACAATTAAATGAGTTAGGAATGTAAAGTTCTTGAACAAAGCAAGTGTCATCAGCACAACCTGCTATATCGTTTAATAGAAGAGGTTTTTACTTGCCCAAGGTCAGATAGCTAGTAAGTGGGGGAGTCACTCACTGAGCCCAGGTTTGCTGGGCTGCAAATCCCGGGCTCATAACCTCTTTGCCACCCTGCTGCAGCAAAAAGCAGGGAGCTGGAAAGAGTGCCAATCAGGGATTTTTTTTTTTCTCGCAGAGAGTCGGTTGCTTAACATTTCCCAGACCACAATGTATATGGCAGACCCTCCAGGACACATCCATCAGTTACATCCATTGACTAGTCCCTAAAATAGGATGGTTTTACTGACTCAGTCTTCTCAAAGGAGACATCGAGGAACAGCAAGGGACACCTTCTCACCTGAGCGGTGGTGAAGCTCGTGTCCAGGTTTTTACCCCATCAATGAGAACTCAGCTCTCACATGCAAACCATATCTATAACATGTTATATAGCTCTCAGTGTCACCTGGCTGAAACTGATTATCTCCCTGTCGGCGTGCAGGTGTTCTTGACCTGTGTGGATCTATCCACATAAGCAGGCCTGACTCAAAGTAATCAGAGTCTGAGAGAGAAGGGTGCCTTCACAGGCACCTGCCTCCCAGCATCTCCCAAATGTGACAACAGCCCAGACAATGTTTGTCACCCATTCTTACCTCTGGGTCCAACATGCGCTCCTGGGACTCAAGGTGACTCCCTGGTTTGACACCAGATCTGTTTGCATGGGGCTTCCTCCAGTGTGGGCTTGGCTCAGCTTTTCCCAGAACAAGGTGCCTCCCTTTTCTACAGCTTTAAAATGATCTGGGACACTTACTGTTCTGCCAAATCCCTCTTACCTCCCAGCTCCAGCCACTCTGAGCTGCTTTACTGGAGCAACTACCTCTGCCGAGCATGCTCATCTCTTACCGTTTGCCTCCCTTAACAAGTCTTGCTCACCCTAAGTGTCACTCCAAATGCTGCCCCCACCTCCATGACACAGTTTTCTCCAGGGAAACATGAGTGCCCTGTCTCAGTGCAACTGTTGTCTGCTGTCTTAGAGCCGTCAGCTCGTTAGACTAGCATTGCCTGCATACCTTCCTCCCTGCCGGCGAAGGCAGGAACTGTGCACGTTGATCTTGGTTTTCCTGGTGCCTAACATAACATGGTGCCTGGTTCTCAAACAGTTGTGAATGAATAACAGTACACAGTTGTGGTTGAAACAGACCAGGCCCCTCCCTCCAGGAAATAATCACAGATTGTCACAAGTGTTATGAGGAAAATGAACAAGCTTATGTGATTTGTTGGGGGCTGTGCCCTCTAGATGGTGCAGTCAGGGGAGGCCTCCTGGGAGCTGAACCCCAAAGGCTGTCAAGCAGCCGGCCCTGTGAAGGAAGGCTCAGGGCACAGGCCTTCAAGGATCCCTGAGGTGGGAAAGGGCTTGTCATGATGGGGCAGCAGAGCAGGCTGGCATAGCGTGAAAGGAGTGGAGGGGAGAGCGGGGCGTGGGTCCCCAGGGTAGAGGAAGGTCTCCAAAGGGTGCATGTAAAGAGTGAGCTGACCTCTGTGTAGAGCCTACTTTGCAGAGGGTGGAGAGGAAGAGCTTTTCTGTTCCTGCCTGAGGTGGCCTGCAGGGAGGCAGCAGTGGTAACCACAGGGCCACTCAGCACAGTCAGCCCCATTTTTTCTCAGGCCCCCAGCCCCCCATTTCCCAAACATCTCAGCCAGGTTCCGATGTCTGCTTCTCCAGCCCAGGACCAGCCTGGACTCAGGAAAGAATCTGGCAACAGACATTTTCACCTCTTTGTCACTTTCAGGCCTCTTATAGGAATGGGGGCTTAAAACCACAACATGCACTGTCCTGTGGTTCCGTAGTTAGAAGTCAGACACCGTGTCACTGGGCTAAAATCAAGGTGCTGGCCGGGCTCTGCCCCTTTCTGGAGGCTCCGGGGGAGAGTCCAGTCCCCTGCCTTTTCCAGCTCCTATAAGTGTACCTCATTCCTTGGCTCAGGGCGCCTCCTCCAGAAGGAGGCTGTGCCTCTGACCCTTCCCCCCACCAGGGCTGGGAGAGCGTCTCTAATTTTAAGGACTCATGTGATTAGACTGGACTCGCCTGATAATCCAGGCTAATGGTCCCATCTCAAGGTCCTTCATCTCATCCCATCTGCAAATTTCTTCGTTCAGGGACATGCCCGGGTACCACGATTAGGACATGGACGCCTTAGGAGCCGTCACGCTGCCTGCCCTGGGACTCCCAGCTCTTAAAGGATCAATCAGAGACAGTGCATGCACTGTTGGGATATAGATTCAAAACCAACTTTAAAAGACATCTTCAAGACTATCAAGGGAATTTTGACCTGATTTAGGTATTTAGATGATAAAGAATTGTTAATTTAGTTAGGTATGATAATGCTATGTATCTTCATCTGATATTTGATTTGGAATACTGCAAGAAAGCCTGAAGATACATTAAATAAGATTGGCAAAATACTGATAATTCTTGATGTGAATAATAGGTATGGAGTTCAGTATACTATCCTTTGTACTTTCATGACTGTATATTCAAAAAATATCAACACACACACACCATCAGATGTTAGTAAGAGACTAAGGAGACATTTGGGATGGAAGCGAAAATCTATTCTGGTTCCCTCCCTACTGCAATCTGACCACTAGGATGGCCACCAAATGCCCCAGGAAAAAATAAAACTTGTGCATGCCCTACCCACTGAGAGAATCAGCAAGGCAGGCAGGTCACCAGCCTTCACCACCTGCAACTCCGTTTCAGAACAACCAAAGGTTTAGAGTTAAACAGAACTTTATAGGTTATATTGTTTGACTCCCTGTTCCCCCGCCACCCCCCAATATAATCCAAAAATAAGGGCAATAAAAATTATGAATAACTAAGTTTTATCAGTCACACACTCAAACCCAAATGTAATTGCTGAGTAGCTAGCAGTGTGTGCCTGTGTTCAGGGGGAATGCTTCTCATTTGGAGCAGAATACAAAGGACCGAGGAATCCCAGATATACTTCTGGGGAGCGGAGGTGAGTGCTGCAGAGGCAGAATGCGCAGCCACAGTTGCCTTGCAGAACCAGGCTCTCCTTGGGCTGAAGAGGCTCCCCTCTGGGCCTCTCTTTCAGGATGCAACACCAAAGGTCTTAAGCAAAGTCCCCACCTTGGGGTCCTCCCAGGTAGGGTGTTCTGGGCGCTTCCTCTGTACCCCTCACATGGCCAGGGAAGGCAATGTGCTCATTGTGGACCTCAGAAATGACAGAAGCCAAAGCCCAAATGACTGGTGTTTCAAAAAGACAGTAATTAGCATCTGTACTGCTTGGAAGTAAATCGTGGGTCAGGGGACATTATCTCACATGGAGACAAAGAACCCAGCCCTGCCTTCCCAGAACTGTCGATCCCATGTCATGTTGGCCACGGAGTCTGTGGGTGGGGGCAAAGGGGTGCACAAGAGGAGGAGAGAAAACCTCAGTGGGGAGAAGCTTTGGAGGACATCCTGCCAGAGAGAAGCTAGTGAGGGTAAGGTGCTGACTCACAGAAGAGAGAGAAAACAGAAAGAAGAAATGTGTCTGTGAGCACTTGTCTGTCTGGGGGAGCTTCAGATAGAAGCCACTGGATAATCAATCAAGGAGTATATCCTGAAGACATCTGTAAACACATCGGGGTGATTTCAAACAGGAAAATGGCTCTACCAGTCAAAGGCTGATCAACTACCTGGGAGACAGAACATAAACATTTTGAAGACAACTCACAGTTCAGGGAGGTAAATGGCAGGGCTGTCAGACATTTATAGGTGGGAGACAGGCTGGGAATCAGGAAAGTGCACCTTGAGAAGTCAAAAAAAAAACTACAGGAGCAAAAGTGTGAAGGTAGGAAACCTCAGCAAACAGGAGGTAGGCCAGTTGGACCAGGCAGAAGATCCGTGTGGGCAGGGTTTCTGAAATGGTGTCTCCAGGCCACCTGGCCAGGGAACTTGTTAACACTGATTCCTGCCAGGTGTTCTGAGGCTGGTGACTGGTCTGTTGGCTTGGGGATCACCCTTCATGAAACAAGATGTAATAAAATTTCAGTAAATGAGGTTGTAAGACAGAATGGGGCCAGCTGATGGAGGGCCTTGAATGCCAGGCCAAGGATACAAATGTTATTCTGGGCCTGGAGTTATTAATGGCTTTTGATTAAGGGGGAGGCATAATGATAGAGTTCTCTTAGGAAGAGAGATGGGTAAGCAATGTGCTGGAAAAAATTAATAGAAATGTACAGGAAACAGGACATAAATTAACATGGATTTAGAGAGTATAAAGATTTTATGACTGGATACTGGGCTCAACAGAGACAGATGAGTAATAAAAGCCCTCATTTATTAAATACCACTATGGTCCAGGCATTAACCCTTCAAACAATCCAATGTTGTAGGTGTTACAGCTTTTTCCTCAATATACAGTTGGTGAAAAAGGAGCTCAGAGAGATAAAGTAACTTGCATGAAGACACACACGGACGGCTGTTCTGCAGTAGAGCTGGCATTTTATCGAGGCCTGACTGATTCCAAATGCCATACCCTTTCTGTTTCCTTGTCCAGACAACAGGAATTGTGTATTAGTTTTCTCTTGCTGCTGTAACAAATTAACAGACCAAGTGGCTTAATGCAACACAAGTGTACCATCTTGGAGCTCCTTAGGCCAGAAGTCAGACAGGTGTCTGACTGGGCTAGAACCAATTATTGGCATTTCCTTTGTGGGGCTCAGGGAGCAAACTGTTCTCCTTGCCTTTTCTGGCTTCTTGAGGCTCCCCACATTTCTGGGCATCTGTCTCCCATCCTCCATCTTCAAAACTAACAACATTGCATTTCTTTGACCATTTTTTTTTCCTGGCCATTACTTACTGTCTACAAAGCCAGGAAAGGTTGTCAGAATTTAAAGACTTGTGTGATTGGATTGCACCCATGCCCCTGGGAGAATCCGGGATAGTCTCCCCATCTCAGCATTCGTACCTCAGGCCCATCTGCTGAATCACCTTTGCAGCACAGAGAGTGAACCTGCTGCTGTTCGTAGACATCTGCCTTTGTGCCGACTCCATGTTTTGGTAAATGTCGTTACAAAGAGAACTTTCTGTTACATCACAAACAATAAATAAAGGGCAAAAAAAGAATTTAAAAAGGAAAGGTGTTGGTAAAACACAAACAGCGTGATTGGAGGGAAACATGGCAGCGCAGACACTGCTGCTCGAATTTGTTCTGAACACACCGACAGCATTCCTTAGCACAGTTAATCCTGCTTTAAATCCGACTCTGTTATTGTCCGGGCTGGCTCTGGCAGCCACGTGGATTACCCAGTGTGAGAGCCTGACCGCAGAAATAAAGGTGATGCCTAAGTCTGTACTTTAAGTGCCCAATTTTGTACTAATTCCCCAAATCCCAGAGTCAAAATTCCTGTTCTTTGCTTTCATAGACTGTCTAAAACTTGCATGTCTTCCAACCACCCACCTTCCCCCCTCTTTTTCCACAGTGAGTAGCCATCATTTTAGCAGGCTGACATCCCTTTGTTCTAACAGTAAGCCATTTTATAAAGTACCAATTTTATGGAAATTATCTGAAGTAATAGGATTATGTAAGCATAAATGGAAAGTGTGGGCTATAATGAAATTGTTAGAAAGCAGCAAATGGTTTAACTGAAGCTCAGTATAATCCTTTTTTTCATTTTATTCCGAAAGTCCTATTGTTGATTCATTTGAAATGTAATAGACTGAGGATCCTACCATAGTGTCTAAAATTTACAAGTGCAATTTTTTCTTTTTGGTTTCTCTTATTTTATAGAAAGAAAGACTTGGAATTTTGTTATAGACCTTCCAAAGCAAGAAAACAATAACTTAGAAACATTAAAATTCACATTCTTTGGGCAATAAGCCTTCAAGCTTCCTGAAAAAACTTATGGTTTTTCAGTCATTTAAATGATTTAACGTAGAGTCAGTCTCAAAGATTGTTGGGATGAGAAGTTAAGGGAGTCCTCAACTGCAAATGAAGATGTTTGCAATCTGAAGCCAATCATTTTCTCATTAAAGGAGGTTGATTTAATGAGCTGCACATATAACTAATCATGTGCATTCTGAAATGAATCTAGCACTTAGATCTGCTCCCAGGAAGAGTTCCACACGAGCAAGCTCTTGTGGGGAAAAGGCAAAACAAAACAAACCTTGATCACTTACTTAAAACCGAAGGCCACATTCGACATGCATGGTTACCATTGATTTTAATGGGAACAGCCTGTCTGTTGCTGAGAATCAGGATATGAAATCGGTGGGAGAATTGTGAAATAGAAAAAAAGTAAATACAAGGGTCCACTGGGCATCATGTTCAAAGACTCCAGGAGCAACTAGGTGTCATAAGGGGATGAGTGAAAATTAACATTTTACTAATGAAAAACGAGGACCATTGTTATCTCTCAAAAAATGACTTAATGTTGCTACATTGTCATTACAAACTATTTAATCCCTGAAGAAGGAAGCAGGAAGAATAGGGACTGGTTTCAACACAATTTGCTAATTGCTGATTGACAAAAGCAAAGTTAGACATGACAGAAATGGCTGGAAAGACCTCTATTCTGAGATCATACACACATGGGCACACACAAACCAAGACTAACAAACAGGCATGGGAAGGATCTGATTGGCATGTTCCTGGCATTGCTGTCGCTACACACAAGACAAGTGATAAATGAAATGGCAGAGACATCTGTTCTAGAATCTGTGGGGCTTTACTCACAAAACAGTTGTAAAATCTTCTGGGGACAAAAATATTTCTGTGTATCTATGCAGATGTCTCCTCTAAGGACAATACACAGACACAAATACACAAATGGATACAAGTGTTGAGCTGAAAGACAGGAATAAGAAAAGAAAGATCATCCACTTCTTTGATTTTTCTCCTTCCAAACAAAGCTACATGTATTGCCTTGAATATACCTTTAAAAAAAATCCCAGAACATATAAATTCTCATAAAGCTAAAGTTTGAGGTTCTAGTTGGTAGTCTATAGGCAACATACCTACTCAGTGAATGGATGCTGTGTGAGTTTGTTTTGATTTGGCAGAAAATATTTTCTGACCTTGGAAATGAAATCATTTAGTTGTCTGTCTGTTTATGGCAAACACCGAATGGACGGTTCTGGGCACTCATGTTAGTATATATCTTTGAAATTCTCAAATCTACAGCCTGTGGGAAGTTACACAGCTTAGGTTTAAGCATCATTCAGGTTGTTCCTCAGTAAGGAACCCAGAGTTACCACCTTCTATGACTCCCCAAGATTAGTTTACATTTATCACACAGCAACCTGTCCATGCTGAAAGGGTGAGCTGCAGACAGCAGGAGCTGACCATCTTGCTATGTATTTACCCTCTCAGTAATAGGCAATGTTGAAATCGCTTCTTAATCAGGCTTCAAATATGTCTCCCCAAATGAAGGTTATACTCGATTTTTTTTCTTGCTGCAAACAAAGTATCCTTCAATGTTATGTAGCATATTTGTAGTATGTTCTTAATTTTTTTTAAAACAACTAGGCTCTAGCAAGTCACAGTTTATTTAGTTCAAGTCTTTTAAGTATGGTGATTTTGTTGATTTTACCATCTTCTGGACAGATTTGAAAGTGCATAGTAAAACATTTTTGTGGACTGTTAAATTTTTACTTTCATTTGCAAAGCCATTGCATTTATACATTACCCTTTGAAAGGACTGATAACTAGATCAAATGTAATGTGGCTATTTTGGACTGCATAATCTATTGTATTTTGCTGTGGAAAGTGAAGCATATCCATCCCATTTCATGGAATTTTTTAATTTGTAAAGTGTCCTTTCTGGGTAAGTAGTGGGCAGTGAACTGAGGGTGAGGGTGGAGGAGCCCCTGATGCTTCAGCTGAGCTCCTGATTAGCGGAGGAGGAAGCCGCAGGGCTGGTGTTCTATTACTACCTGTAAGAGGAGGCACCTGGTCCACAGCCCCCACCCATCTCAGTTTTCCTAAACATATTTGGCTTACTGTCCTCTTTCTCTGTGCGTGTCACCTTTGCAATCCCAGCACCTCCTCTCCTCTGTGGGATACTACATCCCACAGTTCCAGGCAAACCCTGCAGCCTGTTCTCCCTCCAGCAGCAACCCCAGGAAGGTGAGACATGAACGCCTCTCAGAACAGTGGGGAGGGGAGGCAAGGAAAGGGAGCTAGACTCGGGACCCTCAGAATACTATGAGATGGAGAATCAAGGCACTTTGATTTTGGTCACTCGGTAATCCTAAGTGACAAAACAATTACTACCGCAATTTAGCTTTAGCCCAAACCACAAGAGTTATGGAAGTTCGGAAGGAAGCCTCAGAAGTCAACCCAGGGACCACAGCAAGGCTGGAGGCTGGAAACTGTGTGATCTCACAAAATAATAAATCCCTTCCCTAGAAAATGGAGATAATTGGATGAGCGTCCTTCAAGTAATGATTGTGGGAAATAATTAATAGAATGAATATAGAGGAGGTACTAAGAGTGATTTTTGCCACAATGATGCTGAAAGGAACTATGCTGAATTTGGCCAAATGTGAGGTTTTTTATTGAAGGAAATAAAGTGATGTGATCAAGAATGGGGGCTGGGTCCAAATCTCTCCTCTGCCATTTACTAGCTGTGGGATCGCAAGTATGTTAGTGAATTCCTCATGGGTAGGACCTGCCTTGCCAGGCTTGAGGTAACATCTGAGGTCATATAGGTAAAGGGCCCAGTCTCATGACTATGGCGGAGTGATGCTCATCAAATGGTAGGTACTACAGTTTACATTTGCAAAGCCATTGAAATGACATAGTCTTCATTGTCTTCTATAAATTTTAAGTCCTCTCATACTTTAAGCAATTGTGTGAGGGTTATCAATAAGATATAGGTTGAATTATCTCATCAAATACGTAAGGGGATGTTATTTGGAAGCCTTTACGCATACCTCTGGAGGGAAGCAGCCACACAAGAATTCTAAAGTCTGTTCATGGCATCAAATAAAAGGGCACAACTTCATTCCAATCAGTAGGACTTTTAGTGATGACGGGCATTTTGATAGTTCAGGGAGACCTGCCTGATGTGATGATAAAATCTCCCAGATTTTGCAAGAGCTAAAACACCAAACCTGATCCTTGAGACCTGGCCTGCATCCTATATGTGCACCTCTTGTTGAATGGAAGAGAGCAGGTGTCACTGGGCCCAGGACTCAGTGAAGCAGGATGTCTGGTTCCTGGTATCCAGGCAACAAGTTTTCCCAAAGCCATTAATGAACGTGGGCTACAATTAGCCTATAAATGATTTCTTAATATTTGTTTTTGGTTGTCATGTTAGCCTTTTTGAGAATAAAACAAGACCAAGAAGCCCTAGAGCTCTCAGGAGCCTCCTTGAGCAATATCACATTGCAGATTTAAATTTCTGGGACTGAATAACTTTCCAACTTCATTCGGGAAGAAAAAATCCAATTCATTCATTCGGGATTGATAAAACAGCATTCCTGCCAACAATTCACATATTAATGGATCACAACAAAATAGTTTTTTCAGAATTGTTGAATATGCAAAGACCTCTAAATTCATTAGCCCACCCCATGAAGGTGGGGCACCTGAAAGGTCAGACATGGATCGGTCTTTAGAATTTAGCCTGGCTCTTTGCTCCGCACATGCATATGTGCGGTGGGACTCCAGGGCTCAGGCTCACGGAACAAACCCACAAGACTGTTCTCAACAGAGTCACTGGGAAGGCTGTCCAGACCCCTCAGCATTTCAGAACTTGAGAGGACATCAGAGGTCACCTAATTGAATGTAAATGAGAGTTAATTCCCTCTTTGAATTTGTTTTGGAAGAAGAGAATTGCCTAAATCTGGGTCTTCTGAGGCTGTTTAATTTTTTAAAGCGACCAAACCGCACTTAAAGCCAAGTCCAGTGAATAAGGTAAGTGGCCAGGTTGGACAGATACAAAATAAGGCTAGGCTATAAAGTAACAAAACTGGTTTGTTCAAGTGACCCATAAAATGGTTCTGAAAGGTAACTCCACAAGATGCTAGAGAAATAGATGCTCCTCACCCCACTGGTAAGGACACACCTCTCTGAGGGCAGAGAGAAAGCCGATATCAGATATTTTAAAGTGTACATGCTCTTTGGCCCAGAAATTCAATTTTTAGGAGTTAATCATGAGGAAGGTATTGAGATAGTACACAAAGATTTAAATATTAGGAAGCTTGATGCAGTGTTAATACCAGCTAAAAAGTTGGGAGTGGTCTAAATGTCCAACAGTAGGGATTGGCTAAACATTGAAGAACGCACACAAAGTCGATGGGATAGTGTCGGGTCATGCTGACTGCCACTGCTGAAACATTCCTGTTGATGTGGAAAACTGCTCAAGTCCAATGAAGAGGACAGGTGGCAAAACAGTGTTAGCCCAGGACCCAGGTTAAGGCAGGTGCATGTGGGGAAGGGACAGGAAAGGCTGTGGAAAGACATACACCACGCTGTGAACGGTGGGTGGAACTGAGTGATTTCACATTCCTTTTGCTTGCCAATGCATTATGATTTTTCCATAATGAAAAACTATATTTATAATAAAAAGCTAATAAAAGAAAATATCAAAGAAAAGAGAAAGAGGTTCTATTATCCTTAATGAATTGAGACATACCTGTATTAGTTTGTTAGAGTTGCCATAACAACATACCACGAACTGAGTGACTTATTCAACAGAAACATACTGTCCCACAGTTCTGGCAGCCAGAAGTCCAAGATGAAGACATTGGTAGGGCTGATTCCTTCTGAGGAGGCTCTCTTCCACATTTCTCTCCTAGCTTCTGGGGATGTGCTGGCTATCTTTGGCATCTTTGGTTTCTGTTTTGCTTCACTCCAGTCTCTACCTTCCTCTTCACATGTGTGTGTCTGTGTCCAAACTTCCCCTTTTTGTAAGGACATTGTCATATTGGATCGAGGCCCACCCTAATTCAGTATGACTTCATCTTAATTAATTACATCTGCAAGGGCCCTGTTTCCAAATAAGGCCACATTCTGGGGTATTGGGAATTAGGACTTGGACGTTTCAGAGTAGAGGGACACAATTCAACTGTAACAGTACCCAGTGAGTCAACCACACTGCTCCTACCTGCTGTGGTTGGTGCTTACCTGCCACCACAACCTGTGACAGTTGCTGTACAGTATGAGCACGGGCCACAGGCAGGAGTAGCGGGGTGGGACTCATCCCTCCAGGATTCCTGTGCAAAGAGATAATGGCGAAAACAGAGAGCCCTAGTGCCTCCTCCCTGCCCCAGCCTACCCAGGCCAAGGCTGCAGGTGTGAGTGGGTGTTCAGATCACCACATCTGAACCAGGGAGACCAGTTTAGAGGCCTGAAAGGAAGGAGTCATCTAAAGAAAAAAAAAACACGTTGTTACTTTTGATTGAATATAGGAATTGTGGTTTTTAAAAAAGGCCAAGAGAGCAGGGAGAAAAAAATATTACCAATATTATACAAGAATCATCACACAGATATCTGTAGCATTTTTATTCATAATCACCAAAAATTGAATACACCAAAGATGTTCCTCAGTAGGTGAATGAATACATAAACAGTGATACATCCATACAGTGGAATATTATTCAGTGATAAAAAGAAATGAGCAAGTCATGAAAAGACATGAAGGAAACTTAAATGCACATTGCTAAGTGAAAGAAGCCAACTGAAAAGGTTTCACACCGTATGATCCTAATTATATGACATTCTAGAAAGGCAAAACTATAAAGACAGTAGAAAGATTGGTAGTTGCTAGAGGTTAGGGGAAATAGGGAGGAGGGATGAACAGGTGAGGCATGGGATTTTTAGGGCAGTGAATCTATTCGGTATGATACTGGGGTGGTGGACATAGGACATTGTGCATTTGTCAAAACCCATAGAATGTACAACACAAAGAGTGAACCCTAATGTAAACTATGGACCTTAGTTAATGATAACCTATCAATATTGGCTTTATTACTTACAACATGTATCACTCAAATACAGAATATTAATAATAGGGTAGACTGTTGTGGGGTGGGGAGGCTCAGTGGGATCCTGCTCAATTTTTCTGTAAACCTAAAACTACTCTAAAAAAACTTAAGTCTATTAACTTAAAACCAAAAAATGTATTACAAATAAAGAAATCTAGAAGTGATCATGTACTTTAGTGAGCTACCCCAAGGGGCTTTTGGCAGATAAAAGACAGGGAAACTGCACGAGTTACCTCTTTCAAAGGCAGTTGAGAAGATACAGATGACCAAAGTGTGACCCAGCAGGAACTCCAAGATTCAGACAAGCCTGGCCACTCACACCTATCTCAGACTCAACAAAGCCCTTCTGAGGGAGCTTTGGCGGGGTGCTGTGTGGGGGAGGGGGAGAAGAACCAAATTCTTACTCAGAGAAATCACAATTTGGAACGTGCACAAGAGTGTCAACGAGTTATGTAGATCTTATCAGCATTGCATTTTTGGTGCCTCCCAGCTATCCAGAGAGGCCCCACCAGCCTGTCAACACCCTTGAGCAGCCCACGCAGCACAGGCATGGCTGCACCTCGCCAGGCCTGGCTTCCTGGGATCTGGCCCAGGGAGCGGGAAATTTCTCTCTCCTCACAGATACCACCATACCATCCCCTTGGTATGCACGTGTCTTCTGGCCATTTCTCTTCTTACATCCTGTGACCTGGTTGGGGCTGTCTATAAAACTGAGCACTACTTTGATGCTAGCTTTGGAAAGAGTGCACAAGCTGGGAAAATCTGATGTTCACACATCTGAAGGAAGAGGATTTGTAGTTTTAGTAATGAGGAGGCAAAGTCATTGTCAGAGCATAGTAGCTTATTATACAAGATGTTTCAACATTTGCAGATAAAATATTGTGATTTTGTAGATTTATGGGTATGGGATAAAGCATGAGACCTGTGGAGACTCCTCTCCTCACCACTAACCACCAAAAAAATAAATAAAGTCCTCATAGTACATACATTGCTTCGTGATAAGACAGCCTTTCAAATGTAATTTTGCTAACTGATGCAAAACTCATTTATTTAGATCAATGAAAGTGATAGTGTTTGCTGTGTATCTCAGCTTTCTTTTGCAATTACCTGTTCATTACATTAAAGTCAGTGAATGGATCTCCATGCTTGTTTGTGTGTTTGTTTTCATTTTTAGGCAGCTTTAAGTGCCTTGAAACAATTCTCTGAACAAGGACTGGATCCTTTGGAAGGGGCAATGAATATTGAAAAAGGTTCTCTCGAAAAGTGAGTAAATCTTCAGTCATAGTACATTTGTAATTTTGTAACTGTACAAAAATAAGATATGGATAATAAGGTAAAAATACTCTAATATGTATATCTTACAAAATTAGTCATAGTACAATTAAATGTTAATAAATGAGAAACAGTACATATTCATATCTTATCCTGTTTGTGAAATTTTAATCTACAAATTGATCATTATTTATGCATTTTAGTGTCCTTGTTGGAAATATTTACGTGAGTTTTCTTAACTGTAGAGACTTGCAAAACTTTCAAAAGATTGTTTTTCACTTCAGACTGTTGAGCATTCTCTGGCTAAACCATTTTCTGAGGTAAAAGTTTTCACTCACATTCCTGCTAAGTTGTGGGCGCAACAGATAGAAAAAAAAAAAGAATTTGAGAGGAGACATTCCCTCCACCGGCTGCATTTTGTTTTCCACACTGTTACATGAAACACAAGCACACATTGCCACCAAAGTATGGCTCCTAAGGGCTGCACTGGCAAAAAGGCAGCTAGTAAGCATTTCTGAAATCCACCTTGTAGCCATTTCATGATACTGATCACCAGGTCTCATCTGAGAGACTGAATTTTAGGTCTCTCTCCAGAGACCCAATTTATACTAAAGAAGTTGACAGCAATTGTATTTACATAGTGGGATCCAAACTATTTCAAACAGTAATACTAGCAGGTGAGACTTCAGAACACACACAGGAGATAACATTTTTAGGATGAGAAAATTAGGTGACCTAGGAAGTAAAACCCAGATAATACCAACTCCACAGTTAAATAAGCCTATCCCCCAAACAGCATTTGGTCATTAATATTGAAAAGGTGAGAGCGTGAGAAAAAAACATTTGGTAAACAGACGTGGCATTTTAAGTTGTCTATAGATTGGCAACCATTTATAAGCTAATTTAATCAAAAACATTTCCACATGATCTCATCAGTAGACTATCTGAACATAAATATTGTTGTTTCACTTTAAAATGTCACTTTTGTGGTGACCTTTGAATCCTGTGTGCCATCTGCTAATAAACATGTCTGAAGACGTGCAACCCTGGACCTTCAGCTCTTGTTCATGTATTAATCTTCTAGACAAGCCCCGCATCTGGGAGAGAAAGCGGACAATAACCAGACCCACCCGGGCTCCATCGCTCAGGACTGCAAGAAATCAAAGCCGGTCATCTAGCAGCTCCCAGAACCACGGCTGCCACCGCATCCTTATAAACCTGTCAGCACACATGAGGGTGTCTGTGTTCAAGGAAATGAATGACTAATACCATTATTTGAGTCTTATGTGAAGACAACACTATTCTAACACAAGAGATAATATACATAGTACTGTTTATTCAACTGGGGAAAAATAAAACTTTGAGCATTTCCCTTGCAACTTGAGATCAGATCATAACTCATTTGCCCAGAGGCAGCAGAAATCTGATCCTGCTACTGGAGCTTAAAATAACAATTAATGAAAAGTGTTAGAAACAGAGGTAAAATTTTCAAGTGATTAATAGAGAAATCGGGTTTGGTTCTGTTGTTAGGATTGTTCTGTCGTGGCCCTTGTGTTCAGTCATATTCTCTCTCTTTTTAAATAATGCTTGATGATTCAAAGATTAACCAGTGACGTGCTGTGGAATGTGATGGTCGTTGTCTTCATATGGAGTCACACGGTTTTTCTTCTTATGCAGATATTTGTCATCTTCATCCTATATCAATATGAATAACTTTAAGGCGCACTACGCAAAGGTGAATGCAAACAAACACGGTTTAAATCTGGTCAGACATTCAATTAAAAACATGAAATCATGTTAGAAACAACTAGTTTCAATATACTCCAGGAATTAAAAACAAAAAACAATTGTGGGTTTTGAGCTCCATAATATTATTAGCCACTAAGGAGGCGTCTTGCCTCTGCAAACCATTTCTCCAGGTTCCACGTTCTGTTATGGGAATTGCACCCACCCCATCCGTGTGTTGTATCCACTCACTGTTGCATCAAGACTGATTTTAAAGACTGCCTCTGGACTTGGGACAGTGAGTAGGATCAAAACAAATAATGTACATGGCGGGGAAGGGAAAGCCCGCTGGAGGAGCTGTGAAAGTCTTGCCAGCTTGTAGCCAGCCACGCTCTGGACCAGCATGTTGGAATCCAGCGTGGAGCAAATGCAGTAAAAACGTGGTTGGTTTCTGTGTGAAGTGTTGTAATTGTTGTTCTTTCGTGCCCTCGCTCTCGCCTCTCAAATACCACCTCAGGGAAACCCATCCCGAAGGCCACCACCTGACCTCGTCATCCTGCACAGTCGTGGCCACAGGGTCCAGGCCCCAGGCTCCCCAGGCCACTGGCCATATCTGCGAAACTGCAGAGCCACCTCCCAGGTGACTGTCGCTGGGCTCCTGAGCCGCCAACGTCATCTTATTGCTGAAGCTTTCTCTTTACTGACTTGCAAACGTTGTGCAATGAGAAAACACTATATGGTCTAATTGTTCAGCCCAACATGACAATAGGAATATAATTATGTAAGATCTCACAAGCCAAACCACCACAAATCATGATCTGGCTGACTCACACGCGACTGGAGAGTAAACAAAGAGCAACATAAGGAAATAACTCTAGGGTTGTTTCTAATGATTCCCATGTGGGGAAGTCCACTGGTATTGGGAGGGCTGGGTGCCCTTGGAGGAAATAGGTTGTGTTACATAAAGCTGGGTCCTTTTGGAAATAACAGCACATTTGTAAAGTGGGACTTCAGATAGGTGAGCCGGTGAGCCGGTTGAACAGTAAGTCCTGTTGCCTAACACAGGGTGCAGAGGGCCCCAAACCATCCCCTCAGAAGGGGACGTGCCCTTTCTCCCACTAGGCCTTGGCTACCTGAGGTGTGGGCCCTTGGAGGGGCGGGGGATAGGTCAGTAGGCCCAACTTCAGACAGGGTCTTTAAAGAGATCTTCAGTTATCCAAAGGCAATAAACCCAGACCACCTCCTGTGCCCACAGTCTGAACAACACTGAGGCTGTCAGGGATGTGGGACGGGGATGAACCCAGGGGACAAAGCCAATCAGTTCTCACAACCCAGATATCTGAAGCATTTGCCTCTTGAGCTGTCCTACAGGAGTCATCCTCAGAGCTGGTGTAACCCTGAACATACCACAGTGGGTGGGGGGTTGGCAAAGGGGTGTGAATTTGCATAAGATCTCAAGTTTAATGATAGGATATTTATCCAAAATTCCATGGTTTCGGGCAGCTGGCAGAGCCTAGGAAGACCTTTGGCTATTTTTCTGGAACAGCAACACTTGCTGGGACCCTATTGGGTTTTCTTTGGGTTGCATTAGCAGCAAAGTTGATGGGGGGTCTGCAGTCCCTTGCAGGGACCTGCTATGATGCTCGGTTCCAAAGCGCAATGTTATGTATCATTAGAGGGGAAACCATTAAGTAGATTTATTGAAATAATGTTTCTTCAGCACAAGGAGATCTTTTTGATGAAAAATGGAACTCATTATTCTTTACAGATTGACTTATCTCCTTTATCAATTACAGTGTCCGCTTTCAGCTTTTCTCAATCAGCAAGGGGCTTTGTAGTCACTTCCCAGTACTGCGGCCAATGTGTTTTATTAAAGAGTTTGTTTTACATTTTAATTGGAAATACAATATTGGCCTTTGGAACTCTGACCATCCCTTTCCAGCATGACTTGCCGAAGATCAATGGTGAGACACCACTGAGCAGGCTGTGACAAGGACCTTGGTCCTTCTCCTGGGCTGACCTCTCTGAGTTGTCCTAGTATTCTCCTCCCCAGCACACATTCTCAACAGTGATATATTTTTTGACAGTTTCAACCAATTTCTTGCACCATAAAATAAAGATAGATTAATGAAAAAATTACCTTATTATACAAAGGTTTTTAGGACCTAGGAAATGTGGTCCAGACTGATTGATTGGTGTTCAAGTCCTGCTACCTGTGAGTTATCACTGCAACTGCCCAAAATTTGTTCTGTGCCTCCTAATTTCCAAAGGCCATTTGTTGTCATTATGGCCAAGAATCACAGAACACCTAACAATTTTGTTCACAGAGTTAAAAGTTGCTAATGACAAAATCATAGGAGAATTTGTCTTTGAGTCTCCCCCAAACTAACCCCAACACAACAGAGATACCTGATAAATGTATAAATGATACATTGAACATGTCTCAATGGACAAAAGAGTGATATATCAAAGGAATGGATAAACCTGTTGAAATTAATTTTAAATCACACAGTTTAACATGACCTACAGATAAGCATTCATGATAATACATAGCATTGCTGTTGATAGGCTTATTGAGTCCAAAAATCCCTCACTTCAGAGGACGTTGGATCACTGGAAACCCCCATCCTGTCCCCTAGCCCCCCATTTCTGCATTTATATCACTTCCCCTAGGCTAGCAGATTTAATTCCAATTCCCCCCTACAAATATATCCATGTATTTCCACAATCACAGCTATATGTCTCATAAAATGGACATTGTAATATCTGGTTCAAAGCAAAGACTTCTTTAGCCATTGAACCCCACTGTCTGTTTCTGGGAGACGCCACCCAAGTTCCATCTCATCCTTTCAAGACTCATTTAGCCATTACCTCATTGGGGAACCTTCCCTTTTATGTTCAAACTTCTTAGTATAACTAAAAGCTCCCTTGAGTGGATCCCCAGCACACTCTGATGCATGCTGGAATGCAGAAAATAAACAAACAAATGAAAGAACTCTGCCCTGAAGAACCCACACTCTAGCTAGAGAGAAACAAGGAAATGAACCTGGATCGCTGAGCATTCAGTTCGCAGACCCATGGCACTGGAGCAAGTTGCTCTCCTGCTTGTGTTTCTCCCTCAGTCACTTACACCTTCCCTACTCATCTTGCTGTGCTTCGGGCACAGGGGTATATTTGGTGACACTGTCAAAAAGCCATGGTCTGCTTTCACTCTAGTAGTTTATCTTACCTCACCTCCACCCACACCCTGCAAAGTCCACTGGGCGCCTCCAAACCCAACCCCAAATATACATGCCCAAGGCAAACCTCTTTAAGCTCACTTACACTCAGGAGGCTGAATGTATTCCTTGTTGTATCTCCTTCATATGGTACGTATACAATTACTCGGCTGAAAAGATGAGCAACATTAAAAACTCTGCCATGATGGATTTGCCAGTCTAACCAAATCAGTGGTGACCTGGATGCATGGACATGGACAGGGAAGTCTGATCTATTGGATGGAGCCTCCTGCCTGGGAATAAACTTCTAGTTCTACTTCTGTTAATGTGTAGCTTTGTTGAAATTATTTAACGTCTTTGTGTTTCAGGTGTTCATCCAAAGTGATATAAGCATATGCATGAATATATGGCCTATATTTAAAGTGCCCAAGTTGTGAAAGTAAATACAGTATTTTGACCAAAGTCAGTGAATATTAAGGAAAGAGCTGTGGTTAAGAGTCTAGAGACCTGGTTCAGGCACAGATGTGACCTTGGCAAGGGATTTAGCCTTTCTGGGCCTCAGTTTCCACATCTATAAAATGGTGACCCATAAGAGCATTGCAGCTGTAAATTTAATACGATTAGTCCCTCTTTTACAAGTGGTATGCTTAAGTTCAAATTTTGTGTCTAATGTGTGAATTTTTTAAAATCAAATATCTGCAAGGAAAATACCACTCATGTCAATTAAGATTATTTGGTTGTAAATTATAAAAACCTATTCCAACCAGCAATGGGAAATTTGTTAAAGGGGTGTTTCACAGAACCTAAGGGCAGAAATGCAGACAGGAACTGGAGCCAGGAAGTAGAAGGCTGTGGGGAAACCAGGAAACTCTCCTTCTCCCTCGCTCTCAACTCCCCACCTCCCTCTGAATGTCTGAATCATTTTCTCTCTTTCCACACTAGCTCCTGATTCTCAAGTACACATATCAGAGAACATGGCTACCAATAGAAACCAATGTTATAGCCACCTGAAGAAACACTAAATCTCTCTCTTGATTTCATTCCCAAAGTCACAGGAAGGATCCCCTGATTGGCCCACCTTGGGCCAGGTGTTCGCCCAGGGGCTCCCAGTGTACAACCATATGGAGCAGAGCAGAGCAGTCATCTGAGAAGAATCACTGTTTTGTGAGACAGCCCAATAGGTTTCTGCCTCAACTGTTTCCCAGGAGGCAAGGGTCATTATAAACATGTGCTAGTTCTTACTTTCAATGTAAATAGTGAAGCTTAAAGAATTGAGTAACAGTCTCCCAAACGTCATAGATTGGTCTCAGATTTGTGAAGGTTGTACTGTTCTGTTTGGTTTTGTTTAATCCTTTCAATATTCAGTTTCAAGAGTCTGATGAACCACAAAGCTATCATGAATGAGTCATAAACCTACCTAGGAGAAAAAAATAAAAGCTTTGCAGTGATCCCAGGTCAGAATATTTTTAAAAGTCTCCTTCAGTATGAGTAATGAGAAATTTAGGCAGTAGAGTGGTCATTCATCCTCGGTGATTTCTATAGAACCAGAACACCAACAGCCATGTTCCTGGTTTTGTTATCCTGAGTGGATTTTAACTGTAAGGGGATTTCTGACTCTAGACAACTGAAGTAGTAGAAATGGAGGCAATCTTGGTCTAGTTTTCTTTCCAACTTTACTCATAAGTTTTCAAGGGAGCCCGAAGAAAGGAGGAGAGATTTTTTAAGTGGGTGGGAGGAGGCAGAAAATAGAAAGAATTAGAAATTTGGACTCAAAAGTAAAGTGGGTGAGGAAGCTAAGTTGCATTAGAGAAGAATGAGGAAATGGGAAGCTCTGGGAAAGGTATCTGAGACTGGAACAGATGATGCGTTCCCTGCAGGTAAGTGTCTGAATGCCTGCACTTTATCTTCAGAAATGGGCGGTCAAAATCTTCTGTTTCCTCTTAAGCCTGACCCCAAATCTTCCACATGGGTAGTAGTTTTCCAGAAACTACTCGTCCTTCATCCTCCTCTGACTGCAGGGGAACTAGATTCCTCCTCACCAGCTCAAGATGGTTATCGAGCTCCCAGCTTTGGCAAAGACCAGGACTTGATGCGAATGCCAAGGAGAATTTAGCCGATGGGTTATCTCTGATATCAGGGAAGGTAAGAACTCTTTTTTTGGCCTGGAACTAGAGTTGCTTCCACAATCATCACTACATAACACACAACAGCTGTTCAAGTGTTCAGTTCCACTACAGCCACTGCCTCTGTCTTAGGAGAAGAAAACACCACTACCCTGAAAATATCTGGCTAAACATATCTGACCTAAATTCTATCAGTCAATCAGCAAATGTGAGTTGAGTTTCCACCCTTGAGTTAGTCATTGTGAGGAGCCAAGTGCAGCTTAGAGCAAGCTACTTCACTCTCAAAAAAGCTTCCTGTGCAACTGGGAAGATAAAATGGCAGTAAGATACTGAGAGAAGATGTAAGAAGATAGAAATAGATACACTTCATTAGGAATTGGTTTTAGTTTCTCCTGCTCCCTCCCACAGTGGGGAAACTCAGACCAATGACCCAGGTTTTCCTGTTTAAAAGAATGTCTACTCCTGATTCTTGCTTCCCTTAATCTGGTGACCTGGGGTGGCCAACCCATAACCAAGATGTTGTAGGAGCCCAGTTTTCATTTTCCCTTAACTAGGGTAAATCCCTCTGATGGCTGATGCTTTATGAGCCACCATCCCCTCCACAGTCACCACCTACACCAGCAGCCACCTTCCCAACCACTGATGTATAATCCTGATCTACCTTTGACCAAGAAAGCAATGTTGGATATGGTTAAAAGTTAAGATTTTGGAGTGATATTGCCTGTTTTCAATTCTTGGATTTTCCACTGACTCCATATATGTGCTTCAGTAAGTTACCTTAACTTCTCCAAGTCTTACTTTGTTCAACTATAAAGTGAGGATAGCAGTGTGTGGGTTAAATAAGTTAATTTTATGAGTTAATACATGTAAAGTGTTTTGAACTATATGTGGCACACAGTAAGTACTCAATAAACATGGATTATTATTGACCAAGAGCCAATCAATGAATTAATCAATAATTATTGATCACCTACTGTGTGCCAGATACTATAACTAATTGCTGAGAAGAGAAAGAGGCTGAGATGAATAAAACAGCACTATTTTGCTTCACGGACTTTCAGTTTTCTTAAAGATACAATAAAACATGCATACAAATAAGTATTATCCCAAATTGAATGTTCTCAGAGACCTGGGCAGGAAGCATCTACAGAAGCTCCTCTGGGCTACGTAAACAATAGAATCATCTTGAGATGCCTTCTCCATGAAACCAAATATCTATGGCTTCTAATGCCTCTTGGGACTTGTTCAGTGAGAATGACTCACAGGTCAGAGAATTGTTTCTGACAAAGGGATTACACATCCCCACACACCTCATGCTGTGTACCTCTTGCTCTAGGATCCTCAGGGAACTAGAGGAAGATGGCAGAAGAAACCTAACAATGAAGAAAGGTACACCTAGCAGAAGTCAGGGAAATGAAAGCTGGTGAGGGGCCTCGGAAATATCAGACCCAAGGTGGGCTAAGCTGTTGCTGTTATATAAGTTTCTTGGAGGTAAAGAGAAAGAACTATGTATAGCTCTGTCCCTCCTGGCCAGTATGGAAAAGGAAGCTTACCTTTTCTGTTCTATCTGGTTACAAATATGCTAGCACTACAATGATCGTTTTACTTTTGTTCTTAGTATACCACCCTGAGAAAGAGAAGGAGAGGCCCAGGAAGTCCCAGTAGTGGTTAATATAAGTTGTTTGCAATGAAGTTGTAACATGAGCCTCTGAATGAGGGCAGTAGAAGTAGGGAGGGAGAAGAGGAAACATAAAGAAGGTAGACTCAACAGGCCCTGATCACCAAAAAGATGTAGGGGTGGAGAGAGAAGGAGGCCATCCAGCCTGGCCCCAGTGCTCTGGCTTGGGGATCTGGCTAATTGGCAGCACCACTAACTAAGATAGGGTAGGGCAAGTTGGTAATGAGCTCAGTTCTGGACTTGTCAAATCTGATGTGCCTGCAGGACGTCCAAAGAAAGATCTTCAGGTGGTAACTGAGGATGTACTATCAAAGATCAGGAGAGATATCTAAGTCGAAGAGAAGGTATTCGTGAGCAATAGGCACATGGGTGGTAATCAGTGATACATAAATTAGTGAGACCGTACAGATAGATCATGTAGAATAAGAGAAGAGCAAAAGACCAAGGGCAAATATTTGGGAAGTAGGAGTAGGCTGAGAAAAAGGAACTCATGCAGGAGTCTGAGAAGAAAGGGAAGTAGTAAGAAAAGGATGGCCAGGGGAGGTTGGGACTGTCAAGAATGTCAATTGCCACAGTGAAAAAGTGAGTGAACAAGAAATGAGGGGGAAAGAGCTCACAAGACCTGGCATCAGGAGGTCATGGATGACCCTGGAGAGTCTTGTTCAGGAAAGAGAAGGAGGAAGATGCAAAGAAAGGTAGCCTGAGTCTCTTTCTGAAGGGCTAGGTAGATCCTCAAGCAACGTCCGAAGTCCATTGTCTTCTAGATACTTGGTATCCTAGTACACTAAATTTAAAGACTATAAATTGGCACATTTTTTCTAGAGAATAATTTTGCAATGTGTATTCATATATTTAGTGAAGAAAGGATGCTGTTATCAGTAATCTCTGCCCAATCACGGCCTAGAGATGGCACCTGCTTGGGTGCTGTCTGAGCAATAAAGGAGGCAGTGCCCATAAGAACTTGCAAACTCATCAGTCTCAGTAGGATAAGAATGCTCGCCCATGACCTGTGATCGAGGAGCATGTTGGCTGCCTCTGAAGATGGAGGAACTGCAGATAGGCAATGGGTGCCTAGCCTATAGATGCTGCCACACAAAGGTGCTCCCAATTGAATGCTACTTCCCACCTTGGCTGTAAGTTGTCCATTGTTCTGGTAGGCTTGTGCTCTTAGCTCTTCCTGTTTTTATTTGCCTTCTGAGGAAAGGGCTTCCACTTTAAGAGAAAAGCCATGAAGCAGAGGATATTGGTTTAAACTCCATTGGAAATCAGCCTTTTGTAGGGTTCCTTGGCAAGGGCTATGTAGGGAACTGAGGTTGTGAGGATAGAGGGTATGTGGGCCCAGACCGGGAAATGCTAACTTATGTAGAAAGTCTGTAATTGGGTTTTAGTGGTGAGTTAAGGGTGGCTATAAACTGTGTCTCTCCCTATTAAGAAGCGGAGTTCATTGCCCCTCCCCTTGAATCTGGGCTGGCCCTGTAATTGCAAAATCAATAGATTCCGGTGGAACTGATATTGTGCCAGTTCCACGCCTACCCTTCTGGTCTGGCCTCCTGCTTCCTCCCTGTTGGGCCACTCCCTTCTATGACTCTTATTTTTGGAACCCCGCCACCATGCTGTGAGAAACCCAAGCCACATGGAGAGACCACATTGTAGGCACTTCTGTCAACAGCCTTAGCTGAGCTCTGAGCCTTAGCTGAATCGGCTCCCAGCATCAATTGACAGCCATGGGAATGGCCCCTCTTGGATGTTCCAGCCCAATAAAGTCTCAGATGACCACAACCTCAGCCATCATCACATGGAGGAGTACCACCCAGCTGTGCAACCAGTCCACAGAACTGTGAGAAATAAGACAAGAGTTGCTATTTTCCATCGCTAAGTTTGGTGATGGTTTGTTACGTAGCAGGAGATAACAGTTTTCATTCATGGTTTCCACTCATTGAGCCCAACTGCTGGAGTAAACTGGCAAAAGCAGACCCTAAATTACCCATTTGCTTCCATCTCTACTATACCAAATTCTCCCACAGTCCTTACAAGTAGCAATGCAGGGTTGGAACTCCCTTTTGCCCCCCTCTCGGTCCCCTGTGGTAGGTGCATAGAGGAGAGCGAATGTCTCAGATGTGGGCTGAGGCACAGGGGGACTAGGAAACCCAACTGGAGAAGAGGGGGCCTTTTCCAAATGGGCGAGCAGAGCTACTTGGGGCTGGGGCCATTTTTACACAGGTGGCTAGACACAGCATTCATATTTTTTTCTAGTTAGTGTCCATAGGAGAGGGCCAACGGCCAACTCTAGGTGGTCCCAAATGCCAAAGTGCCCATTCTTTTTTGCATGGAAGTCTAATTTTAGTTACATGATATGACACATCATCACAATAACTGTGATTGCGGCTTTATTCAGCATCCCTGACACACGTCTTCCAGGACCCCAGTCCACATGAACCCTGCTCAGCCCTGCAGCCTACTTCAAACCCTCTGACATGGAGCTTGAGCTCCAGGGAAACTATAACGAGCTGTCTCATGCTTCTTCGCTATTGCTTCATCTGTGTTAGCTTTTCCTCAAAATTTCAGTCAGAAGCTCCTCCAGTGCAGAGGCTAGAACGCATTTTGGATTCTGGACCCTGGTAAGCAGATGAGGAAAGGATGACAAAAACCTGAAGCACACTGCTTTTCGTCTTAGAGGAACAATGCCAGTTCAATGGGAGAGTGTGGTCCTGCTTGAAACAAGAGTGTCTCAGAAAGTTCTGGGTCAAAACCATCCTGGCCAAAGTTCCACTTTTCTTACTAGGTTGTGATACTTACAAATAAGCATACTTAGACTCTTCAACTCAAGTGAATTCACTTGTAAGAGATGAAATTTGCTTAAAGCTCACACTACTGTTTTAATTCTTTGTATTTCAGATTTAGAGTAATTTCTAGCATGATGGTCATATTGTTTTCATATTGTCTAGAATGTGATAGCAGGAAGATCTCATTACTAGGAAAAAGTAAAATTAAACATTTAATTTAAAAAATTAATTTAAAATAAAAACAAGGTGGTCTGTGGTGAGTTATCGAGTATGGAATTAATTTCACATCCAGGTTTGGATGATCTCATAAATTGTTCTTTTGGTTGGCAATTTCACCCTAGCCTGCTAGATTGAATTATTTCCTTGTAATTCATACCCCCTGGGTAGTCCATAATGAAGAACACATTGTCTCGCTTGGCTAGCATGGGTGTTAGGAGGACAGATGCCCACCGTTGTCTGAGAGCCTTCAGTGCAGAGTTCAGCCACTCATCCTTGACGGACAACTGGTGATACTGTCACTGGTTCATTGTTGTGATATCAGGTCGCAGGGGGCAGGAAAGATTCAGCCAGTGAGACATGGGTGTGTTTACACTATGAGATCTGTTTCAATTTGGTCCAACACCAATAGAAAAATGGGATGCCCCAAACTTCTGTGGCATCTCAGAGAGACAGAGGCTCCAGACACCAATCATACAGACCCCCAACTACAGAGCGATGGCTTTTGTGATCTCCTGTAGAGCAGCAGCCCTCATATACTTGGAGGACAAAAAGAGCTTCCTGGGGGCAAAGTGCTCAGATCCTTCAAATCCAGTGGACAGGAACAGACATTCAGGAGAATGAACTTCTAGAAATAAAAGGCATAACCAAGGCATCTCCTTCTGACTCTGCAACAAAGCACCCTCCGGAGCTGCATCCTCTTTCTTCTAGATGTGAGCAGGGGTCAAATTCTACTCACCCAGCCTAGAACCAAGCCCTCTGAAAGTTGGCCTCGAACCCCCATGTCACAGAGTCAAGCCCACTGCACTCATATCATTTGCTCCCTCTCAAATTTGCAAATAAAAATGCCTTTTAGATCTATTGCTCTGTCAAAGACTGTGGAAGCTGATCTAGAAACTTCCGTTGCAGCGGAAAGCTGCAACTCTGCCTCTTCCTCCAGCACCAGCGGCTGCCTCTGCAGACCGGCAGGGCCTGCACGGCCAGCTCACTCACAGCTGGCTGGAAGAGGGCCGTGCTCTGTGCTCTCCTAGGCTGCCCGTGCTGGACACTGAGGTGCCTCTGGATTTGATCTGGGATCTGTCAGTACAGGCCCCTGAGAATTCCTTTAACCAGCACTGGAGAAACCCAAACTTTATTCAGAGAAAAGTGTTCCACAGTGTTCTACCGCTGCTATTCACAGGGTGACCGACCTTCTCAGTTTGCCCAGGACAGGAGTTTCCCGGGACGTGGGACTTTAAGGGCTACGGCCGGAAACGCCGAGCACACTGGACAGTCGGCCTCCTGTGCCGCCAGAATGCAGACTCTAGGAGCACGAGGCTTCCTGCAGTGCCGCACAGGCTGCCTCCTAGCTGTGTGCTGCCTGGCCCCCCGGGCACCTTTAGGCAACTGTTCTCTCACCATCCAGCACACCTAAGTGTGAGAGTGTACCACTGGCGCTTAACTTGTGCCCTTTCAGCAAGCCCTGTCCCCTACTACCAAAGAAAAATGAATCGTGTGCCAAGGCCCACAAGAGCTAGGCTACCCCACCGATGTGCTCCTCTGCCTCTCGCAGGGCGCATCTCCTCGGGGCGGCCCCCTTTGTCATCTCAAACGGAGGCCGCTTCAGAGCTCTGGCAACCCGAGAGTGTTGTAAGATCCACAAGAGCTGGTCAACAGATTTTTCCCTGCCTGAGGCCATCTGAATGTCTTTATAGGATTCTGAGTCAGAGACCTAAGCTTCATGGAGGACAGCGCCTTGGCTAAGTCTGGCAAAGATACACAGATTATAAAGAGCAGGGACATTTGTTTTTGTCAGGAGACAGTTTGTCTCCTACCAAGAAATAATGTAAAATGCAGGAAATACTCTGTCTTGCCACGTGGGAGCCCTGAGCCGCTGCCAGCTCATTTGGAGCATGTTTCACGGACCAGGACGCTGAGGATGGAGCACGAGACTGAAAGTGCTCTCAGCCCAAATCCCACCTCCCTCGCCTCCAGACCTCAAGGCAGCCTGGGGCAGAGAGCAGGGCACCCAAAGGCACAAACTGGAGCACTTAAGAAGCAGTAAGAGTGACCACTTCAATCTAGGACAAGAGCTTCCCTGCTCTGCACATTTCTTGTGAAGCTTATCCATCTAACTGAAAACTAAAAAGTAAAACTGGGCTGTCACTAGAGTAGGGTGGGAATGACCTTCTCAATAATCTGCAGCTAGAAATTCTTTGGAACTTAATATTCCACAGTTGTGTCTGGATGTTTGGAGTACTGTTTGGGGGCTAAAATTACCAATAACCCAGCTCACTGAGCCCCAGAAGAGGAAGGAGGAGAACCTTTTAAAACCTGAAATTCTTTTATCTCATAGTCAAGGACCAGAGCCACAAGCATCCTGCAGCCTCCTCTCCCCAGGCCCTTGTACTCCAGGCTAACTGGTCTTCTCTCTGTCTCCTGGTTGCACCTGGCCCAGTCCTGCCCCCATGTTTTCCTCACTGCCTCCTGTCCAACATGTCCTTCCCTCCCCTTTCCCAACTCACACCCTCTTCCAGGTGAGCTCACATCCCACCTCCTGCATGAAACCCTCCTTGATGCTCCAGCCTCTGCTGCCTAAACACATGGCACCCGGGACTACCTGGTTCATTCATTTCTCCTTGGCAGACAGGCAACAAGGTGTCCCACACTGTCATTTAAATGGCCCCATATGCATGTCTGTTGCCCTCACTGGACTGCAAACTCTTTGAGGGCCAGGTCTGTCTTTTGTTTCCTGGACATATCCAGCCAGATCTGGGCCATAGGAGAAACTCAGCTGTGATCACTGATATCATTTGGTCAAAGGGAATCCTGATCAAAACCAGGTGACACAGGCATCTTCTCTGTGATAGTGCTCCCACCCCTCAGGGTCTCTCCAAGAGAAATGAACACCAAAATACCTGTATAAGAATGCTCACAGGGGCTTGATTTGTAAATCACCAAAAACTGTCAACAGCCAACATGCCCATCAATGGAAAAATCAGATAAACATACTACAAAAGATCATGCAAATTCATCATTTGGATGAATTTCAAATGCATTATTTTGAGTGAAGCCTTGTATAAAATAGTCCATGCTGCATGATTTTATTTATGATGACATTTTGGAACAGATAAACTCATTCATGGTTTAGATGGGAAAACTCTCAGAACAGTGCTTGCTTCTGGGGGGCAGAATGGAGGGACTGGCTGGGAAAGAGGCACAAGGAAACTCTCTCAGGTGATGGTGACTCTGAATCTCAAAAAGGGTTTGGGTCGCCCAGGTGTGTGCGTTTGTCAAGCTTCAAAACTATAGCCTTAAGATTTCAGTATTTCATTGAAGGTAAATTTTTATCTCACAATCAACTTTAACAAATGTTGATTATTAAGTATGTGCACGTTGAAGAGACATGTACTGATGCCTGCAATTTATTTTGAAGTGCATCAGAAAAGAAAACATATTGATGGCTGGAGAGAGAAATGGATGGATGGATAGGTGATGAAAGCAGCATAGTAAAATAGAGCATAACAAAACTAAACAGCTAGTGCCGACCACTGCCCAAGCCACTGCACTGGCCTTTAGCCCTGCCTGTGCAGAGGAGGGGAGCTGGAAGGGTGGACACCTCCTCTGATGGGGTGGTAAGGGAGGAGGTGGTGTCCCTGGGGGCCAGCATGTTTCTGGGGAGCCAGGATGGGGTGGTGAGGTGTGGCAGAAGTGAGCAGTGAAGCTGGCCAGGGAGGGCAGAGTGAGGAAGAGGCCAGCTGAGGGACTGACTGGGAGCAACATGGCTTGAGGCTTTGATCTCCAGCCACAGCCCAAAGGGCGGCACTGTCCTTGGCGCCCACTAGGTACAAAGGAATGTTGAGTGAATGGCAAGCTGGCGGAGCTCACCATTGCTGGGCCTACAGCTCTTTAAGTCCAAAGTCAAATTCATGGTTCAAAGGACTATCTTTTCTTAGGAAACACTGATAATCCAAACCACATCTAACCTCGTTCTTCCCTTTGATAGGGTAACTGGGCTGGTAGATCAGAGGAGAGCTATAGCTTCAGTCCATCTGGATTTCAGCAGAGGGTGCAAACCAGCAGCCCTCGGGCTGGATCCAGCCCACAGATGTGTTACGTGTTTTGTTTGGCCTCCCAGAGGGTTATGTTTTTTTTAGTTTAATTTAGTTGCCAAGATTTTAGAATCACACAAGATCTGGATTGTCTGCATCTCTCAAAACACTGGAAGATCCAGCAACCAGGGGCCTACATGGCAAAAGGTGGCAGGAGTGAGTGCAGCCACCCCTCAGAGGCCTGGCCCTCAGCCACTCCTGTCCGCCAGTTACCTGATGGTCATGGGCCCTCCAACCCCTGCATGTTCTGCCACCTGTGGAGACGAGAGAGAGAAGTCGAGGTTGGCCAACAGTAACACTGAACTAATCTTCATGCAATAAACATTCACTGAGCACCTATTAAGTATGTTTGGTTCTAGGGACATGATAGAGAACAAAATGACTCAGTCCCTTCTCTAAAGGAATTTAGTTCTAGAAGAGGATATGATCCAAAAGACAGATATGAAAACAAAACAAAACAAAATAATCACAACTTGTGGTAATTGTTACAAAGGGACGAGAGGAAAGAGGAGATAATAGAGCATCCTTCGGAGTGGGGAGGGCCTGCCTTTGATAAGGCAGTGGGATTGCATTTTTAAGCTGAGTCCTGAAAGATGAGGCGATTTGGGGAGATTGTTGAGGCAGATGAAAGGCCTTAGGTGGGGAAAGTTTTGGGTTCCTCTAGCAGCTGAGAGCAGCCTGGCATTTGGAAGCAAAGGGAGCAAGATAAGGTAGGAAGGTGGGCAGGGGTGGGAATTATAAAACAAGTAAAGAGTTTAAAGTTTATTCTGGGTGCAATGAGAAGCCATTGAAGGTTTGGGGCAAGAGACAGACACAATCAGTTTATATTTCATAAAGTCAGTTTGCTGGTGGTAAGGAAGGAAGGGGAACCAGCCAAAGGTCTCACTAGGAGGCCATTGCAGGGGGCAGGTAAGACATGGTAGTGGCTTAGCAGGTGGAGGAAAGAATGAGATTCAAGTGCATTTTGGAGGAAGTAAATTCATAACTAGTCACAGTTGGAGGTAGCCTTGGAAATCCTGTCAATGGCTGTATCAGACGCAAATACATAGAGGGATTTGTATAAAGATTGCCTAGGATAATAAAGCTCTATCTCAGCTTCTTCCAAAATGCAAGTAGCTTTCACATAAATTACAGCTTCCTTGGTAGTAGGATGTAACCTAAAACAGTAAGCAGTTCACTGTAAGTGGAAAATGTCTGAAAATTCACATAAATTTTGCATGCCAGTCTAGAATATATCTGCATTTGACCTGATATTTAAAAGGTGCTAATGACATAGCATTGATACACAAACAAACAAGAAAAAAAACCATATATTCCTCTTAGTGTCCCTAGCTAATACTCTCTTCCATAATTCTCAACCTTGGCTGCACATTGGAATCAACTGGGAAGTTTTAAAAACAGTGATGTCTGGATTCGCCTCCCAGAGATTCTGACTCAGTTGTTCTGGCATGTGACCTGGGCATCTGGATTTTTAAAGCTCCCTGGTGACTGTAATGTGTAGACATGGTGGAGAACCACTCACTAAGCTAGGGTTGAGGTTCCTCAAGTATGGTTCCCAGACCAGCAGCAACGGTACAACCTAGAAACTTGTGAGAAATGTCATTTTCTTGGGTCCCAGCCCAAACTTACTGAATCCAAAATTCTGGGCATAGGGCCCACCAAGCTGTTGTTTTTAAACAAGCACCCCAGGTGATTCCGATGCCTGTTGAAGTTGGAGAATCATTCCTCTAGACTCTGTGCCTTTTGGTTTGAGAAGCTCAGATACACAGTATTCCATCTGATCCTCACCTAGAGAGGTGAGATTGTCTTCACCTGCCAGCTGGAGGTGGAGAAATTCGGTCAGTCAGTGGGAGACAAGAGACCCTAACCAGGTCTCCAGAAGGCAGAACGGTGTTTACAGTGACCTCTCCCCACTGTGCTGCCTCTCGTCGTCAGCTAATAGGTCTGATTCTGGAGCCTCCTTCTCAGGAAGTAGTCAGAGAGTCCTGGGCACTGGGCAGTGGGTAGACAGCAAACTTGTTCTGTAAAGGGTCCAGTAGTAAATAGCTCTGTGGATCACACTGTCTCTGTCAAAACTATTCAACTGGGCCATTGCTTCTTGAATGAGGCCATAGACAATATGTAATTGAATGAGTGTGGCTGTGTGCCAACAAAACTTTATTTACAAGCATACATACGTGGAGGGGCTGGATTTGGGTGTGGGACTAGGGTCCTGATCTGGAATAAGCTTCAGCCTAGTAAGCTGGTTTGTGCCCGGCCTCCACTGAACACCTGCCCTTTATCTTCACATTCATTGTTCCTGAAGCCCAGGAGGCCCTGCTGTGTGGTAGCTCAAGGCTGGGAAATGGTTCAGGGGAGACCCCGCTAGAGGAGGTGGGGATGGCTTTTCTGGCTTCTCTTCCTTACAGTGCCTTTGAGGGGTGTGGTTGGTAGGATCCCAAGGCCTGGGCAGGTCACCTAAGTGACAAGGTCAGCCAGGCTGTCCTCTGCTAGTCCTGCAGGAGCAGTGAGTGAGCCAGTGAGCTTACTATCCAAACCCAGTAGCTTATTCTTCTGGATATTATCTTCATGGAAAATTCTGGAACATTATAAAGCCACTGAATACAGAAGGGAAAAAATAACTGAGTGAGATGAATAGCAAGAAAGAGCCATCAGAGGTGCCAGAGGGGAGGCTCTTGGCCTGTTAAAACACACTCAGTTTCAAACCCACAGAACAATTGCAGGAGTCAGGAGCTCTCCACACTTAACCCTATGATTTCTAAAAAATGAAATGCAGTTTGACAGGCAGAGGGCAATCCCTCAAGGAGTGATAAATTGTAGCATCATAGAATTTTTTCTTCATTTTTAAAAAAGTCTTAAAATATTTAAGTCTTAAAAAATTATATTTAATAGACACATATTAAATCACATATCTACATTATAAACCTAAATGAAAACCTGTGAACCCATCACCCAGCCAAAGAACTAGGATATTGCCAATAATGCATATACCTAATAATCTTTCCCCACTGGGAGCCCAGGCTTCCTCTCCAGAAGCGTCTTTGTCCTGAATCTGGGGATGTATATGTAATTATACATGATTATATTTGTATGTGTGCTTACACAGCATATTCTTTACATTTGCTTGTTTTTGAGTTTTATAAAAATCATGCTATGATATGTTGTGTTCTGGAGGGGTGTTTTTTTCATGCTATATTTTTAAGATTTGTTGATATTGGATGTAGTTGCAGTTCACTCATGTTCATGAATATATAATATTCCATTTCATGAATCTGCTGCAATTTATTTATGCATTCTTTTGTTGATATGCATATGCACAAAGAAAATTGCTGGTTAGTAGGACATGAAGATGTTGAGATTCTCAAAAGAAATCTCAAATTGTTTTAAAAAATGCTTGGGCTTGTGTCTACTCCTACCAGTAATGTATAAGAGTTCCCATTACACCACAGTCTTTCTGACACAAGATATGTGTGTATATGCATGTGGGTATACGCATGTGGGTATATACATGAAATTTTAATATATGCATTATATATGTGTATATATATTATTTGTTATAAAATATTTCAATGATATAAAAAAGTGGAGAATAGAATAATGTACCCCCATATATCTGTCAACCACCATCACTAATGATTAAATCATTGACTATCTTTTTTCACCAATACTCCCACATCCTAGATGTCATATCATTTTATTAATAAATATTACAGTATGTATATCTAAAAAATAAGGACTCTTTTAGAAGCACAACCAAAGTATAATGACCACACCTAGAAAATAACAATAATTCCTGATATCATCAGATATCCAGGAAGTGTTCAGGGCTCCCCAATTATCCATATTGTTTGAAGCAACATTCAAATGAAACCCATACATTGCATGGGATTTGGTTGTTATGTTGCTTAATCTACATGTCCCCTCTCTCTTTCTTTCTCTCCCCAGCCCCTTATAATTTATTTGTTGATGAAAGCACATGTGAGATCATTTTAAACTATTGGTCCAATTTCTAGATTAACTTCAGGACTTTTAATGTTTTTTAATTTTTCTTATCATACTTTATTTACATTTTTCCTATTATATATTTTGCTGTTAATTACATCATTTCTTCTGTTTTCAATATGCTTCCACAAAGCTGTTTATACTATTTTCTGATTATGTTTAAAATTTCTGCTCCATCCATTATGTCTCCCCGTAATTGCTTACATATTTTCTGGACTTCCCTTTTTTTCTTCTTGATAAGACGACAAGTGACAAGAAGTTTGTCACTTGGCTTGATTGATCTTCTCCATTATATCTTCTCTTTCTTATTTTATTTTTACTTTTATCATTCTTCTATCTTGTTACTGTTTATTTTGTTCTTCTCATTTCTGAATTGGACACAACTTTCAGCTTTTCTTCTTTTTAATGCAAATATTTAAGGTATAAATGTCCCTCTAAGTAAAGCTTTTACTGTATCTCACAAGATCTGACATGAGGTATTTTTATTCATATGTCCAGATTCCTGTATTTTTCATTTATTTTTTACTTATCTTTTTGTTAATTGGTTTCTACCAATTTCAGTGAGGAGAAAGAAATACCAATTCTTTGATATCTGTTGAGTCTTGCTTTATGAACAATAAATGATCAATTTGTGTGAATATTTCATATTCTTGAGAAGAAACTGTGTTCTCTGACATAACTTTCCATGCATCCCCATTAGAACATTGTTATTTGTGTTGTTCATAGCTTTTATATCTATACTAATATTTTGGCTGCTTGATCTATCAATATAAAGAAATGTGTTGAAATCTCCTAGTCTTATGGTAAATCTATAACCATATAATCTTTATTTTTATTTATTTATTTTTTTATGTGTGGATAACCATATAATCTTATGGGGGTTGTTTTTGGTATCATTAATATACAATTCTATGAGCAACATTATGGTTACTAGAGTCCCCCCATTATCAACTCCCCACCACATACTCCATTACAGTCACCATCCATCAGCATAGTAAGATGCTATAGAGTCACTACTTGTCTTTCTCTGTACTATACTACCTTCCCTTCCTTGTGCCCCCACTACATTATGTCTGCTAATTGTAATGCCCCTTATTCCTCTTATCCCTCCCTTCCCACCCACCCTCTCCAGTCCCTTTTACCTTGGTGACTGTTAATCCATTCTTGGGTTCTGTGAGTCTGCTGCGTTTAGTTCCTTCAGTTTTTTCTTTGTTCTTATACTCCACAGATGAGTGAAATCATCTGATACTTGTCTTTCTCTGCCTGGCTTATTTCACTGAGCATAATACTGTCCAGCTCCATCCATGTTTTTGCAGATGGTAGGATTTGTTTTCTTCTTATGGCTGAATAGTATTCCATTGTGTATATGTACCACTTCTTTATCCATTCATCTACTGATGGACACTTTGGTTGCTTCCATTTCTTGGCTATTGTAAATAGTGCTGCGATAAACGTAGGGGTGCATATGTCTTTTTCAAACTGGGCTCCTTCATTCTTAGGGTAAATTCCTAGGAGTGGAATTCCTGGGTCAAATGGTATTTCTATTTTGAGTTTTTTGAGCAACCTCCATACTGCTTTCCACAATGGTTGAACTAATTTACATTCCCACCAGCAGTGTAGAAGGGTTCCCCTTTGTCCACATCCTCGCCAACATTTGTTGCTGTTTGTCTTTTGGATGGTGGCCATCCTAACTGGTGTAAGGTGATATCTCATTGTGGTTTTAATTTGCATTTCTCTGATCATTAGCAATGTGGAGTATTTCATGTGCCTGTTGGCCATCTGAATTTCTTCTTTAGAGAACTGTCTGTTCAGATCCTGTGCCCATTTTTTAATTGGATTATTTGCTTTATGTTTGTTGAGGTGTGTGAGCTCTTTGTATATTTTGGATGTCAACCCCTTATCAGATATGTCATTTATGAATATATTCTCCCATACTGTAGGATACCTTCTTGTTCTACTTTATGTTTTTTTGAATAAGAAATTAATGAATTTTTGTTTTGTATATTTGAAGCTATCATTTATATACAAGCTTGGAAGCGCCCTATCTTCCTGAAAAGCTGAATCATTATCATTATCATCTATACTCTAAAGTGGTTTTTGTCCTAAGTCTGTTATTAACATATATATGTAATTGAATGCCAGCTTTCTTTTGGTCAACATTGACTGCTGTATCTTGTTCCATCCTTTTATTTTAAAAAAATACTGTGTTCTTTTGTTTTAGGTGTATCGCTTGTAAACAACTTAAAACTGGATTTTATTTAATCCAGCTGACATGTCTTTCAGTTTAACTGATGAGTTTAATCCATTTTCTGTGATTATTGGTATATTTGGACTTGTTTTTCCATCTTACTTTTTTGTCTGTAATTTCTCATTTTCTATGCTTCTTTGTTCTCCTTTCTGAAATATATATATGATTAAGTATTTTACATCTTTTTCCTTTCTGGTTTTTATTTTCTCTACCACTTCAGAATTTATATATTCTTTTGCTATTTTAGTAGTTTTGCTTGGAATATTGCCATGCACATTTATCTTAATAAAGACTAAAGTTAAACTATATTAATTACCTTCCCAAATTAATGCAAGTATCTTAGAATAGTTCCTTGCTGGTCATCTCCTCCTAATTTATATGCTTTTGTGGTCCAGGGTTCTGGTTCTGTCTTTTTTTTTTTAGCCTAACAAATTAAACATACTTACAACCACTTTATTATATTTTTACATGTTCTCCACCTTATTTTCTCAACATTCCTTCTATCTAAAATTCCTTTTGTTTAACTTTCTTTCTTACTGAAATATAATCCTTTATACTGAGATGTTTCTTGTTAAAGATCTGTGCAGTAGAACTTAATTTTATCTCATTCTTGAAAGATAATTTTGTTGGGTGCTCAACCATAAGTTTCAAGTTATTTTTTTTCAAACCTTTGAAGACATTGTTCCACTGCCTTTGACTTCTACTGTTGCTCTTATATGCTATTATTCTGAATGTTTTGTTTTTTTGGTGAACAATCTGTCTGTTTTTCTCTGGTTGATGTTAAGACCTCCTATTTGTCTTTGGTGTTCTACCGTTTCATTATTGTGATGAGGTGTGGATTTCTTGCTGTTTTCCCAAATTTTATATGGAAAAAATTTAGGTTTAAAGAAAACTTGAACATTAGCATAACAAACATGTATTTACCCTTCATCTATATTCATTCAATATTTTGATGCATTTGTTTTACATCCATCTCTCTATTTTTTCTGAGCCATTTGAAAATAAGTTACAGAATCATAAGACTTCATCTCTAAATATTTCAGGAGGCGTATCTTAAGACAGACTTTCTCTTCCCTTATCACACCTACAAAACTGACTAATTCCATAATATTATCTAATATATAGCCCATATTCAAATTTACACAAATGGCACCAAATTTATTTAATAGTTTTTGTTTTAGATCCAATATCTAAACAAGAACCATTCTTTTGTATTTGGTTGTTATGTTTCTTTGATCTCTGTTTAACAGCTTACTGAGGTATGTTTTATATGCCACAAAGTTCATCCATTGTAAGTATATAGTTTGATGTATATAAATGTAAACAGTTAAGTAATCATCACCACAACCAAATCTTAGAACATTCTTATTATCTCTAAAAGTTCCTTCATGATTCTTTCAGCCAATCTTAGCTTCCAGTCCAAGTCCCAGGCAACCACTGATCTACTTTGTATATCCATAGATATGTCTTCATAGTTTGTGTATCCATAGTTTTGTCTAGTATGTTTTTGGAGTTTGTACAGGTTGTTGCATGTTGGGGAAGCTGCCAAAATGCAGCCTGTCACCCTTCCCCCAGGTTGTCCAATCAGTGCCTTGGGCCTAGAACATTCCATTATTTGGAAGTCAAGTGTCTACCTGTTGATTGGCCTCAGATTCTTCTTCATTAGGAAAAATATTTCCCTGTTCAGGGTATGTAGTGAACTTCCTTGTATTGCTTAAGTGTGTGTGTCATATGACACCTGGCCAACCCCACTAGTATAACTGCCCACTCAACCTCCAGACTCCCCTCCTCCATGGGAAACAGGTCTTCACCTACAGCATGAGAGGGGCAGGTGCAGTCTATTGCTCTGTGTCAGTTATGGGAAGGGACCTGCTGTCCATGGGAGACTGGAACATACTACAGATGTTGATCTTGCTGCATCTTTTCTCCCTTCTGTGAATAAAGAGTTGTTCCAATCAGTGCTTTTTCTTTTTCTTGGTCAGCCTAGTTAAATATTTATCAAATTTGTGGTCCTTTTGAAAAACCAAGTTTTGGTTTCCTTGATTTCGTCTATTATTTTTCTCTTTTCTATTTGTTAGTTTTCACTATGATCTTTATTACTTCCTACCTTGTACTCACTTTGGATTTTAATTAGTCCTTTTTTCTAGCTTTCTGAGATTGAAGATTAAGTTACAAACTTTAGATTTTCTTCCTTTTCTGTATGTGTTGAAATCTATAAATTACTCTCAGTATGTTTTAGAGGCAACCAAAATTTTGACATAGTGTTTTTTTCCATTTTGTTTCAGTTCAAGATATTTTCTAATTTCTATTTCCCTGTGATCTCTTTTTTGACTCATAATGTTTTATGAATAACCTGGATTTTACCTTCATACCTACTTGACACATGATAGTGTAGAAATGAATCAAGTGATGTGACTAAAACCTTTTAGTCTTGAGGTCCCGTTTATATTGCTATCATGTCACCATGAGAGGTAGCATAGCCTAGTGGTTATGAGCATGGATCTTGAAGCCAGAGCAAGTTTTTTTTGAATCCTGTCTTTATCACTTACCAGCTCTTTGACCTTGAGAAGTTACTTAATCCTTTGTAGCCCAGTTTCCTCACTCTGTCCTAAAGGTGCTGTGAGGAATAAATGAGTGATATATGTAAAGCACTTAGTGTCTGGCATGTAGTAAGTCTTAGGTGTTAGCTCATTAATAACTGAATCTAAAGAGTCTCTGCCTTTTAACTATTAACAGTGGTTGGTGGAATTAGGTGGATAAAATCTACAGGCATAGGGAAAATGAGTTTCTGTGTTAGAACAGTTCTTAGAAAACAGTGTCAGGGCTGAAAACAACACTTAATTTTTATTTGAAAGAAAGTCTTATGTGAAATATGAATACATATAGGAATTTTATTTTTTTAAAATCTCAGATAAAAGAAACAAAAGGATGCTACCACCAACATCTTTCACACACACACACACACACACACACACACACTACCATCTTGCTTATATTTTATAGCCTGGTTTTAATATCATGAGAATCCCAGGTATCTGAGATAGTTGCAATTTTCATTCATTATGTCACCCAAGTCTTTAGGTATTCTTTCCTTTTGCCTCTTACCATTAATGACATTTCCTGTATTTGCTAAGGTGTCTGTTTCACCATCAAGGTATAAGCTCTTTAAGAGCAGAGACTACAGCTTTTCATCAGTACCTGGAATGCAGTACATGCTCAATAATATTTGTTGAATTAACATATATGTGTCGATGAATGTATACTTAAAGCAAACACTCTAGAGACCTCCACTCCCTTTAGGCCTCTGAGGACATCTTCTTTTGGACTATTTCTTAGGGCAGTCAATGAAGGAGATATTTCATTGGTTAAAGTAGAAGTGGTCAATGTTGATTTAGGGGTACAAGCATCTTGTATATGTATGAATCTCTCCAAGGTATCTGGAAGAAAAACTGTTTTCCAGAGTAGTTCCCTGTCATAGATAAAGAATATTGTGTTGGTTAATTTTATGTCAATTTCACTGGGCTAAGGAATACCCAGGTAGATGGTACAACATTATTTCAGGGTATATCTGTGAAGGTGTTTGTGTAAAGATACATATAGACTGAAAAACAGGCTGAAAAAAAACTGAACCCAGTCTTCAGTCTTGTACTTTCTACTTTCTCTAAAATTTGACAATATATAATTTCATGCTCAAGAGAAGGGGTAACTAGAGAATAGACATGTTTTGAGCATATTTTTCTGTAACTGCACTCTAGAAGTTTCTGGGAAAGCTCTTGATTTTCTTAACAGAAGTTACTTCTTCTTCCACCTTTTTATCTCCTGGAAAGAAGACATGATGTCTGGATAAGCTGCAGCCATGTTGTATCCAATTCACTAAAAATGTGTAGTAAAAAGATAGGAGCCTGGGAATCTCCTTACCATTTCCAAAATGGCTGACATGAGAAATGTAGATTCATATTTGTACAAGTTGGGTTTATGAAACTTGAAATCAAAAGCATTTCTAATTGATAATATAAATCATCTCTTTCATGCTGTATACTTTGTCTGATACACTATGACTGACTCCAGCAACCAGAACTCAGCTAGAAAATTTTCTAGGGATTATGTAAACTTCTCCCTGCATTTACTACTTTTAAAATATATCTAGCTCATTTTATTTTGAAAAAATTGTAAACCCACAAATACTGTGACAATAGTTCAATAAACTCCTAGGTGCTTTTCATCTGGCTAGTTAATATTTTGCTACATTTCTTTCTCTGTGTCTGTCTCTTTCTCCATATATATATATACACATATACATATGTATAGACATACATGTGTGTATATATATATATATATATATAAAACTTTTTCTGAACCCTTTGAGAATAAGTTGCAGATATGAAATTTAACCTCAAAGTATTTCTATGTATTTCCCTTAGAAACTAGGATAGTCTCTTTCGTAACTACTATATAATTATGAAACTCAGAAAATTTAACACTGATACAATACTGTTACTAAAACATGGGTCATATTCACATTTCACTAATTGTCCCAATGTTTATGGCAATACTTTTATCTTGACAGGAATCCAGTCCAGGATGACACATTGCATTTCGTTGTCATATCTCTTCGGTTTCTTAATCTAGAACTGTTCCTCAGAATTTCTTCATCTTACAAAATGGGTTTTTTTAAAAGAGAATTTCCTCAGCTTGGATTCATTTGATAGTTTCCTTGTAATTAGACTCAGGTTACACATTTTGCCAGGAACACAACATGGGTGATACTGTGTCCTCATTGCATCAGTGGGAGGAACATGATGTCAGTTTTGCCTGATTCTGAAGGAGTAAACTTTATAATCATTTGATTACAGTGGAGTCCATCTCTGGCACATTCTTATGACTCTGATGCCTAAGGCCTCAGTGGGACAAACAGTCTCATCTTTTTTATGTGATTCATGGGCTACATGGAATCATTCCCATGGTTTCCTGGATACTGGAGAGTGAATTACAAGACCCTTCAGTACAGGATGGGGTCAGGATGTAGTTTGAAAACAGGATTTGGGGTAAGTGGCAGTTACTCCCTCAAAGACTTAATAAGCCCATTGCTAGATATTTTGCAAGTTGGTGGGAAAGGGTTAATAAAGGCATAGGACATCTGGTTTCCCTGTAGGAGAATTGAGCTTCCTCTAAATATCACTCCTTACACCTGAAGAAGTTAGATGATCCTGTTTCCATAGAATCCTCAGCCAATGTGGCCCTGACCTGTGATATATATAAAAAATAGCTGTTCCTTAATTTTCCTCACAATGGCTTCATTCTTACCTTATGAGCCTGCTTTGTCAGTGTTCACTTTGATTTATGGAAGATTTCGAACTCTGCAAATAACTATCCCTTTTCTTTTCATTAAACTTAATCCGGACAAAGACACTTTCATCCACTGATTAGTCATGCCCCAGTGAACCTTGCTAACCAGAGGCTAAGTTATTGATGTATTAAAGATGCAGTCTCTAAGTCTTGGGACCACTGAAGAAAGCCCAACATGTTATTTGACAGTCAGAATCTCCCAATGTATTGCCTCCTTTGAGCAGCCTTGGTCGCACTCGTTCCTTGGGATCCATAAATCTCTCTGGCCTGACTGCCTGTGAGGGCTACGTTATTGTGGGGCTGAGTTTAGGTTGCCAAGACACACTGCCCTGCAGCCCAGGATATCATGGTGCCTTCTCCAGACCCCAGTTTCCATTCCCAACAACATGTATCCTGTGCAAATGTATTACACCAGAAGCAGCAAGCAGCTCACTGTTTCATGCCCTGCCTGTGGCCTTCCTCATAAATTTGCACCAACCCACAAGTCAACAGGACTGTAATTTAGATGTGATATTGGCCACCAATGGCACAACCCTTCCTCCTACTCCTTGATTTTGAGCAATGTATAAGCTTGACTCAGACAATAGTAAGTTTGATTAGGTGTTGATGAGATCCTTCCTGCACAGAAGAGCAGCCTATCTGGAAACCAACCAATTTTAAATTGGTAGATCCAAAAAGAAAGTAAATTTTAGACCTTTTTACATATGTGAGATTTGGTTTGGTTCATGTAAGGCCAACGTTCCTCACATTGGCAGGACTGTTCATGGGGCAGCACAGCTCCTGCACTGTAGCATGTTTAGGGTTTAACATCGTCAGTGCTCACAGTAAATGGCAAGAGAGATGCCTAGTCACTGTGACAATCTCAAATCCATACAGAGATTTTCCCCTGCAAACATTTGTAACTGTCCCCTGAGAAAGTAGCACTGTCCACCTCTCCGCCCTGCACACACACAAACACACACCTGTCTAAGAACCACAACTTTCAACAACAAAAAAATAGAGTAGATAGAGGAGGTAGGTACCACCTTCCAAAATTATGTGCAGAAGATCCATCCCAGAAGAACACATCTTTGACCCTGGCATTTGATCCAAGTATTTGTTGTTATTGAAATAAAACCCATTTACTAGCATACAGTTCTGTAGGAGAAGGCCAGGTGGCCTCCACTGGGATATATGCTTAGGGTATCACCAAGCTGAAATCCAGATGTTGACTGGACCTTATCTCAAGGCTCAGGGAAAGAAGTACTTCTGGGCTCATTCAGGTCGTTGGTAGAATTCAGCTCCTTGTGGTCATAGGACTGAAGTTCCCATTTTCTGGCTGGTGATCAGCCAGGACCTGCTTTCAGCTTCTAGAGGCCAGTCACATTCCTTCCTGAGCGGCCCCCTCCATCTTCACACCAGCGACACCTTGAATCTTTGTCTCTCTTGGAATCCCTCTGCCTTCCTCCTCTGCTACCAGCTATAGAAAACTCTCACCATGAGTTCAACAACTGGCCTTCACACTCTTTATTGAAATGAGCACACTGATCACGAGCTTGGGTATTGGGGCAATGTCAAATTTCTGTAAAATTTTCTAATGGCTTATTCTCAATTCTTGTACCTAACTCATTGAAAACCAGTTTATTTTCTTAAATGAAAATTACTTTTAAAAAGTCATTTTAATTACACAAGAGATAGATGAAACATACTTCCAGAAACTCAGAGTACTGCTGTGATATTATGATTTATAAGAGATATATATTTGATCTTTGTCTTTGGTTCTGGCACAGAGCTCCTAAAGCCCTTGGAATTTCCTAAGTGATCAGAGTGATAAAGGTGTGTGTTATGTTAATAAGGTGACTTTTGGAAAGCACTAGGTAATCTAAGAACCGGGACTGCTTGCCAGGGGAACCAAGCATGTGATTAGAGGGTTGGAACTTTCAACCCCAGCCATGACATTTGGGGACAGGGCTGGTGATTGAGTTCAATCACTAATGGCCAATGATTTAATCAGTCATACCTCTCTAATGAAGCCTCCATAAGATCCCAAAAGGATGGGGTTCAGAGAGCTTCCAGGTTGGTGAACATGAGGAGTTTCAGGGAAAGCAGTGAGCTCAGACAGTGTGGAGGCTCCACACCCCTTCCCATATATCTTGCCCTATGCATCTCTGCCAGCTGGCTGTTCCTGAGTTATAACCTTTTATAATAAACTGGTAATCTAGTATAAGGACCAAGGGCAGGCCACCCCAGGATATACCATTGTGAGATGTAGATTATTTTTTTTTTTTTTTTTTTTTGAGAGGGCATCTCTCATATTTATTGATCAAATGGTTGTTAACAACAATAAAATTCAGTATAGGGGGGTCAATGCTCAATGTACAATCATTAATCCATCTCAAGCCTAATTCTCGTCAGTCTCCAATCTTCTGAAGCATAACGAACAAGTTCTTACATGGTGAACGAATTCTTACCGAGTGAATAAATTCTTACATGGTGAACAGTACAAGGGCATTCATCACAGAAACTTTCGGTTTTGATCATGCAATATGACCTATAAACCATCAGGTCAAATATGAATATTCATTTGATTTTTGTACTTGATTTATATGTTGATCCCACATTTCTCCTATTATTATTATTATTTTTATTTTTAATAAAATGCTGAAGTGGTAGGTAGATGCAAGATAAAGGTAGAAAACATAGTTTAGTGCTGTAAGAAGGCAAATGTAGATGATCAGATGATCAGGTGTGTGCCTATGGACTAAGTATTAATCCAGGCTAGACAAGGGCAGCAAGACATCCACGGATGCAGAAGATTTCTCTCAAAGCAGGGGGGGTGAGGTTCTGAGCCTCACCTCTGTTGATCCCCAAATTCTCACCTGATGGCCCCCCTGCGACTGTGCCTGTCTTAGGTTGTTCCTCCCTTGAGGAATCTTACCCGTCTCTGGCTAACCAGTCATCTTCCGGGGCCATACAGGGAAATGTAAAGTTGGTAAGTGAGAGAGAAACCATATTGTTTGCAAAGGTTAGCTTTTTACTTCTTTGCAGATTTATGCCCTGTGGCTTCTATGCCCAGCACTTGTCTCGAGGTATCTTTACCACCTGGAGGAATTATGATACTCGGTAAATTCGATATGAGGCACGAATTCTATTTAAGGTTTGTAATTAGGAAGGAAGAAGAAAAGCTATAGATGTAGCATATGAAGGAAACTTGGGAGGATTGATTATTTCTTTGACATATCTTCTTGTATAGTACCTTAAGTATGTATAGGTTTTAAACTACTAACTAATTTGCACACACATATTAACATAATAGGAATATGGTGACATAAACAAAGCAAATCTATAATTACCAGCCATCTCCAGTGAAGCCAAGAAAACCATTTAGGCACCCTAGGCATTTGTGAAAATTTATCTATGATATGATGGATATTTTCCAACTGTACTTGAACCATCAGACAAATTAAAGCAGCCCATTTCTGGGATCTGTTCACATCCCATATGTTCTTTTAACCATAGATAGTCTATAGTCATGAGATTTTGGAGTGCTACAACTTGCACCCCTCCCAACTCCTGGTTGAGTTCCAACAGTACAGATCCAGTCAAATTCGTTGTCTCACTGTATGCACATGCCAGCCTAGACATCTCCCTCCTCCTTCTTATGGCAAGTCCAGGAGACGGTGGGCTGGATGCAGCCACAACCGCAGCATCGTCCGGATCCCTGTGGAGGCTTTTTGATGATCATCCCCCGGCACGAGTCCTCCAGAGAGTGCTGATGCCGGAAGCTCCTCCTCATATCATATCTTAGTTCATTTTCTGGGTATCCAAGCTAGGCCTTGATCTTCTGCGTAGAAACAAACAGACCCTTTGCCCACACTTTGACATGCCCTCTATACCACTGTGCAGAACTCATTGGAGGTCAGCACACAGTAACTGCTTTTTTTTTTTTTTTTAATTAAGAGAAAGGAATATTATCAGAAAAGAGTACCTCCATAGCTGATCATCTGACACCCTTTAAGTGATCAACATTAAGGATATTTAAAGCATGCGTTGATCTTTGATTTACCAATAGTTTTATCCTGTTAAGGAGTAATCCCCCTTTTCTTTCTTTCTTTCTTTCTTTTTTTTTTAAAATTTTTAATCTACACTTACCTGAAGAATACTATGTTTACTATGCTCTCCCCTATATCAGGTCCCCCCTAACAACCACATTACGGTTACTGTCCATCAGCTTAGCAAAATGTGGTAGAGTCACTACTTGTCCTCTCTGTGTTGTGCAGCCCACCCTCCCCTTTCTCCCTCCCCCCCATGCATGCTAATCTTAATACCCCCCTTCTTCTTCCCCCCCCTTATCCCTCCCTGCCCACCCATCCTCCCCAGTTCCTTTCCCTTTGGTACCTGTTAGTCCATTTTTGGGTTCTGTAATTCTGCTGCTGTTTTGTTCCTTCAGTTTTTCCTTTGTTCCTATACTCCTCAGATGAGTGAAATCATTTGGTATTTCTCTTTCTCCGCTTGGCTTATTTCACTGAGCATAATACTCTCCAGCTCCATCCATGTTGCTGCAAATGGTTGGATTTTTCCACTTCTTATGGCTGAGTAGTATTCCATTGTGTATATGTACCACATCTTCTTTATCCATTCATCTACAGATGGACATTTAGGTTGCTTCCAATTCTTGGCTATTGTAAATAGTGCTGCGATAAACATAGGAGTGCATCTGTCTTTCTCAAACTTGATTGCTGCGTTCTTAGGGTAAATTCCTAGGAGTGGAATTCCTGGGTCAAATGGTAGGTCTGTTTTGAGCATTTTGATGCACCTCCATACTGCTTTCCACAATGGTTGAACTAATTTACATTCCCACCAGCAGTGTAGGAGGGTTCCCCTTTCTCCACAGCCTCGCCAACATTTGTTGTTGTTTGTCTTTTGGATGGCAGCTATCCTTACTGGTGTGAGGTGATACCTCATTGTAGTTTTAATTTGCATTTCTCTGATAATTAGCGATGTGGAGCATCTTTTCATGTGTCTCTTGGCCATCTGTATTTCTTTTTTGGAGAACTGTCTGTTCAGTTCCTCTGCCCATTTTTTAATTGGGTTATTTGTTTTTTGTTTGTTGAGGCGTGTGAGCTCTTTATATATTCTGGACGTCAAGCCTTTATCAGATCTGTCATTTTCAAATATATTCTCCCATACTGTAGGGTTCCTTTTTGTTCTATTGATGGTGTCTTTCGCTGTACAGAAGCTTTTCAGCTTAATGTAGTCCCACTTGCTCATTTTTGCTGTTGTTTTCCTTGCCCGGGGAGATATGTTCAAGAAGAGATCACTCATGTTTATGTCTAAGAGGTTTTTGCCTATGTTTTTTTCCAAGAGTTTAATGGTTTCGTGACTTACATTCAGGTCTTTGATCCATTTTGAGTTTACCTTTGTATATGGGGTTAGAGAATGGTCCAGTTTCATTCTCCTACATGTAGCTGTCCAGTTTTGCCAGCACCATCTGTTGAAGAGACTGTCATTTTGCCATTGTATGTCCATGGCTCCTTTATCAAATATTAATTGACCATATATGTTTGGGTTAATTTCTGGGGTCTCTAATCTGTTCCACTGGTCTGTGGCTCTGTTCTTGTGCCAGTACCAAATTGTCTTGATTACTATGGCTTTGTAGTAGAGCTTGAAGTTGGGGAGTGAGATCCCCCCTACTTTATTCTTCTTTTTCAGGATTGCTTTGGCTATTCGGGGTCTTTGGTGTTTCCATATGAATTTTTGAATTATTTGTTCCAATTCATTGAAGAATGTTGCTGGTAATTTGAGAGGGATTGCATCAAATTTGTATATTGCTTTCGGCAGGATGGCCATTTTGATGATATTAATTCTTCCTAGCCATGAGCATGGGATGAGTTTCCATTTATTAGTGTCCCCTTTAATTTCTCTTAAGAGTGACTTGTAGTTTTCAGAGTATAAGTCTTTCACTTCCTTGGTTAGGTTTATTCCTAGGTATTTTATTCTTTTTGATGCAATGGTGAATGGAATTGTTTTCCTGATTTCTCTTTCTATTGATTCATTGTTAGTGTATAGGAAAGCTACAGATTTCTGTGTGTTGATTTTGTATCCTGCAACTTTGCTGTATTCCGATATCAGTTCTAGTAGTTTTGGAGTGGAGTCTTTAGGGTTTTTTATGTACAGTATCATATCATCTGCAAATAGTGACAGTTTAACTTCTTCTTTACCAATCTGGATTCCTTGTATTTCTTTGTTTTGTCTGATTGCCGTGGCTAGGACCTCCAGTACTATGTTAAATAACAGTGGGGAGAGTGGGCATCCCTGTCTGGTTCCCGATCTCAGTGGAAATGCTTTCAGCTTCTCGCTGTTCAGTATAATGCTGGCTGTGGGTTTATCATATATGGCCTTTATTATGTTGAGGTACTTGCCCTCTATTCCCATTTTGCTGAGAGTTTTTATCATGAATGGATGTTGAATTTTGTCAAATGCTTTTTCAGCATCTATGGAGATGATCATGTGGTTTTTGTCTTTCTTTTTGTTGATGTGGTGGATGATGTTGATGGATTTTCGAATGTTGTACCATCCTTGCATCCCTGGGATGAACCCCACTTGGTCATGGTGTATGATCCTTTTGATATACTGTTGAATTCTGTTTGCTAATATTTTATTGAGTATTTTTGCATCTACATTCATCAGGGATATTGGTCTGTAATTTTCTTTTTTGGTGGGGTCTTTTCCTGGTTTTGGTATTAGGGTGATGTTGGCTTCATAGAATGAGTTTGGGAGTATTCCCTCTTCTTCTATTTTGTGGAACACTTTAAGGAGAATGGGTATTATGTCTTCTCTGTGTGTCTGATAAAATTCCGAGGTAAATCCGTCCGGCCCCGGGGTTTTGTTCTTGGGTAGTTTTTTGATTACTGTTTCAATTTCTTTGCTTGTAATTGGTTTGTTTAACTTTTGTGTTTCTTCCTTGGTCAGTCTTGGGAGGTTGTATTTTTCTAGGAAGTTGTCCATTTCTTCTAGGTTTTCCAGCTTGTTGGCATATAGGTTTTCATAGTAGTCTTTAATAATTCTTTGTATTTCTGTGGAGTCTGTCGTGATTTTTCCATTCTCATTTCTGATTATGTTGATTTGTGTTGACTCTCTTTTTCTCTTAATAAGTTGGGCTAGAGGCTTATCTATTTTGTTTATTTTCTCAAAGAACCAGCTCTTGGTTTCGTTGATTTTTGCTATTGTTTTATTCTTCTCAATTTTGTTTATTTCTTCTCTGATCTTTATTATGTCCCTCCTTCTGCTGACTTTAGGCCTCATTTGTTCTTCTTTTTCCAGTTTTAATAATTGTGATGTTAGACTATTCATTTGGGATTGTTCTTCCTTCTTCAAGTGTGCCTGGATTGCTATATACTTTCCTCTTAAGACTGCTTTCGCTGCATCCCACAGAAGTTGGGGCTTAGTGTTGTTGTTGTCATTTGTTTCTATATATTCCTTGATCTCTATTTTGATTTGTTCATTGATCCATTGATTATTTAGTAGCATGTTGTTAAGCCTCCATGTGTTTGTGAGCCTTTTTGTTTTCTTTGTAGAATTTATTTCTACTTTCATACCTTTGTGGTCTGAAAAATTGGTTGGTAGAATTTCAATATTGTGGAATTTACTGAGGCTCTTTTTGTGAGCTAGTATGTGGTCTATTCTGGAGAATGTTCCATGTGCACTTGAGAAGAATGTATATCCTGTTGCTTTTGGATGTAAAGTTCTATAGATGTCTATTAGGTCCATCTGTTCTAGTGTGTTGTTCAGTGCCTGTGTGTCTTTACTTATTTTCTGCCCGGTGGATCTATCCTTTGGGGTGAGTGGTGTGTTGAAGTCTCCTACAATGAATGCATTGCAGTCTATTTCCCTCTTTAGTTCTGTTAGTATTTGCTTCACATATGCTGGTGCTCCTGTATTGGGTGCATATATATTTAGAATGGTTATATCCTCTTGTTGGACTAAGCCCTTTATCATTATGTAGTGGCCTTCTTTATCTCTTGTTACTTTCTTTGTTTTGAAGTCTATTTTGTCTGATATTAGTACTGCAACCCCTGCTTTCTTCTCACTGTTGTTTGCCTGAAATATGTTTTTCCATCCCTTGACTTTTAGTCTATGCTTATCTTTGGGTTTAAGGTGAGTTTCTTGTAAGCAGCATATAGATGGGTCTTGCTTTTTTATCCATTCTATTACTCTATGTCTTTTGATTGGTGCATTAAGTCCATTTACATTTAGGGTGACTATTGAAAGATATGTACTTATTGCCATTGCAGGCTTTAGTTTCGTGGTTACCAAAGGTTCAAGGTTAGCTTCTTTAGTATCTTACTTCCTAACTTAGCTCGCTTATTGAGCTGTTATATACACTGTCTGGAGAGTCTTTTCTTCTCTCCCTTCTTATTCCTCCTCCTCCATTCTTCATATGTTGTGTGTTTTGTTCTGTGCTCTTTTTAGGGGTGCTCCCATCTAGAGCAGTCCCTGTAGGATGCCCTGTAGAGGTGGTTTGTGGGAAGCAAGTTCCCTCAGCTTTTGCTTGTCTGGGAATTGTTTGATCCCACCATCATATTTAAATGATAGTCGTGCTGGATACAGTATCCTTGGTTCAAGGCCCTTCTGTTTCATTGCATTAAGTATATCATGCCATTCTCTTCTGGCCTGTAGGGTTTCTGTTGAGAAGTCTGATGTTAGCCTGATTGGTTTTCCTTTATAGGTGACCTTTTTCTCTCTAGCTGCCTTTAAAACTCTTTTCTTGTCCTTGATCCTTGCCATTTTAATTATTATGTGTCTTGGTGTTGTCCTCCTTGGATCCTTTCTGTTGGGGGTCTGTATAATTCCATGGTCTGTTCGATTATTTCCTCCCCCAGTTTGGGGAAGTTTTCAGCAATTATTTCTTCAAAGACACTTTCTATCCCTTTTCCTCTTTCTTCCTCTTCTGGTATCCCTATAATACGAATGTTTTTCCTTTTGTATTGGTCACATATTTCTCTTAGTGTTGTTTCATTCCTGGAGATCCTTTTATCTCTCTCTATGTCAGCTTCTATACGTTCCTGTTCTCTGGCTTCTATTCCTTCAATGGCCTCTTGCATCTTATCCATTCTGCTTATAAATCCTTCCAGGGATTGTTTCACTTCTGTGATCTCTTTCCTGACATCTGTGATCTCCTTCCGGACTTCATCCCACTGCTCTTGCATTTTTCTCTGCATCTCATCCCATTGCTCTTGCATTTTTTTCTGCATCTCTGTCAGCATGTTCATGATTTTTATTTTGAATTCTTCTTCAGGGGGACTAGTTAGGTCTGTCTCCTTCTCAGGTGTTGTCTCTGTGATCTTTGTCTGCCTGTAGTTTTGCCTTTTAATGGTGATAGAGATAGTTTGCAGAGCTGGTACAAGTGACCGCTGGAAGAGCTTCCCTTCTTGTTGGTTTGTAGCCTTTTCCTGGGAGAATAGCGACCTCTAGTGGCTTGTGCTGGGCAGCTGTGCGCAGACAGGGCTTCTGCTTCCTGCCCAGTTGCTTTGGGGTTTATCTCCGCTGTTGCTGTGGGCTTGGCCTGGCTGGGGCTGTTCCTCCAAAATGGTGGAGCCCCGTTGGAGGGGGAGCAGCCAGGAGACTATTTATCTCCGTAAGGGGCCTCTGTGCTCCCTGCTGCCCAGGGGGTTAGAGTGCCCAGAGATCCCCAGATTCCCTGCTTCTGGTCTAAGTGACCTGTCCTGCCCCTTTAAGATTTCCAAAAAGCACTCTCCAAACCAAAACAACAGCAGCAACAATGAGAGAGGGAACAGAAAGAAAGAGAAAAAAAAAAGGAAAAAAAAAGGAAAAAACAAGTGATTTTTTTTTTTTTTTCTCCTCAGGTGCCGGTCCCAGGCACCCGCTCACTGGTCCTGCTGCCCTGTCTCCCTAGCACCAGGGTCCCTGTCCTTTCAAGGCTTCCAAAAAGCACCCACCCACCGGTCCCGCAGGGAAGGAACGCTCAATATTCTTTGTCCTCAGGCACTGGTCCCACGCACCCGCTCACCAGTCCCGCCGCCCTGCCTCCCTAGCACCGGGGTCCCTGTCCCTTCAAGGCTTCCAAAAAGCACTTGGCAAAAAGAGAGAAAAAAAAGGGGAAAAACGCGCGATTTCTTCCGTCCTCAGGTGCTGGTCTCAGGCACCCACCCACCGGTCCCACAGGGAAAAATGCGGGATATTCTTTGTCCTCAGGTGCCGGTCCCAGGCACCCGCTCACCAGTCCCACCGCCCTGCCTCCCTAGCACCGGGGTCCCTGTCCTTTTTAGGCTTCCAAAAAGCACTCGCAGAAAAGAGAAAAAAAAAAGGGGGAAAAACGCGCGATTTCCTCTGTCCTCAAGTGCCGGTCTCAGGCACCCGCCCACCGGTCCCGCAGGGAAAAACGGGGGATATTCTTTGTCCTCAGGCGCCGGTCCCAGCCACCCGCTCACCAGTCCCGCCACCGTGCCTCCCTAGCACTGGGGTCCCCGTCCCTTCAAGGCTTCCAAAAAGCGCTCGCCAAAAAGAGAAAAAAAAAAAAAAGGGGAAAAACACGCGACCTCCTCCGTCCTCAGGCACCAGTCTCAGGCACCAGCCCCCAGGTCTCACAGGGAGAAACGCGGGATATTCTTTGTCCTCCGGCGCCGTTCCCAGGCACCTCCTCACCGGTCCCGCCACCCTGCCTCCCCAGCAACGGGAGCCCGTCCCTCTAAGGCTTCCAAAAAGCGCTCGCCAAAAAAAAATAAAAAAAAAAAACCGCTCCGGATTCTCTCCACCCGCCAGGAGCCGGGGGGAGGGGCGCTCGGGTCCCGCCGGGCTGGGGCTTGTATCTTACCCCCTTCACAAGGCGCTGGGTTCTTGCAGGTGTGGATGTGGTCTGGATGTTGTCCTGTGTCCTGTGGTCTCTATTTTAGGAAGATTTTTCTTTGTTATATTTTCATAGCTCTATGTGTTTTTGGGAGGAGATTTCCACTGCTCTACTCACGCCGCCATCTTGGCTCCGCCCCTCGAGATGTAGATTATTTTAAGCTGAAAACCATCAAGGCCCAAAAGACTCTGGAAGATACTTTGACTTCCCCTCCCACTCCCATATACATAAAAAGAATTTGGATAGAGCAACTAGTCCAGGAGAGGAGCTGTCACCACAGATAGCTATATTATAATGTCAACCAGGTGAAAGACAGGAAGGAATGTAACGAAATCTGTTAAAATTTCTATCTGTGCCCCATTGTTTCTGTGTGGTCTATCAAATATTATGTCCATCAAACATTTACTCTTTTCATATTCCTGTGAGTTGCTTCCCTTTTCCTTTGAAGTCTCAGACCCCTACCCCCTTCTTTTTGAATCAGGATGGCATATATACCTCGTTCTCCCTGACTGTCTTTAGGATCCATGTCTATGGCTTCTCTGTATGTATGTAATTAAACTTTGTTTTTTATCTCCTGTTAATTTGTCACATGTCAACTTGATTCTTAGACCAACTAAAAGAACTGTGAGGGGTAGAGGAAATTTCTTCCTCCCCAACACTATAAATAATTGTTTTCCAGAGTTCTTTGAGCTGTTGTAGCAAATTAATTGAAGAGGTTGTTAGAACTTCCAATCTGTAGCCTGATGGCCAGAAGCACAGGTGACAGCCTGGACTTGCTTTTGGCTTCTGAGGTTGGAGTGAGCAGTCTTGTAGGACTGAGCCCTTAACCGGTGGTGTCTGATGCTATCTCTACATAGAGAGTGTCAGAATTGAACTGAGCTAATTGCTCCATGATAGAGGAAAACCCACACATTGGAATTGGGTACAGAATTGAAACTATAAATAGCTAATATCCTCCTCAACTACCTTCTCTCTCCAGAAGAAACCATGATTATGAATTAGTGGTTATGCACCCAGACCACTTGTAATACTTTATGTACATTTATGTGCCACTCCCAGAAAATGCATAGTCATGTTCCCTGTGGATATTTTTACATAAAGGATTCCCCCACTGTACATTTAATCTGAAATTGCTTTCATCACCAAGCAATATGTTTTGAGGGTACTCTTTATTCATTCATATAGATGTGATTGATTTATCTGAATGTACTGAGCATTGCTTTATTCAGGCATTTCCTCTTGTGATATACATTTATTATTTTCACATTTACAAGCAATTCTGCATTGATGGTCTTGCATGTACCTCCTTGCCCTGAGGTACAGGTGTTTCTATAAAGAAGATCCCTGTAAGTGTGATTGCTGGTCATGGAGTAGGAACTCTGAGTTATAATAGATATAGTGAAATTGTTGCCCCTAAGGGCCAGTTGCTACTAATCTACAAGTAAAGCACTCTGAGGTTACCCTTTCCCCATATCTTCACCAGCACTAGATATTATCAAATTTAAATACTGCCAACCCCAGAAATTAGAACTAGGCACCACAGTATAGTATACTTCTTTGTGTATTAATGAGACTGAGTAACCTATATGTTTATTGATCATTTATATTTCCTCTTTTAAAAACTGTTTATGTTCTTTAACCATTTTTTAATTGGATTTTCTCTTATTGATTTATAAGCATTTCTTATATTCTTTCCACTAATCCTTTGCTACATGTTGCAAAAATCTCCCCCCTCCCAACCCCCTTCACCAGTATATTAACATTTTTATGGTATTCTTTGTTGTAAAATATCTTTTGTTTTGATGTAATGAAATGCATCATGTTTTCCTATATAGTAATGTTGGGGGCTGATTTGAAAACTGCCTTTATCACCCTGTAATAAGTAAGTCATCCTTCACCCAAGTTCACCTAAAATAATTTATACATATTGTTTCTAATAATTTAAAAATTTTATGCTCTACATTTAGGTCTTAAATCCACCTGGATTGGGCAGAAGGTAGAGAGGCATAAGTGGGTGTGACTGATAAGAAATGGTGATTTTCATTTCTTTCACATGGATAGCCAATTGTTCCAACTCCATTTATTGACTTATCTGCCCTTTTCCCACTGATTTGAAACACACCCCTACCGTATACCATACACCAGATGCCTTACCTCCACCTCTACCATATACAGTAGACTCATATGCTACTGATCTATATTTTTTATTTATTCCTATATCAATACCATGCTGCTTTAATTAGTTTAGTTTTATATCTTGAAGCAAATCTTTACCTATTTTTCATCGCTTTGGTACTTTTTTAAATTGCCTTGGTAATTCTTAAACATTTACTTTTCTGTGTGAATTTCACAGTCAGTTTGTGAAAAATCAGGTTGGAATTTTTATCAAAATCACTTTAAATTTACAGATTAGTTTGGGGAACACCACATCGCCATTTCCAAAGACTTGTGAAAATGAGACAAAGTAAAATAGAAGTTCAAAGATGTAAAATTTCAAGCTAGAGAGGGCTAGTTCTAACACCTTTAAAAGATGCAGACTACTTAACATTTTTTTTCTGTGCCTTTTATTTTCGGTTTAAATTTTCTTAATTGAAATATAGTTAATATACAATATTTTATTGGTTTCAGATGAACAGTATAGTGATTCCAATTCTATACATTACTAAATGCTCACTACGGTAAGTAGTTACATTCTGTCACCATACAAAGATGTTACAATATTATTGGTTACATTCCCTGTGATATACTTACATCCCTGTGACTAATTTATATAGTTTTAAAATACAAAATTTTTACCTCTTTATCCCCTTCACCTGTTTCACACCCTCCCACTCCTACCCCATCCCTCATGTAACCAGAGATACATAACATTTTTTTGAAAGTGGAGGAAAAAAGCCCAGTCATGCATTCAGCTAAGAGTTTTTGAATCCCTACTCTATGCCCAAGACATATTTGAGTCTATGCATTCAAGACATATCATTGGAAAAGCAAAGACAGCTTCTGATTTTATGGACTTTGCATTTGACTGGGGCAGACGAAAGACAACTAAACAAATACAAAAACAAGAGCACTGCTGATCATCATGATGCCATGGAGAAGGTAAGCACAGGTGTGGCTGGGCACCCTGGACAGCCTCTCTGAGTCTGACTGGAGCTACCAGCTGGAGGGTGAGGAGCAGGGACAAGCCTGAGGGCCAAAGGCCTGGGTCCCCCAGAAGGCAGCATGGAGATGGGGCCAGAGGATCAGGGACTGTAGGCCACAGTACGAAGTCTGGATTTTATTTTACTTGTGATGAGAAGCCAGGGGAGGGTGAGATAAGGGAAGAACCATGTATTGGAGCAGATTCTCAACAGTTACAAATTTGAAAGTGGGTATCTTCTAGAACTGTCATTTGCCCTGTGTTTTTAAAAAAACTTTTACTATCTTTGTAGTGTTTTTCCTGTTGCAACCCTCTCCTTCCTTTTCAGTCTCAATCTCTTGTAGGGACATAAACCCAGGTTAGCAACAGATTATTGCCTTTCTGGAGTAAACTGGTAGATAAACTCAGTTCTCTTCCTTTTGACAGCTGGTGGAAGCTTTGCCATACTCTTTAGCTGAGGGGGAAAATAAATAGAGTGACTAAAGATTTTATTTTCCTTCCTCTTGGCTGTGAAATAAATTCAGGCTTTAATGTGACAAAAGTAGAGCTAAATCAGTAGGACCGTCATCAGCTTGGGGGCCCTGGGTTACTCCCTCTGGCTACAGGGAGGCACTCCAGGATCCCCTGCTCCAGTTCTGAAGGTATCAATCAGTGTAAACAAAGTACCCATGGATATAATTTATTTTATTCAGCTTATCAGAAGCCTTGGCCAGGCTTCATAACAACTGGTAATAAAAATATTCAGTTACTCTAGGTGGGATTAAGTGTAATGTTTTGTTATGGATCAGAATCTGATTTAGAAACAGGAAGCAAAGGGTAAGACAAGCTGTGGGTAGAAACACACAAACAACAAAATCCCCATTACCTGTCATTGGGAGTGGTCTTTGAAAAGCCACTTTTGCTAACTATATGAAGGTCACAGTAGATCTTCAGCTTTGCAAAGGGCAATGTTAAGAACTCTAGAATCTGACAGATCTGTCTTTTAGCACATTATAACCCACAAGCCTCATTTTTCTGATCTGTAAAATGGAAATAATCACACCGCTTCATGGATGATGAGGCTAAATGCGGCAGTGCATTTTAGCTTAGCGCCTGGGGTTCCTCTGATAAAGCTGTTGATCTTATTTTGGAGAGAAAAATACCAATCTGATAGCACAAACTACAGAAAATCCCAGTGAAACTGTATGTTAAGCCTGAAGAATATATGGAATACATGTTTCAAAACACATACCATCTTCATGCAAATTCTGGGCTTTTTCCAGCAACATGTATCTCATTTGGTGGTACCACCTTCACTCTGTGGGTCTGAGTTTGAGACCCTCAGAGGCTCAGATCCACCCTCCTCACCCCCACCCCACCACATCCATTCACCTCTAAATACTGATCACATTTAATCTCTGTTTTCCAGCCCTATTTCCAACCTCAAAAGAGTTTGACAGATTTTCTCTGAAAAGGGTCAAATGGTAAATATTTGTTGCTTTGTCAGTCATACAGTCTCTGTCACAACTACTTAACCCTGCAATTCTAGCACAAAAGCAGACATGGACAATTCCATAAGAGAATGGGTGTGGCTGTGTTCTAATAAAACTTTATTTACAAAAACAAGTGGAGGGCCAGATTTTACCCACTGGATAAAGTTAGTTAGCTGACTCCTGATTTAGATCCCCATGATGTCTTGGGGATTAGGAATTTGGCCCTCAGATCTCCCTGGAAGCCAGATCTAATCTTGTCACTCCCAATTTGAAACCTTTCAATAGCTTCTCATTAGTTTTGCAAGGGTGGTCTTGGACTGCATCATTGAAATCACTTGAGTTGACGTTTAAAATGCAGACTTCCAGGCTGCTCTCCAGAGTCACTAAAGCAGCATCTCTGAGGGATGGCCCGGGTGGCTGGATGTTAACAAGCCTCCCTTAGAATTTTAATGCAGCCCTTCTCAAAGGCAGTTCCCCCGTATGCTTTTGGGACATCTGCCAGCAGTAAAGCATAGTAGAGTATGTTGGGGGTAGGAGGAGAACATCATAGAGAAGCTGACAGCTGAGTAAAGGTCTGAAGGAGGAAGCCACGCTGAACATTTCTCTGAGAGGAGTGTTTCAGGCAGAGAGAACAGCGCATTGAAAGCCCTTCGGCTGGCTGGCTGGCTGGTGTGGAGAGCGGAGAAGTGAGGGACGGAATGAGGCCAGAGAGGAAGGGGGCCAGAACAGATGGAGCAGGGCCTTGGAGACCGTTGAGAGATTTGGCTTTTAGTCAGAACAAAATGGGAGCTTTTGGAGAACTCGGAGCAGGTCAAATTATGCAAGTTATTCCAGGAATTTAGGCATCTCCTCCGCCTTCCTCACACTCAGCCTGAGCATTTCTCTCTCTTCTCCGGTGGGCTGCATGTTCCCTGAGGATCCCTGCTCTGTCTTACCTGCCTTTGTCCTCAGCACCCAGCGGTGGCCAGGACCTCAGGGTTGCTCAACAAACACTAATGAATATAAAAATGGCTTTGTCTTCCTCTGGGGCTGGATTCTGATTTTAGTTTGGTAGAAACTTCTTGAGAAAAAAATACACTCTTTTTCAAATAAACATAAACAAAAAAAATTCACTTTCCTATGAGCAGCTTAATAAATGACATTACCTTAAAAAAAAATCCCATCATCAAAAACACTTTACCAGAGGACCAGTAATTTCCTGTGTGACCATAAATAAATCTGAATAAACAAATCAGTATTTTCCAGATGCAATTCTGTGGCATTAGAAAAGCAAATCCCTCTTTTCTGTATCTGGTCACCAGGGACTTTGACAATTCTCTGTTCCGCTCTTTTCCAGCCGGCCTCCCCTGCTGGAGCATCTCCTCCCTGTGGGGATCACCCGGGCAGGGTTTTCCTCTGCCCCATCTGAGGAAGGGTTTATAAGCACTGTTTCCATCCACCCCTGAGTGGCTTCCCTGCCTGGCCCCCCACGGCCGCCTCTGCGCGCAGCGCCCACAGCTTTCTTCCCCTCAGAGTAGGGAACCTGGCCACCCCCAGGGCTGGGAACCCCAGGAGTGGAAACGCGCCCGTCCGTGGGGGCCACCAGGAACCCCACCCTCCATAAGGGAAGTGAGCTGGATGCCTGACGACCTCTCACAGGAGAGACTTGAAGGACGAAGAATGTTGCCGCCAAAGAAATCACATTATTTTATTTAACGTATATTTGCATGTGCGTGTGTGTTTCTAAGTTGTAAGCGTGTGGCCCGCACGTGCTTTTGCTCCCACCAGGAGCTTTCTGTTCCTAATATCTGTATTTGTGAGAGGATGTTTATTAGTTCCTCCTGCTCTGAGTCTGAGAAGTCATTTCCCTTTGGGTCAGAAGAGCTAACTAAGAGTCTCCATGCAGGAGGAGTCTGTGACGCCCTCCCCCTAGACGGGCAGGTCTGCAATGCACTGTAACAACCCCAAGCACACTCCCCCCACCCCGGGCAGGGGCTGTCACTGCTTTTTGTTTCTGTGGTTGGCCCAGTGCCCAGCATGGCGCCTGTCAGGTGGAAGGGGTGCACCATCAGTATTTGTTCAAGGCAGTGGTGTGAGATGTTGCATAATTTTTAAGATATTAATCTGTGTGCTCCCCAGTATTTCCTTCTATCCCAAAAGCTTTGCTGTGCCTCGTAAAGGCAGCCATGAGGGGCACGCATTGCCTCAGGGAAGGAATGATTGGAAAGATGGGGATCCTGAGGGAACTCAGAACAGAAAGCATTGATTTGGATAAATTCCCTGTGATTAGATTTCCTATTGGTGGAGAGTAAGTGGGGAAGCAAGGAGGGTAAGGATGAGTGCCCTCCCTCCCTCCCCGGTCACTCCTATAAACCACTTCCCACGTTAGAGAGCTGACATCCAAGGTGTGAGTGGTGTGAGATGTCTGGGGGACCTAAGAGACATGAGACCTGAGACCAGGCACCTGGCTGAGCCCAGAAAGAATTGGGTACCAAGACCCAGAGCAGACATAGCGGTGATGCCCTCAGCTTGGAGATGAAGAATGTTCCTCGTGAGCCTGAGGGCAGTCCCGAGTGGGGGGCAGCATGCCTCTGTGGGCCCAGCAGCAGAACGTCCTTAGGGCAGTATGCAACATCCCCATAGCTAGCAACCACTCTATCAGCTGCCTGCCTACTGCTGAGAGTAACATAGTGCCTGGCACAAGGCAGGCATTCAATGCATATATGTAAAATTAATTTATAGAGGTACTCAATGATTATTTCCAGATTTGACACTGCTTGAGTACATTTTAACCCTCTTATGTTTGTTACTTATTTACAAAGCAGAGACATTCTAACACCCTCACTAGAGACAAAGGGGAAAGCTCATCAATTGGTTATCGCCCATGTACCGTGCTAGGCACGATGTAGCGGTGGCACTGACACATGCTCCCTGAAGCTAAATAGTTACTGTTTGGGAGTACAAATTGCAGTGAGTAAAAGGAGAAAATTAAAAAAATAAGGATGTAAGAGCAAGATGAGACTGACCATCTTTGCCAGAGGAATGGAGAGAGGGAGAGGGGATATTGAGTAGGATTGAAATAAGAGGGGTGGAGTGGAGAGGGAAAGGGAGAGGAGAGAAGGGAAAGTATGGTTGGAGAAGGGAACCAGACATACAAAGAAGTGGAACAGGAATGGGCATGATGTGTTCCAGTTACAATAGACTGTCATATAAATGGTCAGAGTGCAGAGTTAATGTCAAGATCATTAGACTGGGGAGAGGGGCCAGCCAAATTGTTACAGTTCTTAATGCCAAGCTAAAGAGTCTGAACTTAGCATGAAAACAGGACCAATTACCTAATTTGCAGGGCCCAGTGGGAGATGAAAATTCAGGTTTCCTTGTTCAAAAAGTATTAGGAGTTTCAAGACAGCACAGCAGAGCACTGAAACGGGTGCAGGGCCCTCCTGAAGGCGGCGCCCTGTATGACTGCCCAGCTGGTATGCCCATGGGCCCACACTGTGCAAGCACTGAGAATGCAGGGAGCGATTCTGAGCAGGAAAATGCCGGCTTAGGATGGCATATTAGAAAGACTAGCTGTCAGGGGCCTCCTGGATGGGTTGGAACAGGCAGTGGCAGAGGATACCTATTAGGAAATCACTGGACATGTCAAGAATGTGCTGAAAGGGATACAGATTTGGTTGGAGGTTGCAGGCATGGGAAGAGCCTAGCGTGAAACATCTGTGGGCTGAGAGTGGGAAGAGGCCAGCCCTCCATGATGACGCCACTGCTTGAGCCTGGGACTTGGAGAAAGATGGACTCATCCTGAGAAAGGGGACGTGTGGAAAAGGAGGCTGGCTTTGGGAGGCTGGTAAGGAGTAAGCAGTCTTACTCAAGCTGTGTGAGATAAGGCCAGGCCCTCTAAGGAGAAATGCCCAGCTGGCAGTTGAAAATGAGGAAGAAAGTTTGGAAATGTAGATCTGAAAGAAGTGAAATGTGCTGTGTAACTGTTGGAGCCATATATGCAATTTCTTAGGAATTAAGTGGATAGATAAGTAGGGTGCTAAAAAACACATGAGCACTTCATCGTATTTTCTACCATCAATTAAAGGACTTGGGCAATTAGCAGTGATGTTGGACCCAGCAGCCTGGTGGAAGGGTTTTCCAACTGCTGTTTCCACAAGGTAGTTATACAGAACAACAAATCTGTTTTGATCTTGCAGCGCTAAAATGTGGTTTAAAAAAAAAAAAGCTGAAATACTGGTAAAAAGTTACCAGCATTAACTGCCACAGGGCTCTGGTGGCAGATTTGCATGCCCCTTAACTCACTTTTTAATGATCCATTTATTTTTCAGGCAATTCTTTCAGGAATTTGAAAGTTAAAGCAGGGGTTACATGGAGAACTAACAGGAAATGTCTCATCTTTCCAAGTTTATTGTTGAGAGTGGCCAGATGTCATTTGTTTGTGAGTGGGAAATGGGACATTAGATCACAGAATGTGAAATTTAAAACTCCATCTTAAAAAAAAAGTGGGGGAATGGAGAGGAGAAACACACAGAGGGAAGCCACTTTTCCTCCGTGAGTGATGTTAACAGTGCAGTGAAGCAGTGCTCACTGGCAAGACGCTAATATGAGAACATGTTTTACTGTCTGCAGGCATCACTCTCTTCGAGGTCTGTGTGCAAACAGCTGGTCTCCGCCTGGCTGGGCCAGGGTGTTTGGGAGCTCTCTGTGGATCTGCTGTAATTATAGACCCCATGAAGGGCCAGGAATGGAGGCCAATGTTCTTATTGGTCATCATGCCCCAGAATAAAGAATGAGAAAGGAATTTACAAAGAGTCCTTCACTTTAGCACTTACAAAAGCAATTATACTGATTTTTAAAATTATATTTTCAGCCTCTGTGGCTTAAACTCTGGGTCAAACACTTCCAGCCTGTCAGGGCTGGCTGGCTCAGATCTGGCCTCCTTGTCTCTAATTGCTCACTGTCCCGGAAATACCCTCTTCCTCCCTTGCTGTCGCTACAGTGGGCTTTGGCAGGCTCGCTTTCTGGCCAGGTGTTTGCTCCAGCTGTTGCCATGGCAACAATGTTCAACTGTGGTTCTAAGGGGCTTGGGACTGACAGGCAGAGGGGGCCTGAGTTCCTGCCTCCAGACCACGATTTGCTGATCCATCTGTCTTCCTCAGAGAGAGAGAGAACACAGAGAGCACCATACCCGATTCCACTTCCTTGGAAGATGACAGGCTCCAGGCCAGACAAACAGATGTAAACTTGGAATCAGTTATTGGATCACTGGGCCAAACATAGGACGCTTAGCTGAATGGAAGGATATAGAGCAAAGGGATCTAAGAGCAGCTCCAAGGCTCAGGACTTTTTGGCCAGTTTTGCAAAGGAAAAGGAAAAGATAGCCCCTACCTACTGGTGGGTTTTCAAGAGCGACAGAGAAGATTGTGTTCCACTCCACCACTCTCCTCCAGTCGGAGTTATTTAGCAGTTTTTCTTCGTTGGTTCCTCCCTAACATCCTGAAATTCCCCCTTTAGTCTCTTTTTCAGGTTAAATTACTTCAGGTTAAGGCTTCATTTAGGCACACACTGAACTGCAGAAGCGAGCTCATTGGCAGGGCTCATTTCCACCGTGGCTACTGGGGCACACCCTGACATAGTGCCCGAGGGATGGGAAACACAAGAGGTATGCTTTTTGTTTAATTGCAGCCAGAATTTTTTTTACCAGTTTAACCATTTTCAAGTGTGCATTCACAGTAAGAATAGAAAAGGAAACAAAGCAGAAACAACAAAACAGACAAGACCATTCACAGTGTCGTGCAGCCATCACTCCACATTTTCCAGAGCTTTTTCATCTTTCAAACAGGAGCTCTCTACCCATTAAACAATAGCTCCCCATTCCCACTTCTCCCAGTCCCTGGTAAACTCTAGTGTATCTTTTGTCTCTGTGAATTTTCCTATTCTGGGTACCAACAAATAAGTTTTTAAAAACAACTTTGCTGCTTTAAGAAAATAATACGTGGTTTTTTTATACATGCTCAAGGAACATGGACAAATACATGGGCAAATAAGCAAAGGCTAATTACACCATAACATGCCATGGTCAACATCTGTGGAACATCAGCCCAGGTACTTTTGTATGCATACAGGCTTCTAGAACCATAGGAAGAAAACTGCACACTCACTGATGTACAGAAATGCCAGATCACTATGTTGTACATCGAAACTAATATAACATTATGTCAACTACACTTCAATAATTTTTCTCTTTAAAAATGAAAAAACACTCAGGTAAACTTTACAAAAATGAGATTAGCTCATACATGGGTGCTGTAAGTTATAAATTCAGTTTTTCTTAAATTTCACAGAAGGAAAAGTAATTGAGGGTATTGCCAAACTTTGGATAAGCGATTGTTCACAACAAAAGTATTAACTCTGAAAACTTCCTCTTCATTAGTGAGCACAAGGAAGACTCCTTATGATGTGTTGATCATGCTACTCAATTTTGGCTGTAGCAAGGGGAACCCTCTGATGAGATGGCAGGGGAAGTGCATGGACTTCCTCTGACTCCTGCTTCCCCTCAGCCCCAGTTCTAAATCCCAGTTGTTGACAGTAAATTGTTGCTTGTACCTCATCAGCATGATGATATTTGCCTTCAGAACAGGCAAGCTGTGGTGGGTGAGGTGAAGGGAAAGCAAGGGGACTCAGGAGGCCTGTGACTGAGGCAGATGGCTTCATGCCTGGGGCCACATGCTAGGGGCCTTCATTATCAGAGCAGAATAAGGTACTCAGGAGGACAGCAACTCTTTTGAAAGTTTACCATGCTGCAAGCATTATGCTAATCAGTTAACTTCCATGTATCAAGTTTCTTGATCTTTGCATCCAACCTATGATCCATGCTTTTGGCTAGATATTGTTTTTGCTATAATTAGTTTTGCCATGTAGATATGGAACAGAGGCTTCAGGACAGTACTTGCTTGAGGTTGCAAAGGTCTAAGACGTGGAGCCCAGGCAGGGTGACTGCAGATCTCACACTCTTCTCTCTTCAACTCAGCAGGTGAACCTGCACTGTGTCTACAACTTCAACAAGGGGGCTTTTTCCAGCAGGGAACCCCGAGAGTGAGAGAGATGGTAGAGGGGGTAGTCAAGCCTTTATGTCGACATGGTGCCTTACCATGATTTATCTAGCTTGCTCTTCTCCATAGTACCCTCATTGTGGGAGAGGGTGGGAGGTGACTTGACCCCCACAAGGAGCAGGAGTTGGGAGTCAGTTCTGGGTCATAGGCTCCAGCACCAGCCTCTTTCGACTCTGCCCCCTTACTCAGCCCAGTGTTCTCTCATCTGGATGATGGTACCTGGCCCATTGTGTGTGGGGGGGAGTGTGGGGGAGGTCTTTTAAAAACAAAATTCTTTGAATTAACTTCTTCTGTTAGGTGCCATATAAAGAAAATTTAAGGACTTTGTATTAGTTTCTTTAGGCTGCTGGTAACAATTGCTGCAGGCTGGGTGGTTTAAAACAATAGAAATATATTCCCTCATAGTTCTGGAGGCCAAAAGTCCAAAATCAGGGTATTGGCAGACTGTGCTCTGTTGAAGGCTATAGGTGCTTCTTTGCATCTTGGAGCTTGGGGTGGCCGCCAGTGGTCCTTTGTGTTTCTTGGCTCACAGATGCATTGCTCCAACCTCTGCCTCCATTTTCATGGCCCTCTCTTCTCTTACAAGATCACTTGTCATTGGATTTATGGTCCTCCCCAAATCCAGGATGATCTCATTTCAAGATCAGTAATTTAATAACATCTGCAAAGATTCTTTTTCTTAATAGAGTCACAGTCACATGTTCCAGGTGGCCTTATCTCTGGTGGGAGGTAGGGGGTGGCATTCAACTCATAGGCTTCGTGGTGAACAACTGGCTCTTGACTCTGGAAACCGTACTCCCCCATTTGGCGCTCTGAGCCCATCAGTGACAGTGGACAGAGCAGTTACTCTCTGGTTAAATTTCACGCCTGTCTTGAATAGGAATCTACAGGAGGCACCCTTGTGTTGGAGCTGGGCTCTATCCCCAGAGTCATAAACCCACCCACAACTGTAATTGTCCCTACATTTCACTATTAGATAGAATTTCTCTTTGGGGTGCTAGAAATGCACATCCTCACTTCGTTTCTGACTAGAAAGCAGAAGAAAAGCAGCAAAGCTCAAACCCCACAAGGCTGTGTTACAAGTCTACGTATATAATGCTCTCCTGTATATCATATGAACACCCACAAAGGAGTTTTGTTGAATGTTTTGAATTGTCCCCGAGATTATAGGACATATTATGGGGTTGGAACATCTGATGAATTATTTTTGGAAAATAAACTGAGGCTAGTTCAGACAGTCCGTTTAAGCCTGTGTCCCTTTGTCTGAATTGGTACCTTTCACTGAGGACATGGTGGTCTGAGGCCTGAGGTCTCCAGCCTCCCAGGAAGCGGATGCCAGTGGAGAGATTCTGGTTTTACTCTGTCCAAGAGACCATGGATTCTCTGCCATCCTAATCCCTAAAATTCTCCTTTTCTCTCCTTTCCTTTTAGTCCATCTCATGCCAAATTTAAAGAGACTTAAAATGGATTCCTTTTCTTTTTCTTCTTTCTTTGGTCCAAAGATCTTTCCCAGGAGGAAGCCTCCTTCCTAATCATCCTGTCTGACTCAGAGCTCATCCTGTCCTTGAATTCTCACCCTAAGCCTCAAAACAAGCCTTCCTCTGAAATCCCAAGGGTTTCATTGCTCTACTGCTCCTCATTGCTGAGGCTGGAAGACAGATGCTGCAATGTCTTGCCTCCCCGTATCTCCCATCTGTGTCCAGGACCGGTTAGACTAGATGTGAAGTCAAGGTTGCTCATATCACACTGGAAGCCCCTGGTGTTCCTGGAACCCCCTAGGTCAGCAGGAAGACAGTTTCTCAGAATTCAATAGCTTTATAAATTTAATTCACTTTAGAGTAGTTGTCTTCCATTGATCTTCATTTATCCTCAAAACTGGTTGTAAGTCCCCAGCTTTATTCTTTTAAAATAGACCCCTGTTGCTTTTATTATTTAGACCCCATTTCTGTTTCAGAAAAAATGTACAGCTTCACATCCTCTGCCTCCTGCTTCCCATTTTTATCTGTGACTAATGCTATAATCAGAGAATCTCAGTGTGATAGGGCCTACCAGTCATGCACTGTTCCTTCATGGCACCCTCCTGCTAGGAAATGAAGAAGAATCCTCTAATATTCAGGGTGCTCAGGACACCCCCCATTCAGCCTTAGTCACCATTGAGTTCGAGAACTTTCCTCAGTGGTCCCTGCCAGTAGCTCACACTGGAACACCCAAGTCAGGCACTGTTCACCTGCTTTTACATGAGTCTTTTCAAAAATTGAGATATAATTGATATATAACATGATACTAGTTTCAGGTGTATAATATAATGATTCAATAAATGTATATATTGTGAAATAATCACCACCATAAGTCTAGTTAACATCCATCAACACACTTTTTTTTGTGATGAGAATTTTTAAGATTTACTTTCTTAGCAAATTTCAAATCTACCATACAGTCTTATTAATAATAGTCACCATGCTATACATTACATATCCCAGGCTTATTCGTTTTAAAACTGGAAGTTTATACATTTGACTGCCTTCACCCACCCCTACCACCCTCCTCTCCCTCTACTGCCTCTGGCAACCATCAGTCTGTTCTCTGTTATCTATGAGTTCAAGAGTTTTTGTTTGTTTGTTTTTAGATTCCACATATCAGCAAGATCATATGGTACTTGTCTCTCTCTGTTGGACTTATTTCACTTAGTATAAAATGTCCTCAGGTTCTATTTGCATTGTTGCAAAGGATTTCCTTCTTTTTTATGGCTGAATAATATTCCATTATATACATGTAATATATTGCATTTTCTTTATCTATTCACCCATCAGTGGACACTTAGGTTGGTGGGATGTCTTGGCTGTTGTAAGTAATGCTGCAGTGAACATGGGGATGCAGATATCTTTTTGAGTTAGTATTTTTGTTTCTTTGGATAAATACCCACAAGTGGAATGACTAGATCATATGATAATTATGTTTTTAATTTTTTGAGGAAACTCCATACTGCTTTCCATTGTGGCTGCACCAATTTACATTCCCACAAACAGTGCACAAAGGTTCCCTTTTCTCCTCACCATTGCCAACACTTGTTATTTCTTTGCCTTTTTGGTAATAGTCTAACAGGTGTAAGGCACTATCTTGTTATGTTTTTTATTTGCATTTCCCTGATTAATGATGTTGAGCACCTTTTAATGTATCTGTTGGTTATCTGTATGTTTTCTTAGGAAAAATGTCCATTCAGATTCTTTGCCCATTTTTTTAAAAACCAGAATCCCATGTATAAGGAAGGGCCCAAGCACTACTTTTACCCATATTTTACTTAGGAGGAAACTGAGGGTTCAAGTAACTTGATTAGCCCAAGGTGTCCCAGTGGGTGGGTGGTAGAAACAAGATTTGAAACCAGTTGTTTTTTAATCAAAAATATTTTATTGTTTATGTGAGGATCATTATTTTATACCTTGCATAAATGTATGTGTTTGCACAATGTATTTCATCATGAAAATATTGAGTCTTTTCCTGTCACCCAGACGTTATATCCTACATCCACCTCTGTCAGTTTACCATGTCCCCAGTTTAAACCAGCTCTTCTGTCCTTAAGTTGACTGTTCCAAAGGACACATTTTCCCATAAATCCTGGGGCAGTGCCCATTTGGTCTGCTTGAATCATATTGATGAAGCTCACTTCTCCCCAAACATCTTTTGCACCCACTGCTCTCTAGTCTGAGATCCTTCTGCCAGCCCTGCCTCTGCCAGACTCCCAGCCTGCAGGGTGTCCTCCATTGGGTGGGGTCCATTCACTCCCAGCACCTGGCCTGGAGCAGGTGCTCACAAACTGCATGTTGAAAGAATGGATGAATTTTTTCCAGGTAAGGCACTTTTCCCAGAAAATCCCAGTTAAAATGCAAATGTGTTGCCTGGCAGAGATGCCTGGAATTTGTTTGTTGGTTCCCTCCCAGACAGCAAGGTTTTGAAGGATGACTTGGTGGGACTAGAGGATAAATGGAGGAAAACCCTTGAGTTTAGGGAAATGCCCAAGGAGGAGTGGCCTAAACACTGCAGAAGAGAGGGTCCCTATCCCAGGGCTGGAATAGGCTCCATCCTCTTCAGTTTTGCCCTGGGCTGGCTGGTTCTCAGGGCACAGTGAGAATGACAACCTCTGCAGACTGTGTGTGAGACTCACTGGCGGGTTCTTCCCAGTCCTGGAAAAGGGCAAAGAGTTCAGGTTTCCCCAAAAGCCCCGGGAATAAGCATTGTTACCAACTGGTCCTCTCCTATTAAGTCAGATGTCTCTTTTTCTTTCAGAACAGCAAATCAGGAAAAGAGAGGCAGTTATGGGACCCATCTCTTACCCCCACCCCAAGTCCATCGGGCACCCCTTCTCTGCCCCCTCCTGCAGGCAACTTTGTCCCAGACCTTTCTTTATGCATTGACACACACCAGTATGTATTGTAAATGAAAATTGGATCACATTCTACATAATGGTTCTGTGGCTTATCTTTTCCATTTAAACATACTAGACGTCTTTCACTGTCAGTTCACATAGATCTGCTGTACTCTTTGGAAAATAGTTTCACTGAATTTCATCATTCAACATACCAGACATACCACAATATCCTAAACCCTCTCCCACTCACGAACACCGCTGCTGTCTCCAGCTTCTTGCTGCTGCCAATGGTAATACGGTGGACATTTTCGCATAGGGAGCAGACTCATTTTTAAGAGATTCTGTGAACTGCTGTGCTTTCTTACCATGGCTTTTTCTTAGGAAAGGACAAAACACGGGCATTTCTCCCGGGCTGAAGGGCTCAGCTTTAGAGACCCATGCCGGGCAGTGAATGACTCGTTCCGCCAGGGATTCTGAGCCAACCTCAACGGAATGACTGTATAGAAGTGCGAATCCAGACCCCACGTGGTCGCTGCTCCGGCTGGCCTCTCACCTCTCATTCCGGGGAATGGAGGCACCCTGCATCATTTTCTGTAATGCCAGAGGAAATCCCCAGATAAGACGGACACCCCATGCCTCACGGAAGACACTCCCCCACTCCCACGGAGATAAACGGATGAATGCTTTCTTAATCACAGTTCACAGTTCTCCATGGCCCTCCCTGGCTGCCAAAAACCTCTCAGCTCATTGTTCTGCTACCACAGCCAGACACAGCACTTCCTAGAAAATCGTCATTCCATTTACTGTTTATTCTTGGGATGGGTTATTGGTTCCCATAAACTCTCATTGACTTAAAGGAAGTTTTTCAGTAAATCTCATGGGATGTCTACATGAAAGGGAAAAGATGTTCTTTATTTTGTGTTTTCTATTTTGATTTTAATGCACCGGAGAGAAGGAAACCATAGTCTCATTTTTAGATAGTGATAAAAGCAAGCAACAGACAATTCTAGCTAGAGAACCCAATACTGTTTTACAATCATCTTTAACTTGCTAAAAAAATCAGTGTACTGGCTGGGAGGTGAAGAGGGTAGGGGGACTCTTTGCACATTACACATTCGAGTACATGAGTTTCTCATACTGTCTTTTAGTCTTCGATTTTTGCCACATCTGTGAACCAGTTGTACCATTAGTTCCTTATTATTTTTAATGACTTTTTAAAACAGAGCTTAAAACATATCTTTATCCTAATTAAAATCTTAAATAATAGGTTTGGTATGTTACCTGTATTTTTTCTAAAGCATATTAAAATAAAAAATATTGAATATCACCTAACGTGCTCTGGAGGCTTGAACAGTGGCCCACTTTGATAAACACTGGACTTGACTGGGTCTCAGATTCCAGCCTTCTAATGGCATATCTTCTAACGGGTTGAATACCATTCTGACGCAGAAACATTGCCATGTGCCTTTGCATTTTTTGTGCACTTAATGTGCCATAGCTTCAGAAACTGGGGGTTGGTTCGGATAGAGAAATTACCTACTTTTGAAAGGCAGGGCAGTCTTGGAAATTGCACAAGCTTTGGAAGGAGGCCTAGGTACAAATCTTAGTGACATTAGACAAGGCTCCTCATTTGCAAAGGGAGCATTTAAGAGCCACTTTATAAAGTGAAGCAAAGATTAAATGAGATAATAAACACAAAGTGCCTGGCTGAGGGAAGGTGGCCAGTGTGACCTTCAGTGCAAAACTATGTGTGGTAATCAAGTGCAGACACACTCAAGCCAATGGCAGGGTAGACCCTCCTGCCTCAGCAGGGCTTTCTCAAGATTAAATGAAAAATCAACAGCCTTTGAAAGAGGATTCAAGTAATGGGAGGGTCAAGCTCCCTAAGACTTAAGATAAGAAAATGGAATACAACTGTGAAGCCATTAGGAGGTGCTTGGGAGGCATCCTGCCTTTAAGAGTTTCCTTCCATTGTTGGAGAAGCTGCAGGGATTCTCCATAATGTCCAGGGCTTTGACCTTCATGTGAGAACCCACAAATGGTTTAAAGATTAGAAAATAAGGTGATATTATTTCATATTATTGGGCATCTCTCCTGAAGCAGTGAAAACTGAGGTCCCATGTGAAAATCTTTGAATGGGAAAAGGCAGCATAGTGTCTGGTGAAGGACATGGGCCCTAGCCTCAGGGATTGGGTTTGAATCCTGCCTCCATGGAGCACTAGGACTAGAGAACAGCAAATGCAAAGGCCCAGGGGTGGGAGCATGGCTGGGTATCAGGGCACAGCAAAGAGGCTGACATGGCTGGAGTAGACTGAGCACAGGGGACAGATGCAGCATCTGTGTTCTGCACACCCCCAGAAGGTGGCACTCTCAGAGACCATGATGGGAAAGGTGTCCCCCAGGTGTGGGGGAGCTGAGTTGGCAGATGAAAGAGGGAGGATATAGTGTAGGACCTTGAAAACCATTGTAAGGATATTGATGAGGATGCTGAGATGAGAAGATATTTGCTGATCTTTGAGTAGAGGAAGGAAGTGAACAGATTTACTCTATTTTGCCTACTTTATATTAGCCATATCACAGCGTTAGTGTCTATTTCTCTAGGTCTAAAATAGAAGCCATGGCATAGAGGTTTTAATACTGAAATAGCAATGATAGTTATCTGATTTCCTAAAAGGAAAAGGAAATATATTACAGGTTTTCTAGTCCCAAGTTAAAGGATTCATTGAACAATTGGCTACCCCAGCTCTGCTTGCAGTCTGTAAGAAAAGCAGGTGGGGAGCTGAGAGGGTCACAGAGCCTGGCCTCAGAGATATTAAGGCCTGACTGGGCCAAATGAGTGACCTTGGGCCAATGACTTAATCTCTAGGGACCCTCAACTTCTGCAGCTGTACAATGGGGATGACAACGTCTGTCTGCAAGACTGCAGACAGGAGCAAACAGAGCATGTGGGGAAGCACCCCAGGCACCCAGGAGGCCCCACCCCACCCCACATGTGACTGTCCCGTGAGCTGTGTGCCAGGATTAGCAGGTGTCTGAGTGTCATTAAGCTGGGACTTCTCTCCTTGTCTTCTGGGATTAGGGGGCACAGTGAGGAAGTTTTGATGATAAAGGACATTTTTGGTCAGTAGTGCCAGGACACTAGGGAAATGATATGAAATGGCCATTCTAGACTCATGAACACACTGGTGGAGTATGGCAGGTGGTGAGGGGCTCTTGCAAGCTAATGTAAGTTTAAATACAATGATATTTATTGCCTTTTTGAGCAGGGGGTGGCTGAAACAACCAACACTCAGAAAAACTAGGGGTAGTATCAAGCATCACCCCATCCACAAGCCTCCACTGTGTTTTGCTCCTCCGTGCTGGTCCTCCTTAATCTCTGTCATTTGGTGTGGGGTCTGTGCTCCCCCGGCTGTCCAGGGTGTGGTGGGGGACGGGGTGAGGGGCAGGCAGGGCTCCACACCAGCTGCGTAACTACAGCTCTCACAGAAGATGCACTCAGATGTGGTGCTGGGAAAACAACTCTGCTTCCTGCAGAGACTTCAAAAGCCCACACCCTGTCTACTGCTGCACATTTTCGCAGCTGAGGAGAAACTGCTGGAAATCGGAGTTGCCCTTATGTCACTGGGATGAGGCCGACTGTGTTCTCCTGGAGACAACAAGGGAGTTTACTCAGGAAAGGCTGGGTGGGAAGTGATGCAACTTCGGACAAAGGCTCTGGGCTTTTTGAAAAAGGAGGTCAGGTGGGGCCCCTGGGTTCTGAGTTGACTGAACTTTCATCTGCACTTAATGCCAATAGAAAGTTCTAGTTCTAAGAGTAAAGAAAGAGAATAGAGATTCAGAGAAAAGGATGAACAGGGCAAGGAGAGCTGTGTAAAGACACCTGAAATCTTCCTTTCTCCCCCTATCCTACTCTTGTCCATCCAGAAAGAAGAAAGTTTTGTCCTATTGACTCATTTTGGTGTGTCAATTCCCAATTTTATTCAATTCTTCTAGGTTATGGCTACCACCCTAAGGGGAATCCTTGAAAGATGCCTGGATCCATGAAAGGAACCAGGGCTCCTTGGAGAAATAGCTGATGTCTGATTAGGGCAGGAAAAGTTCAAGATGAGCCCACACAATTGGGCCAGAAAGCAGAGAAGCTATCAAAAACTGGCCCAGGAGCCAGCTGTAGAGTCCTACTGGCCAAAGATGAGAAATGTTTAGCATCAAAAAGAATAATGACCGCAATATATTAAAAGGAAGCAAATATATAAAACTGTACTTCATAATGACAAAAAGAGACCCTTTACTGGTCAGCATTAGAGGTGTTTGGGTATCAACTCATTTTCTCTGAAAACTGATAGAAAGAATAAGCATGTTTCCCACTTTCCTGAGTGAACTGTATTTCAGAGCTTGTAGGGACCAAGGGCAGGCCACCCTAAGGTGTGCCATTGTGATACACAGATTCTTTTGAGCTGAACACCATCAAGGCCAAAAAGACTCAGAAAGATACTTTGGCCTCTTTCCTCCATTCCTCTAACTCCAAAAATAGAATTTAGATGGAGGATAGCTATATTATAATGTAAACTAGGGGTGATAGGAAGGAATGTGACAGTCTGTTTAAAGTTCTCTCTGTGCCCCCTGTGTTCCTGTTGCCGACTCAAGGATTTTGTCTATCAGACATTTACTTCGTTCATATGCCTATGAATTACTTCCCTTTGCCTTTGAAGTCTCAGACCCCTATGCCCTTCTTGGTTCAGGATGAACTATATGTAGCTCATTCTCCCTGTCTTTGGAGCCCATGTCAATTGCCTTCTTGTATGTACATAATTAAACTTTGTTTTTCCTCCAGTTTATCTGTCTCTTGTCATCTTGATTCTTAGACCAGCTAGAAGAATCTTGAACGGTAGAGGAAATTTCTTCTCCAACAAGCTGTTAAGGTCAAGTTCATCTTTATGTAAGATTTCTTCCTAATAAATGCAGGAGGAATAACAGAATTAGAAAATCATGATTTTTGCAACTCCTAATAAAATAATAGACTTGGAAACAATCACCTATGGATGCTAAAACTACTTGGTAAAAAAACTATCTGACAGGGAATTTTAAAATAGGAAATCTACAGCAACACCTATAAAGTATTCTTCTCATATAAAAGATTTAAAACTGAATCTAAACAAGCTGTAGATTTGCCGTACCCAATATGGTAACCACACATGGCCCTTGAACACTTGCAATTAGGTGTTCTGAACTGAGATGTGCTTTAAGTTATAATACACACCCAGTTTTGAAGATGTAGTATAAAATAGAATATAAAATATCTCATTTACAATTTTTTATGTTAATCACATTTTGAAATAATACTTTGGCTATTTCACATTAAGTAAAATATATTATTAAAAATAATTTCACCTATTTCTTTTAACTTTTTAAATATGGTTTCTAGAACACATGAAATCACACGTATGGTTTGTATTTTATTTCCATTGGATATTGTTGTTCTAAATCTTACTTAACAGCTTAGAAACTACTGGCAATAGTGAAATTAGTTAATACCAAGAGGAAACAATCGGCCAAGTCCAGAATGTGGGGAAATTCTACTAGACAAATGATTTACTTTCTTCTACAAATAAATGGTTTTAGATCAAATAGGGAGGAGGGATGGCTTTAGATGAAAACAGATATGACAACCAAGTGCAGTGTGTGAACCTTGTTTTACTTCCTGAAAAACCAGTTTTAATAAGACATTTTTGAAACAATCTGGGAAATTTGAACATCGGGGCTGAGTATCAGATCATATTAAGAATTTATTGTTTATTTTGTTAAAAATAATAATGGCATTATGGTTATGTCTTGTAAAAGGTGCTTATCTATTAGGGACAGATACCCCAGTGTTTGTGGGTGAAATCACATGTCCTCTGATTTTTGCCTTAAAAGTGCTCATAGTAAAAAAGTCTCAGAGATAGATGAAACCTGATGGACAAGATGTTGATTATTGTTGAAACTAGGTCATAAGGATGTGGAAGATCATTACATTTTTCTATTTCGTATATGTTTAAAAGTTTTAGAGTTTAACTGTAACTCTATAATATTTATAATTGTGGATAAAATGAAAGTTCCTGTGGCCGGGATTCTCACCTGGCCCTGGTTGGCTAGCTCACTACACACGTGTGGGCAATATGTTGTTATTGACTCTGTATAAAGAGTTCTGCCCAGTGCTCTGGGCGACCTAGTGGCATGGCTGCAAGGCTGCAGGAGAGCAGAACAGAGACTGGAGTGGTGGCAGGGCCGAGGACAGAGGCCCAGAGGCAGAGACTGGCTTGCTGCATGCAGACTCACTCTGAGTGAACGGGATTTTAGTGATTGACCTGCCACCGTAGAAATAAAGTTGGACACCCCAAGAACATTTTACTGTCATTTCTTTGGTCACGTTGAATCCATAGTGAACTTGTCTAGGGCTGAAACCTATTGGCAAGACAATTGGTGACAGTCGGCAGGGTTCATTGGTGACCAAGCAAAGGAACAGGCTGCTGTCATGGAAGGAGTGTTTCAGCAGGCTGCGCCTATGGGCGGGGAGACATTCAAGTGTCCCCTGTGAACCTGAGGTACTGTCAAGGTGTGGAAGACTGAGGTCCACACCAAGAGAAAGAAAATTTGTTGGTGATTGAAATGGCGTCACTATGAAGTGCTGTGAAAATAGTAAAAGATGTCATGGCAGCCCTAGAGGAAGCAGCGCGTGAAGGAGCAGTGTGGGAGCTCTGGCTGCCAGGTGCTGTGGGGCAGGGGAAGGATGTAGTGGAGCCGTCAGCCCCAGAAATGGAGGAGCGGAGGTTTGACTACACAGGTGTGGGCAATATGTTGTTACTGACTCTATATAAAGACAAGCAGAGGTGGGGGTGGAGGCCCTGCTGGTGCCGGAGGCATCAGCCCCTCGTTGGTTGAGACCCCACCTGGTTGAAAGCTGGTGGAAAGCCAGAAGGACTCAGCAACCGCGGGTTCTTCCAGGAGTGGTACAGCCCCCTCCTCAGGTTGTGGAGCACTCCATGCTCTGCTTCTGCCCTCAGGCTCAAGCACAGAAAGAGATGTGGCTTCTTTAAGGAAGAATTTAAAAGGCCCCGTGAAGGTCATGAGGACCTATATCCAGGTTGGTTTGAAAAGGCAGGAGCAGACAGAAATTGGATGACTGGAGCTGTGGCAGCGATTGGGACCAGAGTGGCGGTTCCGGCTTCTGAGGACGAAGCCGAAGGCAGAGACAAAGCAACAGGACCAGCCTGTGTGTCTGCAAGACTCTCTGCTGGAGAGGCTGGAGAAGGTGGGTGTTGTAAGGCCCACCCGTGGTCCTTTTGGTTAACTCCTTTGAGTAGAACGGGTTTGAATACAGCCAGGATGACCACTTGGTGGCAATGGATCTCCTCAGGCTTGAGGGTCACTATAATTTGTTGTAACTTTTGTTATTTGTATATTGCCGTAGCCTCTGTTGTTATTATGGAATTTGGTTACAATGCTCCAGCTTTTTTACACAGGGACCATTGCAGGGGACTGAGGGCACATAGATTGAGAGGAGAGAATCCTGGACGGGTGGAGTGTGGATAAAGTGAAGGTTCCTGTGGCCAGGATTCTCACCTGGCCCTCGTTGGCTGGCACACTACACATGTGTGGGCAATATGTTGCTATTGACTTTATATAAAGAGCTCTGCCCAGTGCTCTGGGCAACAAGATGGCATGGCTGCAAGGCTGCAGGAGAGCAGAGCAGACGCTGGAGTGGTGGCAGTGCTGATGACAGATGCCCGGAGGATGGCTGTGTGGGCAGAGGGGCCCAGAGGCAGAGACTGGTTTGCTGCATGCAAACTTGCTCTGAGTGAATGGGATTTTAGTGACTGACCTGCCACCATGGAAATAAAGTTGGGTATAACTCTTTCACCCCAAGAACATTTTACTGCCATTTCTTTGGTCACATTAAATCCATAGTGAACTTGCCTTGGGCTGAAACCCACTGGGAAGACAATAATATATTTATAAATAATATGCAATACTATATTTAATAATATAGTTATAATTATATGATATATATACATATATTACAAATTAACATGATTTTTTAATGCCACAGAAACATTTTTAAATTTTAATGCCTGGGAAAGGTAAAACACAGATTGGTTTATCAGGTGAAGGAGCATGAAACCCTAGAAGGCGGAGGCCGAAGGGAACAGGAGAGAAGTCTGACAAAACAAGACACCCTCCACTCCTGTGGGTAACAGGTTGTCCCTGGGTTTCCCATGAGGAGCACAGGTGGACCAGGGCCAGCTCTGAGGCACTGGATTCCTAAGGAGGGAGGGGCTCAGCAGGCCTGTGGCCATCTAAAGAAGGCCTGAGACCAGTGAGAGGTCTGCCTGGTCAGCGTCTAGACAGATCTCACAGGTGGGCCCTGTGAGCCAGGGGCTGGCCTGTTATTGGCATATCTGAAGGCACCAGGCCCTAAGTTCATGAGAGGAGATGAATAATCAAAGTTCCAGTTTGTTCATTTACAATGAGGTGTAACCACCATCAAGAATCAGATGTCCATGGCCACTGAGCAGCAGACTGTGGGCAACCAACACCCAGGGGAGGAGGCACATTTAGAAGATGCTGTGCTGGCTTTATCAGGCTGTGGTACTTCCTGATACCTCTGTCACCACCAGAGCAAAAACCACCCATTGGCTTCAGATGACTTTCCTTTTTTGTCCTGAGAGGACAGGGCCAAAAGCAGACAAGTATGCGACTGATTTCACCTGTTGTAGGAGGGCCTGACGGACCATCTAATCCTCCTCCTCTCTTCATACTTTTAATCAGGTTATAGTTGAGCCATCCCATCTCTTTAGAATAACTCTTCATTGTTATATCATTTTATAAATCAGCTCTCAGAGGGCAAACCTATTTCTGTTTCCCTAGTCAGATGGGATCAACCATGTTGCTCCTTCAGGGTCTGGACAAGAATGGTACTAAAAATTGACTACCCGGCTCATGATTTGTGTAGCCTAGCTGGGATAAATAAGGGCTCTGGAGTTGCCCAGGGACTGCATTGCAACTCTGTTTCAGCTGTTGACCACCTGTGTGACATTGAGCAACTAGCCTCTCTAAACCTTGGTTTCTTAAAAATGCATGCCCTTGACATCATTGTGAAAAACTGATTATAGAGAGCACCTGGTACAATGCCTGGCCTCTCTTAGGTGCTTGATAAATGATAACTTTAGTCATTGTGTTATTATTGTTGCAGCTTAGAGTTGGCCCTAACTAAATGAGCTTGACCCCTGGCAACTAAACTAAATGTGAAATCCAGGAAGCTTAGATTTGCTTCATGCTCCCAAATGCCTAACTGGGGCATTTTATGATAGAATTGAAAGTGGGACCAGGCGGTGGAATATAGTAGGCTAATGCCATAAACAAGGTGTATTTGACAAACCCACTCTACTGTATCTCTGCTCTAGTAACTCCATGAGACTGCAGGGGTGGGGAAATGGAGATGGTAACCTCATACAGGTGGTGACTCCGTACACACAGGGTTAGCCTGTATTCCACAGGGTTCTCCTTCCCCACCAGTCTCCTGCACCCATATCTGGCCTAAGACTCCACCCATGCAGTTGTCTTCTGCCTCAGCCGTCTCCTTGGAAGGAGGGTGTTTGTCTCTGATAATGCTTAGTGAATTAACCTCAAAAGGGCATTTGCTTTTGAGCTCACCATAAAGCCTAATTTAGCTCAAAACACCAAAGTTGTAATGATTCGGAGTCAGAATCTCCAAGTGCCTGGCACCTAGTAGGTGCTCAATAACTATTTGTTAAGTGATTAATGGAGGGAATTTCAGACATGGTAGTGAATTGCTAAGAGGCATCCTTTAGGCCTGGGGACTTTCCTGGGACCATTCCAATCACCACACAGAGGGTGATTTCCTGTCTGGTTACTCAGAAGGTCAGCCCTTAGGAAGGGCACCAGACCAGTATGTCTTTAAGGACCAAGTCTGATTCCAGTCTGAGCTGTAGGAGCCTTCTCCCTTCACAGGGCTTTAGATCAATTAAACTTACCTTCAGTGGATGGGTTCCCAGTGGGAGTGACAGAAAGCTTACCACTGTAGTCATTTAAGCTTTGACTGCCCAGGCCTGAAAAAATGCCCTTGGGACTGATCCTGAAGTGCCTGAGGATAAGTTAAATGGCTTAATAGATCCTGGCAGCTTCAGAAAGGACTAATGGCTCAGCATTAATTGGGTACAGAGAGTGAAGATGAATCTCTGAAAAGGTAGCTCAGATTTGCCCGTTCAAAACATTACATCAGTTGGCTCCAAACCGGTGCTGATTATTAACAAAGTATGAATGCTCCATATTAGCCTCAGCCTTCATCTCCCAATCCTCTTGTTCATCTCCTCAGCAAACATAGAGTACCTACTATGTGCCAGGCATTGTGCCAGGGGCTACAGAGATACATGATGTTAGTCCCTGTCCCATTAAATCTTCTGAAGGCAGAGGATGACAGAAGCAATGAGACCGGTGTCTTGTTAGAGGCAGATCCTAGAAAGGAGCAAGAAAGAGGAGGCATGACTGCATGGGGTGGTGGATGGTAACCAGACTTCCCGGCTGCAGTTGTATGGGGACTGGGGGAATGAGCCCGGCCTCCAAGGTGGGCAGGCAGGTGGGCAGGGGCTCCTGGCAGAGGGAGTAGAGTGCTCACAGAGCCAGAGAGCGTGTGACATACACAGGGAGCTGTAGGAAGCGCCCCTGAGCATGAGGGAGGGAGTGGGGGGCTGACAAGATGGTCAGGGGAGGACTGGAACACAGACGTGGTGTGCATGGCTTTGTGTTGTGATAAAGACGCAGACCAGAGTGAGCAAACCCCAGTGAAAGGGGATGAGGTCAGAAGCAGGGAAACCTCTTTTAAGGGTCAAAGATATGAATCAGAGTTGGAAGCTGTATTTATTTATTTATTTATTTTTTTTTTGAGAGGGCATCTCTCATATTTATTGATCAAATGGTTGTTAACAACAATAAAATTCTGTATAGGGGGGTCAATGCTCAATGCACAATCATTAATCCATCTCAAGCCTAATTCTCGTCAGTCTCCAATCTTCTGAAGCATAACGAACAAGTTCTTACATGGTGAACGAATTCTTACATAGTGAATAAGTTCTTACATGGTTAACAGTACAAGGGCATTCATCACAGAAACTTTTGGTTTTGATCACGCACTATGAACTATAAACAATCAGGTCAAATATGAATATTCATTTGATTTTTATACTTGATTTATATGTGGATCCCACATTTCTCCCTTTATTATTATTATTATTATTTTTTTTTTAATAAAATGCTGAAGTGGTAGGTAGATGCGAGATAAAGTTAGAAAACATAGTTTAGTGTTGTAAGAGAGCAATTGTAGATGATCAGGTGTGTGCCTGTAGACTATGTGCTAATCCGAGCTAGACAAGGGCAATAAAACATCCACGGATGCAGAAGCTTTCTCTCAAAACGGGGTGGGGGTGAGGTTCTGAGCTTCACCACTATTGTTCCCCGATTTCTCACCTGATGGCCCCCCTGCGACTGTGCCTGTCTTAGGTTGTTCCTCTCTTGAGGAATCTTACCAGTCATCTTCCGGGGCCATACAGGGAAATGTCAAGTTGTAAGTGAGAGAGAAGCCATATTGTTTGAAAAGGTTAGCTTTTTACTTCTTTGCAGATTTATGCCCTGTGGCTTCTATGCCCAGCACTTGTCTCGAGGTATCTTTACCACCTGGAGGAATTATGATACTCGGTAAATTCGATATGAGGCACGAATTCTATTTAAGGGTTATAATTAGGAAGGAAGAAGAAAAGCTGTAGAGATAGCATATGGAAGAAAACATGGGAAGACTGATTATTTCTTTGACATATCTTCTTGTAGAGTACCTTAAGCATGTATAGGTTTTAAACTACTAACTAACTTGCGCACACATATTAACATAATAGGAATACGGTAACATAAACAAAGCAAATCTATAATTACCAGCCATCTCCAGTGAAGCCAAGAAAACCTTTTAGGCACCCTAGGCATTTGTGAAAATTTGTCTATGATATGATGGATATTGTCCAACTGTACTTGAACAGTCTGAGAGAAATCAGACAAAGCAACCCATTTCTGGGATCTGTTCACATCCCATATGTTCTTTTAACCGTAGATAGTCTATAGTCGTAAGATTTTGGAGTGCTAGGAAGCTGTATTTATATATTGTGCAGCTCGCTTAACCTCTCTCAGCTCCTTCGGGGTGAGGAACACATAAGATATCCCCGAGAGGGTATCTCAGACACTGGCTGCAAGTGATTGAAAGCCATTTTGAACTAACTCAGGCAAGAGGAAGGATTTGCAGGAACTCTCCAGTTGAGGTGGGCATGCTCAGGGGGGCCGGAACACCTGCTGCTGGGAGGCTGTCTCTCCATCTCTCTCACTCCCCCTCCCTTCTGCGCACAGGCACACTCCTTCAGGTTGCCTTCCTCTACACAGCCACGGAAGCCTAGCCAGCTGTGCTCTCACATCTCAGATCTGAGCACTTACCCACGGGAACCTTCAACATCTCTTGAGTTTCAGTTGGACAAATCCTGGAACTTTGATCAGGCTGGAGCAGCGGGCTCTTCCATCAACTAGCCCAGGGACAGGGGATGAGATACTGTGATTGGTTCAGTATGGGTCTGATGGCCCTCTTCAGCCTATTAAATGTGAGCAGGGAGGCAGCGGCTGGAGGTCACTCCCATTCAAAACAGAGTTGTAATGTGGGAAAGAGCATTTTCTAAAAGGGTGGGTGGAAGGGGTTAATTCCCAGAAAAAGAGTAGGGATGCTGGGGAGAGAAAACATTAGATCAGCATTACAAAATACTTCATAGATGTGAAACATCATTCAAATATAACATGTTACATTCACTCTTTAACTGTGGATCTTCTTTAGATTCATCTCCCTAGTTTCAGTGGATAGAACAGTTACTGACACATAGTAGGGAATTCATAAAAAATGGTACTGAGTTAGTAGATGACAGCTTTGGGTTAGTGAATAGTTAGCACATAGCATACATACAGGGGAGTCAAACTTTTTCAGTGATTAGGCCTAAGGTCCACACGTACAGTGGAAATCACATGTGATTAATATGACCCTTGAAACCTTCCCAGAGAGACAACATGTTGAGAAACACATACCATCTCTCAGTAAGTTTGACAGAATCATTTTTCCTCCACGTTGGAAGGGATCACTGTTTCCTTTGGTCAGACACCAGACGAAGCTGTTGGCTTTTATTTAAGAGGGATGCTTTATGAAAAACTACACGAACATTCAGAATCATGAGATGCTCAGGAGAAAACAGCAAATCCACGGCTCCCATCTTAGTTCTCTCTGGAGGTGAACTCTGAGTGGAACAGCTGGTGGAATTGCTTACCTTTTTAAAAAATTGTTGTTTTTCCCTTACTAAGAATTGCTGAACACATGTAGTTGAAATTATGTAATTCAAATGGCTATTTAGTGTCATATCCTTGTTTATTTATTTTATATTGTCTGGTGTTCATCTATGAAAATGTGTATCTGAGTTAGAAAGCCTGTCTACCTTGCTCATTACAGACTGTCCAGTGCCTAGGACCATGCTTGGCACATAATACACCCACAGTGTGTTGGGGAATGATTTCATTGCATAAGACACCATGCTTGGTACTGAGGGGTTGAGATAAGGAGGCGGGTGAAACTGGTTCCTCCCTAGGACATGGGCAATCTAATAAGGGTGGTAAGCTATGAAATGACTGAAAGTACATGTAAGGGTAATACCAAGCAGGAAGTGTTAACTATCAAAGAATAATAGAAGACAGAGTTCTGGTGGACTTTAAGAGGAAGTAGGACCATCTCCAGGGACAGCCTCCTGTCTTTTCCTCTAAACTCCATCCATTTTGCTTCTCCATTCATCCAGAGAGGTCTCTGCTTTCCTGCAGCCTGGAACACGCTCAAGAGCAAGGATTTATTTCAAGTATATGTTGCTGACCGGAGCCAGCTTGCTAGGGTCCTTTGTTCAGAGGCGTGCCTAGTGCAGGGAGGAATTCAACACTGGCTGATGATCATCAGTTAATACCAAAGCTTTTATAAGGCTTGTCTTATCTGATCTTAGGGAACCTTGGCATGGTAATGACTTGAAAACCTCCAGGGGGAAAGGGCCTTATGTTCCTTCTTCCCCCACTGCCCATCCCTGCCTTGTGGAGTAGGACCATGGGCTGCCCCAGCTGCTCATTTGAATGTGTGACCCCTAATTCCAAAGCAGAGCTTGGGGCCAGTCCCACCTCTATTTTCACAAACCTGTTGATCTGAGGAGAGATTTCCTCTTTTGCTCTCACAGGCAAGAGAGAGAATAAGGACCCTCCACCCTGTCTGACCTGCTCTGTTCTGGGAAGTTTCTCTGCTGGTGGCTAGAGACTCATGTTCTGAGGGGGACCGTGTAACTGGAATCGCTGGTGAGTGGCAGGGCAGCCAGGGGTTCAAAGCATAGAGGGAGGTAACTACCTGGTATTCCACTTACAGCTCATGCAGAATACAAAATGCACTTTATTTTACTGCAGAAAAATTACATAGTATGTATTACTAATCACCATACACAGGAGATGTTCTTCCAGGCTTAAAATTCTCTAGGTATCTGTAGTATATACACACTAATCAAAAATAGGATCATGCTACCATTTTGTAACCTGCTTTTCTCACTTTTACTGTATCATGAACATCTTTCACTGTTAAGAAATACACGTTAAGATTTATCACGTTCACATTCATTTTCACATAATATTGTGCCATAGTTTATTTAATATCCTATCATTTGGGCATTTAGTTGTTTGCCACTTTTCTGCTATTTTATAGGCGATGACAGAATAAAACTTATATATACTATCATATGGTAATTTGGTAATTTCTTCTGAGAAGTTCTAAGAAGATTATAGAATCAAAGGGTATGCACATCTTAAAGTTAGATCAGTTTACATCCTGCCAGATGTGGACAGGAAGGCCACCACCGAGGCATACACTTTGTTGATCTTTGCCATTCTGAAATCTCAGGTCTTATCTTAATTTTTGACTTTTAGGGAGTCTGGCCAGTTTTTCATATATATGATGTCTTAAATTTCTTTGTTTCGGGAATTGCCTACTTATGGGAGAGTTTTTAACATGGAACTTGTAAATTGGAGTCATTTTGCTTCAACAACTTGAAGCACATTAGTTTTTAATTTCCATTTGTGTGTCTTTTCCACTGTTTTTGGATCTGAACTTAGGTCCCCTTGCCCCAACTGCACATTCAGCCATAGGTCCCAGTTTTCTGGTCTGTCCCTGCTGTGGCCTTTGGCCAGTATGACAGCCCCACCCCCAGCCCCAATTGCCCAAGACATTTCTCAGAACAGAATTTGGTCCCTATTTCGATCTTACAAATACTGGCAATGAGCCAGGGCCTGGGCTGAGCACCGAGGGGTTAAAAATGAATCAAACACAATTACTGTTCCCTAGAGCTGAGCATCTAGTGGGAGACTCAGACCTACCATATGTCACTAACGCAGGGCCAGCTCTGAGATGAGTGCTAATAGAAGTGGAACGGGTCCGGAGGAGGAGTTAATTCATTTCAACTCTTGGATCTCAGAGGATTTCTTAGAGAAATTGAGGTTTGAGGGGGACAGGTATTTGCCACATAACAAACAGTACAATATTAACAGCAACCACTTATTAAGTAACTGCCATGTGCCAGGTTAACGTATGTTATTGCTAATTCTCCCAACACTATTTCATAGCTGAGGAAAGGAAGGCTTAGGGAGGCTAAACAACCAGCCACAGGCTGCTGGGTTGTTAGAATGGGGATTTGAACCCACATCTGTCGACATATGCTTTGTGCTCTTCCAATTACTGTTTGAGCAAAAGTTGTAGAGCACAGGGTTTTTGGGAGATTGGAGTCGGCGGTATGACTGGTATACCGGGCCAAATTTCAGAGAGCTGTGAATGAGCTGCTCAGCACCTGTTGTCCCTTCCATCCTACAGGGCTCAATCCAGGCACCACCTCCTCTTGGGAGCCTTCCCTGACTTCCTCAGGTTACCTATGTCTACCATCACTCCCCCATCCCCACTGGTAGGTGTGACCCTGTGCCCTCCTCTCCCATGGACTTATTCACTGTCTACACTGTGTGAACTGTCTACTCATCAGCTTCTGGACAGAAAGCTCCCCATGGGCAGGGTTGAGTCTCATTGTCTTTGCTTTCCCAGTATGTGAGTGAGAGAATGAGAGTCTCTGGTAACTGGGTGTGGAGAAGGAATTGATAGGTCCCAGGCAGCCTAGTGGGGTTTGGCAAGAAGTGATGGGCTGAGAGCAGAGAGGAAAGAAAGCACCAAGGATTTGGCCTGACTGGGAAGAGGGAGGGCCCAACTTAGAGCATGGGGGTGCAGGAGGAGACGCGGGGTGGTTGGATGGTTGCGTCCCTTCCACAGCAGGAGGCAGGCAGGGGACAGAGAGGACAGAGGAACTGCTGAGTCTGTGGAGCCTGGTGCCGGCAGAGCCCATGACAAAGGTAACATGGGCTGTGGGTAACACCTAGGCTGTGGTCTGAGACTGTGTGGGTTCAAATTCTGGCTCCACCTCCTGACCCCCTAAGGGCCCGTGGCACTGGAAAAACTGCGCCTGGGTTTTCCTTCCTGGTAAAATGGGGCTGTGAGTCCAGCCAAGCTCAAAGGCTGTTAGAGGATGAAGTGGAGATCCTGTGTGCCCAGGGCTAACGTCACAGCCTTCCTTTCTCTCGGCATCACCTGTGTCTCCAGGCTCTGCCTGAAATGCAGAGTGTAGACAGAGCGAGTGTACGTCCGCTGGGAGCTGGAGCATTGCTAAAAGACCTGAAGCACGTTTTTTTTTTTGTTTGTTTGTTTAAGGTCTTGGGCTCTGGGTCACATCCTAGCTCCAAATTTACTAGCTGTGGCAGCGCCAATCTGGGACCTGCCCTAACCTCTCTGCCCTTCCGAGTCTTCTCCTGTGAAACAGAGATAATGGTAGGGTTTTTTGTGAGCGTTAATTGAGATAGCATATGGCTCTTCTTAGACGTGGTCACTTTCAAACTTCTCATCACAGCCTGGGAGTCTTCGCGTGCTCTGACTTCTGGGCATGGATCTGATGGCCACCCCTGCACCCCAGCTTAAGCACACAGCTGCTTTCATCTTGGGGCCTGGGCATTGCTGGGACCTGACCAGAGGTGTTCTCCCACTAAATCTTTGCCGATCTTTCTCCTTCACTCTATTCAGGTCTGTTCAATGTCACCTCCTCAGAGCAGTCTCCCAAGATCTCCCTGCTAAAGCGACTTCCCTCCAGCCCACCCTGTCACTCCCTATCCCTTACTTAATTTTCTTGATTAGCCCTTACCTGATGTAATATTCTTATTTATTTGTGTGTTATCTCTCCCTCCTAGAATGTAAGCTTCATGAGCACAGGGCCCTTGTCTGTCTCATTCACAGATGTGGCCTAGTGCCTAGAAAAGCATCAAGCACACAGCAGGCACTCCATTAATGATATTTATGGAACAAGTGTGTGAATAAATAGATTTCTTATCACATACATGACCCACTAAATATTGGTTATCATGACCGTCAACATTGTCATTATTGCTGTAGAAAAGCAGAGTTATTTGGGTTAGGGCGTGAATATAGAATAGAGTGCCTAGATTCGAATCCCAGTGCCACCTTTCTGCCTGGGTAGTGCCCTGTACAGCCTCTGGGCATCACCTTCCCCTGCTGGGAGGAATAAATGTGCCAGTCCAAGTAGAGCCTAGCACAGGCCTGGGCAGCGGAGGCCCACTGCATGTGGGTTGTCCTTGTCCTTAGGATGTCAGCCTTGGCTCACACTCAGCCACACTCAGCAAAAGCACTCAGGTTTTCAGAAGAACGGACATCAAATCAACTTTCTCCCCTCTTCTACACTATATGTTCCATTTTCGATTTTTTTTTAAAAATAGGGCAAAACTTAGATAACATAAAATTAACTATTGTAAAGTGAACAATTCAGTGGCATTTGCTACAGTCACAATGTCATGCAACCAGCACCTCTATCGTTTCAAAATGTTCTCATCACCCCAAAAGGAAACCCTGTGTGCCTGTAGTAATCCCTCTCCAGTCCCTGGAAACCATTGATCTGTGTTCCATTTCTGTGGATTTCTCTATTCTGGATGTAGCATATAAATGGAAACAGAAAATGTAACCTTTTGGGTCTGGCTCCTTCACTTAGCATAGTGTTTTCAAGGTTCATCCTCATTGTAGCACGTATCAAAAATGTATTCCTTTCTATGGCTAATATCCCATTGTAAGAATATACCGCCTTTTATTGATCCACTGATCTGTTGATTAACATCACCTTTTGGCTGGCATGAATAGAGCCTCTGTGAACACTTGTGTACAAGGATCTGTTTGAGTCCCTGTTTTCAATTCTTTGGGGTGTATGCTTTGGAGTGAAAATGCTGGGTCACATGGTAACTCTATATTTAACTTTTCGAGGGACTGCTAGACTGTTTTTCAATGTGGCTGCACCATTTTATGTTCCCTCTAGCAATGTATGAAGGTTCAAATTTCTCCCCATCCTCACCAGTACTTATTCTCTGTCTTTTTGATTATAGCCATCCTTGTGGGTGTGAAATGGTATCTCTTTGTGGTTAGATTTGTATGTCCCTAATGACTAATGATACTGAGCTTCTTTTCATTCACTGTGTTTTGTTGAACCAGAGGCAGGAGCTGCTCTGATTGCCTTGTCTGAGTTTGTTTCATAGGAAAGTGCATCTGGAGAAGTGCTTCCTCCCCCTTGGTCTTCCCTTCATGGCTGGGCGTGGGATTGGCTTCCTGGGTCCTGCTTCCCTTCCATGTGTGGCAGAGGGATTGGACCCCACCCTCCTCTGTTAAACAGGGACACCTCTGTCCCGAGTCCTGACTCAGAGTGGGGGCAAGGAAGAAAGGGGAATAGCTAGAGTGCAGACTCTGAAACCAGATTCTGGGGGTTCCAGTTCTGGCTCTGTGCCTCTGTGTGGCCTTGGGCTCAATGAGTCAGTGTCTCTGTGCCTCCCTTTCTTGTCTATAACTGAGGTTAATAATAGTAACTGCCTCACGGGGTTGTTGTGAAGATTAGGTGTGTTAATATATGAAAGCCAGCACGCAGTCATGCTCTGCTATTATTATCCTTGGCAGTGCGCACCTCGGCTTCCGGTGGACACCATCCAGCTCATGTTTGTTCTGTGCTGCTCACCAGCTTCCTCAGAGTTCTTTATGGACCATCTTCCATTTGAAGTCCATAAGAACTCTCTTTTGCTGTTTGTCTGCATCAGCCTTCAAAGCAAAAGGAGTGTGGTCTCAGTTAACAGCTCCTCTTGTGTCCAAGCAACACTTTGATGAAACTCTTTAAAAACTGTGCATCTCTGATCATCAGACACAGGAACACAGGACGGGAGAATTTGAAAGGCATGGTTTAGTTTCCCTGATCACAGCCGGCTGAGCACCATGGGCAGGAAGGAAAACCTGCCTCTCCTTCTGCCTTGGGCCTCAGCGCACTGTCTCTGCATCCTGCCCCATCCCGTGTTGGACCTCAGTCCTTTTGGTGAGAGCCTTGGTCCACCTCACTGCAACACACCACCAAATCCTTCCAGGGAATTACACCTTGAAACTTTCCTAACCACAGCTCCCTCCACCATATCTGGGGTTCTTCAGCTCCAGTGATTTTCTCATGCCCTTTCTTCAAGTCTTAAAAATCTTGAAATCTTGGCAGAAAATCTCTTACTTTGGGAATGAGAAGAAAGTCTCCTTGAACTTCTACTTTATCCATTTTATAGCCTTCTTTCCAGGCCCTACTGGAAAATAAAACGTTTAGATGGTGGAAAACGGGTTAGGCAGGGAGAGGAAGCCTGCACTGAATGGAGTGTGAGGAGGAGGGTGGGGGAGCTGCTCATGGCGCTGTCACCAGTTATGGTCTAAAGGGCACATCTGGGAGGCTCAGTAGGAGCCATTTGTGCTTGTGGCGGGTAGCTTACCCACTTAGGGATAACCTTCCATCCCGCTGTGGGAAGTTACTGGGAGCAAGGGCTCCAGTCCAGAGCCTGGCTGCATGCTTATAGCTGTCCTCTGGGCAATGGAGAAATGAATGCTTTCTGTGGTCAGCATGGTGCCACACAGACTTGATCATCTTCATGAGATCTTTAAGCAGAGTCTTCCAATGAATGACCCAACAGAGACCAGTGCATGCTCTCAATTCAAAGGATGTGTATGGAAATGCAGCCTGGTGAATCCGAGCATACAGTAGGAAGATTCCTTGCATTTCCAGGGCATGCCCAAGACTCAAATGAGGCTTGGCACACTCGTGGAGTTGCAGACTTCTCCCCCAGATACTCAGCAGTGACTGCTGACCTCTGGCTTGGTAAATCAGGGGTGGGATTCCAAAAACCTGAAATTCAAGCTTCCTACAGCTTCCAATGCAAGTTTCTCTAGTAGTCTGTCCCTCAAACTACTTCCTGATTTCAACTAGTGGGTGTAGTTGCTGCTCTTCTCATGTTGTCTATAAGAATTACCAATGAGAGGCTGCAGGCTGGGGCAAATGGACACCACTGCCTAGACTGGGGGACTGCAGGGAGGCCTGAAAACCTCAGAAAGGGGATGGCAGCCCAGCCCCTATGCATGTTGGCCACAAAACTTTGACCTGTCAGCCTCCAAATTTATGCCCATCTTCTTTGCCCTTCTGTGACATGGGGTTCTCCTTTCCTTCCATTCCTGTGAGACAATCACATTCTGCAATGGGGCCTCAGTGGGCCCTTTGGACAGGTTGGCAGGAGGGACACACAAATCATCTGCAGGTGTTCGAGTGGGGACCCATCAATGGACTATTAAAGAAACAAAGGAATGTGCCCATATATCCATTTAATCCATGGTAGAAACGTGAATAGGCTGAAAGTTGGAGGCTAGAGGGACTGCTCCTCAATATTCCTCATGTGTGCTTGCCATACTTCTGCCACATGGCCTTTGCACTGGCTGTGTCCTTTGCTTACAACACTCTCCCCCCAGATTTTTACATGGCTCACCCTGTCACCTTCTGCAAGTTTTTGTTTGAAAGTCACCTTTGCAGTGAGACCCACTCCATGCCCCTGATACTGCTCTAATTTCCCTCCAAATCATATAATACCTTCTATGATTTTACTCATTGTTTGTGTTTATTGCCCATCTCACTCCACTACAATATAAGCTCATTGAGGACCTGTTTTGTCACTGAAGTATCCCCAGTGCCTGGGATAGTACCTGAACACCTCATAGTAAGCTTTCATTACTTGCTAAGTGAACTAATAAGTCAATGAATGACTTGTAAGATAACTTTTAGCCCTAAGAAGCTGAGAATTTGGGTGGTTAAGGGAAAGAAGATTGGACTTGGAATCAGAGGGCCTGCCTCCCCCCACCAACCCCAGCTTTGTTACCTGGAAGCTAGGTTAGCTGAAGAAAGTTAGCTTTAATTGTGGGTCTTTTAACATCCTAATCTTAAATGGATTTAATCTAAAATGGAGTTAATAAGAGACAATATTTATTTTGGGTTTGCTGTGTTCCAGGCAGTTACCAAACTCATTGCCACCCTCACCAAGATATAGTGGGACAAGCCTTACGAGTCTCCTGATGTGACACAATATTCAGTACACAGCACCACGTATGAAGCATTTGCCAATAGTATTTAACCTGAATATAAACAAGCCTTTTGGCATAACTTCTAGTTTACCAGAAAAGTAGAGATAGAGATAAAGAAACAGATTAGAATAATGTCATAAAGAAAAACTAGAGAAACTCAGAGGGACGATTTCATTAGGAAATCATTGTTCACATTGTCTGGTGTGATATGGTATACGGTTATTGTGGGGAAAATGGATCTTTCTGACCAGTATTCCCACCTGGCCTTAAGAGTGCTCATTGTGTAAGAGCCTGTTTGCACATTTATGGGATGTTTACCAGCCACAGAGCCGCTGGTCAGTCATGGAAGTACCTGCCCAGGGGAGGGATAGAAAGGAGACACCCATTCTCTCCTCTGCCTGTTTTCCTGTTGCATAATTAGTCAGGTGTCCTCCAGTCACCAGGGATCCACCCAGAGTTTCTCCTGGAGAGGGAAGCAGAGGGGCAGGTGTCCATGGCCAGGAGAGTGGAGAGAGAGCTGTGGAGACCCAGTGCTCCTGGAGAATCAAGCCCAAGCATCGGAGCAGGGAGCTTGCAGGGCAGGGAGCTCGTTCGAGCCAGCCGCGTGTACCAAGCTGCCTGTGACCACAGGGAGAATAAATGTGGTAACCCTCCTCCCCTTCAGCTTTTTGCCCTTGCCTTTCTTCATTCTCACTGAATTCATTGTTGCCCTGGGTAGGGAACCCCTGCCTCCTGGAGCAACAGTTATTTAAGAGAATATCCTTATTTTTAGGAGATTTATACTTAAGCATTGTAAGATAAAATGTCACAATATCAGCAAACTGCTTTGAAATGATTCTGTAAGACAGTCAGACAGACAGCTAGATGGATGGATATAAAGAAAACCAGTAAGACAAAAGCTTTACAGCTACTGAATCTAGATGGTGGGTGAATGGGTGTTTATTGTACTATATGTTTTTCATCTTTCTGTATGTTTGAAAAGTTCATAATAAAAAGGTGGAAAAAAGATTCTGTGGAGCTTCTGAGTTATGCAGAGTCGAAGGCTTGGGAGAGGAACACTTAGCCCCTGATATCCATACCTGGTGCTGCTGTATATGCCCCTTCTGACCTGCGTGGGCCTGGGCAGCCCCTCTGCTGCTTCTGTAAAGTGTTACAGCCTGTGTGGGTTGATTTTTATAATGGCCTTGAGGGGATCTTTGTATTTAGAAGAGATACTACTTATGATTACATTTAAACAATTATATTCAATTTATTTAAGTAATAGATTGAAAAAAACCCCTAATTTTCCTTAAGTTTTTAAATTCAACTGACAACTCTCATTATTTTATTTATAAATCTAGTAAATTTTAATAATCACTTTTAAAGGGGCTTTTTACGTTTTGTTAATGAAATCCCTTTATATATTTTAAATTGGATTTATAAATTCAATATACTTGGTTTTATTTATAAGCACTTCAAATACCTAACAATCAGAACATTCCAAAACACTAACACAACTCAAGTAAATATAATAAATTAAGCTTAAGAATATAATACATCTCAAGTTCTCATAAACATTCCAATATTGTTTACAAACCTAGTTAAATAACAAACCTAAACAATTACTCAATTACGCATTTTAAATTGGAATCATGAAGCTAATATATTAAATTCTTTAAGGCCGACTCCTCTTAAACATTACAAACACTCAAAATGCCCAATATACACAAATTGTTGCAAAACCTAATAGAGAAATATTAATACTTAATTTTAACCCTTCCCAAGGTCAAAAGACACTTACTCATGGAGGAAACAGTAAAGTCGAACTAAGCAAGTTGTAGTTTCCATCTCTGGATTGAAGTGATATAGCAAAAACAGAGATTTTACTGTGGACAAGGACACAGTTTTCTCTGCGATAGTCAGAGACAAGTTGAACTATCCTAACAGGAATTCCATGCTTACTGAGGGCACTGGAGTGTCTGGAGTTCAAGGTGCACCATCATCCACATCTCCCATCTGGTCTGCATCTGCAACTCCCTATGCTCAGGTTGCTTCATTTTATTTATTTATTGCCCGATTCTGTTCATAATCCCCCACCCCTATATATTCTTCCTGTCTAGTAGTACCACAACTCTTACAGCTATTTAATGTCACCCAGTTGGAGTCTGTTTCTCTACAGGCTTTATCTGGCTCTACATTCGGATCACAAAAGTCATGCTGGAGAATGACTGGGACCCTGAACCCACTATGGCCCCCGTGTTGTGCTAAGGCCACAGGTAGCCCAACAATGTCCCTGGGAGAGGGGCACAGGGCTCTTCTACACTCAAATCCTAAAAAACTGTCTTGGCTGTTGCTCCCTTCCCAGAACTCTGCATGAGAGAGCTCATACTCTATCCAGGGGCCACAGAATCTATATTCTCCTTTGTGGCTTCTTCTCCATCTTCCTCCATGGGGACCCCAGCACCAGGAGGATTTTCATGGTGTAAAGGTGAGTGGGATCACTTTACCCTCTTAAGCCCCCAAAGCCCAAATACTTTGTCTATATCTTTCCTTTCCTCTAAGGAATGTTTTAAGTTTGTAGGGTTTTGGAAGGCAAACACAAAGATTCATACATTTGTTTTCTTTTGTCTAAATTTACCTTTTGACTTTCAAAAGACTGTGAAGTATTTCAAGCATACTTCAAGAAAAATAATAAAGAATAATATAGAGAGCATCCAGTTATCTACCACATAGTCTGTAGCACTCAGCACTTTTCCAAACTTCCTTCAGATACATCGATTTAGAAAAAAGAAAAAAGCATACAGTTGAGGCCCCTGTATACTCAACCCCAACTTCTCCTATTCTTTCACTTCCCTGAATGAGGACATCTGGGATTTGGGATCGACATTTTGAGTATGTTTTTACTTAATATGTGCATCTGTAGATAGATAAACATAAAATAGTTTTGTATAATTTTTGGTTTTTATTATTTTTGTTGAGGTACATCAATAAAATGGATAAATCTTAGCATACAGCTCAATGAATTTTGACATGTGTATATACTCATGTAACCATTGCCCAGATCAAGATATCAAACATTCTCACTAATTTTTCCCCTTCACCAATTTTACCCATCCCCCGTGCCCCTCTCCTATGAGTTTTGTGTATAAGTTTTTGAACTGTAAATAAATGACATCATGTAATGCATCTTCTCACAATTTACTTTTTGTATTCAACAATGTGCTTTGAGATTTATCAGTGTTGATGAATATAGCAAGAGTTCACTCCTTTTTTCACTCCTTTGTAAAAATCCACTGAATGAACAAATCACAGCATATCCATTCTCCTCTTGATATACATTTTGGTCACATCTATTTTGTTCATACAAATACTACCACAGACACTCTTGTTCTCCTTCTCTTGTCAGCATGTGTGAGGATTTCACTGGGCCTTCTATCAGGGGAGGGCGATTGGGCAATGCAGAGTCTGCAGCCTCAGTTTTGCTGGGTATGTCAGAGGTTGTACACTCCCTCTTCAATTATGAGAGCTTGGTTGCTCCACACCCAGGACAGCCATTCATATATTGTCGGATTGGTTCCTTTTTGCTCATCTGATAGGCGTGAAATGGTATCTCTTTGTGGATTAAATTGCAGGTCCCTGATTTCCAGTGAGATTGATCCTTTGTTTTCAGACACTTTGCTGCAAGATTTTTTAGTCTGTGGCCTCTTTCCCCTGCAATTGGGAGCAGTCCAGCTGTTTTAAGGTGTGTGTATGCATGGGAGTGGTAGACTGACAAAAAGGTGGAAAGGAACTCGTAGCTTCAAGCACCATACCAAGAATTAATCCTTATTTTGCTATTCTGTAAATATATAGTGGTTGCCTGTGCTAGCAGGAGAATCCAGTCATCAGTGCCATATGTTGCTAGCATTTATTTTCTGTTTTAAAAAGTTACTGCAGCCATCCGAGGGAATGTGAAGAAGTATCTTATGGGTTTGATTTGTGCTTCTGATGTTGAGCATCCTTTTGGCCAGTTGCTGGTGCTTCTTCTTTGGAGAAATGTCTATTCAAGTTCTTTGCTCATTTTTAATTGGGTTGTATGTATTCTTTCATTGTTGAGTTATATGTATTCTTCAGTAAACATTTTCTGAGCACAAATTATGTACCAGGACACTTTGGAGAAATGTAAAGATGAGTTAGGTAAGATCCTTGCCTTCCAGTTGCTTTCAGCAGTGGTGTGAATGGTGCGTGGCCTGAACTGGGACCTAGCACTCAGAGGTCAGTGCAGCGACGGAGGCACACTTCTAGTGGGGCATTTTTGGGGCCCCCTTGGAGGGAGTAAGACGTGAGATGGGCCCAGGGAAATGGGGGCTGAGTGAGCTTGGGAGCTGATGTTGGAGGTGGAGCAACAGGAAGCATGGGGGACAGTAAAGATCCCAGGGGTGCAGTACATCCAGGAGAATGCTGGTAATGGAAGTGGGGGAAGGTATGTCAGCAGAAGGAAATGCCTGAATGAGATGAAACCCAAAAATTGATCAGGCAAAGTGACATCATCATTGTTACCATATGAATGAGATGCTTCACCGGAGGATTCTAAGTGCCAGGAACCTCTAGTGATCTGGCAAGAACTGTTACTAGATACTTCTTCCAATTTGTGGTTGGGCTGCTTTTACTCAGGTGTGTGAGTGTGGTTGAGAAAGGGAAGCCTGAAGGCCTTGGCACCAAGAGGCGTCCTGTGTCCTACTAGGTGACCTCTGTTAACACCTGGCTGGTGTCTAGGGCCTGGGACCCCTAGCAACCTGGGCCCTGCCCTCAGAGTCCCCACTTGTTTTGTCTGAGTCCTGCCAGCTCCACAGGCTGCCTGGGGGTTGTCAGTTCCCTGCCAGGGCCTCAGCCTCGGGGGTTCTTGTCATGCCTCAGGCCATTTGTAACTGAGGTGGGGACTCTTGACATAAATCATTCTGGCTTCCATGACTTTCCACCTCATGCCACTCACAGAGCTTGTTCCCACCTGTGTAGTCTCCTTCCTTAGCTCTGGCAGGAAGACAAGTGTGCAATGCAGTAACTCACATGCCCTGTAGGCCTACTGGGTGCCAAGCACTCCAGGGTGGGGAAGAAAACCAAGATTCAGCTCTGATTCAAGGACAGCACCTAGTTTAGCCAGGATTGAACACACTGTGAGGAGCAAAGAGTAGCGGCATTCCCAGGGTTGCTCAGAACCAAGTGCCCCTCAGGGCTGAAGTGCATTAACAGTGTGCCGGGATCATTCTGGCTTGTGGAGTATTTTTCTAGCAGCATTTCACGAGACTAGTGTTCCAAGGGACACACCAGGGGAAATGGTGCTGTATTTCCTTGTGTGCACGCTCGACATTATGTACAGGGTACAGCCTGGGATCTGGAGAAGCCAGAGCACACACTGCTAGTCACTCAGAAGGTACGTGTGGCAACAGTCTTCGTAGTGTTCATAGAGAAATCATTCCATCCCAATGTTCAGCCTTCGGTCCCCTGAGAAAGGGTGTATGTCCTGGTCACCTCTGCATCCTCAGTGCTCAGCCTGCAGCGTCAGCTCATACAGTTTGTCCTGTGATGTCTTCCTCTCTGGTCGCAGGCAAGAATGACACTGGGTAAGGAGACGGTCTGCTATGACTATTTATGGATGGAATGCTGCCTTCTTAATAGTGGCCCCAAAGGCAGGCTCTTTCAGCTCTTTTTTTTTTAATTGTGATAAAATAAACAGAACATAAAATTCACCATCTTGACCATTTTTAAGTATACAGTTCAATAATGTTAAGTATATTCACATTGTTGCATAACCAATCTCTACAACTTTTTCATCTTGCAAAACTGAAACTCTGTACCCTGTAAACATTAACTCCCTATTCCCTTACCCCTCACCCTGCAACCACCCTTCTATTTTCTGTCTCTATGAATTTGACTGCACTAGGTACCTCATATGAGTGGAATCATACAGGATTTACCCTTTCTTGGCTGGCCTATTTCACTTAGCATAATGTCCTCAAGATTCATCCCTGTTGTAGCATGTCTCAAAATTTCCTTCCTTTTTAAGGCTGAATAATAGTCAATTATATGTGTGTATCACATTTTATTTACCATTCATCTGTTGATGGGCATTTGGGTTGTTTCTACCTTTTGACTATTATGAATAATGCTGCTATGAACATGGGTGTATAGATATCTCTTTGAGATCCTGCTTTCAGCTCTTTGGAATGAATACTTAGAAATGGAATTGCTGGATCATATGGCAGTTCTATTTTTAATTTTTTGTGGGCCCACCATATTCTTTTCCATAGTGGCTGTGCCATTTTGTAGTCCCATCAACAAAGCTCAAGGGTTCTAGTCTTTCAAATAGCGGCTGTTCGAAGACGAATGTGTTCTCTAAACTCATCCCACTTGAAGACAGAAATAAAGAACCTTTTACTTTTTCATCTTCCTGCCTCACAGATTTTCCAGTGTGCAGCTGGGTTGATTGCACATGATTTTAGTGGTTTGATACAATGAGAAAATTCTAGAAACCATAAGGCTGATTAAGAAATCTACTTTAGCCTAGAAGTCTCCACTGCCAGAGACAGCGAAGTAGACTGGTCTCCTGAATCCTGTGATTTTGCACATTTTTCTACAGTCATCCTTCTTTTTAGCTGATATACTTAACTGGTCTTTGAAATTACTTGATTTTTTTCTCCCATACATAAAATACTATTTCTTTCCTTCTACAATAAATCATTTCAAACTGATGTCTCTTCACTGAGAACAGGGAGGAAGTACCCAAACCGTGCAATCCTATTCTGTGGCTCACAGAGCTAAAACCTAGAGGTGTAAATGGAACTCATTTCCAAAGGCTCTGACCCAGAGAGGGAAATCTGGCCAGTCCCTCTTCTCCAGAATGCACTCTACTGCCTCTGTAGCAGGTAAGAAGAAATGGTTCCTGGGCTTTCAGCTGGCTGCTGGAATGTCTTCAGGGACAGACTCCAGGCGGTGGTGGAGCAGGAAGTTGGAGCAGCTGGAGGAACTGTGGTTAGGAAATCTCCCCCGGGGCTGCTGCTTTTCTCCACCTAGTTCCTTCCGTGACAGCATATTCATTTCTTCACTCCCGGGCCAGGTTCTGCATTTCCTGGCTCTCTGTCCATGAGGGCCTCCCTCTGCGTCAGGAATGTTGAGGGCAGTGGATTGGGCTCCAGAGGCCATCATGAGAAAAGCATCTTGGGTCCACTTCCAGGGATGTTGCAAAGACCTGTTAGCATCCATCCCAGAATATCTGACAGTGCCGTGGCAGAAGTCAGAGCAAAGAGGTAGATAATAAAAGGCAGCTTCTGGACAATAGAAACTCCTATTTATTCTTTTTCTTTTCCTGACCAGTAAGCTTCCCATTGTCACCTCAAGCCAAAAGAAAATGACATCATAGGTGCCCAGTGACAGGTCTTTGTGTCTGCCTCAGTGCTTGTTCTTTCCAGAATGTGACTTGATTTTGTTTTTCTCTCTTGACTTTCCAAGACTGGCCAGATATTCTAAGGACTGGGAAGACCAGCATCGGTGAAGCAGCATCTGTGGGGGCCTTGCAAATTTTTCTGGTCTTCAGTAACTTTTGCATTCAGGTGAGGCTGATGGGAGCAAAGGCTCTAAGGACCTGGGCATTAGAAACCTCCTTTGTCCTCGTAGCTCCTTTAGAAGCAATAGAGCAGGAAAAAAAATCTTTTAATGCACAGAAGACTTGGGAAAGTCCCTCTCTCTTTCACAGATAAGATGACCACCAGGTGATATTGGAAGAGCACAAAGGTCCCTCAGGTCAACATTTATTAAGCATCTGTTGTGTGCTTGGTGCTGTAAGAGGTGCTTGGCTCTAAAGAGATGAATGAAAAGGACTCTTGTCCTCAGATGTACAAATAATTCATCTTAACACAGTAGGTATTTGTGATACAACAAAAAGATATACTTGATCTTTGCCCCGGTTTCTGGCACATAGTTCCTAAAACCCTTGGAATTTCCGGAGGATGGGAGTGTCTTGTTATTCAAAACAAGCCTCTTTCTGCCATACCTGAATTCATGCTAAGGAGATGACACAGAGTGGGCACTGAGAGTCAAGGTGGGTGCTACCCATGCTTTAGGAGTTGAAATTTCAACCACCCCCCTCCATTCTTCTAGGGTGTGAAGAAGGGAGATTGAGTTCATTTGCTATTGGCCATTGGTTTAATCAATCATGCCTATGTAATAAGGCCACCATAAAAATGCTTGAACTACGAAATTCAGAAAGCCTCCAGACAGGTGACTGGACTGAGGTGTCTGGAGGGTGATGTGCCTGGAGAGGGCAGGGAAGCTCCCCTTTCCCACACACTCACCTCTTTACCTCTTCATCTGGCTGTTCATTAGCATCTTCTGTAATAAAGTATAGTGCTTACCTGAGGTCTGAGTTGTTCTAGTGAATTATCAAACCTGAGGTGAGGGGTTGTGGGAATCCCCAAGTTTGTAGGTAGCTGGGCAGATGTGCAGGTAACCTGGGACCCCACGATGTCTCTGATATTGGTGCCACCTCCACCACCATCACCATCATTACTCTTAGCTGAACCTATAAAACTGCCTTTTTTTGTAGGTCAGAAACAGTTGTGTACCAGCAGGTTCCTATGATTCAACCTAATGCAATCTCTTCAACATTGACAATTCTTAGGAGGCACCATACCATGGGCTTTATGTGTGTCCTCTCGTTCCTTCCCTCAGAATACTCGAGACGGCAACTGCTATTATTCCCCATTTACCCATGAGCAAAGGAGGCTTACGGAGGTTTAAAAAAAAAGGCACAGGCCACATGGAAAGGGAAGGGCAGAGCCAGATGGGAGCTTAGGCAATAGACTGCATACCCTCAGTATGTTGGTTTCCTGGAGCTGCCTTAGCCAAGTGTCACAAACTAGGTGGCTAAAACAACAGAAATCTATTCTCTCACAGTTCCAGAGGCTAGAAATCCAAAATCAAGGTGTCCACAGGGTTGATTCCTTTTCAGAGGCACTGAGGGAGAGTCTGCTCTGCCTCTTCCCACTGCTATCTCTGCAGGCTCTCATTGGCTCATAAACTGCATCAGGTCTCTGCTTTCTGTCACATGGTCCCCTCCCGATGTCTCTCTTCTGACGCCACCGTGCTCTTCACGCTGATCCAGGGTGATCTCATTCTGAAGGCATCTGCAAAGACCCTATTTACAAACATGGTCACATTTACAGGAACTGGGGCTTAGGACTTGGCATTATCTTTTTGGAGGACACGTTTCAATCCTCAACACTGAGCCCTTAAATGGGGATTTTCTGGGGTAGGACACTGTGGGCCTGTGTCTGGGCCAGGTCCCCACCTGCCCCTTGGCCTCCTGACCACACAGGCCTTACACAGAGCCAAGGTGGCCGGGGTGACAGCACCTGGGGCAGAGGGCCAGGAGGGAGGAGCCAGGGTCGTTGGCTGCAGGGGAGGAGAGCCTGCAGCCTGGTGTCCAGGCGGACCACCCAGGTCATGCGGGCAGGACAATGGGGCATTTTTCATGGCTGCTATGGACACACATCTCTCCCTGCAACACAGTTTAAATCACCTTGATGGAAACGCCTCAAACTTAGAATCTGGGCTAAGATGCTTTGTTTTTCTTGCTAATCACTTCTCTTGTTTTTGGCTAGTGGTTAGAAAAGTTTCAACAATTACAGCTAAAAAGCTTGTTAGAAGCTCCTGGAAGACAGGTAAGTGCTCTACAGAAATGGAGTAATATAAATGAGAAATACTCTCCCAGCGAGTAGGGTGCTGGGCTATCTGACTACTTTCTCAACACTTTCCGGAAGAGATAGTCATGAAAAGTGTTTCGTGCTTTGTTGGAAATAGCTTTTGTAAGGTGGGGACTGCAAGCCTACAGGAGGGTCATAATGAATAGCACTGGGAGCCAGGGCTTCGGGCTCTGCCTTGACATTCCCTGGAAGGGCTGGGGAGCTCAGTGGATGTCCATCCTGCCCTAGGGACCTGTCGGGAGCAGCTTGTGACCTGCTGGGAGTTCAGTACTTGAGGGAACTCCATAGAAGCCTGTCTCGCTGAGCAGACTGATAGAAGTTGGTCCTGTCCCATCTTTTTGGCTCGTAAAAATGGTTCATTTGAACTAATATGCATCCATTTGGTGATACTTGAAATGCATTTGTTTTTCCCCAGGGTTCTTATGAAACTGCCTGCACATTTAAGCCAGTTATGCTTAAGGCCAAGCAAACAAAATTGCCAAACAACAGTTTCCAGGTTTCACTTAGGAAGAAATTTTCCTTTGGTCGTTTTAACAATGTATTCAGTTACTAGAAACCCGAGTGCACAGTTAGAGGCTCCATGTGCTATCTGTTAACACTGCCCTTCACCTTTTGGGCTTGTGCCCCAGGGCTGGCCACACAGACTCTTTTTCTTGGGCCAGACTGGGGTTTCTTAAATGTGACTCAGACTGGAGATTAGGTCCAGGCAGAGGAGGTAATTGTTTCTAGTCTGGTTTCTCTTTGGGAGGAGGAAGTTAACCTCCTAACTTTGCTCCAGTGTTACCTTTTATGTCTTTTCCCTCAGCTGCTTCTTCACATTCTTTAAGTTTTGGTCACTGGACCTTCTCAGTCTGCTTTACACCTCCCAGTTTCCTTCCCGTCACTGCTTTGGTGCCGACGATGCCAGAATCCTAGCACCTACCTCCTTCTGGAGGACCAGATCTAGATGTTCACTTATGTGCTAGTAACTGTCACTTACCACTTCAAATGTGACATTTCTAAAAAAAGATTCACTTGTTCTGCTGCTCCCACTGAAAAACAACCTGGCTCATGGTGAGCCATCCTTTTCATTCAAGCTTAAAAGTCACATCGCCTCTACAATTAGTTGTTAAGCCCTCAAGTTCTCCCTCCACAAACTCTGTAGTCACCCCTTTCCATTCTCACTGCCAAGCTCTCTTTCAGGCCCCATCATCAGGATGTCTGCAACAGCTTTCCCGCTAACTGGTCTCCTGGCTTCCTGTACCTCAGTGTTCTTTATGGCAGCTTAATTGAGTCTATTTATTCCACAATTCTGCTCATGTCCTTTCCTGCTAAAATGCTTCCTAGGGCTTCCTTCTTTATCCTCATTCTGGAATGAAGGCTGTTGTCCCATCTTGGAACCTTTGTAGAGAATGCATGGCATGCTTCAGGGACAATGATAATAATCCTTTTCAACCTCTGGGCCTTTCCTGATAATCAGTTCCCTGGAAAGCCCCTCCCATTCTCATCTCTATCTTTAGTATCACCAACCTTCAAGGGCTTATCTCAGTTGCCACCTCTCACCTCCCCACCTTGCTCAGACCTCATTGCATTCAGAGGCTCATACGTGGCATATGCACATAAAGATACTGGTGTTTGAACTTGTGAGTCAACCGCAAACCACTCAAGTCCCTTAGTAGATGGCTGGTGTATTCACTGAACTGACTGTGGGTGAGTACTGACTACATGCTTGCTCCCTGACCTGCAGTGCCAGCCCTTCTGGCCCATCACAGCCTTGCTTTCCCTACTCTTTTAAATTAGACACAGGCAATACATTTGGCATGGAAAGAACTACCCTCCTCTCCCAACCCCCACTGATTTTAAATTTTGTTAGAGGCAAAAGCAAATTTCCAAGATTCAGGTCAACATCAATTTTGATTATTTCTGCCAGTTAGAAAAGAAAACTTTGAGAAAGACATTTGACTTAATTTTTTGTAAACTTGGGAAAATTTGAAAGCTATAGTCTTTCAAGGAAACAGGATACTTAAAAAAAAAGAAAAAAGAAAAAAAAACAACAAAAAACCCCAGCCTGGCTTTATGTAGTTCAATCCTGTCAAGCTAATCTAATCTTTTGTGACAGAGCAACAGACCTGGTAGATCAAGGGGGAAAACAAGAGCTGGAATTTATCTTTGCTGGCTTCCAAACTTTTGATTCCTGGGTCCCACTCAATATGATTATCATTAAAGTGGTTAAAAGGTGAGAGAGAGAGAGAGAGAGAGAGAGGCAGCAGCCAGTCCTAGCTGGGGGATAGCAGTGGTGCTCCTGAGGGGGTCAGACTTGAGCCCAGTGGCCCTGAACATTTGCCTGAACGGGTCAGATGACAGAAAAGAGAACATATTCAAAGCCACCATTAATGTCAAGGTGGGGGATGTAGATGAATAATGAGCAAGAACAGTAACTTTGGCAATTACTTAAGTGATCAACACAAGTATGTAGGCTTGACTAGAAGAGAGTTCATGTTTAGGGAAAATAACAATCATTGGTGTAGTATTATCCTAAGACTGTGATACTGGGATGAATCCTGTGGCCCTAAACTTTCATTAACTCTATCTCCTCCCAAACTCCACAGCTAAAGATAGGACAGAAAATTTGGACAGCATTCAGGGGAGAGCCACAGATGTAATTAAACTTGGCTGGGGATATGGGAATTGAAGACTTCTACAAAAAAGTTGAATTTGGTTATTGAATTTAGAGATGGGCAGTCTTAAAAGGGCAGTTACAAACAAAAGTAGAAATGGGTTTAAATTAAAGCACATGAAAGTAAAATTATATGTAAAGAAGCCTTTTCTTAGTCCTAACAGTGATAGATGGGTCTCTGAAGTAGAACAGATTTCTCTAGGACGGTTTGAGTGTGCTCTGGGCTCACGAGGAGGCAGGGCTGGATAAACTGAAAATATCTATCCACCTCACACTGCTATGAAGTACTCCTTCAAAGTCCTTTAAATCTCAAATCAAAAATTACGAGGCAGCTAGTGCCTTGGCTGTTCTAATGGCATCAAGCTTGGTTATCAGTTCTTTTTAGAGAAATTCAAACATAGAATGAAGATCCTTAAGTGTCTGGAACATTAGCAATGTGGCTACAGTGGAGACTGATCTGTGCTGCAGCCAAATACATACAGGTAATGGGATTCTTTCTCTATTCCCATCTTGGGTATAAACAAGCCCCTGACAAAGGATCTAATCTAAGTAGATGGGAACATTCAACATTTGAGTATATGACGCCCTAAGCTGTTGCTGTCTGTTCCTGAACACTATCCCATGCAAACATTTTTCTTTAACTAAGATGTGATATGGCATGGAAAAAAAGAACTACACACAACTTCCTCTACATTCCTGATAACTAATAATCACACAGTCAGTTATATGTAAGTTAATTTTTTAAATTTAATCAGTCCTTTATAAAACTTCCCAATTAATTAGTAAAAGATGGCTTATTTTAACAGCCTTAAACATTGGTTGCTATTTAAACAAGACATTCTAAAAAAAAGCAATCACATAATCGTTTATAGTAATTTACAAGTGGATGGTATACATTTAGATACAGAGGTAGAAGTTCACTTTTACAACATTTCACTAATACACATTTACCAAATTCAAGGCACAAATAGTTTGCTTTACAAAAAAATACTGTAAAAATGTCATTTGCCATTCTACAATGTGAATAAAACTTTCAAAAGAATCTTTATACCCTTGCACACATAAGCCATGGCATCAGATTCATCCCCCCTCACTACTCAGTTGGCACAAAAATGGAACTCTTTTTAATGCATAAGTTCCCATTTTTAGAAACTGTTTCTTTACTAAGCTGCTATGTATTCTAGATAAAAGTCCATCCAAAGAAATGGAGCATAACAACTTCCTGAGGCAAGGGCACTTTCTGTGTGCAGCAAAATTCACAGGTAGAAAATGTGTGACTTTTTTGGATAACTAGGTTTCCAGAGTAATAGCTATTTAAGGAAAGATTTCAGAGATAAAATAAAAAATTCAGCTAATAATTTAGTTGTTACAACTTTAAGGAAACCTGATCATCTTTTCTGTAACAATCAAACATCATTGCTTCAAATTGATGGAGATTTCAAAATTCCTTTTTAAAAGAGCTGTACATACAAACACCATGAAAAGCCATACAGGCTTTGCAAAACTGAAACTTACAAAACGTGATAAAATATAGCACTATCAGTCCTTGAAGTTGCAAGGGTGTCAGTTGGCTAGAGTTTAATTACAATTATTAATAAACTCTATGGGAATTAAGAAAATCACACAGGTAAAACACACTGTAGTTATCATCTCTAGACTTTCTGCTCATTAAAAAAAATAACGGTAGCCTGGAGAGGTCACACAGTGCTTGTCTAAAAGATTTGACTGGTTTTAGGGTTCTGCCTAAGTGGTCCCCATAGGCAACAACCTAAGCTCACTTTTGCTGGTCACATTTTCCAAGTATTCTAGTTGGTTAATCTACATTTTATTTTATTTTTTTAAGTTGATTAAAAAAAAAAAGTCAACATGGATTTAGAATCCAGAAAATGTCAGTAATGCTGATGTGGGTCGGACTGAAACATCTTGATCGTCTTCTGGTAGATATGATACTCCATACAAAGAAGATTCTTAGATTCCATTTTTTGCTTCATTATTGTTTGTGGCTTGTTTTCTTTGAGCAATAAAGGGGTACATACACTTGTCCGCTCCTAGGAATCGATACATGCACACAACTGCTTCAAAAGGGAGGATGCTGAAAAGGAAAGCCAGTTGTTAGCAAATGTGAGACATCTCGTGTTAATTAAGTCATAGGGGCAGGCCTGGAAAGACCCAACCTGTGAGGGAACCCCTCACAATTACCTCTTCATGAAGGTCACAATGTACATGAGGCGGGGGGTACAGATCATGGGCTGGTCAGTGAGGATGGCCTTCATGGCCTGCTTCACACAGTAATCAGGCTTCAGAGGGGGCAGAAAAGGCTCGATTTCTTTTCTGAAAGTCATATATTAAAAATAATGAAATTAAGAATTTAACACAAAATAGGGAAGACTAGAAACGCACATCAAAACATTAATAGTGACGCTATCTGAGTAACAGGATTTGGGGTCCATTTTGTTTCCTTCATCGTGTTTTGTATTTTCCAAATTTTCCAACTATGAATACATTTTATTTGCATAGTCTAGGGAACAAGTTTTTAAAAAGGAAGAATCAGTCTGCTTTTCTGTAAAGTAAGAAGTCATATTTTTAAGGTGCCTTAATAATGTATTTAAAATTATTTTTCTACTTTTTTTCTTTCAAAAGAAAAAAGAGAGGGTGTTTGGCAAAACAAACACAAAACCCAAGCAAGATGCCAAACTTTTACTATTAAGCATAGTTAAAATGACAGTGTATGGACATTGGCATAACTTTTTTGAGTGAAATAAAAGTCAGCTATATACTTCCTGGATGCCTAAATAGGGAAAGCCAAAATATTTTCTCTAAGGGTCTCTGAAATGAAGTGCCTATAGACATCCTACCTTCAGCTGAATTCATTAAGTTGCATGTTGAAATAACCTAATAATATAATTTATTCTTGTCACTTTTCATTGTCCCGCCACAGCTTTGGACACCTGCCATGATGCTAAATAGGACACAGGACTCCTCAGACCCTCAGCAATTGGTTCCTAAGTACGTAAGAGGAAAAAAACCGGACACACACACTCGGGAAAAGAGGCAGAGCTTGTCTGTTCCCAGTCCAGACCTGGAGTCAGCCTGAGCCTGGAATGACTCAAATCACCCTCCAACTACCTCAGCACTTGGTCAGGCTCAGGATGGGCAAAGGACAGCCTGACCAACGGGGACCTGGTTCAGGTGTCTTCCTTTGCCCTTCAAATTCATCTGAGCAAAGACCTCAAAGCAAGCATATCCTCACAAGTAATCCTCTTAATGGTTCATGGTTTTATTTATTCCACTTAGCCCAAGTCAGATGTGACTTGACATTTATATTTCCTTATGCCTCCTTTTGAAGTGTGTGGGTATTTTATTTCATTTTTACTACACCTAAATGGTTCTTCTCATTCTGTCACAGTGAATCTAGCTACATACACTCTACAGAAAGGGAGTTCCCAAATCTGGAGTGTAATATTCAGAAGTCTTTTTTAGAAGGAAGGCTGTTACTCTTCTGTGAGAGTGACATTGTTTCATATCCAGATCAAAGTCACATTTACCTACCAACTTAAATATTAGAGAAACAAAATAACTCCTGAATAAGTAGCTTCTAAGGAAAATCTTGGATATTCAGGTTTCCTCCTTTAAGGTGTAGAGAAGCCATTTCCTCTCTGATGCTTCTAGACTGACTTCTGCCAGTTAATATTAATTAGTGTGGCACCAGACCCTTGCTTGTTAATCTTATTCATCTCAATTTTACAAAACTTGACCGATGAAACTACAAGTTGACTGTCAAATGAGAGGTGAAGTATAAGGATGGCAATGTTTGAAGATCCAATTCCACGTATTGTCCCCAAATGGAAAGATGATTTTTTAAAAACAGCTTTGTATCAGTAATATGATAGGTTCTCACCTGATTCGGCAGCCTCTGAACATGCCAGTGTCCACAAGGTAAGGGCAGACCAATGTTGTTTTAATTCCATCCTTTTCAGCAGCCTTTAACTCATGACTCAGGGATTCATGAAAGCCCACCACTCCAAATTTACTGGCACAGTAATCCTGGGTTAGAAGGGAGAGAGAACAGAAAATACTAAGTATGCGCACAGATCCCTGACCAAAGAAAGCTTCCCAGATCTTATTGCTCTTGTTACATGTTTAATACAAAAGGTTACAGGTGAGTAAGTGAAGAAAAGAAAAGCATTTTAGAAGGCAGATATATCTGATGTGGTTCAGTGCAGAAATAATGTTTTCAAAGCAACAGCAGAAACAGATGAACACTTTTTGCCACATCAACAAAGTATCAAATTACTTTGGAGAAGTTACCACAAAGGATTCTATGAAAGCTAACAAGCTGAAGTTAAAAATGGACAGAGGTTCACTTTAAAGTGTCTGGAAAATTTACAAATGGTTTTTTGTTCAGTAAAAGAGACTGAAAAATCAGTTTTTTAAATTAATGCTCAGAGAACAAACGCAAGTCTAGCTTAGGTTGAAAGTTATTATGATCCGATTTTCTTTCTAGGTACATGATAACTATACCTTGTAAACTTAAACTAGAACTTAATCCAAGGACACATGGTACAGAAAGAAAGTTCTTCTCCATTACCCAACTTTATATTAGGAATGGAAATGTAGAATGTAAAGTCACCTATTCTGTGTCCTCCTGTGTATCTGCATGGGGTGATGTTTTCAATTTTACACTACAAGCACCCCTAAGACAGAGAGTACAAAAAATATACATACACAAGCTTTATAATTTGAATATGGTGAAGAACTGGGTTTGATTAAGTCTAGTTCTACAAATTTACAGTGCAAGACACTTCCCATCTGCCATGACCATCTCATCTGATGACCAACAAAGATAGCTCACTTTAGCAAGCTGACCAAAACAGAATGTCAACCTTTGGCCTCATTTATCTGTTCCCCGTGGCACTGCCACTGCTCTCCGTGGTTTCATTCTTAACCCTGTGCCTTCCTACTATCATGGAGCACAACTGCTAATGAAAATGGGGCGACCTGGGGACTGGCCCACTTCCTCCTCCTGTCGCTCCTGCTTTGTTAGCCTAGTGTGAGAGGAAGGCAGGAGACAGAGCTGCCTCTCAGCAGCTGGGCCTGGGTCACCGCAGAGCGCGCCACACAGCCCCCAGGACGCATTCTCCCAGGCTTCCCGAACCTTTGGGCAGCGGGTTCCCTGAAGACTTTGGTGTATTTGTCACAAGATAAACTGACTCAACAAAGGAAACATCTTGTATCTGACAAACCTCAACTCCAGCAGTACTGAACAAGCCCAAGGAACTTGCAACTGTCACAATATGGCCGTGATTGATCTCCAGCATTGTAGGAAGAAAAGCCTTAGTGGTCTGAAAGAAAAGTAAGATTCAGGTTTTAGAACTGACATTGTGAGTTTCACCTAAAACCCAACCCAAGATCACAAAACAAAGTTTTTCCCTCATAGTGTGACATTTCCTAATTCATTTAAAAATATTTTACATTTATCAAAAAGGGAAGATCCCTTAAGTGTCTGGCAAACTAGCACTATATCATTGGCAGGGCAGGCCTGGTGTAAGCTGTGACCGACAGGACTGTAACACAGGAACTTGATGTTCCAGAGATGAAAAGGATGCCATGAGAAGGCTCTTTATCACCTTTCGAGTGACAGTTACCTGTTAATCTAAACTACCCTAGGTCAGAGGTTGTTTATCCTGACACTTTAGTGCTGCAACTTCAGGGACGGAGGCAACTTCAGGGACCCAAAAAATGGATGCCTCGTACTTACATTTACCTTATGGCTATGTCTGAACAGTAATAGACCAATGAATGAAGAGACAGTCCAGTATCATCTTCCAGCATCCAAATCTTTATTACCAAAATGTACAAACATAAGCATTACAGAATGTAAAAAAAAAAGGGTAGGTGTACCAAATCATTTTAATGAAAAATGTGCCATAATCTTAACTCTGCAATGACAGGAATTTAGCCTTCTGAACATCACTCTCCGAGGCGGGGCTCAGTAGGGAGTGTCCTTCCCATGGAGGCAGGTGACTGGCTGCTCAGTGCTACAGAGCCTGAGACAGAAGTTCCAGGGCACAGACCCAGAGGTGGCGTGGATTTCTTATTCACTAAACTCTCTTTTCTGCTCTTGCCTTCAAGAAGACACAAGGCTGTACTTAAAAAAAAAAAAAAGGTTTCAAATTGCTTAAGATAATCTATTAACTACTAGGCTCCCCATAGTTTTATGACCTGCTTCTTAGAAGAAAGCAGTGAAGAGCAATCTGTCTACTCTTGAGTTACATCCCACTGCCAACAGTTTCCCATGATTTATGACATCAAAAACCCCAAATACTACCCCTTCAGTTTAGAGAAGAGTTGCATTCCCTTCTCAGAACATTCCTGGCTAATGGACCACAGCATTTTTGCATAAATATCTAATTTGTTATAATTTTTGCATGTACAAGATCAAAAGTGGGCACTCCATTGTGTAGGTGTTTTTCAATTTCAATCCATGCTGCACACAGTTCCAAGATGAATCTTTGAAAAATGTCCCAAAGTCTCCCCCAGTCTGACTCCTAATTGTCACACAACCCCCACCCCCAACTCATACCCTACTCGTCTGGGTCTCCTCATTGTTGTGATCCATGTCACACTTCTCACCTGTAAGCTTTTACCTGTGAACTAACTCTTCTCTGCCAATCTACCCCCATCCCATGCTGCCTATATAATACAAAGTATAACATTCACCCCATATTTACGTAGCTCCTTAAGCTTTTCAAAGTGCTGTGTCACTGGAGCCTCCCAATAATTCTGCTGAAGGTGTTAAGCCTTTACCTAATATAATCCTATATATTATTTCTTTAAGACATACAGTAGGTACCACCACCATAACATATAATTTTATGTTTACGGTGTTTTGATTTTGTTTTATATTTATTTGCCTGGATGCCCAGATTAAGCTGAAAGGTACAGATTATTCTCTCAAATACTAAAGGAGAGAGACTTTAGGCACTACGGTGAAAGAATGTGAACAATACTTCTCATGCACTCGGGAGACCTGGCATGCTGCTGGATGCAAGACAGACACTGTTCAGTTTGATCTGATTTCTCTGTGGTAGTAAGTGAGAATGGTTAGGGTAACTACAATAGTAATCATTATTCTGGTCTGCTTGATAGACAAAAAAGGCACAACCTGGTACTTGAGGTCATTACAGGTTCAACTTTAGGCTCCTTACTGTATAAAAGACATTATATCACACAATTGCAATAAAGTAATATCACAAAGAAGCTGATATATTCCAACACAAAGTAGAAAACATACCCTTAAGTAATCAAGTCTAGAGGTCCTCTTTTAAGTATCTGGTTATGCTTAATTGTTCCTAGATTAGCTAAAAAGTATAAAATTTATTCTTGATGTTATCCAGAGATCATGCCTAGAGACTAAAAATTTTCCTAGTCTTGGAAGACAGGGATAGGTTTAGTGTGAATGGTCTTATTTTTAAGTTCTTAAGTGGAAGGTCTCAATTTAAACTCTAAGAAATCACACACTACACAACACCAGTCGAATTCTGTTCCTTGGTTACCTGACAAATTCGGATCACTAACTGGGCTCGTTCATGTGGCAGCGTCCGCGCTAACTCCCGCTGGTGACTGGCCCTGACTAGAAACACATGGGTGGTGAGTGAGTTGGCTCTAGTGACATCCCCATAATCGTGTGCAATATTGTTGCCTGCAGGTGTTAAATGACTAATCCAGATCCCCAGCACCATACAAACGCAGGTGACAGAAGATTAACAAGTTCCTGTTTTTTCGGGGTTTTTTTTTACTTTAATTTGTTCCAAGGTTCTGATATTGATTACTTCCACACCTCCTCCCTTGATACTAGTCTGGTGGTTTTAACTTATTTGCCCAGTATGTCCTGAGCATCTCTTACATGCAGGTACTATATTATGATCTTGCCAAACCATGACGTGTGAATGGGAACTGATTCTATTTCTGTCTCTAAGCAGAATTTATACTTCCCAGAACTTAATTGTGTTAAATTAGTACATCAAATATGAAACAATTCTAGCTTATCCTCACAAAAGCAGGGTACTATGGCTACATATTCTAAAAAATGGGATTTGGGCCTGCTTCCCTACTTGCCCCCAAGTAGTTTCGGAGGGACATTCAAGCTCCTGGTTTTGTATTTAAAGGAAAAAAGAAAAAAGAAAAACAAAAGAATCCAAATACAGCTAATGACTCAAAATCTTTTCCAATCGTGGGTTGTATACATATTTTTCAGGGAGATATGCTTCACTTTAGGCGGTAAAATATGAAACAAGTTTGTTTTAATATGAAGCTTTCTGTTGAGAGGGAGGGGTTAGTTTTGTTTTGTTTTTTAAAGGTAGTGGCAGGTCAATATTTAAGATACGTGATTTCTTTGTTAAATCAGGAACAAATCTGGCCTTCTGAATACATGAAATCCAGTGTGTCACTGCATTTTCTACATTCCAAGGCAAAGGCCTATATTCTTTATTTAGGAAGGCTCACCAATCATGGGTCTAATCCTACAGCTACTACAACTGCTAACAATGTAAGAGTAACAAACGAAGTACTGAGGAACCCAGGAGGTGAAGTAAGCTATGCCAGGCCACAGTCAGCCTTGGAACCCAGAGCAGCTGTCTTGCAAAGCTGGTGTCAAACACTCAGCTCCTACGGTGTGCTGGGCAAAGGCAAGCCTAAAAGAGCATGTACACCAGGATCACTCAGGTCTCCTTAAACTGGAGTTTTCAGGGTTCACATTGGAGCCCTATCCATGTGACTAAGCATGGAGGCTGTTAATCATTTCCTTTGCTGCTTGAATGGAGGCAAGCAATTACTGCATGTGCATTATTTCCACAAGCAAACTCCTGCCTTATATCTGGGGCACATTACCAAATAAACTTTGATCAACACTAATTCTACCCCTTACTTTACAAGAAAAATGCTATAAATGGGTGACTAGAAAGCATCACATTTTCAGGAATTTTCTCAAGTAACCTGACTAGTTTTCTTTTCTAATTACGCTTGCCCTCAACAGTCTGGTAGATGACATCTGAGATAGCACAGAATAGTCTGTCCCTGACACAGTTTGACAGCACAAAGAAACCTGGCACTTTGCAATGAATTATTAATGTGCACAAATATTGTAGCATGTATGAGATGGGGACCAGCAAAAGGTGAAGTGCTAGTTGCCATGACACCAGTCAGTTCACGCTAAGGTTTGTGATCTTTAACTCTGTCTCAAAGAGTTGTTAGATGAACACAAAGGGCAAATCTGAGTGCACAACCAAACGCCTTTACGTATAAATTCACGTGTGTGCTGCCGTCAGTGACTGAGAGGGGCCGCCCAAAGAACTTGCCCAAAGCCAGTGTTATCGCCACTGTAAGGACTGACTACTAGATCAGGTGTTACCACCTAGTAAAGGGATCTCTAAAGAGAAGTACAGATTAGTTGGTGCCAATGGGGCAGTAGACACTTAAACTTAAGTCAGAGAATTATGCTCCATCACCATGTCCCCTCTCATGCAGGGGTCTAAGAAACAGGAGAACATCTAGCTCCTCATCAGGAAAATATGGTTGACTCTTAATGAAGGAGGGACAGTGTCTCAAGGTCAATAATCAATATACACTAATTGGTATGTTCAGTGAGAGAATTTCGAGTTGGAATGGTCCTAGGGATTATTTTATCTGCAAAAGAGGAAACTCTTAATAGACTCTGGATCAAAAGTGTGTAGACAGACCTTTGATTACCCATAAGTAATTTTATCACACAACTCACAATACTATAATCTGCCACCAGTTGACAGGGTTACTATGTGACTTAAAAACCAAACCAAACCTGGGAAAAGGACATTTAAATGGATACTGACATTCCTATGAAACCTACTTAACAAGTTTAATACTGCTGTAGCTCCTCAGGGTTTCTCCTCAAAGCACTGGGCATTTTGAAAGATAACTGTAAAGGTCATATTTATAATATAAACAAGAACTTCTTAAACAGAAGTGTCACTGGACATAGACAGGACATGTCGTATCTGGAGACATCTTTGAAAGTTAGGTTCATGCCAAATTAACTTCCAGCAGTTCCAACCTTCCCGATCATTCTCGGTGCTCATAATGACAGACGGCACTACAGAGCCTGCAGCTGCACTGTCAGGGCAAATTAGCCTCAAGGTAAACAAAAGAGAATGGGAAGAAATGTGGTATCCGGCAAAGTCTGGCTTTTGAAATTTTAAGATTGATGACATCTTAAAGGTGGAGGTAAAACATCCAGAATGTGTTTTCCATATTTGTAAGCAGGAAAGCAAAGTTAATTTCCAACAGTAAGAAAAGGCCTCATACTGTATTTTTGTACATTTGCATAACTTCCTACGGTCAATTTAAGAAAAGGCATCTTTTTTTAAGAAAATCATTTTGAAGTGTGTATCTCTCATTTGAATGTCCCAGAAACAAAGTAAACTTAAATTTTTAAAGAGGACCACAAATCATATTATGATGGGGAAAAGATGAACACCACCAGCACATATATAATAGTTTTCTCATGTACATTTAAGGGTTTTCAAATAATATATACAATTTGGAAAAAAAAATATACTCAAGATTCCATTTCACAAAGAACCTCTACTGGACATCCTTTTAGTATCCCTCCAAGTGGCTCAGCAACTCTCTCGGGTGCTCTGCTCCCTCTGCCGGGGTGCCTACCTGAGGAACTTCTCATCAGCAGAATCAGGAAGGAACATATTGTTTACTTACAAGGCTAAAATGACATCTGGTGGCACTTTGAGAACTCAGTCACTGCTCCTGGAAAACTGTGATTCAACAGTATAAACTACTGAAGGCAATGAAAATACATTGAATTGTGTTAAAAAGGCTAAAAAGATAAATTATTAGGGTCTCCAAAGATTCAAAAATGGTGACACATCACCAAGCTCATGTGGGAAGGGAACATATGGCTAAATAAATACTCTTAATTTTGTAGATTTAAAGGTATCTGCTTAATAAATATACCGACTACCAAACTTTAGAAATTTTACCTTGCCCATAAAATGTGTTGCCTGAAATTTCCCATTATAAAATTATCTTTAATTGGGAAATAAAACCTATATCTATACTTTCTAGTAATACACTGACTTTAAATATTTTAGTTGCATTTGACAACACAAATCCTGATAATCATGTAACTGAATTGAGAGCTTTTTCTTTTCCCCCTTTCTTTCCTATTTGGGTGTGTTTGTAAAGAAAAAAGAGTTTCCTGACAGGTCATGCAATAGAGCCCCGAGATATTAAAGCCTGTAAATACTCTTCTGTACTTAACAAAATGTTCTTTAAAATCTCAGATTGACACAGAATGTTCACTGAGTAGCTATAGAGGGAAGACTAAAAAATATGTCACGATTGTAAAATTGGTACCAATGTTACATCGACTACCTTTTTATTGTTAGTTTGAGGGTACAGGGATTAGTTTTCACATCTGAAGGCATCAGCAATTAATACTTAACACAAATGACCTAATTTACTCCCACAGTTGCCCTGTAACCAAGAAGCTAATAAAAGAGCAAGGCTTTTCAAATGAACACCTAGATGATGACACCATTAGATATTCAGCAAAAACAAGTGCTTCATTAACCTGCCTTCCCACTGTTAAAGAATGGGATGAATCTACCCCAAGGCTGCGACTCAGCAACATGCCCTTACATTTTGGGGTTTGCTATGAGAAATATCAGAAAGGAGGTGACTTAAAATTCAATCTGCCTGGAAAGTATACTGGCCTTTGGAGTCCAGAAACCACAAGGTCCCAACTGCCAATGGTTTAAGCTATCCTTGTTACCTGAGCTCTCTGAATCTTGATTTAACTCAATTGTGAGACAAAAGGAGGTCTCCATGGCTTTTAGTTCAAAAATCTTATGACAACTTATATCCAATAATTTTTTCTTTGATTCCCACCATACATTCAAAATACAAGTTGTAACACTGAGGTATTCCTAGCATAACTCTCATAAATGACTCAGGAAGGCATCAGCTCCATTAAGGCAGTTGCTAGCATCTGATGAGCAGTAAAAATATCTATTCATTAAACATTTATATGCTGCCATGGCTGTGCCTTTTAAAATAATGTAACTTGAATTCATGTCTCTTATATATTAAAAAAATTACAAATTATCTGCAAAACAATCATCAGTTTTCTGCTTTACTTGAGTCCCTGGATGCTCAGTGTGTTAAAAGAAATGATGAATGCTAAATGCTGTTTCTGAAATGCTGTTTTCTTTGACCCTCCCCCTAGCTGAGTCCCAGATGATCAAAGGAGTGTTCCATGATCTCTCTCAAGCTCAGGCCCCTTCCCCTATTTAAAAACTCTTTATAGAATAATGAAAATAACCCACAAAATTGCAGTCAAATAGTCCACTAAACAACACGCTGTCATTATCCCTTAGTTTTGCCCTAAATTTAAAATCACATCTCAGAAGCTGAAATAAAGACAGATTATCCAAAAGGCAGAGACTTTGGTTCTGCTCTAGTGACTAGTAACCACTTCCATGAGGCATAAACATGCTCCCCCAAGCTCAGCCGCTGCTCAGGCTGTCTGAAGTGGCAGGACTCCTTTGCCCCTTGCCGCTTCCGACAGCACGGCTCAGCAATGTCCCCACCATCGCCTTCCACCATCCCTTTTACTTCATATGTGTAAACAGTTCAAACTCTCTGCCTTCTAATTTACTGTGGAGTCTTTAAAAAAAACTAAAATCTTTAAGTGAAAGATAATATAATCAAGAGATTAGTCCTGAAAACTTATTTTTATTCTAAAGTGTGCATTATAACAACTTAGAATTAACTCATTATATCTAAGAGTCCATGAAGTACCTATATTGTATTAGACATTGTTAAAAAAGAAAAACAACTCTTGAGCCTCTTAAAGAAATTTAAGGACTATAGAAGAAGCCACATTTTTGTTTAATCAGGGGTGCTCAAACTTTGCTACACATTAGAATCACCTTTTACTCCTGACCACATGCTGCAATCCATGCCAATCATCCCAGGCAGGGACTGGGCACCAGGAGACGATATTCCTGGAGATTCCAGTATGCAGCCAAGTCTGCAAACCAGGCTTCTGGAACAGAGTATCTCAGTCTCCTCAGCACCACTGATGCTTGAAGCTGGGTAATTTTGCAGCATGTCCTGAGCACTGCAGGGTGTTTAGTGGGTCATTGGTCTCTACCAACTAGATGCCAGTAACAACCCCACCAGTTCTGACAGGTGAAAATGTCTTCCAGATTCTAAATGCCCCCAGGGGGAAACGGACCGTAGAACTATGCACATTAACAAGTCAAGTTCCATACAGTCCAGTGACAATTTTTCCAAAGCTAATTCTCATATTGTAATGATGTCTTTCTAGGTTTAGAAGATATCCTGGGCTTAAAGAAAAAAATCACAACTTAAATTTGTACTCAAAAGCCCATCACTTTTGGCTTAAATGTCAGTAACTTCAAACTACCACTCCACTACTAAATTAAGAAATATCTCTGAAAGACAATCATAGTGATCCAGTAGCTGGCTTGGTATATTGTTGTGGCCTCACAAAACAGTTGTAGAGTGTAATAGAAGATAGTACTAATCACTTATTAGTCTCAACTCTGGCTAAATCACCTAAAACATTACAAAACTGTGAAAACTAAAAAAGAAAAACTTTCTCTTAGACATAGTAAGTGTATGTGAGACATCGTTCCTTCTACTATCCAATACTGAATGTCGACAATATGCCAAGGGCCAGGAGCAGAGGAAGGAGGTGCACAATGGGTATGGTCTCTGCCCTCCTGGAACTTATTTCCTGGGCAGGAAGAATGTAGCACCTGGATGCATGATCTTGACTTTGTGCCATGATGCTATGGCTTTGAAAACTCTCCTGGGCACAGTGACCAAGGGGAATAGTGAACTAGAAAGCATCTCTTCCTTTTAGGCACTGGACCAGAACGTAAATCAAAAGATAAACCTAGATTAGGTGAACCACAGAATGTGTGGTCTGGCATTGCCCTAGTCTACAAGATTCTGAAAAGGCTGATTAACTCAGGGAAAAAAAAAAGGGCAGGGGAATAGAGAATATTGAGAAAGTGGGAAGGAAACTAAGTATTCAAGAGCAGTTCCTCTTCAAACTTCCATGTGCGTAAGAATCACAGGCAATCCGAATCAAAGCAGATTCTGATCCAGTAGCTCTGGAAGGGGGCCAGAGGGTCCCACCTGGTCAGCGATGCTGTTGCAGCCCTGGACCACAGGCTAAGAACAGGTTCTAGCATGAGCCAGGGAATCTGTCTACTTTAAATCTCAAGGGGCTGCAGGTCAATTTCTCCTAGAAACTCAGGAAAATAGAATAATTTCTCTGCCTTTTATTCCATCCATGTTCTTTGCACCAGAATATCAGGGGCTGGGAAGTCCCACTTTCCACCCCCTTTCTCCAACAATGTTTCAGATAAGGGCTGGTTCAAATCAACATTAAGGGCAACCAGAGTTTTGTGGATGACTATTGGAGTTTACTGCCTGTGTATTTGCCTTCAATCCATTTTTAGCACCACTAGCAAGACCCTCTGCTGCGGTTTGAATGTTTGGTGCCCCCAAAACTCATGTTGAAACTTAATGCCCAATGTGCTATTAGGGGCCTCTAGATGAAACCCTCATGAATGGGATTAGTGCCCTTAATAACAGAGGCTCCAGAGTTCCTTTACCCCTTCTACCGTGTGAGGTTACAGCCAAGACAGCTTTTTCCAAACCAGGAAGTGGGTCATCACCAGACACCAAATCTGCTGATGCCTTGAGCTTGGACTTCCAGCTTCCAGAACTGTGAGAAGTAAATTCTGTTGTTTATAAGCCACCAAGTCTATGGTACTGTTACAACAGCCTGGATGGACTAAGACATACATGGTCCTCATTAGAAGCAGCTCTCAAAAAGGGACCTAGAAGGCTTCAAAATCCTTTCCCCTTATCCACAGAGGCTTACAAGGTTTAGTTCATAAGGCAAGGAATTTACACCATTTTTGCCTCAGCAAAATGTACCTTTTTCATTTACCACATTTATCCTTCTGTAACTTTCATGCTTCAGTAAGCCTGTCAGAAAACTCTACCTGGGAAATACTTTAAATATCAGGTGCTTGGGCCAGAAGTTTGGACACCATTAGCTGGCCAAAACTGCATTATCTTGAAAATCCGTGATTAGCTTATGGGGTTATCTGGAATTCTGAGCCCATAAGATTATTAGGCAACAGAATAAAGGTTTTACATTTTTTAGGAGAAAAGCTTAAAAAAAAAACTAAATCAGAACTACGCTATTACTGACATTTTGGTACCAAGTATTTAGAGACCTTTGTTCAGCCAGTCCTTGTAGAAGAGCCCTTTTTATTTACTAGTTTTTATGTTCAATGGGTCAATGGAGGCATGTAAACAGGGAGGAGAAAGGAGGGAGCTGAGTGACCAAGGATGTACTACACTATTGTCAATGAAGCAACCACCTCAGAAAGAGACCATGGAAAATTACAGAAAAACACATGAATTGGGTAATAACATTCTACTGTGGTATTGGTTCATTAGTCTAGAATTTTACTTCCTTGTCTAATTAATGGAACAGACTTTCTGGAGATAATAAGCTAGGGTGAATTAGTCATTGCTAAACTAACCATGGTAATAAAAAATGTCAACATTTGAAGGTAGATTCTTACATTATACCACAGGGCAAAAGCATAAAGGACTCGTAGGAAAATCTACGAGGAGCTTTGAACTGTAGCCCAGGTCAGTATTTGCAGAGGTTCTAAACTAAAGCACTAGGATGAGGGTCTGGGCCTGAGTTCCTTTCTTCCCCAGCCGTGACCTTAGGTAAGTGCCATAAAATAAAAATGGGGCAATGGATCTCCGAGTTGCTCTGAAGCTCAAATGAGAAAAGAGTGTTTATGAAAGGGCTTTGTAAAATTTAAGTGGAATAAATGCACACAAGGCTCATTAAGCATATATTTACAGACTATTCAGATTATAAGTACTATCTATTTTTGGTTATGTTGTTTCTTCAAGTTCCCGTTCTTACTGTGTTTAACTCCCAGGCCTCCCTGCCTCCATGTGGGCCAGACCATACTTCCGGCAAAAAACCCAGTACCTGACCACTGGAAGCAACCTCAGAAACACCTTGCTAAGCAGCTGCTTCAGGCGCCTCCCCCTTACAGTAGGAATCCTAAATGATATTTTGAAACAACAACAAAAGCACTTTCCAGTAACACTTCTTTTCTAATTTCTACTTTAGCCCTTAGGAGTATAAAAGAACAGTTTTAAAATATAAATATATAAATCACAATGCTTGATGGAGACGAGTCCAACAAACATACAAATACTAAAACTTAGTAGAGAACTATTTCAAAATAATTTTTATACTTGATGTTTCTTCTTCCCATGAGATTATAGACTTAGCCCACCAAAAAAAAAAAAAAAAAATCCTTGAGGAATCAGTAGGGGGCAGTATGTTAATTACAATTTGCAGGTGGGAAAATGCAGGCTTTGAATTTTAAGTTTCACTTGTCCTCAAAATACCCATGTGCTTACATAAGTTACACCACAAATATTTTCCCAGTGACACTGATTGGGAAGTGTTATTTTGATCCCCACTGTTTAGAATAACACCAAGAAGCTGAACCATATTAATATATATATAAAAAAAGAATACAGTGCTGAGCTATTTGACGGAAAGGCAAGAAATACACATTTTATGCAAGCAACAAATGAAATAGAACACCAGTTTCCCCAAAATCAAAAATGACAATGTTCACAATGTTAACACCATTGCCACCTTTCGCACATTTTCATCTTTGTGTGATCTCTGGAAGTTTCATACCGAGTCATGTTTTGTTTCCAAATGTGAATTCATTGTAAGGGGCTTGTCAGTTGGACTAATTTGACAGCACTCAAGGTTGTGGCAGTAATTGCCCTTACTTGTTAAATATTCTAGCAGCATTTGCTGCAGTGTTGAAAGTTTTATGATCATTATGAGAGGATATTCAATTTTTTCCCCATGGTTCACTTAATTTTAGTTTCAGAGCATTTAGGAAAATGGTCTCTGACAGGTGTGAACTTGAGTTTTAAGAGAATTGACAAATAAAGTGAGGGAAAAAAAGGAATTCAAGAATGCGCCATGCTGGGTAAGATCAAGTAAAAGAGGTTAGCATTCCTTCTGTTGAAAGGCATACGTTCCCTCCAGTGCTGAGATGTGTAAACCTTCATAAACCCAGAGATCCAGGTGACTGGCACTCGCTGGCCAAGTGAGTCAGGGTAAGCATGATTAAATCCTAAGGCCACACTGACAACCTTTATTCTGAACAATGGTCTCTTAACAGAGGGTTAGGTCACAATGCAGCGAAGTTCTCTAAGGCTGCCCTATTATGGGGACCAGCTGTATGCTTTACCTGTCTATGTATTTTCAAAGAAGTAAAAGACTCCATCCTCAGTATTATTTTCCAGTTATGCTTACAAGGGGTCTCAGCCTAAAAGGAGCTTTTAGGTTAGTTAATAAGAAGAGGTTAGTTCTTTGAATAGCTAACTACCATAGTAACTTTTGAGATAAGAAATCATTCATTACACCAAGAAAGATTAACACATTTTAATCTGATCCCCAGAGTTACAGGCTCAAAACATTACATTTTACCCATTCAGTGAGGCAGGGAATAAGTTCCCTACTTCTTAAGGACCATCAGAGTTTGTCATACTCCAAAGATTAGCTACAAAAGGCCCTTTATCTTGGGAAAATTACTGGTGGCGTGTGCAGAAGATACAAATCCACCCTGCCAGTACACCCCCTAGTGGAATTTCAGCATAGTACAATTTGGGGGTCCAAAATGTCCTGGGTATTTAGTACTTAAAGGCTGCAATGGACTTTTCCAAGTCTAGTAGCAATAAGCTACGCCACAGTCATGAGCTTTCTACTTACCATTCACTGAGCATTCCAAAGCAAACAAACAGACAAAACATATCATTATACATCTATCCATGTAGACAGATACCTGGATTAGACAAGAGACAAATTGGCTACTTAACAAATTGAAACAAGCTTTAGTTTCTGAAAAGAATTGGAACAGAAAATTTAGATGAGTCGACTATTAATATTCCTTAACTCAAGAAGAAAACTTAAAACAGAGTTTCCTACTTTACAAAATTGTTCTAACTCCCAAGTGAGGTCATTAAACTGCTTGAAAGGAATTGTCTGATTGCCACATCTTTGATATATTCAAGTTACTCAAATCAATTCACTAGATTTTGCCAGAGATCTTGAAAAGCTGAAAAACGATTAGGGCGAAAACAAATGTAAGGGAGAGAATAAACTGACAGACCATATGCGGTTAAGCATTTACACACAGGGTTGATAGCTCTTCTCTGGGCCCCAGTGACCCAATCCTGCAATGAATGGATAAGGGCTCTTGCTAGGGCAAACTCCACTCAGTCTTTTCATAAAAGCTATTCAATCAGTGTTAGCATTAACACAGGTTAAAGAAATGCTTCCATGTTGACATGTCCCATAGTTTGATTTCTACTTGGGCAGATAATGGATAAAGCCCTGGATGTAGAAATAACAAGGGAGAAAGGAATACATACTAACTTTACTTCTAGGAATTGCGTTAAGTAGCACAGTCAAACAAGAGAAGGTCATTCCCTGAACCAGGAATTTTAAACTATTCTACATGGACTGCCCTCTTAATGTATAAAGATACTAGAAAGTCAACATGAAAATATTTTGTATGTGTTTGTTTTCTTTCTCAGGAGCAGGGATACATTTTGTCTGAACTACTCAACTTCTTTTGCCTCCCAATAAGACAGGGCTCAAATGGCAGAAGAGCCGAGGGTCAGGGGTCCTTTGGCGCACAGTGCAGTGAAGTGTCCAGCCTGACTGCGGTTTGGGGTGCACCAGGGAATATAATAGGTGATGAGCTTGGAAGGCAGGAGGAAATCAGTTTGGAAGGCCTAAGCTGCCATGCTACTGAGCCTGGACTTCATGCTATGACATACAGTCATACAAGAGTTTAGGGTAGTTCTAGTCAACATAATCTTTAGGCAGGCATATAACAAACTCAGGTCTGCCTAGATAACCCTAGGTTGGAGAGCAAAAGCTGGAAATGGGGAAAGAGTTCAGAGACATTCCAGAGTCAGGCAAGAGGTGACAGAAGCACACAGGAGAAGATAAGAATGGAAAGGAGGGGATAGGAGTACTTGGTAGCAACAGAACAATCAGGATTTGGTGACTCATGAGTGTGTGGGGTGGAGAATTAAAGATACTACTCTGTGTCCAACCCTGGTACTGGCCACATCAGTGAACTCAAGAAGGGACAACAAGTTAGTTCAGTTTTGAGACTCCCTGATTTTAGGGAATGCGTGAAACAGCAAAAAGACAGTTGTATGAACTAGGGAACTGTCTCAGGAAGCACAGTTTAAGCCACTGAAATAAAAAGATTACCCAGGTAAAGGTGCACAGTGAGAAGAGATCTGAGCATATATACTAGAGTCATTACATTCTGGTGCTAAGGAGGCTAAGAGGATTGGGAAGACAGAAAAAGACAAAGAAAGTGGGTTTATCATGGAAGCTAAAGTACTGGAGTTTCCAAAGGTGGCCAACAAGGTCACATTTTGTAGAAAAATCAAGTTGCATATTGGATTTGGTAATTAGAGAAGGACTGTTATGTTTCCATATGACATCAGTCACTTAGCAAAATTTTCTAAAAAACTGAGATAACCAGACACAGATTAGAACATTTAATCATGTCACAGACGTTGATTTCTAGTAGCAAGAGATTTGGGCCCAGCATGAAATTTGTATCAAATACAGAACCACAAGTTTCAATGAGCATGTGATCTTATTTTGTGTTAGGAAAATAAGCTATGAAATGGCCTGGAGTTAGGTATATACTCCCAGGTTTCCAAGGAGTTATCTAAAGAGATGTTTTACTTAGTTTTTAACTGTGATCACAAGAATTAACAAAGATAAAGCAGGTGTGTTCCATGTCAATTTCCAGTTCGGGTCAAAGCATAAAGTTTTTATTTCTAAAACTCAAAGATTTGATTTTTATGCATTTGATATTAAATAACAGAAGCCAACTAAAAACAGATCTTAAATTCCAAGTTTTTACTAGCTACCTTAAGACAGGAAAGCAATACTCTATGAAATAGTTAGTCTACAATTCTTAATATTATAGTTTAGAGGAGGACATATTGGCCAAATAGTTTCACATGAATACTTTAGAAATGATTTTTTTTTCAAATTCTAAAATCTAACAGGCCTTTAACAAAACTAGGTTTCTCTAACTAGAGAACAGAGGAATACAGTATTTGAGATTAAAAACCAGTAAATCACTTAAGAACTTAAACATTAACGATTAGGGACCATTCATGAGATATTAGGTACAACCACAGCACTAATGTCTTTAAGTGCTACATTACTCAGATCTAGCTGGTGGGCTTTTACTTTTGCTGGATGGATTTTAACTAAATAGACTTTAGACATTTGGATATAGATAAATGCCTAATTCAGTAATTAGTATTTTAAAACTGTGAAACCTTTTAAGTTAAGTGGCCTATTAATTAACTACCAATTATCTTGTCTGACTACCATATCAATAGAAGTAAATTACTGACTAGCTATTTGACAGATTTAGTCCTTTACCATGCAAAATTTCTTCAGAACATAAAAGGCCTGGAGTTAAATGCTTTTGCTTCCCCCTTTTGGTTAATCAGGGATCAATTTGCTGCTCACATAGAAAAGGCCAAATGCAGCTCTTTGGTTGAAAAGGATCTACAGATAAACTTTGGCTTTTAGAAATGGCACGCTAAGATTCTACTCCTCTTAAAAAATTACAAGTGAAGCAGTACTAATGTTTTGGGGAAAATATGAGTTTACAGTTCCTGTATGGAGGCCAGCTTTCTGTATTTCAAAGAGACTAGACAGGTATTTTCAAGTGTTTGCATCTCACTGAAGCAGAGCCTAAGTTAAGGGTTTCCATGACTCTGCTAAATGTAAAGTGCAGTGTATTGCATATATGCTCCGTGGTCTTGTCCTAACCACGAATGTTGTGCAACAGATTAGGTTGACTAGAACCTACTCCAAATCTATCACTTCTTGCCTGGTGACCAAGAGAAGGTTCCCAAGATAGCTGCTGGTGATAGAATACTGGAAGATGAAGTATCATAGCAGACTGGAGGGTTGTGCAGAATAATGCCAAGTACTGTAAAAACATCCAGCACGTATGGAAATAGTACGAGGTTAAGGAGAAAGGAATGAATTGCAGTAGAAATCCTTGCCTTGAGACCCAGTCATTGGGAAATACGAATGGTTGCCATACATTCAATTTCAGTGTGACTTAAACTGGAACATCAACAAGCTGCTAGCTCTGCACCAATGAGTAGAGTTAACATACTATATAAATATGAGCATAGAGTGGGACAGGGAGAATGGAAAAGTTGTGTAGGAAGACAAGAGATGCAAATAATAGTGAGTGTGAGCCAGCCCCATTTTTCAAATCTTATCAACCACAGCTTGAATTAGTCCAACATAATGCTTACCTTCTGAAACTTCAAAAGATAGACTCATGTGAGCATTCTTCGAGTAAGTTTACTTTTGAGTATTTAAGCAGAAGCCTAGCCTATATTGTCAAACATTTATTGAGTGACTTATGAGTACAGTTCTGTTCCAGGCAGGGGAAAACAGATGCATGTAACAAACTGTCAATAGACAGCTTGAAATCCACTTTGGGATTTCAGGGCACAATGTATAAAAAGTTACACCAAAAAGCACATACTGTGCACCAAAGGATGTGAATGACAGCAAATGCTGCCAGAGATTGAATGACAAGTCATTTGGCTGCAATTTCATTAGAAAACAAGGGGTTGAACAAGAAGACCTCTAAGGATCTCTGGTTCTAATATGCAAATGACAGAAAAGGGTTCAAGTCAGGAGGGACTTGAGCTAGGCCTGACAATGTACACGGAGTAGTGAAAAAGGGCCTTCCGGGCAGGTGGGATAGTATGAGGAATGGTTTGGAAGTAGAAGCACCCACTGTTTTTCAGTGGAAGGCCACATGGTTTTCTACCTTGCTGTGTGTGACTTTAACTCAGGACCCACATATCATTTATTCTTTTATGAAAAGAGACATCAACTGCCACTTAAGTTGGGCTCAAGATGGTCTGTTCAAATAACTGAACAAATCTTTGCTCAGCTGATCTACTTTTTAAAATGTATGGAATAACTTCTTTTCCCTACCCGGATACAGTAAAAAGACACACTTTCTTTTTTCTTGGAAGGAAAACAGCACATGCCAATACATCTTTGAATACTTACCATGAACATTTTCACCTAAGAGGAGTACTGAAAAGGAAGCTGAATCCAGGTGGCTCTTACAGCTTTTAAACTGTGATGGAATCATGCCTCCCTCCTCCCAGAAAAAAAAGTTAACTGTAAAAATTATAGTCTCTTTTAAACATTAGTTGCTAGATTTCAACTTCTTAAAAGGTTTGTGAGTCTCGGCAAGAAGTCAGAAATTCCAACTCTAAAATGAATTTTCTGACTCAATATTGAAAATAAACTCTTAAGTTTAGATGCTTAGGGGAAAAACAGCTGGAAAATTCAGGAGCCTCCCATATTTTAATATGAAGTGACGTCATTACTGTCAAGGCTTCCAAGAACTCCCAAAACTGTATAGTTAAGCAACATCTTGAAGCAAAGGATGGGCTCTGGGAAGGTGGTATGTTCCTTCTTGGTGTATAGAGTCAGCTCCACAATAATTTTTCTATTGGAGATTTGATTCAATTTTATCCTAATGTTAGAAAGTAGCCTAATATTAGAGGTATAGTATATTAATTGATATGCAATTTCAAAGCTAAAGCTATGAATTTTCTGTGCTTAACACTAAATTAGCTCTTATTTTATAGGATGTCTAGAGAAGAGAAGCTGCTTTCTTCTTATAAATATTTAACTGCAGACTGTATGGGGTTTCTTTAAAAATCTGATTACATTTAAAATTTAACAACTCAGCAAAAGAATCATGCAGAGAAAGTAGGCAAGATGGCTGACTAAACCTTAACAGTATCTTGCGTAGGTAAAGTTTACAGCTTGGAAACCGTACATCATCGCAGTTGAAGGTTACTGGGAAAAAATCCTGGTGTCTGTGGTTCACACCTAGCTTACTGATGAATGTATGTGTGTTTAAGGATGACGAGTTTATAGAAATCAACTGGAGTTACTATGGCAGCTTCACCCTTACCATTCTTTAAATATGAAAGCTACATTCCACCTGCAATTTATGAATGCCTTGTATTTCAAACAGTGGTTGTTTAACTCAGAACTATAAACATACAAGATTCTTGATAAACTGTACTGCCAAGCTTATTCAGTTGTGCTGGCCTTTACTCACCTGATCTACCCCTTTGTTACTTGCCTCCTGTTCTTGTGGACCCTGCAGCAGCAAAGCCTTTCATTCAGTTGCCCACCCCCACTGCATAATACACACACACACACACACACACACACACACACACACACACACACACACACACACACACACACACACACTTCTACACCCGTACACAGCATACTTAAATCCTCCCCAACTTTATTTGGTAATCTCCTTACTTATTTAAAACGTAAGTATGAATTAGTTCACATCATTTATGTGTTCACTTTTAGAGGTTTAGAAATGAATTAAATAAAGCTCATGCTTAAAAATGAAAACATTAAAATAAGCTTCTTACAGGATCAGAGAAATAGTTCGATGTTAAAGGAGCAACATCTGAATAAGTACTTCTAAAGCCAGATTAAGTTTTTAAGTAGTTGCTAAAAATTAATGAGGTTTAATATGACCTATTTAGAAGAAACAGTTCTTTGTTAGTGTCTATTAGAAGGCTAATCCGCCTATGGAAAAAAAAAAACAACAAACCCTATCTCCTTACCCTTTCTTTTTATTGGATCCTATCCTGTCTACAAAGAAAAGGGGAAATACTACAGAGGAGGAAAAAGCATAACATGGGTCAACAGTATATAGTTATATATAGGGGAGAGTGTTACAACTCCCATTACTGAAGGTAAGTTCGGCTGAAAAACTGGGGTTAGCTTTGTTCCCAGTGGCAGAACGCCCTCCCTTCTCCTTCTCAGATGCTGTAATAGCTCTGATGATTAGAAGCTGATATAGTTTAAATCTGTGGTCACCAGGTCTCACAATCCCCTTGCCCTCTATAGAGTGACTCTGTGATCCTATCAGGGTGACTTCAGTTCTCTTAAGCTGAGAAAATTCTAAATGTATTCCAACAGGACAATGCCATAGATCCCATGGATGGCCAATGGATGGTAAGTGACTGCCAGGGTGGCCTGACCACTCCCAACTGACCACAAATGCTGATCTCAGAATCTTTGGCACTTACCGAAATGTGGCTGAGCAGTAATTTAGAGAGTCTAAACTCTGACTTTAGGAATTCATAAGAACAACCAATGTTTTACAAACTCAACAGAAAGTAAAATAAACAAACCCTGGGTTATATACTCCCTCTTGTTATTTTTATGGCAATCTTTCAAACTAGTTCAAAATGTTCAGTCCCCTAACCTCTCAAGAAACACTGAATTGGGGGAGAAGAAGAAAACATCTATTTTATAGTAACCAGTACATATTACAATTCACCATGGGGTAAGAGCAAATTAGAAGGAAACTGTGTGGTGAAACAGTACAGGTAACTTCCAGGCTGGTGCTGAAGTCTCCCTCCTGCCCAACCTTCTCATTGAGGAGGGCCCAGTAATAAAAACAAGGATGTTTATATTTACCCAGAAGTGTGCGTGGCAATTGACCATCATGGTTCTTTCAATGAGCTCATCAGGACATTCCAGAAGGTGATGCCCTGAGACCACACCGGCATTATTGACCAGGACTGAGACCTCGCCAACCTCCTTGCGGACCCTTTCTGCCGTCAGGTAGACATTCTCTCTTTTTCCCACATCACAGGTGTAGGTAAAAACCTGCAAGTTACAGTGGGGCAGAATTTCTTCCTCACCATTCCCAGCTGTCCTCAGAAAAAAAATGGAACAGAGAAGGGTTCGGGGATGGGTGAGACGGGGGAGGGGGGTGGTGCAAAACGTGAGTCACAGGACAATCAGTAGGCCAAAGATCACACAAAACAAAAATACTACAGTGAGCTTCAAATTTCTAACACCGTAAGGCTTGCCAATGACTGAACTTACAGCTGCCTTCCCTCCCCCAAAAGTCTTTGGGAATTATAGCAATTTACTGGATAACTTTGCTTAGGGGAAAATCATGTAATTGTGACAAGCCCAATACAAGTCAGACCTCATGGGATCAGCTTCCTGGAGCTAAAGACACCTGGAAAGAACTGATCTCAGCCCAGAGAGCAACACCCGCCCATTTCCAAAGACACACTGCACACTCCTTTTGGGGAACAGTTGCCAGAGCTGCTTATTTTCTAGTACATGCACCCTCAAAATGGAAACTCTCCTCAAGGCTCACAAATCAAAACTAATGATTTGAATTTATCCAAAGCCAAGAAACGAACCTAAAGCTCCTTATGAAAAAGTGGAGATCACTGGTTTGTTCTAACTGGAGTAGCTTAACTCTCCCTAAGAAGCACCCTCAGGTAAAACCAAGTTAACAGGTAAACATGCAATTTTAGCACAGAAGATTTCCATTTAAAACCCAAAATCTCTTTCCTGGTGTTTGAATACCTTTACCTTCCAGGTTTTTGCAGGGAGCACAAGAATCAATTATTTGCTACCTCTCCATACCATTGCTGAAAATGTTTCTGACCTTTGATTTTCTGACCTAAAAGGCAGGTGCCAATAGTTTTGGCGACAAAAAAATCAATGTAGGGGAGAGGTGGGTGCTATCCAAGTTAATTTCGGGAAAGGTCAATGTTTCCCCTAGAAATGAAAAATTTTGTCAAAAGAGCAAGGGCCACTATCAAATTTCCTGGACCTATGTTTATAGTTCGTCACGGTCTCCGCTTTGGCTTTTTAAAAGAGAAGTCTCCGAACAGGTTAGTTAATAAATATACAGAAATACAGATTTCCCAATGTTATCAAAAACATGAAATAAATTTACAATGAGGCTTAAATTCTTCAAGAGCTGTCCCTTAAGAGGCAGGGCATCTTTCAGTCAGACTGAGTATGTAACCAAAACACTTATCTCTGGTGAAACAATGAAATTCTTTTCTGGTGGTTAAAGTTAATAGTGAAATCATCAAAGCTGCCCCAGTCTAAGCGGTTCAAAATCGCAGTAACATATATACCTGCCATCAGTCCAGTCTGAAAACAGGACACTAGTTTCCCATCTCAAATGCGAGTGAAGCTTTTCTTTAGGATTCAAACCTGTGGTAACAAGTTCCCTCGGCCTTCCCTATCCACAGAAGATTAAGGACACCCTACATTCGTCCCCAAAGAGGACCTCCGTTAAGACAGGGTTCGGCACACTTTCCCACCTTCTCATACAGAGGTGATCATGTTTCTTTATCAAGGGGCAAATTCCACTAGCAGAAGTGGTGGTGGAGGCGGGGTGTTCTCTTCCCCCCGAGCCGGGCTTACCGCGACAGCGGAGGTTAAGGGCGCTCCGGGGAAGAGTGCAGGGGTGGGCAGAGGCTTGACCCGACTATGCTCGGGCGCAGGTCACAATTACCTTGCAGCGCCGCAGCGTCGGCCGCCTCCAGGTCGCGGTAGATGTGGCGCACCATGCCCGCCGTCTCCTCGTTGCTCTGAGTGTTAATGTCCCAGAGCACCAGCAGCGCCCTGCGCCGGGCGAACTCGAGCGCAAAGAGGCGGCCCAGGCCGCTGCCGGCGCCGGTGATGAGGCACACCTGGCCCGCCACGCTCTTCTCCTTGGGCCGCACCAGCCAGCGCGCCGCAGCCAACACGAACGCCCAGAGCACTTTGAAAGTGACCACGAAGAACTCCACCACGATGTTCATCGCGACGCCTGGGAACCCTGCACGAGTCCAGTGCCCTCGTCCGCGCCCACCCCGAGCCACGTAGCCCACCCCGGGGCACTTGTCAGCGGCCGGGGCAAGAAGGCTGCGCCCCGCACCGCCCCCGAGGTGCTTGCCCGGGCTGGAGTGTGAGGCGACGCTCCCTGCTTGCGCGGGGCCGCTCCCTCTTGGGCTAGGCGCGGAGGTCCCGGGCTGTGCCCGCGCCGGCAGCCGCTCAGCTCGGCGCCTCCTGTCGGCAGCCGCCCGCACGTCCCGGAGCGCTCGCCTGGCCGGTGGGTCCCGCAGCAGCGGCGGTGACAGCCGCGAGTTAGGCGGCGCGCGCTGCCCTCATGGCCAAGCCACCGCCGCGACTCCCTTTCACCCTTGGGGAGGAGCGCGCAGCGGAGACAGCACTGGCCTGCCGGCCGCCGGGACAGTTGTCAACTTGACCCAAGTTGCCAGAGGGTGGGAGAGTGGGGTGCGGGGCAGCAGGAGTGCCAAAAAGGGGCGACTCGCTCGGCGCAGTCGAGCACTGCCCAACGGCTTGCGGCTGCTCCTGTGGTCTCGTGTCCCCTGCCCTGCTCTGCCCGCGGCTGTCACTCGGGTACCGGGCTCCTCAGCGAAATGCCGCTTGCAAGCCGGAGCGCTCTCGGCCGCCTCTGAGCGGGTTCCAAGCTCCGCACTATATAACCCTAGACCGGGAAGAGCCGGCGGCGGCATCGGCCCTCCCTCCGCTCGGCCCTCCCCGCCCCCGGGCGCACCCCGCCCCCCGCCCAGCCCCCCGCCCAGCCCCCCGCCCGCCGTCCGCCGAACCGCGGCGGGGCAGCCCCTCTCACATGGCCGTGGCCGCAGCCTCCAGCCTCCGTCGCACTTCCCTTCGCTGCTCACGCCCCCTGCCGTGGTATGTCCCAGCCTCCGCCTGCCAAGCCCAGCAGTCGGCAGTGCCTCGGCCATCCTTCTCCAGCCGACGGTCCTTGCTTGCCCCTATCTCGTTACTTTCGTTAACTAGGGTATTCAGGACAGCCCCGCCTGCGGTCAGGCGCTGCGGAAGACAGCCCGACAGTCTGGAGGAACGAAGAGAAGGACCTCAGCAGCGCGGCAGAGGGGTTGCCGGTCAGACTAGGGCTGGCAGAGAGCCGAGAAGGCGGGCAAAAGTTGAGTCTCGGGAGCGACTTAGAATCGCAGCTAGCCTTTTGTAACGTGGGCCAGAAGACGCTCATTTTTCCTGGCTGGAATAATCTCCGCGGTGGTTGCCTACGGTCCCGGTCAGGCATTGCCCTCCCGTTTGGCGGGCAGTGGAAGAGCTGCATGCCGGGACTTGTAGTTCACACCCGTGCAGCGTCTCGTTTGCGTGCATTGCTGGATGGAATTTGAGCCGTACCTTGCCAACGCTGCCTAGAGACTAGGACCCCAAGCGATCAAAGTATTAGCGCTGTGGTCTTGTCATAATGATTAAAGAGTCTAATCAGTGCATGCATTTTTCAATACAGATTTATCCGGAAACTGATCGTTAAGAGACTGAATCAGGAAGTTCTTAATTTTGCGTCTGCAAGGCGAGTTCTCAGTTCTGAGTTCTTTTCTGGCTTATCCAGGGACACCCATGAGTCATGGGGCTTCACGCTCGTCGTCTTTAAGTGAGCCATGCGCATGCGCAAACCTCCTCTTTTTCCGGCTGGAGCCATGGAGACTGCAAAGTAAGTGAACTTCGTTTTCTCGAGAATCCTAATCCATCCGTGAAATCAGAGATCTTTTGTCTCGTTTTTCTCCGCTCCAGCTGTAGCTGCATCTTTGCCCAATTATCTGTGTGTGACGTTAGTGGTGGCTCCAGGCTAAGCTGGGATGCAGGCGGCCTTGGGGCGGAGGTTTTGGCGATACCGGGAACAAGGTGTGGGAGCTGAGTTGTGTTCGGAATCGGTGGGTTGTTCCAGCCCTCCGTTATTTAGAGGAGGAACAGAGCCTCTGAATTGGATTCGTTCTCAACTGGTCCGTGGCTCAGCTGGCCCTGCTGTCATGCTTTTCTTTTCCGCCTGTGTAGGTTGAGACTCGAACCAGGGTAGTAGTTGGGGGTTTTGGTTTTTTAAAATGACAATCCCGAGCCCTCTTAGACTCCTTGAGAGTCTAGGGATCAAGAGTCTTGTGGCGGTCCATCAGTTTGTACGCTTTGCTAATTTTTGCTGTATATAATTTTGTTGTGGGAGGCCAGGACAGTTCGTGGATTAGGTGAATTGTTGTCTTTGTGATGGACGTTTAATTAAAGTAGCCCATTTTAAAGGTGAAGATTATTGTCAGAAATTTCCTAGAATCTGTATCTTAGGCACTAAAATATGTTAGAGTAGCAAAAAATATAGGTGTTGAGAGTTAATGACATAGTTCTGTAAAACGACAAAGTGTATGCTTAGTGTAGAATGGGAGTAATGAAGCGCTGGGAACTTATATTAATACCGTTTTGTTTGCTGTTGCCAGAGAGAAGAAAAAAAAGGTTCCTGCTGTGCCAGAAACCCTGAAGAAAAAGCGAAGGAATTTCGCAGAGTTGAAGATCAAGCGCCTGAGAAAGAAGTTTGCGCAAAAGATGGTAAGTAAACTTTTTGGCACTTAATATAAGAAGAGGCTTTGCAGTCGGGATTGAAAAGTTTGTTCTTTATTAGCAAGACATGTTTATGTATTGTACCAGAGAGTTTGGCTTAGCTCCTTAAAATGGCATTCTGAAATAAAGGTAGCTGTTTAGCTCGTAGAATGTTAATGCATACTGGGGCGAGAAAAGTTTCGAGGGAAAGTTTTTTTCTTTGAAAGAGCTGTTTAATGCTAATTATGTTTTGGAGGTAAAAATCAGATGAATAACCAATAATGATTTTCAGCTTCGAAAGGCAAGAAGGAAGCTTATCTATGAAAAAGCTAAGCACTATCACAAGGAATATAGGCAGATGTACAGAACTGAGATTCGAATGGCTAGGATGGCAAGAAAAGCTGGCAACTTCTATGTACCTGCAGAACCCAAATTGGCATTTGTCATCAGAATCAGAGGGTAAGTTCAGTTTATACTGCATTCTAGCTTTAAAGGGAAAGCTATGCAATCCCAACTTCTGGAGGCTTTGGTTCTGAAACATTGGAATAAAAATGTTTTGGGAGTAACTAGAACAAGGGGGAGTTATTTTCATGGTTTAGTTGCTAGTCCTGTGCCCAAAACCCTTACCTGTTTTTTAACTGAGGTCTTGAGTTTGGTGAACTTGAGATTAACTTCAAAAGTCGTTAAATAGGCTTATAAGTGCCTGTAATAAAGGTGTACAAAACGAGGAAGGAGTAAAAGGGCCAGGGGGAACTTTTAAATATCAGGTATGTGTCTAAACACCAGTTTACTTTGGGATGGGGCAAGTTGGGAGGGGTGGCAGAACAGCTGACTAAAAGAAAAATGCCAGTGGTCTTTCTGACAGAGGAATTCTGTCTCTCTAGGTAGGACTTTGCCCAAAATAGGATTTTCTGTCCTTTATTAATAAAAATTCTGACAAAACCCAAATTCAATTTCTGGTCTTTTTTTCATTGCAGTATCAATGGCGTGAGCCCAAAGGTTCGAAAGGTGTTGCAACTTCTTCGCCTTCGCCAGATCTTCAATGGCACCTTTGTTAAGCTCAACAAGGCCTCCATTAACATGCTGAGGATTGTGGAACCATACATTGCATGGGGGTAAGTCTGTCTTTTCCTTTGGTTTCTGTTTGGTAAAGTGGCTACATCAACAAGATGAACTCTGGGAGTTTTGAGTGATAACCTGTTCAGCCAAGAAAAGGTTTTTGATTCAACCTTTATTTTAATAGGTTTTTTGTATTTCATATTTCAGGTACCCAAACCTAAAGTCAGTAAATGAACTCATCTATAAGCGTGGTTATGGCAAAATCAACAAGAAACGAATTGCTCTGACGGATAACACATTGATTGCTCGATCTCTTGGTAGGTTCTGCCTTTTTAGGGAAAAGTTAGACAAAGTTGATATTTTCTGGCATCTTGTGGCCCAGCATTTCTCACTATCATGAACTTTCCCATATTCCCTACAATACTTAAGTCTCTAGAAAATGTAAGGGTATGATTTCATTGGCTTTCTTGAACTTTTGTAAAATACAGCCATGTATTTTCTTCTTGGTTGCTTTATTCTTGATTAACCTGTTAGTGCTTTTTGAAAGTCTTAAGATTTAATCTTAAAAAACCATTAACAATTTTAATAATCTTAAATGGTCTTAAAATGTTCAGGTAAATATGGCATTATCTGCATGGAGGATCTGATTCATGAGATCTATACTGTTGGAAAACGTTTCAAAGAAGCAAACAATTTCCTGTGGCCCTTCAAGTTATCTTCTCCACGAGGTGGAATGAAGAAAAAGACCACCCATTTTGTAGAGGGTGGAGATGCTGGCAACAGGGAAGACCAGATCAACAGGCTTATTAGAAGGATGAATTAAGGTGAGCGGCTATGTCCTGGGAAAAATTTACTAAATACTATAATAAAAGTGGTTATCTAAAATACTTTTTCTAGTAAATATTGATAAGATAAACTATTATTTGTATAATTGGTTTGGTTATTCCTTTCTTTTGAGTATATTTATGGAGGAAAGAAAAGGCTTGTGTTTTGTTTCTACTTAAAAATAAAAATTGATAGCTTCCTTAAAATTTGAATTCTTAGCTATTAAGCTGGTTTCTTTAACAGGCTTATTTTTTTTCTTTCAGGTATCTACCTATTTTTGTTATCTGGTCAGTTAATAAACAGTGAGTGCTTTCAAATTGAAATGTATTGTTGTCTTGGTGACTTTTTGTTAGCTGGCCTCTGCTGTCTGGTAATTATTGTGGCAAATCTTGGTGTGTGATAAAGTTAAGCCAGATCATTGGCCTGTTGCATGCAAAACTAGGGTCAGTTTGTATCAGTGGAAAACATTGGTTGGGCTTATTAAATACTTCAGTGTACAAAAAGAAATCTTAATATTGTGCCATTGAGTTAGCCAAAATGGGTCTGTTCTAAGAAAGCCTATTTCATAGGCTTTTGTGAATGATTTATAGGCAAGGTAATAAAAGTTGAATTTACAAATAAAAATAAATTCTGTTCCTGAGATTCCATTTTATCAGGCTTTAGCTTGCCAATAAAGTACCATGTAAATGTGTTGTTTTCCTTTTACATGCCTTTTTTTTCTTGTTTTACATCTTCTGCCATATGAAGGTGAAATTTTAATAATCCATTACTTTGTATGTTGTGAAAGAAGATAATGACATTTGTGCTTATGGATGTGTGTTATTTTGGAGTGCCTAAATAAGCACTCATTGAAACTAGAGTGACAAAATCTTATGTCAACTAGTGAACTGAAACGTTTTAAGTGTTTGGTGTAACATGAAGTGGCAATTATTAAATAAAAATTTTTGTAGTTCTCATTGAATATGCCAAGGTGTTGTGACCCAGTATGAAACAGGTGACTTGTTAATTCTTTTGACACTTGCACCAGAGTCATTACCACTTATTGGTAAGTTGCAGCACAAGTATGTTTAAGAATTCCTTGAAATTATTTGGTTTTGAAGCTATTTTTCTGGATTAGTGTGTTCAGGTTCAACGAATCCCAGAGAGAAATTAAGAAAACTCTAGTTTATAGTACCAGTGTTATATGTCCGAGTTTGCCCATTTTTTTTGCAAGAAATTTAGTGTCTTAGTACTAGCAGTTGGATCAGTGTACAAAAAATTATATATTGATTTCAAGGTGAAGCCTAAGAGTAAGTTTTGAAATTATATTTTGCTGTTTTGAGAGATTAACAGTACAGCCTCCAGTCTTTGTGCATCTAGTATCCTGAAAGTAGAAGTGGCTCAGAAGAGTTACCTAGTTTGTAATAAGATTGTACATGTGGCATGGCTTATTGCTAACTACCTGCGCATGGGTAAATGCAGAAGACTAAATGTAGGAGTTGGGATAGTAATCAGTAAAAGTGGCATTTCATATATGAGGTGGTGGTTTTTAACAAAGCATTTTTATAAATTTAAAAGAGCTCGTAGAGTTGAGTAGAAAGTACAGGGTTCCCATGTAGTCCCTTTCTTCAAACACCCAGTCTCCCTTCTTATGGACATTGAATGGTTATTTGTTAAGAACCATACACATTAACAATCATCACCCAGAGTAGCAAAAGCCTTTTTAGCTGGTGAAGGATTGTGTAGGAATGCCTAGGATAAATAAACAGGCAAGGTGTATTGGCCGTTCGTACACCTGCAGACCTGTTTTTCAGTCTTGGAAATCGAACTCTCCATATAAATTACTGTGGGGCCCAGGACCAGAGAGGGTGGGAAAATGTATGGGAGGAATTACACTTAGGATTGCCCTCGAGAAATCTAAAGCAGTTTGCTTCAGAATTAAGCAATTTCAGAGAGGGGATAAGTAGAAAAAAGTGCTGTCAGGTGACAATTCCAACTATCAGTTTCCTAGGGAGTAGTGGAATACTCATTTGCTCTCACAGGATTGTGAGGACTAAAACTGGTATAAAAGTATTTTATGGACTGTTAGAACCTATGGAAATGCACATTAACACCTTTTTTTTAATTAAGAAAATCCACGTCTCCTGAAAGAGTTTCACCAACAGCAGACCTTCCATTAGAAGGCTAACAAACCTTCCTGAAAGTCTGGGCCTGCTCAGTAGGTTCTACTACAGAACCTCCCACAATACATTTCCTTTTGTATCTTTCAAAGTTCCAGCTTTATTAGGTCTTCTAGCTGTCTCAGTCTTCTAAAAGTTTGGTTGTCTGTTGTATTTACTGGCTTTTAGCTGGTGTTACCTAGTATTCCTTATCTTCGATGGTTCCCTTGTAGGCTGGATTAAGAGAGCTGGCTCTGGAGCCAAACCGTTTGAGTTCATATCCTGCCCACACTTACTGGCTTGGGCTGAATTTGTTTCCTTAAAATGGGGAAAGTAGTTGTACTTGATTTCATATGATTTTAATGATTAAATGTGTCAGGTCATATAAAATGCCTAGAACAGTGCCTTGCTCAAAGTGCTAAGTAATTACTGTTTACTATGTATGGTAACGAGCACTTAGCAGAGGCAGACAAATGAAAATAACCTCAGCTTTCATGTGTCAGTCTAATGGGCAAGATAGACATAACACAGATACCGTGAACTAAGTGGTACAGGCATGTCTAGGATGTGACAGCTTCTTGGTGTGTCTTTGGGGACAGCTCCAGGGGAAGACTGGTGACTTTCTGCCTCCACTGTTTTCTGTTAACAGAGATTTAGTACCAGACCAGCCAAAACATTGCTTGTAAATGTGCCTCCCTTTTCTTGGGTAAATTTTTTAAGGCTGGTCTTTTTTACCTGACATAAAACACAGTAGGCTCCTAGTATTTGTTTCCTATTGCTGCTATAAAAAATTACCACAAACCTAAAGACTTTTTTTTTTCAGCTGAAGTATTGTTGATACACATACTGGTTTCAGGTGTACAACATAGTGACTTGACAATTATGAGTGGTGTACTTACTGTCTTGTCATGCAATATTGACTATATTCCCCTTGCTATATTCTCATCCTCATGATTAATTTATAATTGGTAATTTGTGTCTCTATCCCCTTTATCTATTTTGCCCATACCCTTCCGCTGCCTTTCCTGTGGCAACCACCAGTTTGTTCTCTTGTCTGAGTGTATTTATGTTTTGTTTTTAGATTCCACATAAAAGTGGAATTACGTGGTGTTTGTTTTTCTCTGTCTTGGCTTACTTCACTTAGTATAGTACCCTTTGATCCATCCATGTTGCAGTGGCCAGATTTTTTTGTATTAGCAGTTTTGGAGGTCAGACTCAAATCAGTCTCACTGGGCTAAATCAAGGTGTCAGCCGACTTGCTCTTCTGAGAGCTCAAGGGTAGAAGCCTTTTGCCTTTTCCGGTTTCTAGAAGCCACTGGCATTTCGTAGTTTGTGGCGCCTTCTTCCATCTTAAAAATGCAGCTCAGCTTCCATCCTCCCATCATCTCTCCCTGGCTCCAATCTGTCTGCTTCCCTCCTGTAAAGACATTGAGGCACCCAATAATCCAGGATAACTCCCCATTTCAAATTCCTTAACTTAAATACATCTGCAAAGTTTGTATACCAGGTAACATACAGTTTCCAGGAACTTGGGTTATTTCCAGAGCTAGGGAAATAACTGGGGAGGGCCATTCGGTTTTCTGACTCGCAGTTAACTACTATATTTTCTTAAGAATACAAGCTTATAATGAAATGCAGGGTCTTAGCACTTAAAATCGTGTGTCTGGAACACACAGCCCTCAGGTCTGTGTACTTGGCTTCATTTTCAATCTGTAAAAAGAGGTCTTCTCTGACATCTCTTTTCATATAGCCGTTTTTTCATGGCATCTCTTAACTACCTGAAATGCTTTTTACATACACTTTTATCAGTTGCTTTTCCCAGCCATTCCTCAGGGTTTGAATATATGTACTCAAACCACTATCAAGTTTGAGTCTTACTAGTCTTTTCTAGCAATTAAAACAACGCCTCGTACATTGCTGACGCTGTATTTTTGATGGAGTGAGTCTGGCCTCTTAACAGCAGTAGCCGTTTAAAATTTAATCTCTGGTTGATGGCACATTGTAATCCTTGGGTGTTTGGATGGAGCATGGTGATAGGAGTGGGAGGCTGAAATGTGGGTTTATATGGATATATATATATATATTACTCTGAAGGACTAAGATTAAGTTTCATTGTGAAGAGAGTAGTATGTGAAAATAGAACATGTTAGGGGAATATGGGAGGAGATAGTTCCTGCTGTGAGGATCAGGAAGTTTCTCAAAGGAGGTAGAATTTATACACCTGGTGGTAAAACAGCAGGGGCTGAGGCCTGGAGTTGGGAAGATGTCAGTGGTGGCTGTGATAGCCAAGAAGATGTGAGAGAAATACAGAAGACCATTTAATAAACATTTGATCGCATATTGAGTGCTAGTATATACTTAGTCCATATAATATTAGGTCAGTGGTTCTCCACTTTGAGTGTAACCCCAGAACTGAGTTCTTAATTGGTTTTGGGATGGGCCCCAGACTTAAGTTGTCAGTGTGGTTTTTAATAATACAAACTTATTCTATTAACTATACCACTATCTTCATTTTTCAGATGAGGGAAAAACTTCCCTCCCCAAGAAATACATAACTAAGTGGTGGGGCTAGCATTAGGTTCCAGGTCTAATATTGAGCTGGTTTTCTTAACCAGAGGATCTAGGAAAATGTTAGTATCAAGCTTAATGAAAACCAAACGTGCGCTTGAGGGCAGTTTCGGGAGTTCTGTGGGATCTGAATCCCTGTATTACCAGGGCTAAAGTTGAAGCAATAGTAGAGGTCAAGAAATGAAGGCAGAGGGTATAGAAGACAGTTTGGCATAAGTATAGATGCTAAGGTCCTACTGTGCAAGTCGGTTTCTAGGCTTTCTAGCTAGCAGAAGGGACACCTAACTTTCACTTAAGAACCTAGACAAAAGAGGCATGGAATACGGAATTCGGGTGTGCAAGGTGAGAGAATATGGGGGGATAACTGATAGACCTGAGACTGGGCTACTCAAAAAAGTATTGCTGGGCTCTTTCAAAGTTCCAGACTCATCAGTACTTGGGAGAGACTGGTTAGCTTGAATCTTAAAAAATGCAACCCAGAGAACTGAATATCATCAACCTTGTCCAAGTGCCCACTAACCATCCTGTAGGGCGTGGCGCAACTTTTCGTGCCCCACCGATCTTGTATCCCGGACCCCTGTTCACGCCGCCTTGTTTCAGCTCCCTCCTCCCATCGCCCCTGCCTGTTGCTGCCTGTGCATAGCCGGCGGCACCCCATAGTAACTGTCGAGTGAGCCCTAGCGGTCTCCCAGTTGCCCAGGTATCCTCCTGGCGCGCATCCTAGCTTGTGGTCTCTTCGCAGGACCTGGCCGGCTCTCTCCCGGAAGGCAGCCTGGAAGCTGGGGGCGCCTAGCAACAGGCGCGCGTCGGGAGGGCGGGGCTGCAGCCGACGGAGCGGCTCGCCGGGCTTGGCGGGGCTGAACGGCGGGCGCGCCGCGCTCCCGAGGGTTGCCGGGATGCCGGACGCTGAGCGTGTTCGCCACGGCGGCGGCGCCCGTGCGAGCACGCAGCCGGCTGTTCCGCCCCGCCGCCGCGGCCAATCTCGCGACAGGGCCAGGCTGGGCGGGGGCCTCAGCTCGGCTCCCAGTCGCCGCCTGCTCACGCGCTGTCCGCTGCTCCCGCTGACCCCTCTGTCCGAGCCTCAGACCGGGACGCCGCCGCCGCCACGGGCCAGGCGCGCCCAGAAGCCCCTCCCGTCCTAGGTGGAGTTGCGGGGACAGTGAGTCCGGGAAGCCGACCAAGGAGAGGGGGGCCCGGGAGGGCCAGGGACCTTGCCGGGTCAGGGTCGAGAGGGAGGTGCGGCCTCCCAAGGAAGGCAACTAGCCTAGTGAGGCATGTGAGCCACTCTAAGGATGCTCTTGACGCACTTTAAAGGGAGCTGGTAGGAAGGCCGGGGCCGAGGACCTGACCAAGGCTGCCGGGCAGGGTCGGGGGAACGAGAGAGGTGGGAGTGAAACCCGGGGAAGATGGCCTGCCTGCCAGATCTGTATCTCCGCGCTCCTCCCCTGGTACCGGCACGCACACATCCTTCCCTCAAGTGGACTCATCCTTAACAGGTTCGTCCTCCCAGGACTTAAACTGAAGAGGAGGGAGAATGTGTTACTCTCTTCTTTGACTACCATTGTGTCTCCCTTTCTCCCACACTTGCGGACTAGGACTTGGGTCCCTGACTTTTAATTAGATCGCACTGGTCCCGTGTTCATTGCCAACTTTGCTTTGTACCATTTCTGATTTTCCTATAATTTTTGTTTCATGAGGGTTAAAAATACTAGAAAAGATTTGAGTAACGCTGGTAGTGTTTTTTTATGCTAGTACCATTTTTACCCCTACAACATTTTGGGGTCATAGACGTGAAAACCGTGAAAACTGTGGAGCTTCTCCCTAAACAAATGCAGTTTTACAACTATTTTCAGGGTATTGTCCTCGAAAACACAAGAATCCCTGCTCTTCATCTTTATTGGCTTTTTAATCTACTTGCTTATGATGAGTTTAAATATCCCATTACAATGTCATTTCTTCAAAATACTTTCGACATTGCCTTAAGTTCTTATATTTTTGAAATTATACTTCTCATTCAAACAGCACAGAAGTATATAGAGTCAAAGGTGAAAGCCCTCTACTTCCTTTTCCTTTCTTTTGAACACTTCTTAATTTAATGTTTATTCCTCCATTTTCTTTAACTTTTTTACTTTTTTTTTTGATCATCAGTGGAATCATATAAGGGGTCTTAATTGTCTTTCATTTATGAAGATACAGCAAATACCTTTTATATCTATTTAGGTCTGCACTGAGTATTTCAGAGATGTATCATAGAGATTTATAATCATAGTATAGATGTATCATGATTAATGTAACCATTCCTCATTAAGATAGGTTCCAGTTTTTCCTTATTACAAATGAAGAAACAACAAACATTCCTACATTTGGAAACAGTTCTTTAAAATGAATTTCTTGAAGCAGAATTGCTCTGTCAGATGTATGTATGTATGTTAAAAATTTTGGTAGAACCTTGCCTTCCAAAAAGTCTTTACTGATTTACATTCCCATCAATAGGCTGTGTTGAAAACAACCTGTGTTTATTATTATTGAAAAAAAACCCAGTATCTTCCACTTATTGAGTATTACATGTCCAGCACTGTCCTAAACACTTTACATGCATTTCAAAATGTTATCCTCACTAACTATGAGAGTCAGAGGCACTATTAATCTCATGACCCTATGGTTATGCAGCTCTTGAAGGGCAGCCCATATTAGAATCCAGGTTCATGTACTCCAATGCTTGTATTCTTTGTCAGGTGTGAATTCTTGGTTAGTAACTGGGAATTGTTTCATTGGGTTGTTGAGGAGTAAATGAGATTGTGTATTTGGTGTTACAGTATTAGTAGTTCCTTCCTCTCCTAACTCCTGTAGAATAGGACATGTTCCAATGCTTTCTATGATTCTGTTTCCTTTGGATCACCCGCCTCTCTAATCACTTCCCTACCTTTTAAGGGAACCTGGCTTTCTTCTCTCTCTCTCAAATCTCCTTTGGCTACTTTAATCTAGTCTCTGGCCTTAATTCTCATCAGTAAATACACAACTCTTAAAACTTGCATCTCCCAACCAAACCTATAGTTCTTAATTCCTACAATTTAGATCCAGATTATATATCTCCATCTGGATGTTCTATACTCATTTTATCGAAAACTGAGCTCCTTTATGCCCTCTAACCCCAGATTAACACTTTTGCTTTGAATTTAATTCATGGTTCCATAATTCCCTGTCACCCTAGTTCACAACCTCAGGGACCTTTGATTCATTTTTCTTGCTGAACCTCCTAAATTCCTTCAGTTGTCAATCTTGCATTCTTACTACTGCTACTCTTAACTTCAGCACTCAAGACTATTATAATAGCTTCTTAACTTGGCTCCAGTTTCTGCCAGATTAACCTTCCTAAAGCCTAGCTGTAATCTGCCACACCTTTGTTCAAAAACCATCAGTGTCTTCCCATTGCTCAAAGAAGACACTATAAACCACTTTGGCCACATTCAAATTTGTCTGTGACCTTGCCCCAATCTATCATTTCATTATTTCTCACAGTGCCCTTGTCTGAAACTCTCTCCCCATTCTCCATGGCTTCTTTCACATCTACATATTTTTTTTTTTGAGAGTGCATCTCTCATATTTATTGATCAAATGGTTGTTAACAACAATAAAATTCTGTATAGGGAACTCAATGCTCAATGCACAATCATTAATCCACCCCAAGCCTAATTTTCGTCAGTCTCCAATCTTCTGAAGCATAGCGAACAAGGTCTTACATGGTGAACAAATTCTTACATAGTGAATAAGTTCTTACATGGTGAACAGTACAAGGGCAGTCATCACAGAAACTTTCGGTTTTGATCACGCATTATGAACTATAAACAGGTCAAATATGAATATTCATTTGATTTTTATACTTGATTTATATGTGAATCCCACATTTCTCCCTTATTATTATTATTATTATTTTTAATAAAATGCTGAAGTGGTAGGTAGGACATCTACATATTTTTGTGGAATGCCTTTACCCACTTTTCTGCCTGTTTAAATTCTGTTTAAATGTGTCCTTCAAGTCTCTTTTGAACCTCCATGTGAAAGTAATAGCTCTCTCTCCTTTTAACTCCTCTAATATATATCTCTTCTAAGACTTTAATGTCACTCTTTTTCTTATAGTTGTATGAGTAGTACTGTTTTTCTTTTGGACCAGAAATTCTGAGAAGGCAGAATCTCTACTTAATTCATCTTTCTGTCTGTCATGCACATGGCACATTGACTTGCACATAGTACATACTCAGTATATTTGAGTAAGTGAGCTAATATATACATACTTGAGAATAAAAAATTACATGTAATAGTCTATTGCTATCTATAATGACAAACAGACCTCAACATTTTAATGACTCAACATATAGGAGTTCTATTTCTTGCTCACTAGCAATTCCAGAGCAGGTGTTCTGGTTATCAGGCAGCTTTCTTCCATTTGGTTGTAGGACCAGGCCCTGCCATCCATTAGCACTTTAGTGATCTAACTACAGCAAGCACAAGGGGAAGGAGAAAGTGTGGAGAAAGCAGACTTGCTTCTTAAAACCTTCTGTAGAAAGTATTACACATTGCATTCACTCATATTCCAAACATAGGGAGGTACCCATTTCCTAGGAACAAACCTATTTTTTGAAGGAGCAAGAATTTTAGTAGACATGCAGCTCTCTCTGGCATGTGTAATTTCTACTTAACCAAAGCTTGTGGGACTCAGTTTGAGCATCCTTTTCTCAAAATCAAAAGCAAAATGCTATTACTTCCCCAATCTGGTTACATTAGCAAAGGCTCTGTTTTACTGCAGAATTTAAACACAGCTTTATAATTAATATTTACCATAATGAATTGTAGTTATTTGTTTACTCCATTCCCTCCAATAGACTGTATGCTTTTACAGCTTAAGCATTTTTGCATTTCAGCTCCTAACATAATGATTGGCATTGTGGATAAATAATTAGCTTTCTCAATGAGTCTACAAGTTGTCTATATGTTCACATGATAATTATTTTGGTTTAAACAAAGCTAAAAATAAAGAAAATCTTACCATCTGGTGTTTGATGTTTTGTCTTTTCTATCGTATCATAAACATACTAGGATTTGACATCTTGAAGATAAATATTTGTATTTATCAATGGTTATTACTTTAGGATAATTTCCTGGTAGTGGAATTGCTGGGTCAAAAGTATATAAAATTATGAGGACATATTTATGCACGAGTGCTGTCTGGAAATAGAATGATACGTATACTGAAACCTTATGAGTGCCATTTCTTGAATCCCATCTTACACTTCCTAGTATTAAAAAAAAAATCCTTGCCATTTTAACTGGTAAAGTCATAGCTCATTATATTATTTTGCTTTTATTTGAGTACTTGTGAGAATGAACTTTTATTTGTACTTTTTCTGTAATGAATTATCTTTTTTAATATACTCTGTATGGTTAATTTTCTTTTTGATTTTTAAGCATCTTTACATATAAAAGAAATTAAATTCTTCACATTTTTAATGTCATCATTTGAAAAGTTACTCTGGGAACTTCTGGGCAGTGTGGCAGAGTGAGTTGACATGGAAGGGACTCCATTCTGCTTCAGTATATTTCAAATGCTGGGTAAAATATAGTCTAATAATTATGGATGTGTAACTGAGCTAGGAACCAAGAAGTCCCCAGGTGCCAGAAATGAAGAAATGTTCACATAGGAAGCCACTGTTGAATGTCTGCCGAAAGCTGGAAGTCACAAAGGAGTACTGTTCCAGTTCCTATGACTGCATTGCAAATTTCTCCAAAACTTAGTTGTGGAAAACAGCATTTATTGTGCTCATGAATTCCGTGGGTCAGGAATTCAGACAGTGCATAGCAGGGACAGCTTGGCCCTGTTTTGTGATGTTTGGGACCTCAGGTGGATGATTGGAAGGCTTAGGGTTGCAATCACCTACAGGCTTATTTGCTCCCATGTCTGGTGGTTGATGCCAGCTATGGACTCTTCCTGTCACCTGGCTTCCTCACAGAAGGGAGCTGGGTTTCAAAGTTCAGTGACACCTTTTATGATCTAGACTTGGAAATAACACATTGTCACTTCTACATTTTATTGATTGACCTTGTGAAGGAGGAGTGTCAGCATCACATTGAAGGAAGAACATGTGGGAATGGATATGTATTAGTGCATCATTCTTTGAAAAGTACATCCTGCCACAAGTGCCTTGACACTGACATGATAACTAGAAAAATAACCCCCATTGGCCTGAGGAGGTTGCGAGGAAACCAGCGATCCACTTGAACTATGGCATGAGGAGAGTCAGCTGCTAGACATTAGAGCTTCATACCCTGCACAGCTCAAGTCTGGGAACGGAATTCATATTCCTACATTCTTCAGAAGCCACAATCCAAGAAGTTGACATATTGACTGGGCTGGCACCTATGAAACCTAGGCCCAGGCAGAGAAGAATGGAAAGCCTCTGCATAGCAGTTTCCTAGCTCAGGAACAGTTCTGTAGACACGGAACTCCTGTAGATAGCAATCTCTCTAAAGATGAGCTCACAGTCAAAGATTACAAATTATATAAAGAAATGAACCACAAAGACAGAGACTTGGCACAGGCAGCAAATGGAAGATTTGTACCACAAACTAAAAGTAATGAACATCATGGCAACATACTTAAATTTATAGTATTAAAGGAGATGAAGGCATGGGAACCATAAGACAAGAACAGGAAGTATGAAAAAGAACAGGAGAGGTCTAGAGTTACATATTCACCATGAAAGGAAGAGAAGAGGCAATGAGTCAAGCTGTACCTCCCCCACCCCAGCTATTAGTTGATTCTTGGCCTATAATAATCTTGATCATATGATAATAACAGCAGCTGTCATTTGTTTCTGTATATAAAGATACTTTACTGCAGTCTGAAGATTCTTATTTGAGTGATTGTGTCATGTGATCCCCTTAATGAGCTGGGTTGTTGATGTTTCAGCACTGAAGGAGGCAGAAAGCAGTACCTGAGTACAGTCTGGAGGAACTTAACAATTTATTGAAAGAAACTGATTAATTGTCCTGGGTCAAACTCCACAATCTGATTTTGCCTATCACATCCTTGTGATGTCATTAAATATATTCCTTTGTCACCTGTATTTCCTCTAAATTCACAGTTAAATCTAAAGTCTTGATCAGAGTCAGGTTTGTTTTGTTTTTGGCAAGAACACTTAATAGGTGTTGCTCCATCAGGAGGTAGATTGTGTTGCATCTCCTTTTATGATCAGAGCTGCCATTTGATGAGGATTGCTGCATGAGGGTTCTCCAAAGAAACAGAACCAGTATGTGTGTGTATGCATATATATGAATCTGGGTATATATGTGTATATGTAAAGAGATTTATCCCAAGGAGTTAACTTATTCGGTTGTAAATTTGCACATTAGGCCAGCAGGCCGGAAACTCTCAGTCAGGAGTTGATGCTGTAGTCTTGAGGTAGAATTTCTTTCCTCCTGGAAACTCAGAGGTCTGATTAGGCCTTAAGATAAAGTCCACCCAGATTTTTTAGGGCAATCTCCTTTATTTAAAATCAACTGATTATAGATGTTCACTGCATCTACAAAATACCTTCACAGCAACACCTAGATTGGTGTTTAAATTGAATAGCTGGGTACTACAGCGAAACCGTGTTGACATATAAAATTAACCAGCATAATTGCCAGGATTAATTAATTAATTAAGAATTGCAAAATGGTGTGGTATTTTAAAGCTATCATTCCTTCATTTATTACCTGAGATACTTCCCTATCATCATCCACTTGGATTCATTCTTATCAATGCTTGATTGTTCCCTTATATATACAAGTTTCAAATCAGGTTGATTCTTTATTACCTTCCAAAGATGATTGGTGAGATGTTTTTTTAAAGTATCATAATACAGGCATACCTTGGTGAGATTGGATTTGGTTCCAGACCATTGCAATAAAGTGATTATCTCAATAAAGCAAACCAAATGCATTTTTTTGTTTCCAGTGCATATAAAAGTATGTTTATACTATACTGTTGTCTATTAAGTGTGCAATAGCAATAGGTCCCCTAAAAAGTACATACCTTAATTAAAAAATACTTTATTGCTAAAAAATGCTAACCATCATCTGAGCTCTCAGAGAGCTGTAATCTGTTTGTTGGTGGTGGGTCTTAATGCTGTTGGCTGCTGACCAGGGTGATAGTTATTGAAGGTTGGGGTGGCTGTGGCAATTTCTTAAGACAACACTTTCTTACCCTCTTTTTTTGTAATTTAGAAATTGGTTTTGAGAGAGAGAATAATTTTTATGTCTGCTTGTGTAAGTGGCATTGTTTTTAAAAAAAATTTTTTTAATTGTCTCTAACACATACTTGGCCACATCAATCGACTCTTCTTTCATGAATGGTTTCTTTGTAGTGTGTGATGCTGTTTGACAGCATTTTAGCCACAGTAGAACTGCTTTCAAAATTGGAGTCAATCCTTTCCAGCTCTGCCACTGCTTTATCAAATTTATGTAATGTTCTAAAGCCTTTGTTGCCATTTTAACAGTCTTAAGAGCATCTTTACCAGGAGTAGCTTCCTCTTAAGAAACCACTTTTTTTACTCATGCATAAGAAGCAACTCCATCCATTCTAGTTTTATCAATTCAGTTACACCTTCAGGCACCACTTGTAATTCTAGTTCTCTTGCTATTTCTACCACATCTGCAGTTACTTCCTCCATGGAAGTCTTAAACCCTTCAAAGTCATCTGTGAGGGTTGGAATCAATTTCCCAATTTCTGTTAATGTTGATATTTTGACCTCCCACGAATCGTGAATGCTCTTAATGGCATTTAGAATGGCGAACCCTTTCCAGAAGACTTTAAATTGACTTTGTCCAGATCCATTAGAGCAATCACTATCTATGGCAGCCATAGCCTTACAAATGTATTTCTTAAATAATAGGATTCAAAAGTCGAAATAACTCCTTGGTCCACAGGATGCAGAATGATGCAGTAGGAGGCATGAAAACAACATTCCTCTTCAGTCTTTTATGTAGCCAACGTATTCTCTGCCTGTCCCTCAAATATTGGTGCCGTTGGACTTGCTCTTACTCTCCACTCTTCGCTTGTACTCTCCACTCCCCCTAGATGGCCTGTGTATTCTCAGGGTTTTAACTATGCTGATGACTACCAAATAGGTATCGCTTGGCTAAACCCACTCCCACCTCTGGACATCTCCTTCTGTGAATGTCACACTGGAACTTTGAATCCATTTTATTCACAGCTGAATTTCTCTTTTCACTCAAACTGGTTGCGCATTCCCTCTTCCTAGCATTGGGAGCAATACCAGTCATGCAGAGTTCCCAGGTCCTCTAGATGCTACCTCATTAACCTCTACCTTGTCTTTCAATCTGCTTTTTTCCTTGGCTTAGGGCTTCACTACCCTTCACCTAGATCATTGTAGTAGTCTCCCTGTTGGCTTCCTTGCCCTGTTCTCTTTTCCAATATTGTTAAAGTTAGAGCAATATGTTTAACCCTTAGGTCTAATCCTTCAACAACTTCCACTGTTTATAGCTGTTGTCTCCAAAATAGGGTGGATGAACTTCAAGATAGGATGCTTGGGAAAGTAAGTTGAATTCCTATTACATATATATTTTAAATTTAAGAATTTAAACTAGAATAACACGAAGTACACAATAGGTCATTGTTGAACAATTTAGAGCAGGGGCTGGCAAACTTTGGTAAAATTAGTAAGTATTTTAGGCTTTGTGAGCCATACAGTTTCTGTTGTAACTACTCAACTCTGTTCTTGTGGCCAAAGGAAGCTATAGAAAATATGTAAACAAATGGGCATTTGTTTCTGTGTTCCAATGCAAATTTATTTACTAAAAACAGATGGCAGGCTGGATTTGACCTGGGGACCATAGTTCGCTGACTCCTGAATTGGAATATGGGGGAGGGGGAACTATCCAGTGATAAGATTACAGAGGTAAGTTGGGAACAGTTCTTGGAGGATTCTGTATGAAAACTAGAGTTAGCAAAATAGATTTTGGAGTTCGATTCAAACACCAGTTTCAGAGACAGATATTAAATAATCACGTATAAATAGATGATTATAAACTATGATTAATGCTATGAAGGAAATGACAGATTGCTATTAACAAATAACAGAAAGCCTTGATTTGTTTTTGGGGATTAGGAAAGGATTCCCTAGGGAAGTATCATTTGAGCAGATATTTAAAGGACAATTTAATTAGACACAGGATAAATGAAGTTCTGTATGTCCAAAGGCCCTGAGGTTGAAAAGAGCTTGCCCTACCTCCCAAGTCTCACATGAAAATAAAGAAGGCTACTGTGGCCAGGAGACTAGAATGAGAAGAAGATAGAAGCGTGGAAGCCAAACTGGCCACTATCTTGTATGACATTAAGGATTTTTGTCTTTTGACCCAAAACAATGGAAAGCTGTTGAAAGTTTGAGCAGCTAGGTGACATTATGAGATTTACTTTGTTGATTTACTTTACTCTTATTTCCACAAAGAGACTATTGTATGGAGAATGGATTAATGAGAAAAGGTAAGGTAGAAGGGTGGGGGAGCTTTAATGGCTTCACTGGTTCAGGAGTGTTGGAATTTCTTACATATGTTTCATCATTGTGTTAACTTCTTAAAGTTAGATGTTATCAGTATTCATTAGAACCAAATGTAATATGTATTTCCATAAATTCGCCTCCATAAACTGCCTAAAGTGATTGCTGAGAATAACATCAGTTTAAAATGTTCCATGTAACATTTTAAACATAGTGAATATTGTCCAAATTATCAAATAAGAACATCTGTAGGTCCTGGAGTGCATATCTGGGAGTCTCAAATTAGAATACCCATTGGTGATGACTCAAGCAGAAGATCGATTCTCTTACCAGAGCAAAGGATCCAAGAACTGAAGTAAAAACTCTAGTATTCTGACTCTCTTTTTCTATGTTTCAGTGACTCCCCAGTTGACTGTGTAAGAACTTTGAGCAAGGTATCCTAAGGAAGAAGATCTTCATGGGTTGCTTCCATCTTAGAATTATGAGAGGAACCAGGGAGCATGTCTATCCATCTGTCAAAAAGCCCAAAAGGCTGCTTGCCAACTCTGTAGTAATACTAACTGAGCTGAAAGGTGTTAGCTCTTCTGCTTCCCCCTTCCTCTATGTACTTTCTGTTCTCCAGGTGAATGGAGATATGAGAAGAGGAAAGAATCATTAAAAAAATAAAACAGTTAAGGTACCTTCATTAGGATTTGGAAATTCAGATTTTAGGCTAGGAGAATTTGAGTAGATATAAGGAGAGCAGTTAAAAACCTAATGCACTAATCCAGGGCAGGAGATGAGGATAGTTTGAACTACGGTGGAGATGCAGAGACGTGGACAGATTAGGAGATACTTAGGCAGTAAGATCAATAGGCCTTGTTAAATGACTACATTTTGGAGAAAAGAGAGGTTGTTAGTGTTGGCTACCAGGTTTCTACCTTATATGATTGGAGATGGCAATGACATGTACTGTGTTAGGGAATACTGAAGGGAACAGACTTTGATAGGTAAATGAGCTTTCCAAGAAAAGCTGTCGAATAAGTAGATGTGTATATATGGCTATTGCTCAGAAGAGAGACCTGAAGATACAGATTTAGGATTCCTTGAAAAATATCATGTAAGAGACTGTCACTTTAGTCATACTTAACTACTTGTGTTCCTTGAATAGAGCAGTTCATTCTATCCTGTCACTGCCCAGCAATGACACTCTGCAGAGTGGCCTGACCCCCCTCCCTGATCTGGATTTAGCTTAAGGGTCATCTCCTCAAAGTTTTTCCTGGGAATTAACTACTCTCTTTGTATTTCCACAGTGTCCTGTATGCATCTTTTTATTTGAGATTTATTTTTTTACCCAACTCTAATATGTTTCTTTCCTACTCAGAATTTTTCAATAGATTTTCAATGTACTTAGAATAAAATCCACTCTTTATTATGGGTTATAAAGCCCTAATGTATTGGGATACCTGCTATCTTTCCAATCTTACTTCCCTCCCCATGTTTGTAAGCCACATATATAATTTAAAATTTTCTAGAGGCCTCATTAAAAAGGTAAAAATAGACAAGTGAAATTTAAATAATGTATTTTATTAATTCAACTTATTCAAAATATTTCAGTATAAAATCAATATAAAGCTTATTATTTAGCTATTTCACATTCTTTTTTTCTACACAAAGTCTTTGAAATCTGATGTGTATTTTACACTTACAGAACATCTCAATTCTGACTATAGCCACATTTCAAGTGCCCAGTAGTCATGTATGTCTAGTGGCTATTCTATTGGATGGCATAGATGTTAATACACAGAAGTTTTTCTGCTTTGGAACATGCTAACCTCATTCTGGCTTTGGGGCCTTTCCCCTCACTGTTCTCTTTGTGAAGAATGCTCTCCCGCCTTACATTTTCCTCAGATATCTCTGGCCACTTCTGGTCCATTCAGATCTTTGTTCAAGATTATGTTATCTAAGGGGCCTTCTTAACCACTCAGTCTGAAATCTTTCCTGCTCCTTGGCACATTGCCATGGTAAATTACAGTCAATCCTCATTTCTCATGGATTCTCTATTTGCTAATTCACCTATCATTAAAATTTATTTGTAACCCTGAAATCAATACTTATGGTACATTCCAGGTTATTTGCAGACATGTGCAGAAAGGAAAATTTGAGTTGCCTGACACACAGTTTCCAGCTCAGGTCAAACAAGGGGATGCTTTGCCTTCTTGTTTGAGGTCTTATATTATAAGCAAATGTCCTTTTCACCATCTCTTTAGTACCATGTTTTTCATGTTTGTGCTTTTTTTTTTTTGGTGATTTAACTGTAAGTGTAGTGCTAAACTCCTGTCTAATGTTCTTAAGAGCAAAAAGACTGTGCAGTGTCTTCTGGAGAAAATATATAAGATAAGCTTTCTTCAGGCATGAGTTACAGTGCTGTTGGCCGTGAGGTCAATGTTAATGAATCAACAATATATAATAAATAAAGGGTCTTTAAACAAAAACACACTGAAAACAAGAATATGTATTGATCAGTTGACAAAAATGTTGTGCCCAGATTCTCACAGGAACCTAATTTAATATTTTCCCTAGGAACATTAGTTCAGTATTCACCAATTCGGTGTTCACAACAACTTTAAAGAACCTAGCTATCTCAAATAATGAGGATTGGCTTTACTTTCATTGTGTTTTATCTGAAATAAACTTTGTTCATTTATTTGCTTCCTTTATATCTGTCTCCCCAACTAAGCTTCAGGACAACAGACACGGTATGTGGCGACATGCACCCTTAGATCCTTAGTGCCTCACATATGATTGTCATCAAGACATTTTTATTAAGTGAATGAATGGATGGATGAATAGTGAACAAAACATTTAATTAACATTTCCTTCTAGTTGTAAACTAGGTGATAAAAAGGTAATCTTAATTTAAAAATACTTACAATAGTTATGTAAGATTAGTAAATTCTAGAGATCTACTCTTCAACATTGTACCTGTAGATACCATATTGTACTTTAAAATCTATTAAGTAGGTAAACTTCATGTTAAGTGTTTATGCCACAATAAAATAAAAAACTTTTAAATTGTTCCATTATATTTTCATGTAAAAAATGTTTAAGTGTGCACTTATTTTGGTATGCCCTGAAAATATTAGTTATTTTACAGCTATTAGTTTTAAACAATTATTTTATCTCAATCCTGAGTCTCTCGTTACTGTTAATTTGAGAAAGCATTTGTTTTAAGTGAGTTCTTTTTGGCCTGCCCTACAACATATGTACTTTGTTCTATTTATTATCTCTTTCTATGTGTGTTTTTTTTTTAACCATCCCTTTTTAGGCCTGATAAAAAGATGATTTCTATGATCTGTGGAAATTAAACATGTTTTCATAATAGCCTTTACTTTTATTCTAACCTATGGGCACAGAAGAATAATCAGTCATGTATCTTGCTTATTTACTATGTATTCAATTCAATCATACATATTAGGTGTCTACTACAGGCAAGGCATTACTAAACTCTGAAGAGAGAACAACCCAGAGCAAGACGCAGCCCTCTCAGGAGAACGACAGCCACCCCAGGTAAATTAAATTGAATGCCCATTATTCTATGTTCCTTGCTGGGCATTTTATATTCATTTTCTGCAGTCTTCAGAGCAAAAGAATTCTAGTTATCCAGATTCAGCTGTGCTCATTCACTCACAAAAAATATTAACTGATGGTTGATTCTATGCCAAGAATCTCACAAGGCACTGGAGAAACATGACAAAACAAAATCAGTCTCTGCTCTTGAGGAGTTTAAGAGTTCAGTAAAGGAAACACAGAAAGGAAACAGGTAATACAGTGCAGTTAAGTTCTCTAAAGGGAATTCAGTACAGGGTGCTAGACTGCATCCAGGAGGGACACCTAACCCAGACTGGGGCATTAGGGAAGCTAATTAGCAAATCCCCATTTCCTTCTCCCCTATCCCCTGACAAACACTATTCAATGCTTCTATGCATTGACTGTTAGATACTTCCTGTAAGTAGAATTCTAGTATTTGTCCTGTGACTGGCTTATTTTATTTAATATAATACCCACAAGGTTCATCCATGTTGTAGCATATTTCAGGATTTCCTTCTTTTTTGTAGCTGAACAATATTCCATTGTATATCTATACCAAAATTTCTTTATCCATTCATCTGCTGACGGACATTTATGTTGTTTCTACATTTTGACCATTGTGAATAGTGCCACAGTGAACATGGGAATGTTAGTATCTCTTTGAGATTCTGATTTCAATTCTTTTGAGTAAATACCCAGAAGTGGGATTTCTGGATCACATGATAGTTCTATTTTTAACTTTTTGAACAGTCTTCATACTATTTTCCACTGTGGCTACACCATTCTGAATTTCCACAAATACCATACAAGGGTTCCAATTTCTCTATACCCTCACCAGCACTTACCTTTTTGTTTTCTGTTTTTTATATTAACCATCCTAAAATGTGTGAGATAATATCTCAGTGTGGTTTTGATTTGCATATCCCTGATAATTAATGTGATTTTGAGGATCTTTTCAATACTGTTGGCCATTTGTATGTTTTCTTTGGAGAAATGACTATTCAAGTCCTTAACCCATTTTTTAATTGGATTATCAGATTTTATTTATTTATTTATTTTTTTGCTATGGAGTTGTAGGTGTTCTTTTTATATTTTGGATCATAGCCTCTTATCAAATATATATCAAATATTTACAAATATTTTTTCTCTTTCTGTAGGTATCCTTTTTACTTCTTTGATTGTTTCATTTGCTATGCAGAGGCATTTTAGTTTGATATAGGTCTCACTTGCCTATTTTTGCTTTCCTTTCCTGTGCTTTGGTATCATATCCATAAAACCATTGTAAGACCAGTGTCATAAAGCTTTCCCCCTATGTTTTTGTCTAGGGGTGTCAGTTTCAGGTCTTAGGTTTAAGTCTTCAATCCATTTTGAGTTGTTTGTGTATGGTGTAAGATAAGGGTTCAGTTCATTCTTTTGCATATGGATGTCCAGTTTTCCCAGCACTGTTTATTGAAGAGACTATCTGTCCCTAGTGTGTATTCTTGACATCCTTGTCAGAGATCAGTTGACTCTAGATATGTGGATTTATCTCTGGACTCTCTATTTTGTTCTATTGGCCTATATGTCTTTTGCCAGTATCATATTGTTTTAATTATTATGGTTTTTACTATATCTGTAAAAATGGCATTGGGGTTTTGATAAGGATTGCATTGAGTCTGTAGATCACTTAGGATAGTATGGATATTTTGACAAAATGACGTTTTCAAATCTGTTAGCATGGGCTGTCTTTCTACTGTTAATCTCTTCCTTAATTTGTTTTCAATGCTTATATTTTTTTTAGCATACAAGTCTTTCACTCCTTAGTTAAGTTTATTCCTAAATATTTTATTCTTTTTGATGTTACCATAAATTGGATTGTTTTCCCAATTTCCTTTTCAGATAGTTTGTTGTTAGGGTATAGAAATGAGAGAGATTTTTGTTTGTTGATTTTGTATTATGCAACTTTACTGAATTTCCTTATTCTAACATTTTTTGGTGGGGTCTTTAGGGTTTCATATATATATTTCTTCCTTTTCAATCTGGATGCCTTCTCTTTCCTAATTGCTGTGGCTAGGGCTTCCAGTACTATGTTAAATAGAAATGAGGAATGGACATCCTTACCTTGTTCTTGATCTTAGAGGAAAAGCTTTCAGCTTTTCACCATTGAGTGTGATGTTAGCTGTGGGCTTTTCATATATATAGCCTTTATTATGTTGAGAGAATTTCTTTCTGTTCCAAGTTTTTAAAAGTTTTTTTTATGAAAGGATGTTGAATTTTATAAATGCCTTTTTTGCATATATTGAGATGATCATGTGATCTTTCAATCCTTCATTTAATTTTTGTATGTTGAACCATTCTGTGTCCCAAAGACCCTCCTTGGTCATACTGTATGATGGTAATATTTTTGAAAGAATCCTAAGCATTTTATTGTTTTATGCATGATAACTTGCTGTTGGACTTTATATTTTCTTATATAGCCAAATACCTGTGATCTGTAATTTTGAAAAAATTCATTAAAATATTTAAAGAAAAAAAACTCTTCCTACATATTTTAGCTATTAAGGCCTGTTGCTTTAAAACTCCCCCAAATTCATTTTTACATCATGATTGATAAACTTTTCATTTAGGTTTACTAGTATTTAATCTGTATGATGGAAAATAAATTAGAAAAAATATTTATCTCTTAAATACTTTTTTTCTTTTCTATTTTCTATCCTGAATCTGGAGCAGCATCTCACTTTCATCAGCACTGTTGAAAGAAGAAGAAAAAATGCCAGTGCTATCTCCTGAAATCAAATTTGAGGCTTCTAATGTTGCCAGAAATTCCCTTGACAGATGTTTTCTTTCTGAGAGTAGTTGGAGGAAAGCTGTTTTAGAAACACAAAAGATGAATAGAGGTAACTTCATTTTTACTTTTATTTGCTCAAAAAGTATAGAAATAATACCTTGAATTGACATGTGTTTTTTTAAGTAGTCAAGAGACATTTATAATTCCTGTAACATTTTTGTAAGGATTATATCTTAGACTTATGAAAAAGAAAAGTGGAAGCAAATGAAAATTAATCTACTTAATGTAATTCTCTTACTCGTGATAGGATCAAATTTTAAAGAATTAGTTCTCTTGGTATCAATGCAATACTGTCTCTGTTGGATCATACTACATAAGCAAATAGTGTTTATTTTTAATGCCTTAAGTTGGTTTTTATGTTTTAAGGAAACTAAAGTTTTAACAGCACCTTTTTGTCGTAATAATTCTAACCAAAACTTTATTTTTTAGAGAGTTAAATGGAAAGTATCTTATATCCTATAGTTGGTCAGTAAAGACTAATTTGAGAATTTCGTCTTGTATAAGAGTGTATGAAAAGCTTTCCTCCTTTAATTTCAAATTATAATTGTATTTCTTGTTTTTCCTAAATTCTGCCTTCAGCTTTTTTAGTGGAGATAAAATAAAATTCTTGAAAATAGCAAAATTAACACCATTTTATCACTCCTTATTTGAGTGTGGTGCTGTATTTTTTCAACTTTTTCACTAGATTCCATTAAAGGTACATAGAAGATATCAGTTTACCTTCCCTCCTATCCACAAATCTAATTGCTGAAAACAAAATCTGTTTTTAGAGGAATGGTTTTTACAAGAGGAAAGTCTTTCTTCCAAAAGAGGAAAAATCAAAGGTTATGAAATCACATTGAGCTTTTAACTCCAGTCTCATTAAATACTATTTTTCTTGCTGTCCTAGACTAGCTTAGTTAGAGAGAGCTTAAAAAACAATTCTCTATGCTTATTTTAAGGATCATCCAAACCTTTAATCTCTTAATCTGCCTTTTCTATTGACTGCCTTTGTTTTGAAGTTTTTTTGTTTCTGTTTTTTTTTAATAATTTGGCAATCTCTTTGTCTAAAGATGTGTGGGGTCAGTAGAAGAAACAATCTTGATGCTTCAATGTAGCTGTTTACAGATTTGGTGTGGAATTTTGCAGAGAGAGAATAAAAATCAATGCTTGAAATAGAATTCTTTTATCTCTCATTGCTTTTTCAGATGATCATGTATTTATACTTCTGGATTATTTCCATAAAAACAGGAAGGTGGGAAAATTTAAAGTAACCAATAATACAAGACTCTTGAAAGTGACTGAAAGTATTTCAGTGTGAATTTATCTAATATCCTGGAAACTCTAATTACATAAAATAATGAAGGCAGAGGACAGTGATGACTGGGGGGAATCTGTGGAACTGTCCTTTTTCCTTATTCTCCTTAATCAGTCCCTTCATTGACTCTTTCCTATAGTCCCTATACTAGGAATTGAAAGGTATTCCCTTGGGAAAGATGTGTGATAAAGTACAGTAACTTAATTTTCATTACTTAATGACTGACTTAGTATCTTTCATCATGTATTTTAGTAAGCAGTAAAAGAAGCTATATACATTTAACCAAGAAATAATACAGATGATTATACTACTTTTAATTAGAATACACCACAGCATTTGGTCTAGAAGAATTCAAAGAATGTGTCAAAATGCCATATTTACGAGGATTGCAAAGTTGCCAGAAAAGTGTAAGATCAGCTCCACTAGAGGTTCATAGAAGACTGCTGAGAGCTGATACCCAGATGCCTCCCATCAGGTAGCTCACTTCTATTCAATTATCCTTTATTGAATATTTATTTGTAGTAAAACTGCCAAATGCAGAGGTTTTCCTCACTAGTGAATTTAATTCTTTGTTGCCTACTAATGTTTTTCCCATAAAGGATTTAATTTTTTTAAACTAAGGTAGTGGCCTTATTCAGTTTGACCATCGGGCACTTTCCTTAGTTTTCAAGTGACATTGCCACAAAGGATTTAAGGGCTTCCTTTTAAAGATATTTATTATCCTGGTGTAGATTAACTGTGAGAATATTGGAATTTTTAGCAATAAAAATAAATGAACTCTGCAATATTAATAGGTTTCTATACCCTGAATGCAGAACCTCGTGTTTTTAGTTTGCCTGAAGTAGTGTGAGGGGAGATTCTGAATAAGCTGTCAGCCTAGTGAAGACCCTGAATTGACTATTGGTAATGAGTTTGTCAGCCAGAAAAGCCCCACTAACTGAATACTGGCATTTAAGAACATTGTTGTAAGTCAGACCAGCTCACATATCATTAAAAGAAAACCCCTTTCACAAAACGTATCTATAAATTAGTTACTAAGACAGTTTTATATTCTGTTTGGTTTCTGCTCTGGTTTATTTATTTATTCATCAAGTATTTATTGAATATCTAGTACTTGTTCACTTTCCCAGCCTAAAAAAAAAAGTTGAAGCATTTATAGCAGTCTGAGTTGCAGCTTTCTGTAGAGGAGGATTTATATTTTTATATTAGCTTTTACTGTAATGAACTTTGAAGTCATCTAGTTCATACATAGCACACCAAGTATTGGAATTTCAGAATATATTTCTTGAGTTTTCCATGTTACTGTTTTTGTTAATTAGTCTTGAAGATAAGTTCTGGTAATATAAACAGAGAACTAGAAAGTAAATAAAAATGAAAAGTTATACATGATTTATACTTAAGAAAATAAGAACTTTGCAGGAAATTTGGGGAAAAAATAAAAATAATTATTGATAATTTACCCATCTTAACATGTCCATTTTAATTTTTGAGCATTCTTTTCTTTCCTTCTTCATTTTCATGGATTTTCATTTTAGTTGTGATTTTAGACCTGCAATTTTTTATTCTGCTTTTTTTACTTAATGCTGCATGTACACATTTTTCATGTCATTATGTAATCTTCCAACAGTCTTTACTGGTTACATTGCATTTCATTGATGGATCCCTAGTTTATTTAGCCATTTCCTATAGTTGGACTTCTAAGCTGTGTTAACTGTTTTGGTTTTGTAAATAATACCACAGTAAGCAAAGCATAAGGCCTTTCCCATCATTTTAGATCTTATCTGAGGAATATTGCCAAGCTATAAAAATATAAAAAAGCAAAATTACTCTTTCTCAATTGAAATTATAATGAAATAAGACAGAGTCAGAGTTGGTGAAAGAGTCACTAGTAGTTGACGGTAACAGTTAAAGAGGAGGGATAGCAGGGAGTAGAGAAACACCATTGGAAACAAGAGGAATATAAATCCTACTTAAGGACAGTGAGTTTCCACCATAACCAATACACCTGTATTCCTGACACTCAGCTTGCTTTTGTCATTTTCATTGGAGTCACAGTGCCCTTTGAGGAGAGTGTAGGGCTCTCTCTGGCAAGGACTTGCCTCAGTATAGACCAGTCTTGTTATCCTTTCAATGTGCATGATCATCTTTAAGAAACTGATAACCCAGAAAGCACACACTGAACTAGCCTATTCTGCCTTTTAAGTTGAAGTCTTCATTTTGCTTCCTACTGTTTTCACTCTATTTCAGCTTTTTTTTCATTTGTGATTTTAGCTGTTTGTAAATGATTCCTCAATATTTTACACTGACTTACAGTGTGAATTTACTTAAGTTGACGAAGGATAATTTGAATACATTATATCACTGTTATGACAAGTGTTTTTCATATGCAAAGTGGAAGAGTGGTGGCTATGTGCCATGTTTATGAAGTGCTTGGCAAATGTAAATGTTAGTTCTTTTCCCTGTCTTTGAAACAAATGTTTTTATTTTAGCCATTCTAGTAAGAACATACCTAGTTGCCTTCAAGTACTTTATTCGCCTCTGCATATTGCACAGCACCCTATGAAAGAACAACCCTGGCAAAGCAGGGAAGTGCTCCTTTTTGTTTATTATTTACAACCCCATTCTCTCTTTTATCACTCTGCATGTGATTATAGTTCACCCTTAAACATGGGTTTGAACTGTGCAGATCCACTTATACATGGATTATTTTTTCAATAAATATTATTTGGAAAATTTTGTAGAGATTTCTGGAATTTGAAAAGATGTTTTATTTTCTCTAGCTAACATTATTGTAAGAATATGGTATAAATTACATGTAATATACAAAATATATCTTAATCAACTGTTTATGTTATCATTAAGGTTTCCAGTCAACAGCAGGCTAATAGTAGTTAAGTTCTGGGGAAATTAAAAGTTATATGTGAACTTCTGACAAGGTAGGGAGGGGGGACAGTAATCAGTACCCCTAATCCCTCACTTTTTTCATGAGTCAACTGCATTTGATTTTTAAGTGCTGAAAAAAGTCTAATATGTTTTCAAATTTCTTTAATGATAGTCATAACTTTTCAGTGAACCTCAAGGTGCACTCTGGTAATATGACTGATAATAGATAATCCTAGAGAAGAGCATTTAAAAGTGGTGGCTGACTTCTGAAGTTTAATATAGTTATAAGAAAATTTTAATTGTTATGGATTACCTCAGCCACAATAATTTCAATCATATTTCCTCTAAAAACATACTTACTATCTAGGTCTGTTCCAGTAGGAAAAAACTTAATTATGAAAAAATTCAGATTGTAGTGATTAATAGTTAAAAAGTGTACAAATAAGTGATTATCTACTCTTCATCCCCTTGCACTTAGCATTCCCCTGAATCATAATGGGTAACAGTTAAGATAAAGCTAATATAAACATAGGAAAAGTTAGACATAACACTCATCCACTGATAAAATTTATTAGCAAAAACCAAGGTAATGAGTTGGCTCATATCTGCTTCTGATTGAATTGGTTACGATGGAAGGAGTTTCCTTTCCTTACTTTTATTTAATTTCCACTTGATGTCTTCAACAAGTGAATTCACTGAAGCATACTTCTTGTCTTTTACTGTATTTTTAAAAGTTAATGTACCCTGTGTTTATATAAAAAATAATTATATATATATATATAATTTTAGAATAAAGAAGACCAAGGAGATCTTTACTGTGGTACCACTAAAGGAGAAATCAAAAGGTGAGCTGGCTCATCTTTTTCTCCTGCCATATGTTTTACTAGGGTGTTGAAAACCTATTATTTTATTTTATTTTATTTTTTAATGTTCTAGCTGTTTTTTTATTTATTTTCTTTTATTTTTTGCTATCATTAATCTACAATTACATGAAGAACACTATGTTTACCAGGCTCCCCCCCTCACCAAGTACCCCCCACACACCCCACTACAGTCACTGTCTGTCAGCATAGCAAGATGCTGTATAATCACCACCTGTCTTCTCTGTGTTGTACAGCCCTCCCTGTAACCCCCCCAACACTATACATGCTAATCGTAATGCCCCCTTTCTTTTTCCCCATCCTTATCCCTCCCTTCCCACCCATCATCCTCAGTCCCTTTCCCTTTGGTAACTGTCAGTCCATTCTTGGGTTTTGTGATTCTGCTGCTGTTTTGTTCCTTCAGTTTTTCTTTGTTCTTATACTCCACATATGAATGAAATCATTTGGTACTTGTCTTTCTCTGTCTGGCTTATTTCACTGAGCATAATACCCTCTAGCTCCATCCATGTTGTTGCAAATAGTAGGATTTGTTTTCTTCTTATGGTTGAATAATATTCCATTGTGTATATGTACCACATGTTCTTTATCCATTCATCTACTGATGGACACTTAGGTTGCTTCCATTTCTTGACTATTGTAAATAGTGCTGCGATAAACATAGGGGTGCATCTATCTTTTTCAAACTGGAGTGCTGCATTCTTAGGGTAAATTCCTAGAAGTGGAATTCCTGGGTCAAATGGTATTTCTATTTTGAGCATTCTGAGGAACCTCCATACTGCTTTCCACAATGGTTGAACTAATTTACATTCTCACCAGCAGTGTAGGAGGGTTCCCCTTTCTCCATAACCTTGCCAACATTTGTTGTTGTTTGTCTTTTGGATGGTAGCCATCCTTACTGGTGTGAGGTGATATCTCATTGTGGTTTTAATTTGCATTTCTCTGATGGCAAGCGATGTGGAGCATCTTTTCATGTGTCTGTTGGCCATCTGAATTTCTTCTTTAGAGAACTGTCTATTCCGCTCCTCTGCCCATTTTTTAATTGGATTATTTGCTTTTTGTTTGTTGAGGTGTGTGAGCTCTTTATATATTTTGGATGTCAACCTTTTATCGGATCTGTCATTTATGAATATATTCTCCCATACTGTAGGGTACCTTTTTGTTCTATTGATGGTGTCCTTTGCTGTACAGAAGGTTTTCAGCTTAATATAGTCCCACTTGTTCATTTTTGCTTTTGTTTCCCTTGCCCGGGGAGATATGTTCATGAAGAAGTCACTCATGTTTATGTCTAAAAGGTTTTTCCTATGTTTTTTTCTAAGAGTTTTATGGTTTCATGACTTACGTTCAAGTCTTTGATCCATTTCAAATTTACTTTTGTGTATGGGGTTAGACAGTGATCCAGTTTCATTCTCTTACATGTAGCTGTCCAGTTTTGCCAGCACCACCTGTTGAAGAGACTGTCATTTCCCCATTGTATGTCCATGGCTCCTTTATCAAATATTAATTGACCATATATGTTTGCGTTAATGTCTGGAGTCTCTATTCTGTTCCATTGGTCTGTGGCTCTGTTCTTGTGACAGTACCAAATTGTCTTCATTACTGTGGCTTTGTAGTAGAGCTTGAAGTTAGGGAGCGAGATCCCCCCATCCACTTTATTCTTCCTTCTCAGGATTGCTTTGGCTATTCAGGGTCTTTGGTGTTTCCATATAAATTTTTGAACTATTTGTTCCAGTTCATTGAAGAATGCTGTTGGTAATTTGATAGGGATTGCATCGAATCTGTATATTGCTTTGGGCAGGACTGCCATTTTGACGATATTAAGTCTTCCTATCCAGGAGCATGGGATGAGTTTCCATTTGTTAGTGTCCTCTTTAATTTCTCTTAAGAGTTTCTTATAGTTTTCAGGGTATAGGTCTTTCATTTCCTTGGTTAGGTTTATTCCTAGGTATTTTATTCTTTTTGATGCTATTGTGAATGGAATTGTTTTCCTGATTTCTCTTTCTATTAGTTCATTGTTAGTGTATAGGAAAGCCACAGATTTCTGTGTGTTAATTTTGTATCCTGCAACTTTGCTGAATTCTGATATTAGTTCTAGTAGTTTTGGAGTGGAGTCTTTAGGGTTTTTTATGTACAGTATCATGTCTGCAAATAGTGACAGTTTAACTTCTTCTTTACCCATCTGGATTCCTTGTATTTCTTTGTTTTGTCTAATTGCCATGGCTAGGACCTCCAGTACTATGTTGAATAACAGTGGGGAGAATGGGCATCCCTGTCTTGTTCCCAATCTCAGAGGAAATGCTTTCAGCTTCTCGCTGTTCAGTATGATGTTGGCTGTGGGTTTATCATATATGGCCTTTATTATGTTGTGGTACTTGCCCTCTATGCCCATTTGCTGAGAGTTTTTATTATGAATGAATGTTGAATTTTGTCGAATGCTTTTTCAGCATCTATGGAGATGATCATGTGGTTTTTGTCCTTCTTTTTGTTGATGTGGTGGATGATGTTGATGGATTTTTGAATGTTGTACCATCCTTGCATCCCTGGAATGAATCCCACTTGGTCATGGTGTATGATCCTTTTGATGTATTTTTGAATTTGGTTTGCTAATATTTTGTTGAGTATTTTTGCATCTATGTTCATCAGGGATATTGGTCTGTAGTTTTCTTTTTTCGTGGGGTCTTTTCCTGGTTTTGGTATTAGGGTGATGTTGGCTTCATAGAATGAGTTTGGGAGTATTCACTCCTCTTCTATTTTTTGGAAAACTTTAAGGAGAATGGGTATTATGTCTTCTCTGTATGTCTGATAAAATTCTGAGGTAAATCCATCTGGTCCAGGGGTTTTGTTCTTGGGTAGTTTTTGGATTGCCGCTTCAAGTTCGTTGCTGGTAATTGGTCTGTTTAGATTTTCTGTTTCTTTCTGGGTCAGTCTTGGAAGGTTGTATTTTTCTAGGAAGTTGTCCATTTCTCCTAGGTTTTCCAGCTTGTTAGCATATAGGTTTTCATAGTATTCTCTAATAATTCTTTGTATTTCTGTGGGGTCCATTGTGATTTTTCCTTTCTCGTGTCTGATTCTGTTGATATGTGTTGACTCTCTTTTTCTCTTAATAAGTCTGGCTAGAAGCTTATCTATTTTGTTTATTTTCTCAAAGAACCAGCTCTTGGTTTCATTGATTTTTTTCTATTGTTGTATTCTTCTCAATTTAGGCATGATTTATTTATCTTTTTTATGTACTGCCACTTAAAATTTACTAATTTACTTGAGATTTTAAAAATCTATCAGTTCTGGGAGAAAAAGATTGCAGAGTAGGAAGACAAGGTGGAAACCTCCTCCCCAAAACACAAAACATGAAAATACAGTAAATATAACTAAACCTGGAAACAACCTGAAGACTACCGAACAGACTGCCTACATCTGGGAAGAAGAGAAGACCACACAGAAAAGGGTAAAGTGGCAAAACCACTAGTGAACAGTACCCCAGTCCTCACCCAACCCCAGTCCACAGGTGAGAGAAAGAGCAAAGGAATAGAGAGGCAGTAGGAGCCCAGGATCATAGAACACTGGCCCTGGACATCTGCCCACTTTACGTGGGGTTCAGTGATTAGCAGGACTGGACACCAAGGACAGCTGGAACATTCAGGTAGGCTGAGATCCAGCCTTCCCAAGTGTTCTGAGTATACATGTGGAGAACAGGCATGCTCCACTGGTCCCCCTGAGAAAAAAAGCAAAGCAGGCAGTTTGAAAGACTTCCCAGTAGCAGGAGGGGTACCAGAGGGGCAAGTGTTGAATGGAGCTCTCTTCTTAGGAGAAAGGGCAGATGGGCAGTACCTCCCAGCCTGCCCTCAGTCCAGCAGATCAGGAACTCTCAGGAGCTCCAGACGCTCAATCCCCCTCACTGGCAGCGCAGCCCCAAGGCTCCTCCCCATGTGTGCTGCTGGCAGAAAACCCACTTGGCCCAGCAGTAGTATGAGACTTTGCTGCCTGGTAGGCAGAGGGAGACCCTCCCAACTTTATCAGCTCTCTTTCAGCCCAACCAGGGAGGTGCCTGCAGGAGCCAGCCCCAAGAGGTCCTTCCTCCCCATTGGTGTCCAACACAACCGTGCTGCTTGTCAGGCCTGGGCAGAGCCACATATCAGTCTTCCCACCCCATTAACCCTGCAGCCCCTCCCTTGCTGAAGGCCAGGCAGAAGGCAGCCTAACCCATGTGACTCCAGCAGAGACTTCTGCACTGATTACAGAGGTGCAGCCAAAGCAAACCACCCACCTAGACCAAGACCACTACAGAAACTGCACACCAACATCTTGGGCTCCCACACTGGAGAGTAGAGTTGAGCTTCTGGGCATTAGAGGACACCTTCAGAAAGCTATTGCTCGATAGCTCAGGAAGCAGCAGAACCATCTAATACAAAGGGAGAAACACAGAAACCCTGACAGAATGAGGCAGAGGACTGTGTTCCAAACAAAAGTTCAAGACAAGACACCAGAAAGAGAGCTAAGTGAAACAAATCCCTAATCATCTTGATAAAGATTTCAAAGTAAAAGTCATAAACATGCTCACAGATCTACAGAAAAATTCAAGATCTCAGGGAGAACTTCAACAAGAGAAGACCTGAGAAAGAGCCACTCAGAGCAGAAGAATACAGTATCTGAAATGAAACATACAATGGAGGGATATAAAAGCAGATTATTGCAAGTTGAAGAAGTGTTAACTGAAATGGAAATCAGGGAACTAGAAAACAATGAAGCTGAAAAACAGAAAAAATGATCGCTAGGAATGAAAGAATAGTAAGAGCTGTGTGACCAATCCAAATGGAACAATATTCACATAATAGGTAACAAAGGGATAGAAAGTCTCTTTGAGGAAATAATTGTTGAAAATTTCCCCAGCTGGGGAAGGAAATAGACACGCAAGTCATGGAAGTGCAGAGAGCTCCTAAAAAAGGAACCCCAGGAAGACAACACCAAGACATATAATAAAATAGCAAAGATCAAGGATAAGGAGAGAGTACTGAAAGCAACCAGAGAGAGAAAAAAGATTTCTTATAAAGGATATCCCATCAGGCTATCAGCAAACTTCTCAGAAGGAACTTTACAGGCTAGAAGGGAGTGGCATGATTTATTTAATGTAATGAAACAGAAGGACCTCCAACCAAGAATCCTCTACCTGGAAGGATTATCATTTAAATTTGAAGCAGGTATTAAACAATTTTCAGATAAACAAAAATTGAAGGAATTCATCACCACTAAGCCAGTCCCACAGAATATGTTAAAGGGACTGCTGTAGATGGAAATGTTCCTAAGGCTAAATAGCTTTCACCAATGAAAATAAACCCACAGTAAAGGTAGTAGAACAATTAATTACCAAGCAAGTATGAAATTAAAACAAAACAGAAGAAGCAGAATCAACTATTCCCAAAATCAGTCAAAGGATACATAAAAAGTGCAGATTATGACATCTAATACATAAAGTGTGGAGGACAAAGAAGAAGAAGAAAAAGTATCTTTAGATTGTGTTTGAAATAGAGTAATGAGCAATTTAAGATAGACTGTTATATAGTAAGAAAGCTATCCTTGAACCTTTGGTAATCACAAACTAAAGCCAACAATAAATAAACAGACATAAAAATAAAGAAAGAGAGAGAGAGAGGGAGGGAAGGAGGGAGGGAGGAAGAGAAATCCAATCACACCACTAAAGAAATACATAAAATAATAAGTGAAGATTATAAGAGAAAAAGAGGAACAGAGAGGAGCCATAAAAGCAACCAGAAAACAATTAATAAAATCGCAGTAAGTACATATCTATCAATAATCACCTTAAATATAAATGGACTGAATGCACCAATCAAAAGACAGAGAGTGGCAGAATAGATAAGGAGACTCTTTTGCTGCCTACAAGAGACTCATTTCAGGCCCAAAGACATACATAGACTAAAAGTGAATGGATGGACAAAGACATTTCATGCAAATAATAGGGAGGAAAAAGCAGGAGTTGAAGTACTTGTATCAGTACTTCAGACAAAATAGATTTCAAAACAAAGTAGCAAGAGACAAAGAAGGACATTACATAATGATAAAGAGGTCAGTTGAACAAGATATAACCATTATAAATATCTATGCACCTGATATAGGAGCACCTAAATATGTGAAACAAATACTAACAGAATTAAAGGGGGAAATAGAATGCAACGCATTCATTTTAGGAGACTTCAACACACCACTTACTCCAAAGGACAGATCACCCAGACAGAAAATAAGGAGACAGAGGCACTGAACAACATTAGAGCAGATGGACCTAACAGACATCTACAGAACAGTCCACCCAAAAGCAGCAGGATACACATTCTTCTCAAGAAGAGGAGGGACTACTTCCAAACTCATTCTGTGAGGCCAGCATCACTCTATTACCAAAACCAGACAAAGACACAACAAAAAAAGAAAATTACAGACCAGTATCCCTAATGAACATAGATGCAAAAATACTCAACAAAATATTAGCAAACTGAATTAAAAATAAATGGAACGGATTATCCATGATGACCAAATTGGATTTATTCCAGTGATGCAAGGATGGTACAATATTCATAAATCAATCTATGTGGAACACCACATTAACAAAAAGGATAAATATCACATGATCATCTCAATAGATGCTGAAAAGCATTTGACAAAATTCAACATTCATTCATGATAACTCTCAACAAAAGAGATATAGAGGGTATGTACCTCAACATAATAAAGGCCATATATGACAAACCCACAGCCAACATTGTGCTTAATAGCAAAAGTTAAAAGCTTTTCTGCTAAGATTGGGAACAAGACAAGGATGCCCACTCTCCCACTTTTATTCAACATAGTACTGGAGGTCCTGGCCACAGCAATCAGACAACACAGAGATAAAACAAATCCAAATTGGTTAGAAAGAAATTAAACTGTCACTATTTGCAGATGACGTGATATTATACATAGAAAACCCTAAAGACTTCATCAAAAACTATTAAAACTAATAACTGAATTCAGCAACATTGCAGGATACAAAATTAATACACAAAAATCTGTCCCACTCCTATATACTAACAATGAACTAGCAGAAAGAGAAATCAGGAAAACAAGTCTATTTACAATTGCATCATAAAGAATAAAATACCCACGAATAAACCTAACCAAGGAGGTGAAAGACCTTTACTCTGAAAACTGTAAGACACTCATGAGAGAAATTAAAGAAGGCACCAATAAATGGAAATCTGTCCTCTGATCATGGATAAGAAAAATTAATATTGTCAAAATAACCATCCTGCCCAAAGCAATTTACAGATTCAGTGCAATCCCTATAAAAAATACCAATAGCATTCTTTAATGAAATAGAACAAATAGTTCTAAAATTCATATGGAACCACAAAAGACCCTGAATAGCCAAAGCAATCCTGAGAAAGAAGAACAAACCTAGGGAGATTATGCTCCCTGACTTCAAGCTCTACTATAAAGCTACAGCAATCAGAACAATTTGGTACTGGCAGAAGAACAGATCCATAGATCAATGGAACAGAATAGAGAGCCCAGATATAAACCCAAGCATATATGGTCAATTAATAGACGATAAAGGAGCCATGAATATACAGTGGACAAAAGACAGCCTCTTCAACAATTGGTGCTGGGAGAACTGGACAGCTACATGTAAGAGAATGAAACTGGGTTATTGTCTAACTCCATACACAAAAGTAAACTTAAAATGGATCAAAGACCTAAAACCATAGACTTTTAGAAGAAAACATAGGCGAAAATCTGAATATAAGCATGAACAATCTTTTTCCTGGACACATCTCCTTGGGCAAGGAAAACAAAATAAATGAGCAAGTAGGGCTACATGAAACTAAATAGCTTCTGTACAGCAAAGGACACCATCAGCAAAACAAAAAGACATCACACAGTATGGGAGAATATTATCATAAATGACTCATCTGATAAAGGGTTAACATCCAAAATATATAAAGAATTCATATACCTCAACATATATAATACAAATAACCCAATTAAAAATTGGGCAGAGGACCTGAACAGACACTTCTCCAAAGAAGAAATACAAATGGTCAACAGGCACATGAAAAGATGCTCCACATCGCTAATCATCAGAGGAATGCAAATTAAAGCCACAATGAGATATCACCTCACACCCGTTAGGATGGCCACTATCCAAAAGACAAGAAATAACAAATGGTAGCAAGAATGCGGAGAAAGGGAAACCCTCCTACGCTGTTGGTGGGAATGTAAATTGGTGCAGCCACTGTGGAAGGCAATATGGAGGTTCCTCAAAAAACTAAAAATAGAAATACAATTTGACCCAGGAATTCTACTCCTAGGAATTTACCCAAAGAAAACAAAACCATGATTCAAAAAGACATATGCACCCCTATGTTTTATCGCTGTACTATTTGCAGTAGCCAAGATATGGAAGCAACCTAAGTCCATCAATAGATGATTGGATAAAGAAGTGGTACATATACACAATGAAATATAATTCAACCATAAAAAGAAATCCTCACACCTGCACAATATGGATGGATCTAGAGGGTATTATGCTCAGTGAAATAAGCCAGGCAGAGAAAGACAAATACCATATGATTTCACTTATTTGTGGAGTATAAGAATAAAGCAAAACAGAAGGAACATAATAGTAGCAGACTCTTAGACACTGAGAAGGGACTAATGGTTACCAAGGTGGGTTGGCATGGGTGTAGGGGGAGGGTGAAGGGGGTAAAGGAGCACAATAATACACAATCACAATATAAGTTGGTCACAGGGAAGGTAGTACAGCATGGAGAATATGGCCAATGATTCTGTAACATCTTGCTACGTAGATAGATAGTAACCACACTAGGGGGTGAGGATTTAATAATACGGGTAACTGTTGAACCACTCTGTTGTACATTTGAAACCAACATAAGATTATACATCAATGATACTTTAACAAAATTTTTTAAAAAGCACCTGGAACAGTTTATGTTAAAAATAGTGTTGAAGTAATGAATAATTATAGGAAGAAAACCGGGGAATGGGTGGTATGTTTGAAAGGATAGCAAGATATATCTTAACATTCAAGAAGTTGGATAATATCATTAGAGACCTTATGAACAATCAGCTGGTATTTGTTAATGTTTCTTTTCAAAAAAGAAGTTTTCAATGGAACTTTTGAACATTTTACCTGCAACATTTCTGTTTGCCTAATCATTTAATTTGTCTTTAAAAATTGATGTTAAATATTAAACAATTAAAACTTTTTTTAAAAATATGCCTTAATGAATGAGATTGCCACTAATTTTCCTTTTTGACCTACCCTTGTCTGGATTCAGTATCAAGATTATAATGGCCCCATGGAATGAATTGGGGAATATTCGGGCCCTTTCTATTTTCTAAAGGAAATGACCTAAAATTGGAGTGATCTCTCTTGAAAGGCTGATAGAATTTAGTTGTAAAATCATTTGGGTCACTTGTTTGGAGGAATCTTTTAATCTTGATTCATCACTTTAATTTTAGGATTCTTAAGGCATTCTAATTCTTCATGTTTGGTAAGTTATATATTTTCTAGAATTGTTTACATTTTGTCCACATTTTTGAATTTATTGGCATAAAAGTTTAGGTTTGCTCTATCTGTATTTCTGTCCTCCTTCAAATATTATTTATTTGTACCCTCTGTCTTTTTCCTTGATTAATTTCAGCAGAGGCTTCTTTTCTTTATTAATTAGTCTCTTCAATGAAGAACTCTTTTTAAAAATCTTTCTTATAAATTTGTTTCTAGTTCATTGATTTCCCCTCTTTCCTGTATTATCTTTTTTCTTCTATGTTCTTTGGGTTTATTCTTTTCCTAAGGTATAGCTTATACCTAGCTTATTAATATTCAGCCTTTTCTAACATTGGAATTTTAGGGTATAAGCCTCTCTATGTACAACTTTTGCTGCATTGTACAAGTTTTATAATATTTTATTTATCATTTAGTTATAAGTTAATGTATATTATGATTTCTTGTTTTGACTGGTGAATGAGAATATTTTTATAAATTTTTAATCTAATTGTTAACAATTTTCAACTTAATTGCATTGGTCTGTAGGATACCAAGTCTTTGAAGTTTGTCGAGGTTTGCTTAATGCCTAGAATCTATTTAATTTGTAGCCAGACAGTCTTTCTAAGTGTCAGGTCCATTGTACTGTTAAGAGCAGGAATCCTGATCATATTCTTCCCTTCTCCTCTCTGTCTCTGAACTTCCCACTCATGTTACATGCTCAAATAACAAAACAAACAAAAACTAACAACCATACTGGAAAATTGCAGACAGCTTTTTGGCACTTGACTATTTGAAATCAAATGATAGTATCTTAAAGCAATGTGGTTAAGGGTATTACTTTCAAAGCCTTTTTTTTTTAATGGAAGTATTTTTACATATTTACATATTGAAGGCAATATGTAGTGATTACATGGGAACTTTGATGTATCTGGGTTCAAATCTTGCTGCTAATGGTTACTAGGTGTTGCCCTTAGGCATGTTTTTTAGCCTCACTAAGTCTTGTTTTCTTTTTTAATCTGTAATCCAAATAGTACTACATACCTATTTTATATCATGTTGTATGGATAGAATAGATGTAAAGTTCTTGATGCACAGAGATCATTCAGTAAATGTTATCCATTATTATCATCACTACCACTCTATTATAGAATCTTAATGAATGCTGTTTGAGCTAGTACATGGCTCATTTTACTTTACAGTTTTATAATTTTACTTCACCTAGCATTTATGAGAAACAGTTCATTTGGAGAAAAAAATCTTGGTCTGTGCTCAGGTATAAAACAAATTAATTATTTATAGAGATTGTACCTTTTACTTTGGAATAAATTCTACAGCCATCCCATGTTTTAAGGAGTGCATTACAGACTTTGATTCAGTTTTACCTAATTAAATACAAGCATTACATGATTTTTTAATTAAATGTTTTCTGAGATGGCTTGCCATCACCTTCACTTGAGAGAGTAAATACTTTTTATTTCCAAGAAGGTGATAAATCAAGAATTTATATGTTTAATGGCTATTTAAAGAACAGAGATTTTGCCAGCATCCTATTTTAGAGAATATATATAATTTAAGTGTGCTCAACTGAACTTTAATAGCTGATATTTTCTTCACAGGCTCTGGCTTCAGCAATTCTCTCGCTGGGGCATCATCTCAATATTTACAGAGACTTTCCAAAATGGCCATACTGGAATATGACACCATTCGTCAAGAAACAACCAGAAAATCAAAGAAGGGCAAGAAACGAGAGCTACAAGACTGCTTATAAACATCATATGGTGGGATGCCTTCTTCACTTTTAAGGTTTATATATATATACATATATATATATATATATGTATTTTTTAATAAGAATAGCTAACACCTTTTTTAAAAAAATTTTGTTATCATTAATCTACAATTACATGAAGAACACTATGTTTACTAGGGTCCCCCCTTCACCAAGAAATAGCTAACACCTTTTGGAGCACTTTTTTTTTTCTTTTTTGAGAGGGCATCTCTCATATTTATTGATCAAATGGTTGTTAACAACAATAAAATTCTGTATAGGGGAGTCAATGCACAGTCATTAATCAACCCCAAGCCTATATCTCAACAGTCTCCAATCTTCTGAAGCATAACAAACAAGTTCTTACATGGTGAACAAGGTCTTACATAGTGAATAAGTTCTTACATGGTGAACAGTGCAAGGGCAGTCATATCACAGAAACTTTCGATTTTGATCACGCATCATGAAGTATAAACAATCAAGTCAGATATAATTATTTGTTTGATTTTTATACTTGATTTATATGTGAATCCCACATTTCTCCCTTATTATTATTATTATTATTTTTTTAATAAAATGCTGAAGTGGTAGGTAGATGCAAGATAAAGGTAGAAAACATAATTTAGTGCTGTAAGAGGCCAAATGTAGATGATCGGGTCTGTGCCTATAGACTAAGTATTAATCCAAGCTAGACAAGGGCAACAAAACATCCACGGATGCAGAAGATTTCTCTCAAAACAGGTGGGGTGAGGTTCTAAGCCTCACCTCTGTTGATCCCCAATTTCTCTCCTGATGGCCCCCCTGCGACTGTGCCTGTCTTAGGTTGTTCCTCCCTTGAGGAATCTTACCCGTCTCTGGCTAACCAGTCATCTTCCGAGGCCATACAGGGAAATGTAAAGTTGGTAAGTGAGAGAGAAGCAATATTCTTTGAAAAGGTTAGCTTTTTACTTCTTTGCAGATTTATGCCCTGTGGTTTCTATGCCCAGCATTTGTCTTGAGGTATCTTTACCACTTGGAAGAATTATGATACTTGGTAATTTTCAATATGAGGCACTAATTCTACTAAAGGGTTGTAATTAGGAAGGAAGAAGAAAAGCTATAGAAGTAGCAGACGGAAGAAAACATGGAAAAATTGATTATTTCTTTGACATATCTTCTTGTAGAGTAACATAAGCATGTATAGGTTTTAAACTACTAATTGAATTATGCACATACATTAACATAATAGGAATACAGCTACATAACAAAAGCAGACCTACAATTACCAGACATATCCAGTGAAACCAAGAAAACCAGTTAGGTACCCTAGGCATTTGTGGAAACTTATCAATGATATGATGGATATTGTCTAACTAAATTTGAATAGTTTGAGAAAAATCAGACAAATTAAAACAACACATTCCTGGGAACTGTTCACATCCCATGTGTTCTTTTAACAGTAGATAGTCTATAGTCGCACAATTTTGGAGCCCTGCAACTTGCACTTCTCCTAATTTTTGGTTGAGTTCCGACAGTATAGATCCAGTCAAATTTGTTGTTTTACTGTATGCACAGGCCAGCTTAGATATCTCCTTCTTCATTCCAATGGCAAGTCCAGGAACCAGTGGGACGAATGCCGCTACAACTGCAGCAGCGCCAGGATCTTTGTTGAAGTTTTTTGATGTTCATCTTCTGGGATGACTCTTCCAGAGGATGTTGATGTTGGAAGTTTATATTTTTTTCCTTTCTTTTTCTTTTTTTTTTTCCTGATATGTGATATGATGTGCAATGATTTACATAAAAATGGAAATGTAAATAGGAAATAAATATGTTATAGATGGAGTGATTTGCATTTGTTTTGATCTAAAAAGAGACATTTAAGTTGTGGTTTTTGAGGACATAAGTATAGGAAAAATTATATTCCACAAATTTTATGAACATTGATTATGTCTTTTTATTCAATAATGTTTTTAAGTGCCTGTCTATACAATGAATGAACTTTGCTAAGAGCTGCAGAAGACTCTAGAAAGAGTATGTCCTTATGGTTGGAGTTAGAAGATGCCAGTAAGAACCCCTCTTTTTCTGTGCTTGAGGTTGAAAACAGTTGTGACATAGGTATTCAAACTGATGAAGAATCTAGCTTTGTTTGCTAATAAAACCTGGAAGGGAAATCCTGGTTTGGATGTGTAGCAACGGTCAGCCTCTTCACCCTGAGCTTCAGAATTGGGCGACTGTACATACTCAGGCATTGCCAACACCCTCAGGCTCCCCTGCCAAATCAGGGCTTTTCCTGACCAGTAGAACATGGCATCTGCTGTGTGGACAGGCAGATCTGAGGGCAGAGGTGGGGGGAGAGACTCACTGCTCCATCTCTGTGGAGAAGAGGAGGAAGGTCCACCAGGTCAAGGGGAAAGAAAGCCCAAGGAGTTGGGAAGAAGTATTGTCAATGCACCTCCTTGAGAAACAGGGCAGAATCGAGGATACCAGCGACTATGATCCAGTGGAGAGCAGGGCAGGGCATGGAACCACAGAGTATTATGGAGGTTCAGAAACAGGGTAGTAATACCCAGTGGGGCAGAGTCAGGGAAAGCTTCATGGAAGATGCAGTGTTTGAAATGGGCCTTTATTAAAGACAGGAAAGATGGAGGGAGAGGGCATTTCTAGAAAGATGGAATAACATAAGCAAAGACATACCATACATTTATGAATGATACAGTTGGTCAGAGCACCAGCAAGTGTAGTACAACCACCATAAATTCAATGACTACAGGCACCAAGCCAGTAGCAGACTGACACCAATCAACGAAGGCTGTGATGAACTGGGTCATATTTCTCCATATAAAAGGCACTCACTGCCCAGCTTCAGCCCTTTGTATCATGTAGGAATGTGGGTCCAAAGTTCATGTTAGTGACTAACTTGAAATAAGCAATTAATTCAAATTTATAAAGTCATTGTGTAGGCCAATGAAAATTACATGTGCAAGATAGATCTGGCTTTGTGGGGCCACTTATTTATGCAACCTCAAGGTCAAAGGAACAAAAGGGAATAGGACTCAAAAGATAGCTTGAATAATATCTGGTAGGAAAGTTCAGGGACCAAGCGTGAGTTTTTATTTCCTCTCTTTGGCAACAGATTTTGAGAATGAAAGCAAATTACTGCTTTTGTAGTTTAGGAAGATTTATCTAGATATAATTTATAGGCTAGATTGTAATGAGAAGAGATGAGGTAAGGAAACTGGTTAGAAGGTTTTATAAAAATTGAATAAGAATCTCAGTAAAAGGTAGAAACAGGAATGAGAAATTGGTAATAAGGGCATCAAGGCAAAGGACTTAGGTCAACTGATTAGATACAGTGTGCAAGGGAGGAAGACTCAAAACCAGCATGTTTCCAATTTTAGGCATAAGATTCTCAGGAGATGATGCTAGTTTTGGGAGTGAGAGGATGTAGGCAACTTTGGGTATGTTTATTTAAAGTTGCCATCATGCCATCCACCTAGAGATGCCAAACAGGGAGCTGAAAGCAGATACGTAGTTCCAGCAAAAGATACTGACTAGAGTTACAACGCGGAGAAACATCTATGTATGGCAAAGGCTGTGTTTTCCAAGATAAAAAAGCAGAAAGAGAAGAGAGCCCAAATTCATAAGGGATGGGAGGAAGTAGGGAGAAGACAAAAACAGAAGAAAAAATGAAACGGTCACAGATGTAGGAGAATGAGCATATTCTATGTTCTTGCCACTTTATCAGTGTGTAAGACATACTACTAATATGTGTGTGTTTGCATGCATAATCACAATACATTGTTTCCTAGAGGAATAACTAAATGAATAAATGTAAATGGATATATTTGTGCTTTCATCTGAATTTCAATTGACATTGATATAGATAAAACATACATTTTCTATCTCCTGATCACCCAGTCCAAGTGTGGTCAATGATTTAAGAAATGAGAAACAGGAGAAAAGTTATTCTCAAGCATAAATTCAAACTTTTTTACATGAGCCCTTCTAAACACCTTTGACTGTCAAGTGGATTTCATTCATTAAGCTCCTACAATGTACTGTAAACATTTACTATCATTTGCAAACCCTACAAAAACTCTTAAGAAATAGGTAGGTGATATTATTCCTGCTTTATAAATGAAATAAATGAAGGATCTTTATATTACACTGCATCTCTACCTATAAAATAGGACAACTAGAATTCTAACCTACTAGGATTTAAAGCCCATGTACATAAATATAATGTAATAATAATTATTTAAAAATTCAAACTTGATACTAGGTTTAGTTATGCTTTAGATAGTAAGTTATGGCTTTGTTACTTAAAGTTTAGGGGAGGATAGTACTTGCATAGAAAAAAATATCTCCTAATAATTGAGTTGAGTTCCTAAGTTATTACACTAACACATCTTGGAGCATTTATGCTAGCAGAGTGGAAAGGCCCCTACTCTCATGTCCCCTGTGAAAAAGTTCAAGTTAAACCAATTCAAGGAAGGAGTAGAATGTTTATTTCTTCTTAATGAATGAGATATGATGGCTGTAATTAATCACCTTTTTAGCCTTGGATTGAATTTAATTTATGTTTTGCATTAGATCTTTTTAAAAAATCCACAGGCTCTACTTCCTTACACTGTACTTATTCTTTTATTCCTCATGAACTTTTTAGGAAAACTAGCATGTATTTAGTACACAGAAAGCTCAAATCACCCCCAAGTAAGAAAAAGCCAAGATTTAGAGATAAGGGTGAGATACCAACTTTTGATACGGTAGCTACCATAAATGTTAAATTTATGTTTCGAATTGAAGACAGTCTTGCCAGAAATAGCACTTTTGCATTTGTGATTTGGAAATTCCTCTCATGTAAGCATTATCAATCATGATCTTGGGAAACTGTACCTTATGATAAATATTTAGGATGGGAAGGAGAGCTTGATTTTAGGATGAGAAAACAGTTCTCTACAAAGAATAATTACTTCAGTGAAGGACAAATCATTAGTCAACTACAGTCAATTTTCAAAGAAATTTCCAAAGATTTACTGCCTTTTCTCCAATTCTATGCTCATCAAGCAACCCTCTACTATGTAATTTAGATTCCTGAGAAAATAGAGTGACCAAAAAGCAGATGCCTTCTCCGGATGACATGTCTTAGATCTAGGGAAGGGGATGTTGATTATGTATTATAATTCTGATTCATAGTCTCTATGAATTTTATTAGCATGAACTGGTACACAGATCCTGATCATCCTGGCTAAGTTAATGAAATGAGAGAGCTTTTTTTAATAGAAAAATCACTTTAGAATGTTTGCAAAATAACATATGTTTTCAGGAATTTCGACAGGAGAAATAGAAGCAATCAGAAGAGAACTTCCATTCTTGCACTAGGAATCTGCTAGCTCCTCTATTTACTATCCCTGCTCCTTAGCGCAGGCTTCTCCTTTGTGCACCAGATCCATCTCTATCTCCTCTCACCCCATCCCTAAATCATTCAAATTTTCCCTCCTGACTTGATCATTCTATCAGTAAAAACTTGCTGTTTTTTTTTAAATCTCCTGTTTAACATACCAATATTTGTATGTTTAAACAAAATACAAATAAACCTCTTATGATCTGCCACTCCATTTGTTTCCCCTTACAGCAAAACTCCTTTAAAGAGTGATCTTCAGTCAGTCTCCACATCCTTGACCTTCTTTCTCTCTTGAACCCTCCCCAGTTAGGCTGCTGTGCCTACCAATCCACTAAATTTCACCATGTGGCCACAGCCATTGAAAATTCCGAGTCCTTATCTTATACAGCCTCCCAAGCTGCATTTGACGCAGTTGGTGTCTGCCTTCTGCCGGAGGAGGCTTGCAAAGCATCATTCTCTTTGGGTTCTCCTCCTGCCTTTCTAGCCACTTCTCAGTCTCCTTAACGAAGTCATGCAGCTAATAAGGGGAGTAAATCTGAGATTTGAAAACTCAAAGACAGGAATTACTTCTTACCCATTTCTATAATCCTAGTAACTTGCACTGTGTCCAGCACGTAGCATGAACTGAGACGCATCTTTATTATTTTGTTTGAAAGCATATCAGTTAGAGGTCAGCCAGTAATGAGGCAGTTCAGACAAGAGAAACTGGACTCTGTAGTCATGAGAGGAATACGGAACCAACTAATGGAATTGCAGGGAGTGGGAAACAGGTAGGAGATCTAGACAGGTAAGTAGTAAACTTTGGTTAAGACCTGACAGAAGGAAACTGGGTCTAGTCTGGCATGTACTGCCTTCAAAGGCTAAGCAGCATGAGGTGGAGAGGTCATTTCCTCTCCCTGCTGATCAGTCACTGGATCACTAGACATGCACTGCATTTGGGGAAGAGTGTGACCCTGGGACAGTGGCCCTTCTCTGCTGAGCGAGACTCCTGAATGAGGGCTAAGCAACCCAAGCAAGTGGGAAACGAGTACTGCAGTCCTAAAAGAGAGGTCTGCATGGCACTGCCCTCCAAAGCACCTCAGAGTGGAGGAAGAAGATGGTTCCACCATGCACCGGCAAGGATCCTTCTAGGAAACTGTTCAAATAAAGAGACTTCACAGGAAGGGTCACAGCAGATGCTGAGGTGCCCAGAGATGACCAACCGCAGAAGGTGTTAACTGCCTTGGAGCTGAAGGGCTGAAGGAGCAAAATAGAATCACCTGAGCCCAGTGGGAGCAGGAGCTGGGAAGAGACTGTGTGGTAGGAGCTGTGATTCTTAGGGCTGCCAGAAGTATGCCGGGGGCAGAGAAGGGCCCAGACTGTGTTCACCACAATTCTCTGCCTCCTGCCAGAGCCTCCCATTGGCCAACCCCAGTTGAAAGTCAGTTGGTAATGGAGCCTGGGTGAGGCATTCCACAAGAGTGAGCATCTTAGCACAGAGCCGGTGAACAGAGAGTGGATTGGGGGTAAGCAAATGGAAAACAACCAGCAAAGTCCACAAGTTGGAAACAGCCCAGGGATAGGAACTAAGGGCAAAGGTTGGGGTGCTGCTCTGTCCCTCCTTCCAGACTTTTTACTGACCTATCTGAGATGGATCTCGCTGTTTTGTTTGATTCTGGCTGTGTCCAGCACAGGGATCAGGCGGAGGACCAGATGCTCCCCTTGCAGAGGCATCTGAACGAGTGCGCTTGAGGAGGGCAGCTTGAATATGCTGTGCAGCCTGGAGAACCTGTGAGCTGCAAGAAGGGGGAAGGTGAGAGCACAAGTGAGGGAGCCGGTCTGGGTGGGACAGTGCTGGGGTGTGAGCTGTAGTCCATCGCTAAAAAAAAGCCAGCATCTGCCAGTGAACACACATGGAGTCCAAATGAGAGGGGCTGATATAGTGTCCTCTTCCCATACAGTCAGCTTGAATCAGACATCCAGGGCAGCTTCTCCCTTTGTTTTTAACCCATCTAGCCTGTCTCTTCCCCATCCCTGTCTTGGCTCCCTCTTTGTTGTGGGAAGTCACAGCTCTGGAGACATGTTTCCTGAGAAGATGAGAAGGCGGCAGCTTGTAAACAGTCCTCCTTTTAGAGGTGAACATGGTCTTTTAGATTTTCACAGTGGAGCACCTGCAGGACACACACGTCCTTCTTGGGAGATGGGACCTCTCCAGAGCACTGCTTTGATGTGTTACTCAGGTAAAGCCCCCTTCCCACCAAGAGTGAGGCCGGGAAGGAAGGAAGGGGTGAGGGAGACAAGAAGCCCTGTCCTTCCACACTGAAAACAGTAATAATAACTATTATCCTAGTGGCTAGATATTGAGCAGTGGCTCCTATATTGAGTGGATTCTCTATGCCGGGTATATGTTAGATGCTGTGGTGGGTTAAATGGTGTCCACTCCCAGCCCAACCCTGCTCAAAGGTGTGCCCATGTCCTAATCCCTGGAACCTGTGAATATGACCTTATTTGGAAAAACGGTCTTTGCAGATGCTATTAAGGATTTGGAGATGAGATCAACCTGGCTTATCCAGGTGAACCCAAAATCCAATAATAAGTGTCCTTATAAAAGATACATGAGACACAGGAGAAGATGAGGAGACCATGTGAAGATAGGAGCAGAGATTGGAATTATGCAGCCACAAGCCAAGGATGGCCTGGAGCCACTGGGTGTAAAAGGCAAGGAGTGATTCTCCCCTAGAGCCTCTCTGGAGTTGGGGAAAGCCTTGCCCACCCCTAGATTTCATTTTTATAGCCTCTGAAACTGTGAAGGAATAAATTCCTGCTGTTTTAAGCCATCAAGTTTGTGATAATTTGCTTCCTTGGCCCTAGGAATCTAAACAAATGCTTTCCTTGCATTATTTCTAATCCCTACTCAGACTGGCAAGGTGAATTTATTTGCCCATTTTGTAGACAAAGAAATTGTGATTTAATAACTTACTCAAGTTCCCACAGCTCCTAAGTTGCAGGGCCAAGGTTTGCACCTGGCTTTACCTAAATCCTGAGTCCCTGCCCACTCCACCCCAGCACAATCCTCTTGGAATAGTGTCTCTAATGTCCTTCTGGTTCAAAAGGTGCTCTCCGGTGTTCCTGGCTTGTGGGCAGGTCCCTGCAGCCTCCACTCAGACTCATCCATCAACAGCATTTAATCCATGGGTCATCTGTGTTGGCCACTAGATTAGAGCTGTGGATACAAAGTTGATTGTCACTAATGCCTCCTTCCTCACCCCATTTAGGGCTTGATGCTTCAGAGGAAGGGAAGTCTGGCTCCCCCATCTCAGAAAATTAACAGATTTATTGTAGAACCCTAAGTAATAACTTAAAATTTTAGTAATTACTGGCATTGGTACAGTGATTTGTAGATTACAAAGTCCTTTCACTTACTTGGCTTTATTAGAGGCTTGGAAGATGAGGTTACACTGGAACGTTACATGTGGAGATGTCATGCGTGACATGGCAGAGGGTCTCCAAGTCAAGTGGCTCTCTCAGTGCCACCAAGTGCCAAATAATCTGAAGCAGCTGGCCACAGCACCCTGTCATCAGGGACACTTTATAAACCTCCTTTAGTTCCATCATAGACTGATATAATCAGCCATATAATTTCAAGTGCTTAACATTTATTTGATTTTTCTATCTGAATTTTTCTCATTCAAAATAAAGGGGTCATCCAAGTGGAATTATGAAGGTCTGGATCCTATTTGAATGAGTTTGAGGTGTTGAATAAATGACAAATATCAGCAGACAGCCCAAGTCAGAGGAAAGCTGAAGACCTTTAGAATAAATATTTGTGATTCCTCAAGCAGTTCTTGCCTCTTAATGTATGGCTTTTTCAAAATGCTTACGATCTGTACCCTGATGGATGCCTATGTTTAAAGAAGTATAGAAATGGCCACCAGTGCCTGGTAATTCCACTAAAATGTTCAACTAAACACAGAAGATGTATGAGTTCACAGTTACGAGCATGATTTACTTTCCTGGGAATGCAAGTTGATATCCACACAAAATGGACACGTGAGGAGAAGAATGCACTTAAGTCACTGAGAGTGTTTTACTTGTGTTATGTTTTTATCTGTAACTTAAGAGATATCATGTCTGTAACTGTTCTACAACCTGAATATAATCTGAGGTAATGTGTACAGGAAGAGAGACCAAAAACCCATCTTCCAAAAACTGGGTCTGGTGAAATGATGCCATCAGGGACCTTATCCTAAAATTGATGATTTCTGAAGTAGCTGACAAGCTTAAAATCTCTTCTTATAGTGTGTTGTTTTGGCAAAAACAATAAAAAGGATGGAAGAAAAGACACCACTGTCTTATGACAACTCAATTTCATTTAGTGTAAATGTATTTTAGCAGATTAAATATATTCAGAAATTGGTTTACCCATTAGAAGATTTGGCACATATACTTGTAACCGTTTCTGACAACTATCTCCCCCCCTCAAAACAAAGTCTTATTTATATAGTCTTTTTATGTATGTGTTCAAATACACATAACATAAAATTTACCATCTTAACCATTTGTAAGTGTATAATCCCCTGGCCTTAAGGACATTCGCATCAATGATCTTGAGTTCCCTTGGTGCTTTGTTTAGGGCTGGCTTTGTTTCTTCTTTCCTATTTTACTTTTCTAGCTTGACCACTGCCATCCCAACATAGGCAAAATATTCTGAAGTTTTGTACAAAAGGGGGAAAAAATGATCCACTTGGAATCTGTGGCAGGATCTCTGATCACACACTTCTAAGGCGTGGGCTGTGGGGGCCTTCCTTGTGTTTCCTTTTGCAGAGCCAAGAGGGCTTCTGGGCTGGGGTGTGCATGAATGGCTGGCAGTAGGGAGGAGGGAAGATAGTAACTTCCAGGACACAGTAGAAGGCTTTTCTGTTTCCAAGGTCAGGTCTTCTTTAACCCTAGGGAGGCCAGACAGAATAGTTCATGCATCAGGACCCTTCCAAACTCTAACTGATGGGCGTCAGTTTCTACAATGACAGAAAAGGAAAGAAACAAGCTCTTTTGGGTTGGAGGACCCTGATCCAAAGAGGTGGGAAGGGAGTAAAGAGTGGTCTCTGTGTCCTGAGGATCAGCTGAGTCCCAACATGACACCAGTCTGAGAGTCAGCACAGAGCCCGAGACATTTGGGGCTCATGAATGCTCGTGCCAGTGCCTAGAAAGTGTGGTCGTACCAGAAGATCCAGCCCTGGAGCTCAAGGAAAGAGTAGTTATCAAGACTTCAACAATGATGGAAGTAGTTTTAGAGGAGTTGCAGCTCTCGGGGAAATGTAAGGACTCTGGCACGGCTTACATAGACTGGGAAGGACTGAAGGCAAACAGACTCCTAGTCATGTACTGATGCAAAAACTCAACATGCAGTGGCAAGGTGTGGCAAGCCTATGTGACTTGAGCCCCCCCAATGGAGAACAAAGGAGACTCCTAGTACAGTATAGTTTGAACCCATGAATTCCTGGGAAAGCTATGGTAGCTCATGGAAACTTTCTTATAATTTGGCAATATAAGAAAGAAATCTACTTCCAAATTCATTAGTAGAAGTTGTAGATGGCCTTGGGTGAGCATTGCCATCTAAGCATACAGTTTCTGCTTATAGTGAGATTATTCAGAGGAACTCAACAGCCACCACTGGGCCAACCACATGAAGGCCTGGCAGGGGACATTTAGTGGTGAGTAGGATACAGTTTTTGCCTTCAGCAATTTTCACACTAGTGTGGATGGGTGGCGTGTATGACAGGATGGCATAAATATTGTAAGCTAATGTAAATGCACAGCACTGAATTACTTCTGCTGTGGAGGGTATACAAAGCCAGTAAGTAAAATGCAGTTTTAAGGAAATCTGTATGGAAAATTACTAGTTAATTTATTTCAATATATGTAGATGTCACAGACACCAGGCCCTAGACTCATCACTGGAAATCCAGAGGAAAATGAGCACAGTTCACTGTTCTGGAGGGCCTGATATCAGGACAGGAAAGGGAAACTGATGGCCACCACAACACAACATGAGTAGCGGCATCGGATCCTTGCAGCTCTGCACCCCTTTCTTGGGTGGGATTTCTCAGGACCACTGGGACAGGAGCACCCTGCTCACTGAAGTCAGTGGAGGAGTGAAAGGCACAGTCCTGCAGGTGGGTGGGGGTGGGGTGGGGGTTGGGGGCAGGCAGGAGAGGGAAGCAGGTGGGAGGGGAAGGAAGGAAAGTGCAAGGAAGGGCAGAGAAAGAAAGATGATCCCCCAAGAGTCTGGGCACGTAGCTGCCAGGTGTCTCACTGGTGGCTCTGCTGTGGCTGAAGCTTGCAGCTACCTCTCAAAGATGGAACAGGTAAAGCTGTGATTTTCTAAGTGGCCTGGGAACATTTGCCAACCCTACAGTTGAACTAATCAGAATCTTCCTATTTCACTGCAAGTGTATCACAGTTTTTAACCAGCAGGATGGAGTTTGAGATACATATTAGAATACAGGTTAACCACAAGGGCTCTGATGCCAGGCTGCCTGGGGTCAGATTCCCACTCTGAAACTTGTTAGCTGTTTAACTCTAGTCAGGTTTCTTTGCCTCCCCAAGTATTATCTGTAAAAAAACTAAAATAATAATACCACTTTTTCTTACGGGTATTGGGAGAGGTAAGAAAATTAAAGCTTTTATGTATGAGTTAAGTATGTAAAGCTTTTAACACAGTGTCTGTCACATGGTGTTTCATTATGTTATTTTAATCCTTCAGGATGGTTCCCACTTCTCCAGGGTTGGGCAGACCACTCATAAGTGTCATGGGTGGTGTGGGAAAGAGAAGCACTATGTGAATAGGACTGTAATGCAAGAAGAATTGATCAGCCGCCCGCCTCCACCGCCTATCTCCCCTATGGAAGGGGTTGAGTGGGATACAATTACCAGTTCCTGGTTTTCTTTTCAATCTTAGCAGAAAAGGTATAATTTTCATAAGATGAAAGAAGGCTTGCAGGCTCCTGACAACAAAGATAATCACAGGCCACCGCTGTGTGTCCCCACTTTGCCTCATGCCAAGGCATCAGATTAAGGAGCCTGCAGTGCAGATGGGTGATGCTAATGCACTCCCCTGAGATCTGACTCTCGCTCTGGGGGGCATGGGGCAGGAGAGGAACCCAATTCAAGTTCTCTTTCAATAATTGCTGATGTTAAGATGGGGTGAGGGTGCAAGCGTATTTAAAAAGACTTTTATAATCATTCCTGTCTGTCCTGCCAGGGCAGCTGCTCTGATCTCTCAAATTACTTGGTGACAGTTTATGATTTTGACTCAGGGGAGAACGAGTATGTTTTTGAAAGATAATATGTAAACACTCATATGGGCGTTTAAATGTTGATACATATTCTTTTAAATAAACTTTTGCACTGGCCCCTTCTCTTCCCCTTAACTTTGGAAGTAAGAGACAACAATATCAAGCTCTTGTACTTACTTGGCTCAAGGAAACAGCACAGAATCTAGGATTCCCTCCCTCACACAGTGCCCCACCCCTGCGAGCCCTGTAATGGTTTTCTTCTCCCTGCTCATGTTTTTTTTTTCTTTATTCACAGTCCTATTGCCCAATACTTTACACTGATGCAGGAAGACATATAGTAGACTTTAAATTATCAATCAGTGGGTGACTTTTATATATTCTGCCTCTGTCTTGGAAACAGCAACTTTCATTGTCTTCTCCCCTCCCCAAACCTGCCTTGCAGTCATACTAAAAGCCTGAGAAACTAAACCGTAGGAGTTGTTAGATGGCTAAGAAGGGAAGTGACATCTCCATAGAGACCTATGAGATATGGATAGAGCCAAAGCAGTTAATATTTAGAGGATGTGCAGATCAGTAACTACCATCATTGTCCACCCAATCTATGTCAGACACTGTACTAAGTATTTATTCATATTATTTCATTTATTCCTCACACCAGCCCAGTGAGCCAGGTGTTATTGTTATCATTACTATCCCCATTCTTTGGTGAGGCTCAGAAAGATTTAGGGAACTTTCTTGAGGTCCCACATCTAGTTAATGGAAGAACTGAGATTTGAACGTGTCTATCTTACACCAAAGGCCACACCTTTAGCCACTGTGCTGCATGGACATGGACCCTTTGTGGGATTATAGAAAAGAGAGGCTGCTTTCCTCGAGCAGTTTATAGGCTAGAATGAACTGGAATGTATGTCATTGTATCTTGATGCTGTACCTTATCTTCAGTATTTCTTTACCAAAAGAACATACGTAGCATCTGATTTTGCCAGGTGAAGGAAGAGTCCTACTGGTAGATTCACATCCCAGTGCATGATTTAGACTCACTTTCCCCAAAGGCAACTATATGGAGACGTGAGTATTTACCCAGTAAACACAAATGACAATTTCAGCCCTGTACTACTCACTGAGGAGGCCTGGAGATGATAGGGTGGGCTGAGTATGAGGGAATGATTTGGCTTGTGAGATGTTGCCAACAAATTCCCATGTTTTTATTGAATGACGAGTCCAGTTTTCTCCCGCAGTAGCAGAGTTGCAGGTCCCTTAGCATGACAGAAGGATGGGCTCTCCTAATTACTGCTAATTAGTTGCCTTGGGGATTTACCAGTAGCAGTGTAATGGAAGGAACAGGGACACTGTGCTAGAAATTAGGAATGCAAAGATGATTTGTCTCTTTGGTTCTTCCTTGAGGCAAAGACAGACCCACAAGGCACAGGTTCTACTATTGGGGTCCAAGTGGAGAATTGGAAGCATGTGTGAGGGTCTGTGTGAGCACAGAAGTCAGAGGGACTCATTCTGCTTGGGACACTGACAGCAGATTCGCATCATTTGAAGGAGGTTTTGCTAGGCGGGGAAGAGAAAAGAAGGTAATTTCAAGTCAAGAGAACAGTATGTTCAGTGGCTTGGAGGTATGAACATGTACATTGTTAATGCACGATAGAGAGAAATTGGTGACTGGAGCATAAGATAAGTGTGGGGAACTGAGGAAGGTGGAGTCCCCATAAATAGAGCTTTTAGCAAAGATACGGTGCAAATATCTTCCTGTTATATTCTAAACCAAACTTAATCCCAAAGTGGGAAGGAGAGTACTGCAGTATGATTTTCACAACCACTGTTTTTTGAGAAAGGTTCACATTTCCAAATATTTAAGAGCATAACAGTTCCTTCAGTCACAGTGAGTTTTGAGCCACTGAGTTCCCCATAAGAACTCCAGAAAGGAGAGCTACTCCTTTATGACTGGAGAAGACAAGACTGGTGATAACTTTATTGTGACCTAAGAGATGTCTCTACAGACTGGGGTGGGGCTTTTGAATATTTTCTTGATATTGCAAGGTACGAAATATAAAAACTCAATATAAAATAGATAAGACAAAGATTAATCCATAGACTTTTTGTTTCCTTGCTCTGATCATCCGAGTAACTTCCATGAATAAGTGTGTGCTATGCCAGCAGTCCGCTGGAGAATTATTTGTAGCTATTTATAAGGTTGCTCTATTTCATAATTGGAAACTTCCAATGTTAAATAAAACAACTTAATGTATGTCATAATTCATAAAGTTTCCAGGACATTCCGATCTTTCTACCTGCTACCCAATTAATGTTATCTCACGTTTAAGCAAGTGAGAAACTATGGTGAAAAAGGAGATTTACTCTGAGAATGCTCTTTGGGATAACACTAAGGCAGTTGAAAACTCCCTGGCTGGAAAAAACAATGGAGGTTCTGGGAACCCCAAGACACCTCCTCACAGAACAATTTGGTGCTTTAATTTCAGGTGTGGTTCTCTGAACCTCTCCCAGAGGATGGGTTACGTGCAGTCCTAGCTCCTGATCTTTCAGAGACATCCTCAGACAAAGAAGTTTCTGGAACAAGAAAAAGACTTGCAATTCAACCTTTCTTCTTCAGTGATCACAAAGAAAGGTAGAGCACAATAATCATGACAGGATGGCTTAATTTTAAATTATGAAAAGAAATAGTGAAAAATAAACATAAACATGTAATTCAATTTCTATGGAGAGAAGAAAATTAGCAACAATTTCCCACTCTGACCCCTTGTATGTTAATGGGCTCTATACTGTCCAAGAAATCACAGGGCTTCTCATTATTTTGAAAAAGGAATTTGTTATTAGCATATCGATGTATGTTCTCAACCATTTTGTGTATTTTATTTTTCAATGCCCCTCTTTCATGTTGTGGAGGTTTTCTGGGACAAGGTCTCTCCATCGTGCAGGATTACACATAGCTAAATTCATTTTACATTGGATGACAAATTGCATTTGAATTTGTAGGGTTGAAAGGTCAAGGCTGTTCTCTATTAGTCAGCCAGCCTCCCTCAAAGTATCTTAGTCGTGAGAATATGTTGGAATCCCCTCCCTACCATGGCCTGCTCAAATCCTCATGAATACCAGATTCTTCACTGACTTGGATTCCTAATTACTGACTACACCCAAAGGAAAGCATCAGGTCAGGGGATTGATAAAATAAACCACATCATGCCCAGCAGTACATTATTCACCCCTGGGCAGTCCACAGTCAATGATAACCCAGATTTTGAAGATCCGTGTCTTGAACCCTAAATAAGAGATGTGTCTCGAGGGCTCTGCTCCAACCTGTCAACCAGAAAACACTATGTGAGAATCATCTCCTTTGCCAGAGGTATGACAAGAATTGTCAGGAGGGGAACAAAAACATAGTTCTATACTTCTAAACACTAAGTAACAAAGAATTTAGAAGTTGCCAGTTGTAAAATGGATTAAAAAGGATGTTTTTAATCCAAGTAGCCCACAGGCCCACCAGCCTTGAGCACATACTTTGACCTAGTGGAGGTTTAGCTGTGTTAAATTTACACTAATCTGATTAAAAATGACTGACCCCAGGATGGTTGGCTCTCTTATGAGTATTCTGTTCATGTGTGTTCATGTGCTACATACAAATGTCATGCTGTACACCTACAAACACATGTAGGAGAATACCCACATCAAGTCAGACTCTGCTAGTTTTAAGTTTTGTGCCACTCATGCAGTTACTAGTCTGAATTTAATGTTGTACTATCTATAATAAAATTAGTTTTCATAGACCTTTAGTAGTGTAAAGGAGATTGTAAGTAAAATACTCAGGAAAACATTATTTCCGAGTACTTACAAGCTCTAGCTGACATACAAACAACAGAAATGCTAATTCAAGTCATTTTTACCCAGCCATTTAAGGAGGTCCCTTCAAAACCTTTACTGGGAACAAATTATATTAAGATCTGTTTCTTCAGCTAATTATTTACCACCTTCTTTTCCCTAGCCTATAGTATTGAGTGCCCTTAATTAAATAGATTCCAGAAATATCTGTTGATAATTGTGTTGAAAATTAATGATAATTAGCCATCAAATATACTTTAGTTACTAAATGTATATTAAAGTAATAAACCATTAATAAAAATTCTACAATTCAAACTTTTCACTTCATTAAGTATTTAATTAGCTATAATTTATTAGACCTTTATTTTATTAGGATGCTAAATGTTTATTTTCATTATCTTATTTTTCACCAGCCCTATGAGATCAGTGTAAATATGATATTAATATTACAGATGAGATTCAGAGAGATCAAGTAACCTGCCCCCATCTCACTCAGCAAGTGTGTGGCAGAGCTGGGGTTCACACTCAAATCCTCTTGTTCCAAACCCAGGACTTGTAACCACTATAATGTCCTGCATTGATGGCATGATTAGACTCATCTCCCATGTGTCTGAGTGGGTAGGATTTTTACTGGCCATGTCTATGCCCTTCAAGGCTTGGCCTCCATGTAGTCATTTAGCAAACACTTGCCCTGCCCTCATGGACATTTTAGAATGAGTGAAGAGTCAAGGTTAAAGGCAAAACAAAAGGTACTATCTACAACAAGAAAGACTTGCTAACAAGTTCATGAATCTGATTTTGGTATTCTTACATCAAACAAAACTCCAGATACTGCTTGCTTTTTTTGGGCTGTGAAATACTGACCAAAAGACTTAGCAGTTAGTTGTTCATTAGTCAAAAGACTTTAATTAAAATGGCATTTAATGTTGAAAACAAAAGTGCAAACATCTTATTGATTCATTTTTAAAGATGTACACTTCAGTACTTTCAAAGTAAAAGAATCTAAACTTTCTGAAAAAGGTTTCAGATGGCAGATCCTGGTAAATGGATTTTAATAGATTTTAATCCATTCTTTAGTCTTCAGGTACATTCCATATATAAAGATACTGGAAATTTAATTCTGTTCTCCCATATTTATTGATAACCTACATATGCCATTCTCTGAGTTAGATTTTTTGGAGACACTTTTCTTTAGGGAGTCATAGGTAGCAAGTCAGGCATACATGCATGCAATGAGCCTAAAGTTGAGGTTTAAGATGATGGTTATGAACATTACGTCTCATTGGCCTAAGCACTAACACACCAATATTTGCTACAAGCAGTTGAAGAGTAATAATAAAATCATGAAGCACTTTCAAGAGAGAAGCCATGGCCCAATTCAAACACCAATAGTGTACTTGAAATTTCATTCAAGTAACCTCAGCTAACACCTTTGGATTTGTCTAAACTGAAGATTAGATTTCCTCCACGTCCTAACTGACCAACCTTTCTTGCAAAGGAGCAGGTTAATTTTATCTGGGCAAGAAGTTACTGAACAAAGCCTGATGCTTTACATTTAAAATTGTAGGCACTGATATGTTTATGGGTCTTTTAAATTTCTAGTGGACGTGGTCTTCAGTGTTTCACCAAATGAGAAATGACATTTTGCTTCACAAATTAAAGTACAAGTTAAAACTACAAGGGGCGTGCTATTCAGTCTGGCACACATGCAGCAAATGATGTGCTTGGGAAACTGGATAGGCTGCTGTTCAGAAGGCTTTGTCATAGGTCAAGGAAGGATCCCCCCAAATCCCTACTTTTCTTTCAATAACCCATTATACATCTGTTTCCCAGAATGGAAGGTACAATTCATGGTCTCTGATCCAGACAGACTTGGGTTTGACTCCTGACTTTGTCATCTAGTGTCTATTTGATATGGCTGAATTGTGACCCCCACCAAATTCATGGGTTAAAGACCTAACCCCCATACCCCATAAGAATGTGCTCTTATTTGGAAATAGGGTCATTGCAGGTATAATTATGTAAGATGAGGCCATACTGGCAGAGTGGGCCCCTAATCCAATACAACTGGTGTCCTTCTAAAAGGGAGGAAGTTTCGACATAGAAATGTATACAGGGAGAACACCAGGGAAAGATGACGGCAAACATCCGGGTGATGCTTCTATAAGCCAAGGTTCAGCAAACCAGAAGCTCAGAGAAAGATATGGAATAGGCGCCCCTCACAGCCCTCAGAAGGAACCCCCTCCTGACACCTTGACTTGGGCTTCTAGCTTCCCAAAGTGTGAGACAATAAATTGCTTTTGTTTCCACCACCTAGTTTGTGGTGCTTTGTCACAGCCGCCCAGCAAACTAATACATTATATGATTCTGAGGTAGTTGCTTCATTTCAGTAAGTTTTGGCTCACTCATCTGTAGGCGGATACTCCTACCCACCCCTCTGGGTCATGGAGAGATGAAAGGTGCTTATCCCACTGTGTTTGAGGGACTCCTTATTTGTTCTCCACTTCCTGTTCACTGTGAACTAAGTGGCCCAGGGCCCACGGCTGTTGTCCTTTGTTCTGTTCCCAGCGGCTGCACAGATGTTTGATTAATATTTGTTGAATGATGAAGTGAACTGTTTAAGTGAGGAAAAATATGCAAAATATCTAGCACACAGTAACAATAGTGGCTGCTTATTTTATACCAGGCATACAATTTAATCCTAATCCACACAATCTTTCTAATTCTCCCAGCAACTCGAGTTAAGGTGCTAATTTATCACCTACATTTTACTGAAGAAGAAACTGAGACAAAAAGAGTTTATATAATTTGCCAAGAGTAATAATTATCAGCAAGCTGAGCTTTGAACCCAGGCAACCTGGTTTCAAGTGCTAGTATCTTTTTTATTATTATTAAGGTATCATTGATATACGATCTTATGAAGGTTTCACATGAGCAACATTGTGGTTACTACATTCACCCATATTATCAAGTCCCCCCCACATACCCCATTGCAGTCACTGTCCATCAGCATAGTAAGATGCTATAGAGTCACTATTTGTCTTCTCTGTGCTATACTTCCTTCCTGGTGCCCCGCCCTACATTATGTGTGCTAATCATAATACCCCTTAATCCCATTCTCCTTCCCTCCCCACTCCCCCCCACTTCCTTTCCTTTTGATAACTGCTAGTCCCCCAAAACCGCTGTTTTGTTCCTTCAGTTTTTGCCTTGTTATACTCCACAAATGAGTGAAATCATTTGGTATCAAGTGCTAGTATCTTAACAACTACACTATGCTGCATTTTTTGGGTTGCTGTGTGTGTGTGTGTCTATAAATACTAGTTCTCTATCTTTTTGCTTTCCTTCCATAATTTTTTTTTGCCATTGCAGTGGTTCTGTGGTGTGTGAAACTGACTAGGCTAAAGTACAGTCATATCCAAAATTCCTTTTCTAGTTTGTTTCTAGACAGAGTGGGCTACACGAGATATTCTCATTGAGAGTTGGAGAACAGAAGGGAACCAGTAGCCTCTTGTAACACACACACACACACACACACACACACACACACATTCTCCCAATTGTTCAGTGAAACCTAATCTGGAAGCTACTATGAAGGGATTTTGAAGATGTAATTAAAGTGCCTAATCATCTGACTTTAAGTTAGAGAATCTTGGGTACATCTGACATAAGCAGTTAGAAGAGAGATTATTCTGGGTGGCCTGACTTAATCAGTTTGCAGGCCTGTAAAGAGAGGTCTTCACTAGAGGAAGGGCAGAGAATGAGACTGAGTCTAGTGATGACCTCTGTCTGAGATAATCCGCAGCACCACATGTGCACACAGGTGTGACCCATGACTTCTTTCAAGGATAACTATGTTTTCTGCTTGGTTTTGTAATGTTCACTTCAATTTGAACTCAATACCATTTATGAAGTGCTTGTTAAAGTCATGTACTAAGATGGGCCTGAAATTTGTTACAAATCCTCAAAAGTATAAATGTATAATATTGGAAGGAATTTTAACCAGCATCTTGCCTGATCCTTTTGCTCTGTACATCAGGGAGTTAGTTCAGGTCATGCAACCTGTTAATTATAGAACTGAATCTAATACCCAAGTTGTCTGATTCTTAATGCTGTTTTCTTTTTACACCAAACCATCTCTCAGTTGTTATTCATTTTAAGAAGTAGTCTTTTAGACATTAATAACTTCATAAGCTATGATGAGGTATTTTTCAGATCATCTCATCCTTTATACTTAGAGCTAACAAATGCTTATTATAAGTAACATTGATTCACTGCTGCCCCATTGTCTTGTCAGTACATCAAGAAGTGAAGTTCAGATGTATTATCTTCATATTTGACAATAGGACAGCAGCATATTTGTAAGCAATATTATTGAAGCATTGGGATTAAATTTAACTGTGATGAACCAAAAACCAAGGGGAAGTAATGTGATTCTCACCATCACTGGACAATCCTCCCTCCTTTGGTCTGAGATATCTTTGAGTTTGCAGGTGAGTTCATGGAAACACAGAAACAAAGCTTCCGAGATACCAGTCTGATTAGGACTTCAGCCCAGTTATTCCACAAACTATTATTTCAGAGATGGAGATTGCAGTTGCCTCTGCCAGGCCAGAACCATATCCGTGCCTACTCTCTGCCTGCCTCCCATGCAGATATTAGAAATCTTGACCCCAAAAGCATATCAGCTGAAACACAAAGATATCTCATAGGAGAGCCTTGAGGGAGCAGACTCTGCCCTGAGGTTACAGAAGCTTTTGACTGGGATATGAAGGTAAGGATCAGGGGATGGTGGGGAAGGACTAGAGAGAAGGAGAAGAAACAGAAACATCAGGAGTGAATGAGCCAAAAATTATGGACCTTTTTTATTAAAAGGCAAGGCCATGACCAAAAATGAATACTAACAGGAGTTGTAATAAAAATAATACATGAATAAACAAAATTAATATCTATCCCTTGTAGAATGTGAAAAATACACAATAGCAAGAGCCCAGAGGATAACAGAAATCACTGTTTCCTTCTCAGAGAAAACTGTTAATGTTTTTATATGTTTCCATCAGTAGTGTTTTCCCCATACATGTATGTATATCTAAGACAATTTGGTACCATGCTGTAAAACTGACTTCCATATATTGTTTTCTACTTGATACTCTATTATGAGAATTTTATATCATGTCATTATATGTTCTTCAATAACATGAAGTTAGAGAATGTATAGAGAATAGATTCTGGTAGGCCTACAATGGTAAGGAGCTTAAATGTGTATCCTAAGAACAGTGGAAATTCCCTGGGGGGCTTTTCTAATTGTCTGTTTTTGTGGTGAATACTTTGATGAGTTTAACAAATGTACATATGTCATGTAATATATCACCACAACCAAGATATGTATTTCCATTGCTACAGAAGTTCCCCTGTGACCTTTTGTAGTCACCTTTTCCAAACTCACCTTGGCCACCATTGTGATCTGATTTCTTAGTTTTACCTTTTCCAGAAAGTCATATAAATGGAATCCTACAGTCTGTCACCCTTTGTGTCTAGTTTTTTCCACCTAGCATAATGTTTTTCATCCATATGCTTGCATATTTGCTCATTTTGGTGGCTGAGTGGTATTGTGTGGATAGGACAGAGTTTGTTATTCACCAATTATTGGACATTTGGGTTGTTTTCAAGTCTTGTTTATTATGTATGACTAAAGCTACCATAACACGTTTTTGTGTGAACTTATGGTCTCATTTGTCTTGGATAAATAGTACTGGGATTACCTATGTACACTATAAGAATGTTTTAACTTTGAGAGGCTTAAAGATGGCGGTGTGAGAGATGACATAGAAACCTCCTCCCAAAACCGCATATAATATGAAAATATAGAACTAATCCTGAAAGAGCAAGAGGGAAGAAGGCTGTGGCAGACTGCCTACACCTGGGGAAAAAAGCAGACCTCAAGGAAAAGGCTAAAGTACCAAAGCTGTGATCCAGAGGGATGCAATGCAAGCTCTTCCCCCACCCCAGCTTACCAGCGGGAGGAAGAGAAACAGAGCTGGGGGTGGGTGGAGGCTTAGGACTTCTGAACACCCAGCCCTTGAGATCTGCCCTGGAGCATGAGCCTACATACATGGTGCTCTAGAGATTAGTGGGGTTGGGAAAATAAGACAGGTGGAATACTTGGAGAGACTGAGATCCAGCCACTTGTGGAAAACAAGTACCCATAACTGGCCACTCTAGGAAAAAAGAAAGGTGGGCAGTCTGAGAGACTTCCTAACAGTGAGAGGGCTGCTAAAGGGGCAAGGATTGCACAGAGCTTCCTCCTCAGGAGAAAGGACAGAAACATTGGGAGTGAATGAGTGACCCAGGTGTACAAAATTGTCTGGGCACACTCTGCCCAGCAGGTTGAGAACTTTCAGGAGCTTAGGTGCTCCATCCCCATAACTGGCAAAGCAGCTCCAAGGCCCCCCACCGCAATACATGGCCTTTTGCTCCTTCCTCCCAGCTGGCACCAGCTCACAAACCAGCTGCCCTGGCCATTCTGCTAGGCCAGCCAGAGGGCAGCCACGTCTACAGCATCGACAAGTGCATAGCATAGAGGCTTCTCCCTGTGTGCTCGGCCCACTGGTCCTGGCAGTGGAGGCAGGCACTGCAGCCAGGAAGCAGGAAAGAGCTCTTTTCTCCTGACAGGAACCAGCACCACTCACCTGGGACTCCTGCCATTGCTCCAGGGGCCAAGCAGCTCCAGAGAGTAGAGCTTCTGGGCACTAGAGGGTGCCACCCACAAATATGAAACATCAAAGGAACCTGGTTCAAACCAAAATCCCACAAAACTGAACTCATCAATCTTCATGAAAGAGATTACAAAATAAAAATCGTAAACATGCTCATGGATCTACAGAAAAATATTCAAGAACTCAAGGAGGAATTCAAGAATGAGATACAAACTTTGAAAAATACAGTAACCAAAATGAAACATACAGTGGAGGGATTTAAAAGCAGATTAGATGAAGTAGAGGACACGGTAAATGAAATAGAATTTAGAGGACAGGAATACAAGGAATCTGAGGCACAGAGAGAAAAAAGGATCAATAGGAATGAAAGAATATTAAGAACTGTGTGACCAATCCAAATGGAACAATATTCACATTATAGGGGTACCAGAAGAAGAAGAGAGAGAAAAAGGGGTAGAAAGTGTCTTTGAAGAGGTAATTGCTGAGAACGTCTCCAGTCTGGGGAAGGAGATCATCTCTCAGGTCATGGAGGTGAGCAGATCTCCTAACACAAGGGACCCAAGGAAGACAACACCAAGATGTATAGTTATTAAAATGGCAAAGAACAAGGATAAGGACAGAGTACTAAAAGCATCCCAAGAGAGAAAAAAGATCACATACAAAGGAAAACCCATCAGGCTATCCTCAAGCTTCTCAACAGAAACCTTACAGGCCAGAAGGGAGTGGCATGATATATTTAATGCAATGAAACAGAAGGGCATCGAATGAAGAACACTATACCCAGCAAGATTATCATTTAAATTTGAAGGAAGGATTAAACAATTTCCAGATAAGCAAAAGTTGAAAGAATTAACCTTCTACAAACCATCTCTACAGTGTATTTTGGAGGGACTGCAATAGATGGAAGTGTTCCTAAGACTAACTGGCTGTCTGCTGGAGTCCAGTTCCAGCAGGAGGGTGTGAAGCCCAAAAGGATGAGATGGAGTCAGTGCACAGAGAGACAGGACAGAGTCAGATGGAGGTGGTCTCTTGACAAAGTGCCGATGACAGCTTTATTTATACCATTTTGCACAAGGATATGATTATTTTTTATTGTTCTGTTGATTAATTGGTATAGGCAGTTGATTAATAGGTATAGGCAAGCTTTTTTCTTTCTTTTTCTTTCTAATCTAATCATGGTTGATCAAGTGTTAGACAGGTGATCTTTTTCTATTCCTTGACCAAAACTTTTCCTAGCAACATGTACTCTATTGTGTTTCTTGTTTCTATGCAAAGCGGTTTCTAAGTAATGCATGTGACCACAGAAACGTGCAGCATGTAGCAGTAACTATGGAGTCTATCAGCTTAGGGTGAAATACAGGTCACTCACTACCACAGTTAGCTAGGCAGGTATCATCATCTATATTTCTAATGCAATGGGTACATTTTATCCCCTTATAATATTTATTCTATCATAGGTAGATGCAAGATAAAGATGGAAAGCATGATTTAGAACTGTAAGAAGGCAAGTGTAGATTATCAGGTTTGTGCCTATAGACTAGGTATTAATCCAAGCCAAACAAGGGCAACAAAACATCCACAGGTGTAGACAATTTCTCTCAAAACTCGGGGGGGGGTGAGGTTCTAAGCCTTACCTCTGTTGGCCCTCATTTTCTCACCTGATGGCCCCCCTGCGACTGTGCCTGTCTTAGGTTGTTCCTTCCTTGAGGAATCTTACCCGTCTCTGGCTAACCAGCCATCTTCTGGGGCCATACAGGGAAATGTAAAGTTGGTAAGCAAAAGAGAAGTAATATTCTTTGAAAAGGTTAGTTTTCACTTCTTTGCAGATTTATGCTCTGTAGCTTCTATGCCCAGCACTTGTCTTGAAGTATCTTTACCACTTGGAAGAATTATGGTACTTGGTAATTTCACATATGAGGTACAAATTCTAGTAAAGGGCTGTAATTAGGAAGGAAGAAGAAAAGCTATAGAAGTAGCAAAGGGAAGAGAACATGAGAAGATTGATCAAGTGTCAGACAGGGTTATTCCATTCAGTATTCCATATAGCTTTATTTCTCTAATTTTCCTATAAAACTCTTCATCACTAATTTCACTAGTATTACAAACAAGGGGAGCATTCCTACTTAGGTGGAGATGGGGTGGTCAATGTTTGACTAACTGACTGCAGATTTTGGTATTCTATGCCAAGATCACCATCTGGCCCCTGCATATTCTATTCTTCAGGAGCACTATCCTGAAAAGCTTTTGGGAAGTTTATGTTCTCCTCCTGTCCATGCTGCTTATCAAAGGTTAGCTTAGTCTTTGGCAAAAATGAAAGCAAAAGCAAAACCAATAGTATAATGGAGAATATCAAAATCAAGGTGGGTAATAGGGGGAGCCAGCTGTGAAGGCCCCTGCTTTGTGGGGGTCTTCTTCCAGCCTGAGCTTTGCTACACAGCTTGAGTAGCATGGCTCCCGCCAGCTGTCAAAAAAAGAAAATAAAGCCACAGTAAAGAAAGTAGACTATTTAATTACTAAGCAAATGCAAAATTAAATCAACTACCCCCAAAGTCAATCAAGAGGTAGACAAAGAGTACAGAATATGATACCTAATATATAATTTTGGTGGAGGAAGAAAAAGGAGGGGAAAAAAAAGAACCTTTAGGTTGTGTTTGTAATAGCATACTAAGTGAGTTAAGTTAGACTCTTAGATAGTAAGGAAGTTAAACTTGAACCTTTGGTAACCATGAGTCTAAGGCCTGCAATGGCAATAAGTACATACCTATCAATAATCACCCTAAATGTAAACGGTCTGAATGCGTCAATCAAAAGACATAGAGTCACTGAATGGATAAAAAAACAAGACCCATCTATATGCTGCCCACAAGAGACTCACTTCAAACCCAAAGACATACACAGACTGAAAGTGAAGGGATGGGAAAAGATATTTCATGCAATAGGGAGAAAAAAGCAAGAGTTGCAGTGCTTGTATCAGACAAAATAGACTTCAAAACAAAGAAACTCACAAGAGACAAAGAACATTACATAATGATAAAGGGGTCAGTCCAACAAAAGGATATAACTATTACAAATATCTATGCACCCAAAATGGGAGCACCTAAATATGTGAAACAAATACTAACAGAATTAAAGGGGGAAATAGAATGCAAAGCATTCATTTTAGGAGACTTCAACACACCACTCACTCCAAAGAACAGATCCACCAGACAGAAAATAAGTAAGGACACAGAGGCACTGAACAACACAATAGAACACATGGACCTAATAGACATCTATAGAACTCTGCACCCAAAAGCTGCAGGATACACATTCTTCTCAAGTGCACATGGAACATTTTCAAGAATAGATCATATACTAGGCCACAAAAACAGTCTCAGTAAATTCAAAAGCATTTAAATTGTGCCAGTGAGCCTCTCAGACTACAAAGGTATGAAACTAGAAATAAATTATGCAAAGAAAACACAAAAGTCCACGAACACATGGAGGCTTAGTAATATGCTCCTAAATAATCAATGGATCAATGATCAAATAAAAACAGAGATCAAGCAATATATGGAGACAAATGACAGCAATAACTCAACACCACAAAATCTGTGGGATGCAGTGAAGGCTGTGCTAAGAGGTAAGTATATTGCAATATAGGCTTACCTCAGGAAAGAAGAACAATCCCATATGAACAGCATAAACTCACAATTAATGAAACTAGAAAAAGAAGAACAAATGAGGCCCAAAGTCAGTAGGAGGGACATAATAAAGATTAGAGCAGAAATAAATAAAATTGAGAGGAATAATACAAAGAAACAATGAAAGCAGGAACTGGTTCTTCAAGAAAATAAACAAAATAGACAAACCTCTAGCCAGAGTTATCATGAGAAAAAGAGAGTCTACACACATAAACAAAATCAGAAATGAGAAAGGAAAAATCCCTATGGACACCACAGAAATACAAGAATTATGAGAAAAATACTATGAAAAATCATATGCAAACAAATTGGATAACCTAGAAGAAAGGACAACTTTCTAGAAAAGTACAACCTTCCAAGACTGACCCAGGAAGAAACGGAAAACCTGAACAAACCAATTACCAGCAATGAAATCGAATTGGTAATCAAAAAACTACCTAAGAACAAAATGCCTGGACCAGATGGCTTCACCACTGAATTTTATCAAACATTTGGTGAAGACTTAATACCCATCCTCATTAAAGTTTTCCAAAAAGTAGAAGAGGAAGGGACACCTCCAAACTCATTGTATGATGCCAGCATCACTCTAATACCAAAACCAGGCAAAGACACCACACAAAAAAAGAAAATTACAGACCAATACCCCTGATGAACATACATGCAAAAATACTTGACAAAATATTAGCAAACCGAATTCAAAAATACATCAAAAAGATCATCCATCAAGACCAAGTAGCATTTATTCCAGGGATGCAAGGATGGTACAATATTTGAAAATACATCAGCATTATACACCACATCAACAAAAAGAAGGACAAAAACCACATGATCATCTCCGTAGATGCTGAAAAAGCATTTGACAAAATTCAACATCCATTCATGATAAAAACTTTCAACAAAAGGGGTATAGAGGGTGAGTACCTCAATGTAATAAAGGTCATACATGACAAACCCACAGGCAACATCATACTTAACAATGAGAAGCTGAAAGCTTTTCCTTTAAGATCGGGAACAAGACAGGGATGCCCACTCTCCCCGCTTTTATTCAACATAGTTCTGGAGGTCCTAGCCATGGAAATCAGACAACACAAAGAAATAAAAGGCATCCAGATTGGTAAGGGAGAAGTTAAACTGTCATTGTTTGTTTATAGATGACATGATATTGTACATGAAACCCTAAAGAATCCACCCCAAAACTACTAGAACTAATATCTGAATTCAGCAAAGTTGCAGGATACAAAATTAGTACACAGAAATCTGTTGCATTCCTATACACTAATGATGAACTAGCAGAAAGAGAAGTTAGGAAAACAATTCCATTCACAATTGCATTAAAAAGAATAAAATACCTAGGATTAAACCTAACCAAGGAAGTGAAAGACCTATACCCTGAAAACTACAAGACACTCATGAGAGAAATTAAAGAAGATATCAATAAATGGAAATATATCCTGTGCTCATAGATAGGAAGGATTAATATTGTCAAAATGGCCATCCTGCCTAAAACAGTCTACAGATTCAATCCAATCCCTATCAAAATACCAATGGCATTCTTCAACAAACTAGAGCAAATAGTTCTAAAATTCATATGAAACCATAAAAGACCCTGAATAGCCAAAGCAATCCTGAGAAGGAAGAATAAAGCTAGGGGGATTATGCTCCCCGACTTCAAGCTCTACCACAAAGCCACAGTAATCAAGACAATTTGGTACTGGCACAAGAGTAGACTCATAGATCAATGGAACAGATTAGAGAGCCCAGATATATACTCAAGCATATATGGTCAATTAATAGATGATAAAGGGGCCATGGATATACAATGGGGAAATGACAGCCTCTTCAACAGCTGGTGTTGGCAAAACTGGACAGTTACATGTAAGAGAATGAAACTGCATTATTGTCTAACTCCATACACAAAAGTAAACTTGAAATGGCTCAAAGACCTGAATGTAAGTCATGAAACTACAAAACTATTGGAAGAAAACATAGGCAATATCTCTTGAATATAAACATGAGCAACTTTTTCCTGAATACATCTCCTTGGGCAAGGAAACAAAAGCAAAAATGAACAAATGGGACTATATCAACCTAAAAAGCTTCTGTATAGCAAAGGACACCATCAAGAGAACAAAAAGGCATCCTACAGTACGGGAAAATATATTCGTAAATGACATATCTGACAAGGGGTTAACATCCAAAATATATAAAGAACTCACACACCTCAACACACAAAAAACAAATAACCCAATTAAAAAATGGGTGGAGGAGATGAACAGACAATTCTCCAAAGAAGAAAGAAATTCAGATGGCCAACAGCCACATGAAAAGATGCTCCACATCGCTAATTATCAGGGAAATGCAAATTAAAACTGCAATGAGATATCACCTCATACCAGTTAGGAAGGCCAACATCAAAAAGACTAGGAACAACAAATGCTTGTGAGGATGTGGAGAAAGGGGAACCCTTCTACACTGCTGGTAGGAATTTTGAAATTTTGAAATTTTGAAATTTCAGCGTTTTTACTTCAATTCATAAATATATGCCTCTCCATTTGTTTATGTATTTTAATATTTCAGCAATACTTTTTAGTTTTAAAGTTACATGTTCTACACATTTTGTCATATTTATCATTAAATATTTTATTTTTTTGGATGCTAGTGTAAATGTTTGTTGTTGTTATCTACATTATTGAATGCTCACCCCAACTAATGTAATTACTATCTGTCAACATAAAGATGTTACAGAATTATTGATTACATTCTCTATGCTGTACGTTCATCCCCATGACTAATTTATATTGTGATTGAGATTTTGTGCCTCTTTATCCCCTCCACCTATTCTAATTTCTGATAATTCATTGCTGAGTGTAGAAATAAAGTTGATTTTTACATGTTGATCCTCTGCAACATTGCTAAACTCAGCTTTTTTTTTTTGGTAAAATCCATGTTGTCTGCAAATGAGGAGTTTTACTTCTTACTTATCAATCTTTATACCTTTTATGGCTTCTCCTATCACACTAGGTGCAGTGCAATGGTGAAAAGAAATGGTGAGAGGGGACATTCTTGCTTTGTTCCTAACTTTAGGGCAAAGAATTCAGTTTTTCATCATTAATTTTGATGTTAGCTGTTTGTCTTTCATTGATACCCTTTATCAGAATGAGGACGTTCCCTTCAACTCCTGGATTATTGAGAGTTTTTCTCAGGAATGAGTGTTGGATTTTGTCAAATGCTCTGAATTTCATATTTTGTGTTTGTGTGTGAGTGTGTGTGTGTGAGTGTAATAAACCTTTAAGAATAAACCTTAGTTGATCACGACATATTATCCTTTTTACATATTTTTGGATTTGATTTGCTTAAAAATCATGAAGGATATTGATATGTAGTTTTCTTTTCTTGTAATGACTAAGTTGGTATCGGTAATTCTGGTTTCATAAAATGGTTTGGGAAATATTCTTTCCACTTCCATTTTCAACAAGAGCTTGTGTATAGTTGGTATTATTTCTTTCTTAAATGTTTGGTGGATTTTACTAATGAAGTCCCTATTCTGTTGTTTCTTTTGTGTGCAGGCTTTTAATTAAAATTTCCAATTATTTCATAGATGTAGGACTATTCTAGTTTTCTAATTCTTGTGTAAGTTTTGTAGTTTGTGATTTCAAGGATTTTAAGTTATCAGACCTTTTGATACATAGTTCATAATACTCCATTTTCATCTTTTAAATATCTGGAAGATCTGTAGTGATCTTCCCTCTTTCCTTTCAGATATTGATAGTTTCTGCCTCCTCTTTTTTTTTCTTTATCAGACTTGCTCAAGGTTTATCAATTTTATTGATCTCAGAAAGCCAGCTGTTGGTTGCACTGATGATCTCTATTGGTTTTTAGTTTACTTGCCATATGCTCTTATTCTTAGATTCTTTCCTTCTGCTTGCTTGAGTTTCATTTGCTTTTCTTGCTCAAGTTTCTTAAAGTTGAAACTTACATTATTGATTTGAAATTTTTATTTTCTAATATAAGAATTTAATGTTATAAATTTCCTTGTAAGAACTGCTTTAGCTGCATCCACTAATTTTGGTATGTTTTCTTTTTCATCTAATTAAAAATACTTTCTAATATCTCTCGTGAATTCCTCTTTTAACCAGGGATTATTTAGAGGGATATTGCTTAATGTATTTAGTGATTTTTCTAGATATGTTTGTGATATTGTTTTCTCTAGTTTTAATCTATTGTGGTCAGAGAACAAACTTTTATATGATTTTAATTTTTAAAAACTTGTTGAGGTTTTCTTTTAATGACTCAGAATATGGTCTATTTTGGCAAATGTTTCATAAGCATGTCAACTGTATTCAGCTGTTGGCTAAAGTTCTCTGTAAATGTCATGTAGGTCAGTTTGTTTAATGTACTGGTCACTATAGTCTTACTGATTTTCTGTCTACTTGTTCTGTCAATTGTTGAGAAAGGAGTGTCAAAATCTCCAATTGTAATTTGTCTTTAACTTTTTATTTTTGTTCAATCAATTTATGCTTCATGTATTTTGAGGCTCTGTTAGAGGCATGCATGTGTAGGACCTTTATGTCTTTTTGATGAATTGACCACTTGCAATTGGGTTCAGGGTCTTTCACTGATGCCAAGCAGAAGTCAGCCATTGCTGGGGTGGGGATAGGGAAAAGTTTCTTGCAGTTACAGACAGGGGTATCTTACTGGAACTTTATCAAGGTCTGCAGTCTTGTCCTCTTTAAGCGTTTGCCTCTCCTGCACTCCCTGGGAGGCAGACACTTCCTGGTCTCCTGGTCTGATGGGTCCTGGCTGCACTACACAGATTCCTTCTTTGGTCATTATGTAATGTCTCCCTTTGTCCCTGGTAGTACTCTTTTTTTCCTCTAGAAATCCAGTTTGTCTGATATTAATGTAACAACTTCTGCTTTACGTTGAATAGTAATTTCATGGTATATCTTTTTTCCCCCATCCTTTCTCTTTTAAACAGTTTGTGTTCCTCTATTTTTAAAGTGGGTTTCCTACAGATGGTGTATAACTGGGTCTTGTTTTTTAATCCAATCTGACAATCTGAGCCTTTTAGTTTAACTTCAGCTATACATGTATCACTAAAAGGATCTCTCTGGTCTATTGCTCATTCCCCAGTCATTCTCATGTGCACTGGCTAGAAGCCAGTGGTAAAGAGCTTGCAAGTGACTACAGCTTCCCTTGTGTCTGGTGATCCTACCTATTCCAGACTGGCATGCTGGCCCACATTGGCTTTTAAGAATGTGTCAAAATTTTAGATAATTTCTTTCCACCCACTTGTATGATAGCCATTTCTTCCTTCCTTGCTCTATCAAAGGTAAAACAATATTTGTATCCCATTTCTCCTCACACGGCCTGTCACTCTGAAATTTAGTTTACTTGGTTGCTTTGTGACCTCAGCACTTTGATAAATTCAAGAAAAGCTATGATTTTGTAGATTATCTGCCATTTTCTCACTGTTGGGGGAGCTATGTTCTCTGTGGCTTTCTACCTCCCAAGAGGAAGCAAAAACCTCCTGGAGGGTTTTAAGCAGCAGAGAGATATTATCTGATTTACATTTTTGAAAGTTCCCTTTGGCTGCTTTGCAGAGATGCATTTTAGGGGTGTAAGAGTGGAAGTGTAGACTGTTGAGGAGACTAGCTGTGCAGTTTAGTCAGGAGGTAATGGTGGCCTGGACTAGGGTGGTGCCAGAGGAGAAGGGAGACTTGGAATATATTTTAGAAGTTAACTAGGAGGTTTTGATGATGGACTGGAGGAGGGGAATGAGGGAAAGGGGGGACTCAAGGATGACTCCTAGGCTTAGTTTAACAAGGGGATAAATGTTGGTGCCACTTAGTGATAGGAAAACAAATCTGGGGCAAAGTCAGAAGTTCTACGTTGGACATCAGCATAGACTCAAGTTCTAGGTCAAGCGGAGGTATCAAGTCAGAAGTTGGATACTCAAGTCCAAAGCTCAGAGGAGCATTCTGACCTGACAATTTACCTGTGAGAGTTAACAGTGTACAAATGACATCCAAGGTCTTCGGACTAGATAGGGTTACCTAAGAAGAGGATGTAAATAGAAGAGGTCACCCATTTGACACAGGATGGAGGAGGACAGAGCCTAAAGGAGACAGAGAAACAGTGGGCAAGGACACAGCGGATAGATTTTAATGATCCCTAGAAGGAAGATTTTAATCTAGTTTTGGTAGGAATCTGCAAGTCACAAAAATACTGTATTTCATTGAAGAAAAGCTTGAGGTAATAAAATTCTATTAACTCTTTTGATTTAGATAAATAAAACTGCTAATTGCTCCTGGAATTTTGGGTCCAAGGTCTTTCACTGATGCCAAGCAAAAGTCAGCCATTGCTGGGGTGGGGATGGGGGACTCAGTAATAAAGTTTCTTGCAGTTACAGACAGGGGTATCTTACTGGAACTTTATCAAGGTCTGCAGTCTTGTTCTCTTTAAGCGTTTGCCTCTCCTGCACTCCCTGCGAGGCAGACACTCCCTGGTCTAATGGGTCCTGGCTGCACTACACAGATTCCTTCTTTGTTCTTTACATGTGTTATTGTGAAATCTTCTGGTTCTTCAAAGGAGACATGCTCTATTGAGTAACAGAAATGTGGCGAAAGGAACATACTAATGAGACTGATTAGCTGCTTTTATTGGTTTGACCTTTCTACTTAACCCTGAGAATGTGCTGTTTTGGGTTTTAAAAATAAATCATAAATCTCACATTTCTTTCATTTGGCCTCTGAATCACATACAGACTTACACCATGCAACAGTGTTTAGAAAGGGAAAAATATTAGTGTGACTTCGGATTTTTTTTGGGGCAGTTAAAAACAATATTATGCCCCGCTCAAACTGCCTGACTGACAGGATGACGAGACAAGCTACATGGAGCAGGGTGAGTTTTTTCTGAGAGCACCAAACACCATTAATTCTACTTCTGTGCCCTAGCAGCTAGAATAGGCCGCTGTTTTAGCATACACCTAGCATACTGCAGTCTGATCCCAGCACCTGTGAAGAAGCGCTTTAGAAATGAGTTCTGTTGGACTACAAAGCACTACTCAGTTCCTCAGTGATCATTTTTGTCCTCCTTTTAGACAAGTACATTTGAAATTATCTTGATCGTATCCCTCCCCTTGGCACCTAGAATGTCATTTTTTCAGATAACTATTTTTAGTTAGTTTGAGGATCTCTGTCACCTCATGCCATCTTAAGAACCTTGGTTCTCTTTGCTAACCCCAGAGACTGGGCCACCATGCCAACCCCGTGGTTGGTGGCCCCCACACCAGCAATATCCCAAAATGGCCCTTATGCCCACCCCATACTTCCCTCCCTGCTCCCTGCTCAGGAAGGGGAGCCACTGATGGGCCCGCAGGAGCCCAGCATTCACAGTGGAGTCCTGGGACCATGCTGGGAGGCATTTTCCATTTTTCCTCTTCTACAAAATCAAGATGCTATGCTCATTCTTTCTGTGCACTGCCTTTCTTAGTGTTTTATTTTATTTCTTTTGGGTTCTTTTCTGTTATTTTTCCTTAATCTCAGAGAAGAATATAAATATTTAGAAGCAAGCTGTGATTACTAGCAAGGTATTATCACCTGATTCTGCTTCTAGCACGTTAGCTGAAGATGATTAATATGAAGGTAATATGATTTTAAAAGAAAAGAGTGATTTGTTTTTTATGGAACACAGATCTCCAAATTGTTGGGGCTGGGGAGAGGTGGGGAGGGGTAATTTCCCTGCCCCATCCCTGAACAGCAACTTGAGCACTGTAGAAACCTAATGCTCTCCCCAAAGGTGTGCAAATTCTCCTGGGGAGGCAGAAGAAAGGCTCTTTCTCATGGAAACTTCTGACTCCACATTCCTGATTCTCCTGAACTGGTTCAGGTTGAGGGTCATCTTGCCATTTGTCAGGTGTTATTTTTGTTCTGTGCTATGATAACTCAGACATGGAACTTAGCCCCTTCCTTTGGTTCACACACATGCACACGTACACACAAACCTGCACAAATATGCATAAAACCACATGAACAAGTGTGGGTAAAATTGAAGGATTTCCAGAATCTCTCACCTGGCTTTAGTGCATTTTCATATTAACAGGCATTCCTAAGGGGTGGAGAGAAGTAGTTCGTATCCATATCAGTGGGTAATTACCTGGGCAGCCGAGGGCTTATCTGAACCTGAGAGGCGGGGGGGAGGTCTCGCTTGCTTCTGCCGGAGCAGCAGAGAAACGGCCCCAGACTGGCAGTTTGTGAGCAGCAAAGGGGTTTTAAACTTTATTTCTCCCTTTGACTGAATTCAATTTTAGAGGTATTTTGCCCTCGGATTTCCTCTCCCCGGAGTTAGAACAAGGCCTGTGGGTGGGTTGCAGAGTGAATGTGCTGGAGCAAATGGAGTGGAGATGCACTTCACAGCCACACAATTTCACATTTAATATTAGACACCCAAGTTGTATTAGTCAGGGTTCTCCAGAGAAAACAACCAGTAGGATGCATATATGTGTATATATATATATATAATATGTATATGCATCTATCTATCTATATAAAGAAAGAAAGATTTATTTTGAGGGATTGGCTTATGTAATTATGGAGGCTGGCAGTTTAAGTCTGGTGGCGTCAGACTGGTGACCCAGAAAAGAGCTGTTGCTGCAGTTCAGAGACAAAGGCCACCTGCTGGCAAAATTCCCTCTTGCTGGGACGGGGTGGGGAGGAGGTTGGTCCTTTGCTCTATTGAGATCTTCAACTGACTGAATGTTGCTTTACTCAAAGTCCACTGATTTTAATGTTCATCTATGCAAAACCCCATCACAGAAATATCCAGAGTAATGTTTGACTGCATATCTGGGAACCCACGGCCGGCCAAGTTAACACAAAAAATTAACTATCTGTCCAGTATTCAAAAGTCTCTTCCTGGGGCACTGCGTTGCTCAGCAACCCCAGTCTCCCTGCCCCCACCCCCATCACCTGCTTATTTCTAACACTGTGAGGTTTGGGTACTTCATTTACTGAGTTCAATCTTTAAGGTCTCCTCTTCCGTCCCAAAATGGCTTATGAACTTGTTTTCCTGAACAAAAATAGTTTCCTCCCTAAGCTTGCTGGGGCCAGCTATTAAGATAATCATTTTCCTCACTCTGTTACCTTTATAAAAATGCTCTTAATGTAGTGGCAGTTTAAAACATCCTTCAGGATATTCTGTTTAAAGAAACTGAACAATCACTTGCATTTTAAAAAATTGTAATAATTTATAATTTAAAAGGACTAATTGGAAAGAGTCTATTAAAAAGGAAAATTCCCTTGTGCATTTGAAATATGATTGCATGTAGTTGGGTTTCCCTGCAATCTCTCAGGACACATTGATAACAAAAATGCAGGCATAATTACAATTTGCCTTTTATCAAGTAAGAGCTCAAAATACGCAGCCTAGAAGGCTGAAATGCCATGTTGTACTTTGCTTCTGCCTTGAGTCGTTTCTACCTTATGCCCACAGCTAAAAATACCTCATTCTTTCCCAACCCTACAGTGGCCAAAAACACTAAGAATTTTTTATCGACAGTTTTATTGTTACTGTTATTATTAGCATGTATTTATTAAGACAATAACAACTGATGTTTTTGAGTGAGTGCTCTGTGCCAGGGTCCTGTGTTAAGTACAATATATGCTTTAATCTCACTGATTTTTATAAATCACTCTCATTAGATCCTCTTATCAGATTCAGTTTATAATCATGAGGAAGTGGAGATTTGACTGCTGTTCACAAGGCCGCACATCTGTTTAATCCCGAAGCTGGGATTTGCATCCCCGATTATCTGACTCCAGACTTCTGGAGGCACTCTCTCAGCCAATATGCCAGTGCACCAGGCTGTGCGGCCACTCTGTGGGACCCTCAGACAGCGAAACCTGTTGGCTTCCTAAAATATGAGCGATTCCATCACATTATGTACTGAGTTACTTCATAGCATTTTACCGACAAATTAAGGACCCCTTTTTCTCAATTCTTTCCTGCAAATCAATTTTTAGTGTCTAGGAGGTAGGCCCTGGGGGGACTCATCTTCTTAAGGCTCTGCCCTCATGGAACAAAATTCTGGCTCATTCTTTAGCGGTGGGAGCCAATGTTGGTGTCATCACGGCATTGTTATATGGCAAAGGCTGAGGTGTCATTCTTCAAGACTGCCACCTGCTCTGATGTGTTATCTGTCTGGTTCTGAGTGACTTTTAGAAGCGTATTCTTGGACAACACCCTTAGAAGTTATTCCAGCACTTTAGAACTATCAAAGTCAGGAAGCTTAGAACAATGTGAGAATGACAGGAAGAACATCCTGAATCTAACCCTAGTGGGACTGGAAATGATATCCGTAACATCCAGGAAGAAAATGGCAATTACACTTGCTGTCTCTTATCACCCATACACTGAGGGGCCCCCACTGATTCAGCCGGAATGCTACCCAGCTTCTCCTGAGCTCTTGGGAGGCCAAGAGGAAGTGTTTGTTTAGTGAGCTGCACAGAAAGTATCTAGGCTGGAAGTGAGTGAACCCATGGAAGGAACTGGGAACAGCCCTTCACTACCCAGGGCTCGGGACCTGGACACACAGGTTCTAGAAGTTGGTTAGCAGCAGATCCTACCAAGGAGCAGATGCAGCCAGAGAAGTGCAGAACACTTTGTAGGTTAAGACAGCCTCAACTCAGCACTTAGGAGACTGCCCAAGTGCAAGCAGCACCCAAGACAGCTGCGGCTACCCTCAAGCTGTAGCGGACCCTCCTGCCCAAGGGTGGATTGAGACCATGAGGGCCCAGGTGGACAGCGCCAGCCCCTCTCCACACTGATGTCAGTGGGGGAGGCTAAAGGCCGGCCATGTGCGTGTAGCTTACATTGTTAAATTTGGTCTTAATCATTTGTTTTCCTTCTTATGCAAGTAATACATGTATGCATATATATATATACACACACACATATATGTGCATATATATTCAATATATAATATTATCAAGTATATACAGTGATTATGAAGGAGAAAAAGAAGAGACGGAGGGAGGGAGGAAGGGAGGAAGAAAGGAAAAAGAGAAGGAAAAGTTAAGAAAAAGAAAGGGATGCCATTGGGAGAGACTGGGTGAAGGCCACATGGGATGTCTCAGTACTTGCTTTGCAACTTCCTCTGAGTTGATACTCATTTTCAAACAAAAATGAAAGAAGAAAGAAATCCTGTAATTCCATGCCTCAGAAATCATCACCATTACTATTATAGTGAGTGTCTTTGGGTACATGTGTATCTGTATAATTTATTGTAACTAACAAAGCATAATGAATGAGAGTTAATCATTGAGTAGGAGTAATATTCTCAATTGTTTTGCATCTTTGTAACATGTCCACAATTCCTCCATGTAAGGCTAAATGTAGCTCTGGATTGAGAGGACTCTAACTGATATTTGGTAAGGATTCTGTTGTGTCAGATGGCAAAACCCCTATAAGCCACCCCCTTACATAATTCCATCTTAAAACACTTATTTCTCTCTGCATGTACTCTCTGTCTCAGTTTCCCCCAGAAAATATCCCTGCACTGAAGGTTTCAGAAGCACGCCATTCGGGGAGGAAACAGTCCTTGTACAAATGTGACAAATACAACTGAAGAAGAATGGCATAGCAAAGACAATAGGCTGTAGAAAGAGACTGAAAAGAAATCTATACGCTGAACACACAGATGAAAAGGAAGATGTGGTAAGGGTGTGTGGTGTGGTACAGACGTAAAAAGTAAGCCCAGTATTATGGGCTTGACATCTGAAACCAGAAGGCCTCGGATGGTCTCACCATGAGTTGCCCTCCCCACTCTGCTCCAGGGGCTGAGGCGCCTTAGCCCACAACCCTCCCCAGCACAGGGCCAGGCACAGTGCTGCTTATCCCTGAGTGTCGGGCTGCAGGCTCCTCCCATGCCAGGCTACGGATTTATTCAACAAGCCAAACACATCCTCCCTTGGGGACGAGGCACCCCCAGCCTCTTGGTACCACAGATGCTGCCTCCATGGCCCTGCTGGTCTCTCTGTTCCTGAGTGCACAGCCTGTGTGCCTCTGGTGGTGTGAGGAGGTCTCCTGCCTTGGGTTGTGTGTGCATGTGACTAAAAGGCTTTGCCCATCTCATCTGTCCCCACTGCTGTGGACTGCTTGGCCATCCCCCAGAGCCCAGGGTGGGTCTCCCTCCTCCACCAACTGGGTGAAGAGGAGGCGATCAAAACAGGGTGGGGTACTGTGTCCTCGGTGGGAGCCTGGCCGTCCAAGGAGCTGGGACCCTCGGGCAAAGTGCTTCATCTCCTGTGTCTTCTGTTTGTGTAGGCCAGTCATAAAGTAGAAGCTGTTAGGGCTGGTTGAGTCACTTCTATTTGCTCGGTTTACTTACATTTCCTCCTGTTGTGGAGTCAAGGTCCACAAACCCAGGGGTTGCCTTTCTGGGGCTGCTGGCCAGTGTGGGAAGGACCACCCCTACCAGGCTAGCCCTTGGCTGCAAAGGTGGGCACCTCTCCGGGGCTGGGGAATAGCTGTGCTGCCAAACTCGGGGCGACAACAGGTACATCAAGACCCCAGGAGGAAGGAAGCTCATTATTTCTGAGCAGTGCTATTTTCTTGTTAGTGAAGTTTTTCCACATTAAATGTGTAAAAGGGCATAATCACAAGCATGCTTTCGAGTTCTAGGCATATTTGAGTAATTCAGAACAGGCATTTATATCCAAAGGGGCAAATAAAAGGAAAGGCTAGGAAAACAACCTACTGAGATTATCTTTCCTAAGAATGAGAGTAAGTAACTTCATTAAAGAAGATAGTGTCCTCAGCTATGTTTGGGATCATTATTCTTATCTGTTCTTTCAAAGACCTTTATACTTTCTCGGGGATGGGGGCTCTCCATTTGTTCACAATCATCACACAAAGTATAGCAGGAACTTAATATTATTTGGAGATGGGAGGAGGTAACACAGCCATTACTATGCCTAGCAGATAAGTTAATAGTGTAACCAGGAGTCAGGTGAGTTCTTCGTTATGATCCTATTACAAGGGATGCATGCGGGGTGAGCCTGCCGTCTCTCTGTTTTAAACAGCACTGATTGCTGCTGTCCTCAGAGACAGTGGACAGATGTCCGTGGGAGAGAAGGCAGCTGGTACTCAGGAGGAGTGACAGATTGGTGGTGTTGTGGGGTCACATGGTCCAGGAGATCCAGATGTGCAAGTCCAGAAACTGTTCAGGCCAAGAGGAGTAACTTCTGCTCACCAAACTCATGGAGTCTGCATGTAAACCAGATTTCCAACTTGTTAGTTCACCACGGGCTCCATTAAATGCCAAGTGGCACAGATGTGCATATCAACTGTCCAATTTTAAGATGCACTTCTTCTCCCATTTTGACATCCCTGACATGGAGATTCATTTTTCAACCTCTGTCAGCCAGACAGCCGCTCTGGCATATTTGTAGCCCGCAAAGAGATGAATTTGGTTGTTATTTCTTGTGATGTGCCCGAAAACTGTAACGTTGATGCTACAGTGAGCACCACTTGGGGGCAGGAGCGTGAGTTATGATTCTTTTCTGGTAAATGCTGTTAACATTCATCTGGTAAGATCAAGAAAATACCGGAATCAAAACCCTCAGATATGGTGGTGGCAGCCTGAGAAAACCTGGGAGAAAATCTGAGTGGCTTTCTTAATAGAACACTTCTTTTTTCTCTTAATATTTTATTTTGAAAAAATTTAAACATCCAGAAAAGTTAAAATAATAGTTCAGTGAATACCAAGATCTCTTTCACCTAGATTTTCTTATTGGTATCATCTTGAGATATTTGCCTTGCAGATGTGTTTTTTGGGGGTGTTTTTGTTTCTTTATTCCTTTGCAAAAGCTTTCATTTGAAAGTGATGTGCAAATAACGTGACAGTTCACTCCTGAATACTTCAGCATATATCTTTTAAGAACAGGACATTCTTCCAGATAACCACATACTATTATCACACCCAAGAAACTTAACAGTGATATTCTAATATTATCTGACATACAGCCTATATTCAAATTTCTGGTAGAATGCATATATATTTATATAAGTTTTATGCTCTTTTAGGCAGTGCTACAATCACTAACATCATTAAAGGTAGGTAAAGAATAGACATCAAAGACTGAGTCAAAAGGCGATGCAGAAGTTTTAGGAATTACTTTAGCTATTTTTTTCCTTACACTTTTCGTGTATGCACAAGACTTGATGTATAAAAAGTCTACATCTAAGTGAGTCTAAAATCCTCTAAGTGACTAGAAGCCAAAGTGATAAGAAAGCATTGTGCTACAGTGTAGTTGGCATAATCGTTTTTTCTTTGTGGTATGTAAAGTACTGGTGCATCTTACACGTGATGAAATACTTTGGGCAGTCGGAGGTTCAGAGCTAAGAAGAAAACATGCCAGTGTGTGAACTTTGTTGAGCATCCTGAGTGTGGCTGTTTGCACACCTGATGCCCCCTGGTGAGGTCAGGCCTGCTCCTGCTCCATCAGCTGGCAACACCCGACCCACTGTCCCTCTTCTCCTCCCCTTGGGACTCCAGGCAGGCCTCCTGGGCTGTTGCCTGTGGTCACATTCTTTCTTCAGACAGGATACAATACAGTTAATTTAAGTTCTGCTTTCAGTCCAGGTGGACCAGGTGTTCCTAAGTCACCTCTGAGCACCTCTCCCAATTTTCTCAGCTGGCTGGTCATGGGTGTTTTGTGTTCATTCTTCCCCATTCTGTTTTTACAGGGAAACTGTATTTCTGTTTTCTGGGCTCCCTTCCTGGTAATCATCTAAGTATTGGCTGCACAGGCATCTCTGCAAGTTGCCCTGGACTCTCCTCTCCACACTGAGTGTTGTTGAAGTTGGCTGGCCCCACACCACCCTGTCCCCACACCAGGTGCGGGGAAGCCCTGAACCTCCAGCATTTGGCTTTCTCTTCAGGGAAAATTTCAAAAAGGTGAAGTTTACCTTTGGCACCTTCTCACTTCCCACCTACAGGTGACTTCTCCCTCCTTCCTCAGAAACTCCAAAAGTGTCTCTCATTCCCTTTTTTTCCAACCTGCTTCATAACTTCACACCCTCAGCAAAAGCTTTCTCACTAATTAACCCTCACCCAAGTGTGAATCATTCCCTTCTCTTGGTCATCTGGGGACAGAGACTAGAGAAAGGAGAGGAAGAAAGTTTTTGTTCTCTGGAAATACTCACCCCCTAGCAGCCTCTGCCTGAGGACTGGAGACATCTGCTTGCTTGACAGATCCGCGGGGCCCTTAGTGGGCCTAAGGAGCCACTTGACCAAAGGCCGCCATTTGAATGCAGAAGTGCTTGCACTGAAGCTAAGTAATATTTAATAAAGTCATTTAACTAAGGAAGTTTAGTCAGTTGTAGAGGGTTATATAGCTACCATTTTTGGTTTTCTGGAAAGTTTTCTCCCATCACCTTCCTTTTGGCAACATGGCCCCCTTGAAAGTGTAGGCACGTAGCATGGACCAAGCCGGTTGGAGAGCTCCAGTCTCCCGAAGCCTGGCCCCAAATCCTCCTGGGAGGATCAGTCATGTTCTCAAGATGGTGGGGGAGAGAAGCTCTCCTTTCAAAGGAATAGCTGTTTGGACTGTATAGGTCTGGAGAGGCCAGTATCACTTTCCTTTCCACAGAAAGAGAGAGAGAAAAATCTTTCTTCAGAATAAAGGCAAGAGCAGAGACAGAGGAGGCAGGTGCTGATGAGAAGCAGAGAGCGGCCTGGTGGTGCTCAGTCATCTGCCCCTGAAGTCCACTCCTACACAGACTCTTCCTTCAATACTGTGAGGTACATTCCAGCTCTCTGTTCTTTAATCCAGCTCAGGTAAGGTTTCTGACACCTGCAACCCAAAACATCCCCACCTAACGCAGCAGTTGAGCCCATTCACCAAAGTATACAGTGGCCCCTGCGCAAACGGTTGAGAAATGAGTCTCCGCCTTTTATCTGATTATGACGCTATACTTCGCTCTGTTTCCAAAAGTTTTGCTCAGAATATATGTTTGCTTTTGAACTCCTGAAAAGAGGAAAAGTTGCTCTGGTCCTAGCCAGTGTTAGCTCTACTTTTCTGCTGCAGTGATCAGTGCCTTCATACCCACACACACCCATACACACATACACACACACACTCACGCCCATGACACACACACATGCACAGTAACACCACACGTATCAAGTCTTGATCAAAGATTTCAGACTCACATAACTATAGGGGTGAAGCAGGCAATACCAAATGAATGAGCAGGGGCAGGTGCTCTGGTCCTACATTGGGTAGCAGAAGGGTGGCAGGACACTGAAGGGAATGTGCTCAGTCTAAAGGCAGCCAAATTCTAATCAAAACAAGGACACCACAGGGCCCAGTGCAAATGCTGCGTCCATCCTGCAGGCTGTCATCTTGCAGCTCCTGCCTACGGTGCATCTACTTGCCTCCTCCTCTCATTTGGAGCATTTGGTTGAGAGGCAGAGTTCCACTCGAACTAGTTTATACACATATAACAGAACATAACTTAGACATGAGATCCAAAGTGTAAGCAAGCCTTCTGGGAACAGGTGTGGGCACTGTTAGGAAACAGGGATATTCCCTATTTCCGATCATGGTCTCTGCACTGAACTTCAGAGTTTTGTGGGAGAATTAGCCCACTGCTGGCCAGTGGACCAGGCATCCATTCCTTATCTGATAGGTGTATGTTGGAGATGGGGTCATGTACAAACGTGACCAAGTAATCCTATGTCTTCAGCAGAGGCTCAGGATGTGGAGACATCTTTACGTCAGAGTAGGGCCGGGCTGGAGCAGGCAGTAAGTAAACCTGCCCTGTTTAGGAGAACTTGTTGACTGCATACTTTCTTTTAATATTTTTCCAGTCTGATAGAAGAAGTGGGACTTTTAATAGGGGGTATGTATGTAGTGTATCTGTAATCAGTCATCAGTGAACATTCTTTGGCCTTAAACTGGGTCAGCTCCTATGCAGTCTTTTCTCTGCCTCCTTGATGATCAAACATCTCCCTTTTCCAAACTGTCTCTTCCTTCCTCTTATCCTGGCAACAGTCCCACCTCATATTCTGCATAGATTTATATAAAAAGTATATTTTCTTTTCCCTTAGGACAACCCTGAACATCATCTTTTAATTAATCTTTCCAAAGTGCCATTGCTGTTCTATTACTTTTCCCCTGGGAATCTGCTATGTTTCCCTATTGAATTTTGTATCCTTGAAAATTAATTAAATTCTCTGGCTCTTGTATTTTATAGTAAAAGGGCACAATAATACCAGCCTTGTAGGGCTGTGGTCAGTGCTAGAGATAATGTCCGAAATGCCTGGAGCAGTGCCTGGCAAAGTGTAGGTGCTCAACAAATGTTCCTCATGTTTTGGCACAGTTTCCTGATCTACATAATTTTCACAGAGACCTCAAACTCCTTTAGAACATTCTGTTGCTTTCCCTTTATTGTCAACAGCCCCCAGAACCTCTGGACTGGTCAATCTAGAACATACTCAGTGGGGCTTATGCAATGAAACTGGAAAATGGTGAGACCAGAGCCTGAAAGATGCAGGGCTGGCCCTGAGCCTGGAAACCGGTCACCCAAGCACTTGGCTGTTCACAGCCCTCGGGGAGGCCACAAGGGTAGAACCTACTGTCTCCTCGCACCTGTAGGCTGACTCCTAGACTCGTGCAATGGGCTTCAGCTTTCTTGACTGTGCTCAGAGTGCCTCTGTGACACCTTCCATAGACTTGTCACCCTAGAATGAGGGCTTATGGATGTTATACTCTTCCTCAAGACAGGACTAGGAAGCTGCATGGGGGGAGATTAAATAACAGTCCATAAACCACTGACAAGTCTCACTTTGCATCAACAAGTCTCGACCTTGGCCAGTCCCAGGACACCACTGTGTACTCATTGCCCTTTGGTTACCAGGAGTCAAAGCATACTCACCTGTCCTCACAGGGTGCTGCTGTCAGGATGCCATAGAAATAAGGACAAAGGAATATCTGCCATAGGGCCCAGGCTTGGGAGCCCCATAAAGAGCTGGGGCTCCCCCAGGATGATGCAGGGTCTAGCAGCCAGGTTCTTCTGCTGTCCCTCTGCAGCATGGGCACCTTGTCACCATGTCCAGATGGTCTCTGTCTTTGCTTCTACACATTTTTCCAACTGCTCCTTCAGCCATTGTGTGACCTTCTTTCTAAGTCTTCTGCTCAAACACTTCAGAATAGGATGTGGTTAATCTACAATGCCATTATCATTCCTAATGGGCAGTTTTGTCCCAAACCACACCACAGGTGACTTCCTAGGTCCTGGATGGGTTGCCTTAGGTCAGACCCACCCTTGTCCAAAAAACTGTGGCCACAGTGGAGGGGCCGCCAGCAGTGGCGAAGCAGCTTTGGGGAAACACTGAGGGTGTGGGAGTCTCAGGTGAGTTTGCTGGCTCAGTATACCTTATTTCTCCCTCTTCCCATAAAAGACATCTCATTAATAGTCAACATTTATGGGAACTATTTTAGCTGGGGAAGCAAGCTCTTACTGTTTTGAAATGATCATGAAGTTACTCCTCTTCAATTCAAGCTCCACGTTACTGCTGAAGTTCTCTTTGTAACTGCATGTTAAATCACATCAAGATAAAAATTTTCAGTGACTTTTCATTACCTTCAGGCTGAAATCTTATATCTTCAGCATGTATTCAAGACCTTTACAATCTGCCCCCAACCTGTCCCAGTGGTCTCATCTCTTTCTCTACCCTTCCACACCACTCCCTGCCCCACAAAGTACACACCTATGGACACACTATATGCATACAGATACACTAGGTTATACATTTTTCATTCTCCTGCATTTATCATATTTCTCTTTTGTTTGGAGACTGTTTAGAATGCCTTTCCCTTTCGGATTCAGTGTCAAATTATTTAATGAAATCTTCCTCTACCCTCCAATGTTCTCTGTCATGCACCCATGGCACAGAACCCTCCTAGAACAACCCAGCACGCTGCTTTGTGATCATTGATGTATTTTTTATTTTCTCTATGGATTACAAATTCATTGGGATACATTTTATTCACCGTGGTTTCTTCATATTTTTTGGAAGCTCAAAAATTTTCTTGGATGAATGAATGTCCTCCAAAATGGGTTCCTGTTGCAGAAGCAATGAAGTGAAGTTAGGAACATGACCTTTAGAATCTTCAACCCCAGCTCTCACTCACTAGCCGAGTGACCTTCACCTCCACAGGGCGCTGGGTGAGAGGGTGGGGTTCGGGGGAGCCTGCATTGTTCGTTGGGTGGAGTAAGGGTTGGGCTTGGGGGTATGGGGCCTAGAGTCCTGCTCCCTTCACTCTAGACTCTCAAGGACCCCTACCCACATAGGACCCTCAGGGGATGTAAACAGCTTCCTGATTCAGGACAGCTGTCACCAAAGAGATGGGGCAAGATGTCCTTTCCTCCTGCAAACCTCGGTGCCATAAATGGCACTGCTGAGGAGCTGCTTCTCCTTCAGTGTTCTTATGAAATGGTGCCTTGACTCAGTTTATTTTCTCTAATTGGCCTTTAAAAAGAATAAGGTTTGAACTCTGTGAATTTGGGATTAGCCAGAAAGGGAAAGAAAGAAGAATCTACCTACATGTCTAGACTTTCTCCCTGCACTAAAATGCTCCACTTGATGCTCCTTTTTTAAAAAAAGTGTTATTTTGAAATATTTTTAGATCTTTCCTATTTAATCCTCTTCTTGATATGGAATTTTTTCTTTTCATCAAAAATTAATAGTTCTGGACAAACAGTGTCCCAGGAGACTTTATTCTTTCTAATGATACTGTGAAGTTTTCCAAAGAGTGAAATAAATGGATCCCGCCAAGAACCTGTGTTCTGGGCAAGACCCAGTCAAGCTCACCTGGTGCCATCTTATTGGTTAATGTGTCTGTTGCTGGTATGTGGTGCACTTAGGCCCAAGCAAATGAACTCAGTTGTTTATTCCAAACCCACTGTCTTACAAGTTTAATATTGGTCCACCTGGTCACTCTGGCCAAGAACTTTGAATAGAAAATAAAGACGAGGTAGATTATTGGTCTCTAAGTGCCTCTCAAAGGCAAACCTTGCCTTTGATTGGGTTTTTACGTGGATACTATCTTCCCATTAAAGGCGTTCAATACCCCTTGCCCTGCATGCCACAGCTTAGTTACTGGCCGGGAGCATTTACTCCCCTTCTGGGGATAAGCTTTTAATCACCTACAAAAAGCAGTTGGCCTCCCCTAAAAACACTTCAATAAAGTGGGATTCAGCTTTCCGTCAGCTCAGCCCTTGTCAGACCCAGGCTTCCTTGTGCCAACCTACACTGCAGCCAGAAAGGGAGGTCAAAAAGTTACTAAGTGTAGGCATGTCTTGCTGGATGGCTTGTTTGGTATATAGTTATTAAAACATAGGTGAATGTTGGCTAATTTCTTTCTTGCTTTTACAAATATCATCATGTCCATTTCATTCCTTTCTTCTCTGGTTTTGCAAAGATGGCTGTGATGGAGGATGGGTAAGCTGAATTAATCAGGAAAATGGTCAGCTTGTATGAGGCATTGCTGGCCTCCCGATTCAATAGTGCTGATGAGGACATCAAGGGGACGCTGTAATCAGCTGGGAGCTCTACCTCTTGCCTGGAATCCAGCTCCTCTGAGGGCTTCATACAACGGCTGAGCTCGGTGTCCACTAGATGGCACAGTGACACCGGGCACACACATGGTGTGCCTCCTGGTCTCCTGCCCTCACTATTCCTGCCTTGATCTTCCTTGAACAAGAGCTGGAGGATAGTTAAGGCAGGGAGCTGGGGATAACGTCCCTGAAGCTCTATAGACTGGATCTCTCTTAGATGTTGGATCTATTTCTAAATCTTCATATACACATTGTGAAAATTTGTGGATTTTGTAAAATTCTGAACAATAATTAAAAACAAGGAGCCATAGAAATACCAAAACAATTGATTACATAGAAGAAATGCCTTTTAAAATGGATCTGACCATCCCTGATAGTTTTTAAAAAAAATGCATTCTAATATTTGGGGGAAAATATATGGCTTAAGTAGCCTTTATGTAATGCCAGGTTTTGTCTTAATATCTGCATTAATTCATTTAATCCTTATAAAAACTTATGAGATCAGTGCTATTGACATGCTGATTTGACAGATAGGAAAATTGCGGGACACATTGGTTGAGTTGCTTGCTCACAGTCACAGAGCTAGTGAGTGTTGGGGCTGAGACTCAAGTGGTGAGCATGTTGGTTCCGAAGTCCATGCTGTTAGTGAGTTTGATTTCCTCAAAAGATTACTTTGGGAAGCTCTGCAAATAAGCTTTTATGCTTTCTTATTACAGAGGGAACACACATGTTCTAAACACCTTCTGCTCTCATATCCCCGCTTCAACATTACCGCCTTGGGCCATCATACTATATGTCAATGCGTCAGTATTCTCACGTTCTAGTTCTATGGCCCATGCCAGCAGTTGTGCTGGGATAGCACAATTTTTTTGATCTTCTGTTTAGAAGGACATTGCTTTTGAAAACTCTGCCTGTTAATTCTCATTCTGATTTTCAGTTATAGATAGGAAAATTAATATGCCAAGTGGTTAGCCACTTAAGGATGCTTAGGCTGTGGCTGGAGCATATATTATGCTATGCATTCTTCTGAGTAATCAATGATGTTACAGAGCATATGCAACATGCCTAGTCTTAAAGTTAGAGAGATGGTAACTCAGGCAGGTTTGCCACCTTCACATCACTCATGGTTTAATAAAGGAGACAAATACATAAACACACCATGCAACTCAGTGTTGTTAGGGTGGGAACAGAGCTCTGGATAATTGCAGGGAAATGGGGGTTGCCTAACTCTCTGGGGAGGTGAGGGCAGCAGGACAGCCTTCACAGAAGGCAGGATCCTTGGGCTGAGTCCTGAAGGACAAGCAGGGTTCCCCTAGGTAAACAGTGTTCCCAGAGAAAAAAAACACAGTTTCTTCAAAATGCTCAGAGGTTGGACACCATAGGAGATGAGCCTGGAAAATTCCCAAAGGCCAGTCACAAAGTTCTCCTTGAGTGGGTCAAAACTGGAACTTTATTATGTAGCTGATGGGAAGCCACAGTGGGCTCCCAGGAAAAGAATGATATCCTTAGATTTGTGCTTAGGAAGAGGACTCTGGTCTGAAGTGTGGACTGTGGCTCAGGGAGGCAGCAGGCAGGCTGGATGCAGAGCCAACCTAGGAGGTTTTTGCAATAGTCAAGATGAGCTGAGACATCAGGGTGGGTGATGCTGAGTGGGATGGGGGAGGGAGCTTTAGGGAAATTTCAAAGATACTGTAAGTAGGACCTTTCTTTATACACGTAGGTATGAATTATTTATAGCCAGCTTTCTTCCACAAAGGATTTGGGGTAGCACTGTAGCATTTTATAATCTAATGAATGCAGGGGCTGAGGGACATGAAAGCATTCAGCGATAGTCCCTGTTGCTGGGTTAGGTGACTGGATGGGTGGGGTGCCATTAATCAATAAGGGAAATCCAGGGAAAGGAGCCTACATTCAATGGGATATCCAACATTCCATTTCAAACATGTTGCATTTGGTTATTGGACAACCAAGTGGTTCTAAGTATTTGCACTTTGTGAGAAAAGTTGGGGTTGGAAATGTAGATAATTTGGATAGGTAGTTTGTAGATAATTTGATAATGTGGAATTATCAGCATGTTGCTGGAGGCCAAGACCATGAGGGTAGATGTCATTACAGACTCTGATAAAAATATGAACCATGTAGTTGTTTCCAAATGCTTGGCAATTTAGTATCTCAGTGATCTGTCTACATTTGTTTCATCTTTCATCAGAAGTTTAAATATCACAGATAGCTGCAGGGAATGCTAACAGAACTGAGCAAAGAGTACAGCATCTCTGGGGTTTCTTTTTGTCTGCTTTTTCTTATGTTCACAATCCCCACACATTTTATCTTCAAAGTTCTTCCCAAGATAAATTGAAGACTGGTGTGGAGGGAGAAGATCTTGAAATTTCGATCAGATCATTTGCAGATTCTAGATAACACTTCACCTCCAGCCAGAGAAACACTGGCTTTTTGAGGGACTGGCAAGATCGGGCTTCAGTGGCCAATGAAGAAAGGAAGAGAGCTGGAGCTGGCTTCAGGCTTGTATTTGTTTTAAAACTGCGTAAATGTTTAAAATATGATATGTAAACTTGCTTTCAGGCCACTATTCACTAAACGCAGCCTTGACAGTTAACCATTAGTTTTCTCTGGGTTGGAGGAAACTCTGTGTGTGCTTTGAAGAAGTGGCAGCAGAAAGGCCACCTGCCAGATGGTACCAGGCAAATGGGTCTGCCATCTGCTCTCAGTTTTGGCAAAAAGGAGTAACTGACAGCAGCTGTGCCAGGACTTGGATGAAATTAAATGAGATATGCTTCATCCCTCCAATCTCAGGGTTTCTGTCAGGGTAACAGACAACGCCTAAATCCAAGTGGCTTGCAGTACCCAACACACATTCATTTCTCCATAATGCTGAGAGCAGTGGATTGGCCATGGCTCTGCTCTAGACTGTGGGTGGACTCTGGGTCAGTGTCTCAAATCTTCTTGTTCTGAGACTCAGAGCACAGAATCAGCCCCCTCTGCAGCATGCAACCTTGCCGCCAAGAGCGGAAGCGCCAGGCACTGAGCCAAGCTATGCAGTCCCCTTTCAATCTGCTGTGACCCAGTCTCCCAAGGCTCCCCCCACCCAGTGATTCTCTTTGCACTTGTCTGGCCCCCAGGCCTAGTAATCCTCATCACTCCCTCAGCATCTTCGCAGAAGCCTACCTCTTAGAAGACTCTCCTTGTGAGTGCCTATTGAACTCAGGACCAGGAGGTAGGAGGATGTTCTTACTCCCCTGTGTGGCTTCCTGTACCCTGGTGTGATACCCAATGCTCTTGTGAAAGAAATTCTAGGTGACACATGTAGACAATTCCATTGGGGTTCAGGGAAGACCCTGGCAGAGGGTGACTGCTGTTCTTCATATTCACTGCTTGGTATCAAAGGGTAGGTCCACGCATGCAGCATGCAGATGGTGCCAGGGAGGGGATGACTTTGAAATATGGCAGATCAAGAGTTTCCATCAATGACTTGTTCAAATTTACCTTTAATATGAGTCCTTGACATCAAGAACAGTGACCCTAGGCATTGGGGTCCAAGGTCACAGGTGAATATAAATACACCTAGAGGTTCTAGAGAAGTTTACATAGGGCCAGTTAAGGCTGAAAGCAAGTCAGCCAAGTGGGAAAATAGCTCAAGTGCCCTGTCTGCAAAGCTTTACTAAGATTTATGTGGAAAGTTACAGTCTCTCTCAAAATGAATCCACAGATTGCCCTGCTCTGATTACAATAAGAAAGTTGAGGTCTTTATTAGCATTGGACTCCTTCCCTCCTTAAGGAGATTAATTAGGTAAATTTCACTACAGTAACACCAACTTTCTTGGACAGAAACCATCCAACTTCAGAATGACTTTGAGTTTATATCTGAAAACTAAGCAATGTTAATGTTTACGGTTGAGAATGTGAAACATTAGGTTTTAACAGATGTTGATGTCATTCTTGGCATCTTGCAATGATATAAACGACTCTGTGAAGAAGTAACACATTGTTAAATGTAACCAAAATGCAAAGAAAGACGTTGAAATGTACACACACTCACTGTGCAACCCTGCCTCCCACTTACCCACCCTGCATCTGCCCTCTGAGTTGAACCTGAAAATGGCAGTTGACAATCCCCATCTATCACAAATGTCCTGATAGAGATGTGAAGGAATTCTTTCCATTTTTGAGTGTTTTGATGCTCTAGTATTTTCAAAAAAGGTGAAAAAGGCCAAGGAAAGAGAAGTCAATTTTAGTGCTGGTTCTGCAACTACTTGTTGCCTGGCCTTGGACCAATCAGCCAGTCTGGGCCTCAGTTTCCCCATGCATAGTGAGAAGTTTAGACTCATAGCCTCCAACAATCAGCAGAAGACTCCTTTGAGAATAATTTCCCCACCATTTGGGTAGATTGTTCAATATGCAGCCATTTGACAACCCCCACTTCAGCTCCTGGAGGTGATCTGGGAACAGGTGGGTCATGCAGGTCCTGAACTGGCTTCACGATAGAGTTTGGGACACTTGTGAGATTGCCTCAGGTGCAGAATGTGTAAGAACTTATTTTAATATCCTGTACCAACGTCTCCCTCTGTCTTCTCTCTGCTTTTAAAGTTTTCAAAACGTGTTATTGTATGTACTAAGTTTTCACACTGCTGTGAGGTGGGCAAGGCAAAGTTGTTGAAGAACCACTCAGCAAAGCTCACATGTGTTAGGTATATTGAAATGTTCAGGCACAGTGTAGAATTTCTGCCATAGTACTGGGGGAAGGACACCTCCCTGTGATGTCTCAGTGTCCCTAAAATCACACCACACAGCAGCCTCAGGTAAGTTGGTTACTTTGGTAGGTGTTTGACATGTCCCAGAATGACCTGTATACCTCACTTACCAATAGTTAGTTCAGTCCTTAGTGGGACTCTGGGCCTGGTCAACCTTTGAATAGTCTTCTAGACCACCAAGTAACCCTAGTACTAAATAGAACTTTCTGCATAGGAACTCTTTACTTATGAAGATCTAAGTTTCCTCTTATGTCTCTGAGGAACCATACCACCTCTTACCTAAAATACTATGTGGATAGAACTTATACAACCAAAGGCATGTTTAGGATGCCAAGGGCCCCAGGACAGACTTTCCTGGGCCTGGGAAGTCCTGAGGGTCCTGGCATATCCTAGGAGGTTTGGGCCTCCCCAGGAAACAGGAATGTGAGGCATTTTACACAGACTGTACACACCCTCAAAATACTGTACTGTGTTCTGGACTTAACTTTATAGTGATAGGAAAAAACAACACAAAAGCTCAGAGGGGAGCATGAAGATGATGGATCAATGGAAAATGTTATTTTATGCAGGAAGTTGGAAAAACTGGGTGAGTTCATTGTGGGGAAAGATAGTCAAGGGGAAGATTTGTGATCATTTTCAAATGCATAAAGATTATTTTATAGAGATTGAAGGCCATTTGCTTCCACAGAGAAGGGAACAAGGAGATGAAGACACACCTTCTTGCTCACCTGGACTCAGTGGAAGAAGGCTGTCCTGACAGTTGGAGTGGAAAAACCTGGAACGAGTCTAAGGAAGCTGTCGAATGCCCTCCTCTTGCACCTGTGCAAGCAGAGGGACGTCTCTACTTCTAGTGTGGCTGAATTTCCTGGTAGTCGCAGAGAGATAAGCTCAGACATACCTATTGGCACTCACCCCAGTAACTTTCAATTTTTCGTGGAAAGCCAGATAAAATCAACCCACAGATGTATGGAAAACAGCACTGAGTGAGAGTAAGAACATGAGAGAAAAAGGAAATATTTTAATTCCAGGAATTTTAAGTGTGGGAGCTGGGATACATGGCCAGTGCCCCAGAACATGCGAGTGCCCAGCTTTGCTTCCCTCGACTATTCTTTTAGCTTTTCACAAGGTTGAACTAGCTGTTCATTCAAGCTCTCAGAATTCTAGGATCATCTCTGTGTTTGTTAGTTTTTTTTACAAAGAATGTTTTGTATTTTTCTATAAACTATATAGGAATGACTCACTCTGTTCCATTGGATGCTTGGGAGATGAGAAAAGGAGAAATAAGACTGTTTCAGTGTCAAAGGTCTAGGCCAACAGTGAGGACTGCTTTTGCGATGAGCTACCTGATAAGCAAAGTGCCTAACTAGCTTGCATGCACGCGCATGTGTGTGTGTAAATAATCGGTGATGCCACTTTGTGCTTCTCATTGTAAGGTTGGCTCGTGGCACTCTTGTGTCAAGAGTCACACAGCACTGGGCTTGGTGGAACTGGCAATGGCCAGGAGAGCTTCCTTGTCTGTGTTCCTGCCTCGTCATCTTAGACAAGCCACCCACCTTTTCAGACATGTTCCTCTTCCTGTAAAGTGAGTCCATTGGAATAAACCAGTGTTTCCTAAATGTCAGGCAATTTGTGATTAAACGTTGTTATCTTTACCCTCCAAATGCTACCTGCACTTTTTGTCAACGTTTTTCTTCACATAAACTCATTTTTAATTACATAAATTTATTTCAAAGGTAATTTTACATCTTATCATACAAGGATAGATACCACACTTGCCACAAATAAAAAGAACTGCATTATTAAATTCTAGCTAGTAACGCTGCTTGCCAAAAACTGAGCCTGAGGCTTAATCTCTCTTTATTAAAAAGAGAGATTAGCAAGTGTTAGAAAAGTGTTAAAAATATATTAGTCCCAAACTGATACTTTCTCTCTGACACAATCATGAAGATTGGAAGAAACTTGAAGACTGGCTTATGCTTTTGTAAGAAAACTTTTTATTTTCAAATAATTTCCAATGTACAGAAATAGTGTAAGAATAATACAGAAGAGCTCCAGCAGATGGTGGCCAAGAAGTGTGACTCAAGTCTACTGCCCTTTATGCTATATGAAGTATCTTTATATTACTATTTAAAAAATGTTGGAGACAGAAAATGAAGTTGAAACTACTATAGGTAAAAAGAAGAATTTATTGGCTTAATAATTATTGTCTTCAGGAATGGCTAGATCCAGGGGCTCAAATGACATCATCAAGAATGTCCCTCAGCTCTGCTTTTTTTCTGTTAGCTATGCTACTCTATTTGGATAGGAAAAATAGCTCCAGTTAACCTACATGATGATTACAATCTTAGAAGGAGAGACTCACTTTCCCAGCAAGAATATTAATCCTTAAAAATAGACTCTGAATGACCTTGCTTGGGTTCAAAGTCCTCCACTGATGTATTATTATGTTTAGGAAAATGAGATATTCTGATTGGGCCAGGCTATGCCACATGCCTCCCATCCTCTGGGCAGTCGAGGCATGTAACTGACAATACCACCAAGTGCAGAAAAGGCAGTTCCCCCAAGGAAAATATGTTATTCAAGGAAAAAATTAACAGATACTAGTAAAAAGTTACGATGCAGTATAGAGGATGATTTAGTGAGCTCTCTGATGTTGTATGAAGAAGAATTGGAGCAGTGTAGTGGCTAAGAGGCCAGGCTTTGGGTCTGAAGCCTTGCTACACCATTCACTAGTTCTGTGGCCACAGGCAAGCTCTTCTGGACCCTAGTTCTCTGTAAAATGGAGAAAATATTTACCATATTATCAGGATTTTTAGTCACATACAAGAATTCCCCGATCTAGTCTAAGCTGGAAGAGATTTATTAAGAGATAGTAGATGGCTCATAGGACCCCAGAGGATCTAGAGAGATGGGCTTTAGGGTATGTTTACAGGAATAACTCCAAGAATCATTCTGCCCCACCTGTTGTTCAAGGAGTTGGTGCCTCCACCCCACCATTCCAGATGGTGGTGTGGAAACTGCCCCCACTGGTGTCTACCCCAGAGACGTACTGCCTCCCTTGGCAACTGTGCTGGCAAAACAGAAGCCTCCCTGCCATGGCGGTTTCTCTGCACAGCTCACCTCTGAATCTAACTCTGCAGAGTGCGTCTGATCACTGGAACTATGTTCACATGCAGAGGCTTGGTAGTGGCAGCCTGTGCAGGTGAACAGGCTCCTCTCTCAGAAGAAGCCCATGCTTGGTTTAATGGTCCGCTGATGTTGCTATCTTGAAATTCTTAATAACTTTATCTTTCAACTTGTGTTTTGTAATGTGAAGTCTGATAGAGCATATGCATGTGCGAAAGAGCTGCACTGGGCAGCAGCACATGCACACATGGGTGTGAAGGGAGTGTGCGCATAGAGCAGATTGCTTGGATGCCTGGCACCCATGTCCTCACCTGGGACAGTCCAGGGCACATAGAGTTCCCAGTTGGTGGCTGGGCAGGGACCTGTGCCCAGAGTAGTGGCGGTGATGGCAGCTGCTGTAGTGGCAGGGCTGCTCCCTGGGAGAGAAGGGGCTCCCTGCAGGGTAGGGCAGGGACTGTCGTGGGAAGCCAGGCTGCCTGTGCAGCCTTGCAGCATCTGTGCAAATATTAATGCAGCGAATCTAAACTGATCTAGAATCTCCAGGTTAGAAACTGCTAGAGCTTAGTAGGTTATTATGAAATAAAAGCATACACATGGACATGTAATAAAGTATTAGAGAATTATTAGAAGTCTTCAAAAATCTTTAGAAACTCTGGTTTTTAAAACTGCTGTTACATTGCAAAGCCAATATCCACAGGGTTAGAAATACAAGTTAAAATTTTAAGACACATTTGATAAAAAAGAATACTATTTTCCTATGAAGCTTTGGGTTCCAACTCAGCTTTCTCAGTGCCTCTGGGAACCTGCCTGCCTCCCAGAAGCTATTTTTGTTTTTTGTGCTTGTCTAATGCTGCTTAAGGCACATAATGGATAGATTGCAAATACTTGCCTTTTGCATAGCGAGACCCCAGGACACTTTTAGTGATTTAAAAAGGTCAGTCACTTAGTTTCATGCCATTTTTATTTCCGCTGAATGACTGAATAATCCTAGAATTCTCCTTTGCAAATATCCTGAAAGAAGAGGAAGTAGAATAAGTTGTTCTGAAGAATGGAGTTGAACCCACAAACAGAAAGTTCCCTGGGAGACTTAGCAAAGCGGTCTTCATGTTAGTGTTTGGGTCTTGCTTTTTTTACACTCCAAAGGACAACATGAGCACCTGTGTGTGTGGATGGCCAGTTTCCTAAAACAAATCTTCTTGTGTCTCACTCCCTGACCAAAGATAGACCACCAAGCTCCATGGGAAAACATGATGGCTACAAAGGGAGCAACCAGTCCTGTACCCCTGGAAATAGACCACCTGAGACACAACTTGTTAGCATGTTAGAGATGGCTGAGACCAAGTTCTTCAGTTTAGAGACACAATCTTGGTGGCTGCCTTGATCATGGGAAGGGGAGTTGGAGTCTCCTGAGTGCTGACCCAGGGTTCATCTGCTTCTCCTCCATGCTGCTCCACCACCACCAAGACCAGACAAACAGGTGCGCAAGGGCAGCCATCTAACGGGCTTAGAATGCCTGCCATTCCTAGTATGTGGTTACTTCCTGGCCTGGAGCTGCACAGCAGGGAATAGAAAGAAGGAACGGTCAAGTCCAAATACAGTTGTTCAGATTTGCAACTGGAATGTTTGTTGGGGTGAGGTGGAGCAGGGATAGAGGTCAGAAAATTGCTCAGGCTAGGATTGGGAAGGTTAAGAAAGGGAGTGTGAATGCTGTTTTTGAGTTAAGAGAAAAAAGAAAAGGTATCTGACTTTAGCATCCCAAGAAATTGTGTGTGTGTGTGTGTGTGTGTGTAACATAATTTAAGAGTGATAGTTGTGGGATTAACCCCAAGCTTCATCACCTACTAGTTGTATATTTTGGGCACATAAGTCATGTCATCTCTGTAGGCGTCCAAAATTAAGAAAATTTTAGTAGTCACTTCATAGGGACATTGCGAGGATTAAATGAGTTATATATGCAAAGCATTTGGAAGAGTGCTTGGCTGTTGGTAATTGTTTCATAAATCTGTCTTGTTATTGCATCAGACAACAGATATGACCCATACTTTTGGGGCTGTTGATTTTCTGAGACACCTACCTACCAGGTATGCATCTCTCCTGCTGTAAACAGAGCTAACACCCTCACATCCAGATTCCAATACTTTTGTGCTTGAAAAGGGACAGGCTCACCTAATGGGCCCACTCCTCAGTGGGGTGTGCCTGGTCCCCTCTTCCCTACTTCAAACCTGCCTGTGAGAGGGGTTGACCTGGTTTATCAACCACAGGTTCTGTCCTCATCTTTAAATGAAAACATGATCTCCTTCTTTCAAAAGGACTCTTGTCTATGAACTTTCTTGTGAAATAGTGAGATCTTAGAACTGACTCTTCATAGAAGATTAAAACAACATATTTTGTGTGACTAGAAGAAGATGGCCATAGTGAAAAGAAGGTTTTTATTCATCATTTGTATCCATTATAAGGAAATCAACCTTGCTTCTAGTTTCTTCTTTCAAACCACTCTATGGGCCTTCCGAATTTTCCAGCCTTTGTGCTTTGGTAGCTAAAGCTATTGAAATGTCTTTGCCAAGTCAGGCTGTTCTGAACTGACTGGGCACCCAGAGACCTGCTCTTCTGAGGCTCCAGAAGGCGGTGGAACAGCAGAGGGCCAGAGGATCCGGAACTCTGTGGCTTCAGGAAGGATTCTGGCCCAAGGCAGGGTTGAACCTAATCAGTAAAACAAGAAACCCAGAGGAGACAAAAGCCCACATTAAGAAATGGAAGTGAAGTGGCTTGATAGGGTACGCACCCACAGCAGGGACCACTGCCTAGGGATAGAGTGAAGCGCTGCTCCCCCAGCCGCCTGCAGGGACTGAGACGGGCGGGGGAGGGGATCTGTACTCAGGCAGCCCCCAGAGGGTCCTCGTCTCTGGTCCGAAAGCATTCTGACTTTCCACTGCCCATTGCTCTTCACAAGGCAACATGACTGGGGTGGACTGTGTGCCCTCAGTATACTGTCTGGGCTCAGGGCAAAGTTTTGGTGGGTTTAGATAGGTGAGTAGGATAGGGTTTGGTGAAATCATGGTGTTTGGGGCTGCCCTTATAGTATAATGTGTCTTCCTCTGAGGTGGCTGACCAGGACCAAAGCTAAGAGACTCTCCCCATAGATTTGTGACATTCTGAGTTGACAATTTTGTAATATTGTTGCCTATCCTTTTAGCAATTCAGTTCCTCACTCCCTCCCACATCCACTCACTCATTCCAACATCTACTGTGAGCCAGGCCTGTGGTCAGTAACAGAGATGGAGAGAAGGAGACAGAGCCTCTGTCTTCAAACAGTTGGGTCTTCTGGTGAGAAATCTTAAATGGATAGGGAATTGTGATGGTTAAGTCTATGTATTAACTTGGCTAGGCCAGGGAATACAGGTATTTGGTCAAATGTTATTCTACATGTTTCTACACGTTTCTGTGAAGGCATTTGTTTAGATGAGGTTAACATTTAAGTCAGTAGACCTTGAGTAAAGCAGATTACCTTGCATAATGTGAGGGCCTCATCCAGTCAGGTAAGGCCTTAGTAGAAAAAAGACTGATCTCTGGATAGGATGGAATTCTGCCAGTAGATGGTCTTTGGACTCCAACTACCACATTATCTCATCCTGGGTCTCCAGCCTGCTGGCTTACCCTGAAGTTTGAACTTGCCCGCCTCCAAAACTTCATGAGGCAATTCCTTAAAACAAATCTCTCTCTCTCTCTAGCTTATTGTTCCTCTTTCTCTGGAGAACCCTGACTAATACAACAATCCAGTCTCTCTATTTTACTGCCCTTTTGATAACTTTTTCATTTCATTTAAAAATTCTTATTTTTTTTTTCTGATGATAAAATGCACACTGAAAACACAGCAAACACAGATACTACCAAGATGGCCACTACAAGCATCTTGCTGAGACCCCTTCTCTTTTATCTATGCATATATTGGCATACTACACAACAAAATGGGAATTGCAAATCTTTATCCTGTCTTTTTTTTTTAAATAACATTAATTGTAAGCATTTTAATATGTCATTAAGATATATGGAAAGCTATTTAGGACCTGCCCCCTAGTCTGTTTTTGTTGGAAATTTAGGTTGTTTCATAATTTCTGTTATTATAAATAGCTCTGCAATGAAAGTTTTTGTACATAAATCTCTGTCTCTGATTATTTCCTTAGGGAAGATTCCTGGAAAGGGAAATTACTGAGAACTCTGGCCTCATAAATGATAGAATTATGAAAAATGGAGGGGAAAATGCAATAAATTAACTGAGCTGGGTTGCTTGACTCATTTTAACTGAGAAAATAAGAACCACCTGACCTCCTCCAGGGCCAAACTTGCAGTTTTCCATGTCACTCAGAGAGGCCATGAGGCACCATGGAGGGAGAACTGGATTAGGAGCCAGTGCTTGGGTCCTGGGGCCACTTCCCTGCTCTCTGCAGTTGGCAGTTCTGGGGTGAGGCTCTAGCATGTTCTGCCCCCAGTTCTTCATGAAAGTGGACCTATAGTACCTGCCCTCCCCACCTCTCAAGAGGCCGTGAAGAGCCGTTGGTGGATGGCGTGTGAACAGCTCCCTTACCAAGCTGGCTCTCCCTCCACTTTTGGGAGCCAGAGGAGACACTGCTACTTCTGTGAAGTCTGTTTTAACTTTCCAAAGATAAACACTCTAACATTTCCCTGGGCTTTTCCCTAGCATATACAATGTTGAATTATAGTGGTTTGTTCACAATTCTGTTCCTCCACCTGGCCCCTGAGGTTGAGTCTTACTCCTCTTTCCTCCCCACTGGTGCTTAGTATAGGGCAAGGCGTGCAGGATTTGCCCAATTCATGTTGACTAAAGAAACTGCAATGTGCTAAAATAATATGATACTATCCACAAGCATTTGTTGAGCACCAATGATGTATTTTTTAAATAAAGATGCTCAGATTACTCAGATTACAGTAGAACAAATATAAAAATATTTCAGGCAGCATTTGCTAGCTGCCCAGCTGGTTAGTTGGTTGTGCAGGGACAAAGCGCTGCAGGATCTTGGAACAGAGCAGGCAACCATGGCCAAGGGCTGTGGAAGTCAGGGAAGCCTCTTTGGACCAGACTGGGCCTCTGAGAAGCACTGGCTTTAGTTGAGGAGGGAGTGGAGGGTTGGGGAGAGATGTTCTCCCAGAAAGGAAGACATTCCCAGGTAGTGTCTTCATAGGTAGTCAGGCAGTCTGGTATACAGTAGGGACTCATGAATACTTGCTAAGTGAGGGAATGAAGAAGACAGTGCACATCACACATTCTGAGAACAAGATGGCTGAATGTGCCTTCCAAAGGGACTGGCTGTTCTGCAAAAAATGTCATGTTGCCCAATACATATTAATGGACTGTCAAATCATCTCCTATTTCCAAGTACAGGTATGAATGCTGTTTAGCTAGATATCCTTGATGCTATGCCGAAAATTACAGGCCTACATACTTACATGTGCTCATCTACCTCCCTCCCTGGATTGACATCCAACCCGTGACTAGGGACTGGGTGCTGCTCTGTCAGATCAGCTTCCACGAGCAAGTGACATACAACTCTGAGGTGTCCTTCTGCTTAATTTGCTGTTCCCTAAGAGATTCTTTCTAAATCGAGGTATATGCAATAAAATGTGCAAATCTTAGTATATAGCTCGATGAATTTTGATGTGTACACACTCATGTAACCATCATCCAGATCAAGATATCAAACATCTTCCCTAATTTTTCCCCTTTACTTATTTCATGTATCCCCCCACCTGCCTCCCCTATGCCAACCACCAGTCTGTCTCTGTCACTATGAGTCTATTTCCATTTTGTTTGTTCATTTTTTTGTCTTTTAGATTAAGACAGATGTCTTATCTTCTGTTAAAGCCACTATATTCTGTTCTGCCTGACATAGTCCAACTTCCCATTGGTGTAAAAGTCGTATTGCTTGCCAAAGGCCAAGAATCAGGAATTGTAAGGATTTATCACAAAATCGTGTCAGAGCATATATTTTGCCTCTCAGCATCTTACTTTAGGTAAGAGATTCAAACTTGTCTTTGAAGTCAGTGGGTCAGAGAGTGACATTTTTTCAGTTAAAATTGGGTTCAGGTGTGACTAACAGAACTTCCACCCCAAGAAAATGTGAACCAGGATAGTTTAATTCTTCCTCACATACAGGAAGTTGAGAGCTAGGTAGTCCAGGGCTTGACTGTCCACTCCATTGTCTCCAGAGATTGAGACCCCTTCTCATCTTGCCCTCGGCTTTCCCTGGAACACAGCCTGCTTCTTCATGTCCAAAGTGACACGGCAGTTTCAGGCATCTGTCATTTGCCAAACAGCAGGATGGAAGAAGGGAAGGTTAGCGTGCAAGTCCTTCCCACATTACAGAACTTTTTGGAAATCCCACACAACACTCTGGCTTACATCTCATTGTCCAGATCTGAGTCACATGGCCACACCAAACTGTAAAGGGAAGTAGGAAGCATCATTCTAAAGCTGGATATTGATGTGCCCAGCTGAAAACTGGGGCTCAGTTTGTTTGAAAGAGGAGAATGCTTGATGGCAACTAGCAATCCCTGCCATGAACTTGACTGCACCTACCGCTATCTTCTGCTCACTACAGAAAGCAAAGCAGACGTCCAGATGAATAGAAGAAACATGCAGAAATGTCACTGTTGAGAAGAAATACAATCTGTTTTCTAAATCCTAGGTTCTGATATTTCAGACCTGCTGAATCATCAGTTTGTAGCCCTAGTTAGAGGCCTGATGTGTGTGGTGCTCTAGCATTTGTCCATACAGGTATATAACACATAAAATGTAGTTATGTTTATTTATTTATTTAAATAGGGTACTAAATTTGATAGGCACCTTTGCTTTGCAAATTTAGCAATTGTTATATTTTTTTAGATTCAATTATTTTAACCTTATAAATATGTTGTGAAATATAACACAGGAAAAATGTGTAAAGCTTAGGTGTAACTTTCTTTAAAATAGTGCTTTCAAGCGCTGCTACATCATTATTTAAATTGATCCCACTAGCTCCTTGAGGAAGGAAGGGGACTTGAGTACCATCACTCACTAGGTGAGGATCTAGGACAGATGACTTTCCGGAGGTTCAAAGCCAGTGGTGGATCCAGAACTTGAACCCTGCCCTCTGTGCCCATGTGTTTTACCCAAGACTGCCTCTCTCCAGACTACAGAAATGCTGCAAAATCTGGCAAAGACAGGAGAGGTGAGTGTAACATTTTGGAAAATTATCGGCTTGTGAAAATGAACAGAAGGGAGCGTAGGCACTGTAGATATTTAAACGTAAGCTATCCTGAGAGCCATGGAGTACATGCAGCATGAATTACCACTTGAAATAAACAGTGTCTAGTGAGAGGAATGTGCAAAACTGCTCCCATAGATTTAAGATTTTACTATAAATGAAATAAAGGGGGTGGGGGGAGAACACATCTTTGGCAACCCTTTCTCCTTGTTACTATTTTTGGTTCCCTGTCTAAAGAAAGTTTTGAAGATTTCCTTGTAAGGAAAAGAGAAAAAAATCATGCTGTGACCTCACATCCTTAGCAGAAGCAACCATGAGTGAATATTCCTCCTCTCCTGCAGTTGGAAAGAATTGGTAGTGAACTAAAATCTTCCCACCCACCCACAAATGGCATAAAGTGATGAAACCAGTTCAACAATCCCAAAAAATGGTCTCTGGGAGTCATTAATTTCCACATTTCAGATATGGAATGCACCCCGGGATTTGGACAAAGGGTGCACCCTAGGAAGGAGGCAGCCTTTCTTCCTTAAGTAGACATTGGATATGAGCCCTTATATTATGTTTGGTGATATGTATTTGGTTCTCATAAATGCTTTCATTTATGGAATTTCTTTTAGATGGTGGAAAGAAGGAAAGCTGTAAAGTGAATGTGTTGCTCCTATGTATTTGAATATTAGTTATAATGGTGTGAACAAGTTTCTGAGCAATAAGGAATAAAGAGTAATTCTCTTGCAAAGGAATGTTAAGCCACCCCAGCTCATTTATTTATTGAACACACACTTAAATCATGTGTAAGTGCCAGGTAGGGACTTCACAAATACTGAATTAAAACTCTGAACAACCCTCTGAGGGAGGTATTATTTTACTAGGGAGGAAACTGAGGCACACAAAGGTTAATGAATTGTCCCAAGGTCAAGAAGCTTGTAAGTGTACCCAGGTCCCATGCCCTGACCCCCAATGCAGGCCCTCATTTTCCTACACACAGAAGTCCAGGAGAAATGTCTATTTCAAGATAAAATAACTTGGGAGCACAAGTTCTAATAACATATTCATTGGATTCAGTGCCTCATACAGTAAAAGTCTAAAAAGGAAACTCCATTTCTTTCTCTATTACTACTACTTCTGACACCAAATGGCTGCTTTTTTTTTTGCCACACTGACCATAGGCAAGGTGTCGGGGAGCGCGGAGTTTCCACGCCCTCTCTGGGCGCACTGCTCTCCTAGCATGTCCACGTGTTCACCAGCTTGGGAGTTGTCTGAATGCCATTCCCTGTCTGAAATGTGGAAATTAATGATTCCCAGCAGTTAAAGTTTCATGGAGGCTCCATTATGAAGGCACAATTGAATAAATCATTGTCGAGTAGTGATGAGCTGAATACCCTGTGCTCTCTGCTCCCTGGAGGCCAGGAAGGAGGAAGGCACCAGAAGCTCCAACCCTCTAGTCCCACTGCTGGTTCCCTGGGAGACCAGCCCCACATCCTCAGGGTCTTGCTAATAGTCACCTCATTCGCATCAATTCAAGGGCAGTAAAAAGGGGCTTGTAGTGAATAACAAAAGATACTCTTTTTAATCTTTATTATTCCAGAAAATTTCAGGAGGGGGGTCAAAAATCCAAATCTTCTAACAAAAGTTACTCCTTTCACCTTTATTGCTCTGGGATTGTTTTAGGAGCTAGGGATGAAGACCGAAATATATTCCATACTATATCACAATATCACAACGGCAGAGTCCTCAGTGCTTTTTGGAAGGAAGGAAAGAAGGGACAATGGGAGGAAGGAAAGGTGATTTGAGCATTTTGTCAAAAAGCTGGTGCTGTGAAGAATGAAGCTATACCTGGTCTTCAGTTTCCTCATCTCTTTCATAGGGATTATTACATTAACCTTCCTTAATTATAGTTTGTTTATAAATATACATTAAATCAAATAATGTATGTCAAAGCCCTGTTAAAAAAAACCCTGGTATGTACATGAAGTACTTTTGTAATTACTATGATAAGGCCAGCTCACTTATTTTTGTTTTCAATTTTTCCTTTCTCCACCCTTCATTTGACTTGGGGGGGAAAAAGATTCAAGAAACTAAAATTCTCTTGTTCTCCAGAAGTCATTAGAAGCAGCTACTAATCTTTCTCCCTTTAGCTGAACATTCCAAATATTACACCACTTCCCCAAATGCAAAACATTCATTATTATAATGATGCCTTCATAAAGGAAACACTTTCTGTGTGACATTCATCCAAAATCTTAACGTACTCTAATCTTCAAGACTTGAGAATGTTTTATTGGCTTGAAAACAGCTAGACCTTCTGTTTGTCATGAAAATAAAGATGATACACCTTATGATTATCTGATGTCTGCAGCAGAAGAGATTTACATACATGAAGCTTCATTTTTTTAGTCCCCTTCCCTATTACTCAGTTCTCACTGAATCACACAACAGGGGCCCATCCCCTTTGGAGTGTCCTCTGTCTGTTTCCGGGAGAGTTTGGACTGCCAACGTTAGAGCCACATCAGCGTCTGGGACTGAGACCTTTCATACACCCAGATCTGTAAAAGAATATAGCTTTCAATGGTGTCTTATGTTCAAAGTCAGATATAACTTCTGGACTTACCTCTTTGCTCGTTTCACCCACATTTCTGTTCTGATCCCCCAGCTTGGATAATTGAGATTTAATTACATTTTAAATTCCTCCTCATCCATTCATCCTTCAATCTATTCCAACCTGAATCCACCTATTCCACTTCACTGAAACTGCTCTCAATTGCCTAAGCCGATGGACATAGTTCAGGTCCAGCAGATACAGACAACCAGCACCTGCCCTGGAAGATTTTGTTGACCCCTGGGGAAGAGACACAGGTAAACAAACCGCATCAGACATACAAAAGGCTTTGACAGGTGTTTTGGGGAGCACAGAGGACATCTACTGACCCATATGCAGGTTTGAGATTGGCAGACAAGTTCTCTTTTGCCACTTCTTTGGTTTCTAGAATAAGGCACTGTGGTTTTCCTCTCTCTGGTCATTCCCTCTCAGTCTCTCTCATAGCTTCATTTCTGCTATTCATCCCCTACATATTGTATTTCTCAAGTGTCTACACCAACGCTTCTGTCCTTATTCCAGTGGGTCTCCTAAGACAACCTCTTCCATATTTGTGACTTAACGTGTCACAACAAATTGATGACTTCCACATTCCTGTTTTCCAATTTGTACCTCCCTCCTTAACACCAAGGTTTTTTTGCCTATCTGCTTGCCTGTATGTCCTACAGCATCTCAAAACCAGCATGCCAAATCTGAACCTGCCGTCCTGAACCTTTCTCTCTTCTTCTGTTTCTTATTTCCTATTTCAGTGAATGGTACCACCATCCACCCACCCCTCCAAATTAGAGATCTGGGAGTCCCTTGTGGCTCCTCCCTCTCCCTCACATCCACAGTCACTGCCTCCCACCAATTCTGCCTCCTGACACCCCATCGTGGCTCACCTTCCATTTATTTTCCATATTATGTCATTGTAACTGCTCAGCAGGAGTGGGTAGAGCCACTTTTACACAATGGAGCAGAGAGGAACTTGTGGAATGCTCTGTATAACATGCATTTAGGTAGTTCACTGGGTACCTGCTCCTTCTGGTAGTGACTTTGAATTAGGGACCTACCAGCAGCCTGGCTGAAGCAATTTTAGAATTACTTGTGCTGCATCTGAAGTGGTTTCTGATCAATTCTCTTTTTCCTGCCCCTCTTTCAACAGTCTGATCCTTGAACTGCCGTCTGAAGGCTTCCCCCAAGTCTCTTGTGTTTCTAACCCCATCTGGCTATCTACTTCTCAGAGAACCCAGACTGCACTGGGTGCTGCCCTGCTCTCAGACATCTGCTTTAAAAGAGATTTGCGGGAGCCAGCACTGCGTCAACCAAAGAAGTCAGTGTTCACTAGTGGATGCAGGCCTGGTGGCAGGCATCAGGGAGTGCCTTCATGTGCTGGGTGCTGGCAACAGCTCATTTCCAGGAACGGCCTGGCCAGGGCACCCCTTCCCCAGCAGATGTGCATGTCTTCTGCTTGGCATGAAATCTGCCAGCTGCCACAGGCCGTGGTCAGGGCTAGGACTCTGGAGTCAGACAGGCTGAGGGTCCAGATCCTGGATTTGCCACTTACTAGCTGTGTAACCTCATCTCCTGGTACAACAGGAATAGTAATACTCATTAGGATACTGAGGTGATTCATTGAGAAAATAAATGGGAAGTGTGTAGCATATAGCAAGTGCCTGACAAACTGTAGCTAATCATATTATTATTCCTAAGTCTAGGAAATACATCAAAGACATCTTAAAAATCTACTAATTCCAGGAGAGGATGAGTGGGCCAAGCCCTTCCTTTTCACCAACAAGCTGAGATGTCAGAAATGCAGCTGGAGTTTGTTTATTTTCCCTCAGGCCATTTCCAGCTGCAAAGCCTACCTTTTGTGTAACTGACTGTTCATCTAACGGATATAAGCACACAGCAAGAAGTCTGCCTAACAGCCTGCCAGCTGATGAGCCATGCCACACGACTCCAGCCTCCCACAGAATCAGAGACCTGCTTCACACAGGATTCTGACCCAGTGCTTAGGTGTCTCCTTCTACTTCTCCTCCTAATAGCTGGACCATCACCCGGTCATGCTTCTTGGACAGCAGTGATTTCATTTTGGATATGTGGTGCTGTAATCAGGTCATGAATGTGGACCTATGAGTTGGGGGTCTCCTAATTGCCTGGCCCTATAACCTTTCTCCTAAATGCTTTTCTCTTAAATGTATCCACTCTTAAATGCCTGTTATTACCAACCAACTCATAAAATGGTGAAATGGAAAATTAACCTTAATCTCTTCCTGAAAAGGAAGGGGAAAATATTACTGAAATGGAAAAAATGATGAGGGAACAGCTTCAAATTTTTCCCAATGTTTGGGAAATTCAGATCATGGTGAAGTAGTGAATATATGTATTATTTTTTATGTTAAAAAAGTTAAAAGATAAAAGAAATTTCTAGCCAGTGTTAAGCTAATTCAATGAGGCACCCACGGGGCTGAGGTGGCTCTGATGCCACAGCAGTTAAACCGCTCTCTGAGCCTGTGACTCCCTCAGGGTCATGAAATCAAAACGCTGAGGATAACCCATCAGAAGTAGCCAGCTAGGCTGTAAGCCATGGCCAATCCAACAATCCCCCTTCTTTGCTTCTGAGCTTCATCTTTATGCCTTTCCCCTGACTCCTGTCAGTGGGGCACTCCTAACTACTTCTGGCTTGCCATGGCCTGATTTGAATTGATAAATGAACAAATAAATTCTTAAAATTTTTTAAATGCCTCAGGTTGTCTTTTAATACCAGAGACCATAAAGACTGGACTTTCAACAGTGTTTTTTTTTTTTAGAAACTTGGATCCATGAAAATATCACATGGTTGCAAAAAGGGATAATATGTTTTTAAAGATTATAATAGACTTCTCACTGTGTTTGGGTCTGAGTTGCCTACAGGACTTTCTTATTTCTATTACTCATTACAAAACTGACATATAGATAAACAAGACCCAGAGGCCTGAACAATTTTCTCTAATGAATTCCACACAATTTATGTAATGATGAATCAAATTAACGGTTAATTTACATTTTAAGTGAGCAAGTTCCAGTCCCTATAACAAATGTATGCTATAGACTAAATAAACGATTCACTGTTTTACATGCTTTGTCATTAAAGTTTACATTTCAGAAAATTTGTATTTAACTTTCAGGACCATTCCAGAAAGAAAAGCCTATAAAGAACTTGTGAATATCTCAGGGAGTCTCTTGTTTCTCAGGAAACAGCAATGGTCATGGACCATGTAATTTAAATATAAATAAAACATTTTATCTCCCGTTTAATTTCTTTGTTCTCTGTACTACTGAGATTACTAGAATGAAATGTTTTTCAACCCATCTCTCTGCTAATGATAGAATTTTGCCCCCCAGGTAGCAAATTGATTTTGATCTGTATTTTCTTTTCATTTTAGCCAAGATAGAATCAAAGTGGTTATATCTCTATTTTCTTATCACCTTGTTTAATAAGACTGTTGTATTTAAAAGTTATATTTTTCCACTACAAAAATGATCCTTTCTTCCCTTCATTTCTTCTTTCCTTTTTCTGTCTGTTCATCCCTCTCTCCCTCCTTCATTCCCTTTCTTCTTTCCTTCAACAAAAATTATTTCAGCTCCTATTCTCTCATATAACAGATTAAATGTTGGAGATTAAAAGATAACTCACACCTAGTCTCTTACAGAGAAGACAAGTACAGTGGGGAAAAAAGATAAGCAAACAGAAAATTATATAGCAGTGTACATGTAGTGACTGAGGGAGCACAGGCAAGATGAAAGCCCCAGCACTCACGGGGTTAACCACCAGTCAGGGACTGCCTTCTGGCAAAGTGAAGTCCTACCTGAAAGTGAAAGTGCGCATGGGTAGGAGAGAAAGATGCTCAAGGCTCTCTGGTCAGTGAGAAGGGATAAGCAAAGGAACTGAAGTCTGAAATAGTAGAGCAAGATCAGGGAATAAAAGCAGGCAATGTGTAAAGTGTAAAGGGCGAGGCAGGGAAGAGCAAAAGATGAGGCTAGAGAATTGTCTGGTGCCATATCATGGAGACATCTTGGTACTATATTAAAGAGCTTGGATTTGATTCAGTAAGAAAAGAGGGTAGATGTGTGGGGTCCGGGATTGATGGCAGGGAAACCAATTAAGAGACTAGTACATTGTTCTGAAAGAGGCAAGAGAAAGGAGGCCCAAACTAGGGTAGTGAGGAGTGAAGAGTGCCCAGAAATATTTAAGAGGTAAAATCAGCAAGTGTGAATGATTGCTTGGGCATCAGAGGTAAGGAAGGCAGTGGGAGGAATCTAAGAGATCTGCCAGGTTTTAGTTTTTGTGATTGAATAGAAGGAGTGCTACCAACTAAGAGAGGGGAAAAAGAAAAGGCAGCTAAGCAGGCTTAAAGGGAAACACAGTGAGCTGCATTTTGGACACATTGAGTTTAAAATTCAGTGCGATATGGGGTGCAGATGTCCAGAGGCAGTTAGATGTATAAGTCTGGAGCTTGAGAAAAGGACCTGAAGATGTTCTAGTTATTGGCATGTTTAGTTAACACCATATGAAAGAAAAAAGTCAACCATGATTGTTCTGGGTAAGTGTGTAGAATAAAAGAAACAGTTGGTTAAGGATGAGACTTTAGAAAGAGCAACCCCTAAGGGATGGTCAGAGCAAAAGGAAGACCATGAAGACAGAAAAACAATGGTACGAGGGGTGTACAAAGAGTTAAAGAAGGCATCTGCAGGGACACTGTAGGCATGAACTGTGATGAGATGAGCAAGAAAGAGCACCCAGTGGGCAAGAGGTCCATAAGATAATCTGAAAGATGCTTGTCAGGTTCATCCAGTGTTCACTGGACAGACAGATCAAGAGCTGAACCAGAGTCAGGCAAGCAAGAGTCCCTCTACAATGGTTTGGGGAGAATAGGAGAGAAACTTAGAATCAGTGAATGTAGATTACTCTTTCAAGGAGTTGAAATGAGAAAGAGAAGAGAGATTTGACAGTAACTAGAGGGGAACTTGAAGTTACAGGAGATGTTATTTTTCTCTAAATTTGAAGAATATTCTTTATAGGCTGAAGGAAAAGTCACTAAATAGAGAAAGTTTTAAAAAATACAGAAACTAGGCTGGACTGATCAGTGGAAGCATATTTTTTGAGGAAGCAATGGGAACACATCATGGACACAAGAAGAGACTTTGGTCTTGAACAAGGGCGAGACCTTCATTCTCTGAGAATGGAGTGCATAAGGATGGGTATGGCTATAGACAACTGGCAGGAGACCAAGAAGTTAAAACAGATCTCCACTGAGGACCTCTCTTTTGTCTGTGAAGGTCATCAGCTGAGAAAAGAGGGATGGGGTTTGTGGAGGAGCCTTGTGGAGAGAGGGAAACATGGTGGAGAGGTCGGGAGAGGAAGCTGACCCAGGTAAGCTCAATGAGACCAGCTGTGCTGAGGTTTGGGAAACAGTTTGGGGTCAGTAATGAGAGCTGTGTGACTTCTCTCCAGCAGCCTGTCGGACCTTGGTGTAGCCAGGGCAAGAGGAGTTATGGCCCTGTGACAAAAAGCCAGGGCTTATGTGCTGAATTAAGAACATGCAGTGGCATAAGCCAGCCAGCAGGTTGGCAAGTCACTCTCTCAGCCCCCCAGCTCCACTCTAGGGAAGTGAATCCCAGGGGGTCATTTGAATTGAAGGCACAGTTTCAATACACACAAACTAAGGAAGTAGAGTCATGAGATTTATCTTACAGATCCTGAAAGTGGGTGGGGGGTGGGCAGTGTAGGCAATGAGCTGGGGGAAGGGCAGACCTCTGTCCCAGGCCATGAGTGAGCAGGAGATAGGGAACAGGGTGGCAAGCACCTAGTACTTATCAGGTGGCTGGGGTGGAGGTCACTAATTTTTCACACTCTTAGCTATAAGTGTATTTTGAAAGGTATCCCTGGAAAAGCAAAGATAGAATTTAGGGTAGGAATCCTAAATTCAAGCTCTTATCTAAATGTCCAGACATCTGGGTGTGAGTATAGTTTCATAATGTAAAATGCCCAGGCAGCAACAGATCTGTGTAGCTCTGGGCTGGAGGGGTTCGCAGCTCTGGGCAAGTTCACTCTGGATTTGATGAGACCAAGACCAAATAACAACAAAGAAACTTTGTGGATAAAGGGGTTTATACCAGACTCCACTCTCGTGATGGCAGATGGAGCACTAGATCACATCCATTCCTGGCAAGACTGCATGCAGCAAATCTGTCTCTGTCTCTGCCTCTACTCCAGGCTCTGTGTGGAGCACTAGATCACATCCATTCCTGGCAAGACTGCATGCAGCAAATCTGTCTCTGTCTCTGCCTCTACTCCAGGCTCTGTGTGGAGCATTAGGCAGAGCTCCTTATACAGCAACACAGGCAAGAATGGCTTATTGTCAACATGTGTGCATGTATGCACCTGCACAGTAGGCCAAGTATTATATCATTGCATATGAACAGTGGGTGAGTAGATTAGGATCAGGTGAGGATCTTGGCCATGAAACTTCTATTTTTCCTACAATCCACAATGGAAACTGGATGGAGTAAAGAAGGAAGAGAGGCCAGGGAGAGTTCATCAATGGGGAGAAAATAGAGGGTGAAAGAGTCTAGAGATTTTTGAGGTAGAAGAACAGGTGTGGTAGGAATGAGTTTTTGAGAGAGCTAGACTATGGAGAGATAGAATGTGACAGCTTGATATTTCTGACATGAAAACAGTTCAATGTGATTATAAGATTCAAGGTTTGGTCCTAGAAATAGATATCTATACAGAAATGAGGATCATTAAAGTTAAAGAGGTCATTAAGGCGTTAAAGAATAGGAATGTCCAGCTGAGGGGATTCTATCTCCCAGGTTTATGGGAAGAATTGAGTGTAAAGGAAGTCTGTGAGCCAGGTTCCAGTTTTTAAAGATGATAATTGCTAATCTTTGTTGGATGCTTATGTGTTTCTAGGTACTATTCTAAGTTTTTGCAAATGTTTACATCTTAAGGGTCTTAATGTTATCCCCATTAATAGATGACAAAACTGAAGCACACAAAAATTTAGTTAATTATTCAAAAGCACATTAGCAAGTGGTGGAGCCCATATTTGAACTCAAGCAGGCTTATTCCAACATGCCATGTTTGTAACTACTATATTATTAGGAAGAGGTTGGCATCCAATTCTTTTCTAGTAATGCTCATATCCATGCCTCCTCCCCATTCTTACTGTTACCTCCCTGTTTTGGTTCTAATCACCTCTCACCAGGACCACTACATTCTGCATGCAGGCCCTCCCACTCACTGCTGCCAAGTAAGAAAGCTGCCACATTGGTCTGCCCAAGCCACTCTTCTTTGCCTCATGAATATTTAGCACTCTCCTTTTCTTTATTGGATCAAGTCTGAATGCACTCTGCCATTTGACCCCTAGCCTCATTACAACCTTGTCTCTGACTACTGTCCTAAATGACCTTACTCTGGCTTAGGGGCCTAGAAATAGTCCCACATTCAGTGATTACTAGTTGATGAGGAGCTGGCAAATAACAGTGATTTACATTTGTATGGAAGTTTAGAGTTTACAAAATAATTTGTTTTATATGTCATCTCATTTTATCTTAGCACTGAAAGATTTGGCAGGTCCTATTTTCAACTGATGGAAGCTGGGAAGGAAGACTAGCATCCTGTTAAAGGAAGAAAATCTGGAAGGAGGATGTTAAGACCAGCTGGACCAGTCTGTTCTCATTCTTCAGCACATGAACATGTAAGGGGTACCTATTTTACAGATAGGAAACCTAAGCTGTGGAGAAGATAAGTCATGCACCAAATCAGAAAATGAATATGAATTTTACACCTCTGTCTGTGGTTCTAGATATCAATGTTACCTTAGATTTGGCATTAGCCCATCTATCTAGCTGGTAATGAACTGAAGTCCTTGATGACAATGGTGGATCCCCAGAGCCTAGTGCTGCCTAGATTCTCAATAAACATATGTTGAATGAAGTAAATAATCTTATGACCCGAGAGCAGTTTTATTTACATATTGGATAATTAACTCACTTTATTTTAATAAACATTTACTGAGTGTCTACTCCCATATTGGGCTAAGCTGTCAAAAAATAACAGTATCATTATATGGCTGCATAAAATTCATTTATGCATTTCCATAGATTTTCAGAAAGAGACTGAAAGAAAGATGAACATACAAATGGGGTCACCACAGATATTTGAATTGATTTCTATTTGGCATATGTCAACTGACAGAGGATGCTATCTTCTGGAGTTGACTGATGACGAGTTAGAGAACAGTGTAAGGCTAACCCTTAGATCATGCCCTCACTTCAGCCCCTGTATGATTGGAGCCAATATTCATATTAACACATTTCCCTAATACTTATCTACAGTTTACAAAGCATGTCCACATTCACTAAATGATCTAGGCTTCTATGAAAAAGCTATGATTATCCCCATTTTACAGATTCAACATTCATTCAACAAATAGTTACTGAAATAAGGCAGATACTATTCTAGCTAATAGATTAAAAATGGAGTGCAAAAAAAGTTCTCTACTCTTTTAGGACATATATTCCTGCAGAAAAATAGTAAACAGAGAACTAGACAGAAGATAACGGCAAGGCTGTGAGTACAAAGAGATGGCGATGTGATAGAGAAGGATGTGACAGTCGGGGGAGGAATGGCTTCTCTGAGGAGGTGACACTGAACTATGTCTAGATCAAGATCAGAAGTCAGTCCTGGGAAGGTCCCAAGGAATAGTGTTGCAGAGCATCAAGTTCAAGTACTCTGAGGTGGAAATAAATTTGGTATGTCCATGGGACACCAATAAGGCCAATGTGGCTGGAGCCTAGTGGAGATGGATGAGATAAGACTGAAGGGTAGGTAGGGACCAGGTCAAGTAAGGCCTCCTAGGCCATGACCAGGCAGGGCTGGAGGTTATTCTAATTAAGGAGGGAAATCACTGAGAGTTTTGAGCAAGCAAGTGGCTGCTGGGAGACATGGATTCTCCATGTTCTTATATGGTCCAGGTACTCTGAGCAAAGGCATTTATAGCCAACATTTGTATAAGGAGACACTCCTGGAGAGTAAAGCTTAGAGATATCTCTCTTGTCCTTTCTCTGGAGACATCCCAGTGGTAGAGAGAAAGCCATTTTATTCTCCTCCCCAGAGATCTGCTTACATTCCAAGGTAATGAATGATCTCTCTCTTTAGAGGGGAGAGTGGGAAGGTTATCAGCAGGCCTGTATAAAATCAGATGTCCCTATTTTATAGCTCATGTCTTCTGATATGCCCCACTACATGTGCAGGCAACAACATCTGGCCCTCATCTCATCGGGGAATCAAAGCAAGATAGTGCCTTGGTTGCTGCTGCAGTGAGTAATAAAAGGTGCTGTCTTTGACAGAGAGGTCGCATGTCTCCTGTCAGTGCATGTATACAAATCTGCCGCAGGCTAACCTGTTAGTTTGCAAGCAGGGCAAAATCTCAGACCACCATAGTTTCTGACTTTTCAATGACTTATTCCAGTTTGCTTCCGAGAAAGATTTCATAATAAGGAGGGTTAGAGAGAGCTGAGATGGGTTGCCTGGAGTGAGGTGGACCACAGCTCTCATTCAGACTTCCCACAATAGAAGCTTGTTGGGAGCTTTTTTAGTGTATCTCAGAAGCAACCATCCCCTTCCCTCTGAGTTTCCCTTCTGAATTTGCTGGGTGCATTAAAATAACATATTTCCTGTTCACAGATTACTCACACTAGTCTCCTGAAGGAGGTCTTCATATTCAGAAGGTGATACAAGAAACAGCCCAGTGGAAGAAAGACACGGAAGTCAGGATGTTTTCAAACAAATTGTGAAAAACAATGTAAATAGACTTGTTTCAGGATTCCTTTAAAGGTGAAGTTTGAGGCTTGATGGATTCCCATTTGAATTGAGTTTGCTGATAGAAGACTTCCTTTGCAGAGGCCCCCACATTTTATGAAAACAGCTTCTGAGAATGCAATGCAATACCCCCCATCCTTCTGTCTTGGATCGTTCCAGTCTGTTGGAGACTGGATGCTTCCAGCCCACGCACTGAAGAGCATTCTGGAGCCACCGCCTCCCAGGCACAGTACTCCGTTGGTGTGGGAAGCTGTGTTCATTTCAAGTCACCTGGAGAGAGCAGTCACAAAGGCAAGACTTTCTGGAAGCCTCTTTTTTGTTTGTTTTGACTATGTGTTTTCAATTCAAAGCAAGGGACACCCTTGGTTGAACTTCCTATTTCCAGTTCCTACTGAACATCTGCTCTCCAGTAAAGAATACTGTGTGGATCCCAAACCAAAGCAAAGTGAAAGAAAAATCCACATTAAGGAGAAGAATCTTGAACTTTCTTTTGCAATGTCCTTTCCCCCCTTATTGATCCCTAAAATCTCTTGTAGTCTGAGGGCTTACACTGATGTTTTCCATTTTGGAATCACATTTACAAAGGAATTTGTCATTTCAAAATTTGCCCTGGTTGTATACCTGAAACCAATATAATGTGGTATATCAACTCTATTTCAGTTTTTAAAATGGTTCTGCATTAAGCTGACATTTGCTGCAGTATTCTGCTCTATTTCAGAAATGGTGAAACTCCCAAGGACTGACCAGTTGGATCAATTACAATATTCTCTGGGTGACCATTAGGGCAGTGATTCTCAGCCTCTTGTACTGAACATCTTGCCAATTGCTGCATGAAAAAAACCTTTTTCCTATTTTTATAGAAGCAAAAATACTACTTTTTCCATATTGACATACATTCTCTTAGTGGCTTAGAACTTTTAGGTTTTAGGAAAACACTGTTTCCCACCCAACTACTTCATTGAACCAGTTTACAATCTGTTGATCCCAGATTTGGAGTAATTATATCTTGGAGATAGGTGTCTGGTCACTATAGCTTTAAGTGAGTGACATTTGATCCAGGTAACTTATAAAGATGTTGATCTCAAATACTTTATTATCAGGTATCTCTTAGTAGTATCCTGGTAGGAAATTTGTGCAGGCTTACCTGCCTCCAGCTGCTGTTTCCCCAGCACCTACCACAGAACCCAGCACATTGCCTCAAGAAATGCTGACCAATTATTTTCATGAATCTTCCTTGTTAACAGATTTAACTCCGGTGGGAAAATCCTGGGGCAAAATAACTTTGAAACCGAAATCAGTCAAAGGGAGAAATAAAGTGGGAGAAACCCATTTATTTCTTACAAGCAGTCATCCCACATCTCTCCAGACCCAGCTGCAGAAGAGAGAGCTCCACCCAACCTCTCCAGTCCAGATAAGCCCTGCTCACCCATATAATAACCTGCTGATATGGAGATGAACTACTTTTCTCCACTCATGGGGAACACCTATTGCTATGGAGATGAACTAAAGCCAGGCGAGAGATTCTGGAAATATTGCAATTTTACCCACACAGAATAAAGCCAACAAGCCTTAGGTTTAAAAAGTGTCAATCATTCCACCCATATCTATTGGGTGCCTGTGCAGTGGAAGGGGCTGCATTAGAGACATAATGGTGAATGAGACACAGCCCTGCTCTGACTTTACCTTCTATCCAGCCCAAGTATTTCTGGCTTTCCCTTTGGCTTATTAGTCACACAGGGTCTTATCCTCACTCCCAAGACTTCCCTCCTCTTCTCACTCTGAATGAGCCATACCTTAGTCATACAGATGGTCTGTTAGTAGAAATACTGATGCTAAAAGTACTTCTGGTGAGGGCTCACTAGAGAATAATGAACATGTTCATAGGAACTAGAGGAATGTGACTCCTTGTAGGTGGAAAACTTAGAGGAATTGTGTCTTGCACTTATGTGGAAAGCAGAATAGTAAGTGATGGTGTTGGACAATAGGCTGGGATTTCAAAGGAAAATATAACGGTGTGGCCTGGTTTCTATAGTTAAGTAGAGAGGGATGAGTAATCTCTCTGTTCCTTTAGAAGGCTGAGATAAATTGAGGGAAGAACAGTTAAATCAAAAGAAACCAGGATTTAATGATTTGGGAAATTCTCAATTTATACAGATTGCTACAAATGTTAAAATGAAGAGATCCACAGCCATCAAAACATGCTGTAGAGGAAAAGCTGAGGATGTGGCTTCACATCACTTTGATAAAACCTCAGAAAGACTAAGAGGTCAGAATATTGGGTCACACAAACTCTCTTTGTAGATGAAGAGTGGGGCTCATAGATCCCTTTTCAGCCATCTCACAGAAGCCAAAAACAGAGATGGGGTTATGGAGGAAAGATCTTTGGAGGAGCCTCTTGTCTAATGGAGTGAATCACCATTACATACATGGAAGACCCACAAAGTTCCAGAGAATCATATACCAGTAGAAACACTTCCAGCTTCCACTGAAAGGGACAGAGAAATTACAAAATGAAAGAAACCTACTGTGCCTCCAAAATTCAGGAAACAGGTTGATAAAGCTACTTGGCAGCAAACATGTTGTCTTTTATAGAAAAGGAAGACTGGTACAGAGAGCAGAGGAGTGAGCCACAGGGGACTATTCTAAGGTCCTGAAACCAAGCAAAGTTTACTTAGCTGAATTTTGAATTTGCTTGAGATCAGTGATTCCCTTTTCTTTCCTTGTCTCCTATTTTGAACAAGACTGTCTGTAAATATTATCTATGCCTGTCCTACTATTGTATTTTAGGAGACAACAACTTGTTTCTTTAGTTTCACAGTCCACAGATGGAGAGGAATTGTGCTCAGGATGGATTACACCTAGCACCTCACCCCTAGTGATTTAGATAATGAGATTTGGGACTTTTGAGCTGATGAAATTTAGATCAGATTTTTGGACTTGGAGCTGATGCTGCAGTGCATGGAGACTTTTGGGGACCTGGGGTGGGGTTAATGCATTCTGCATGTGGGATAGATGTGGATCTTTGGGGGACAGCAGGTGGACTATGGTAGGCAGAATATTCCCCCCTCCAAGAGGTCCTCACCTTAATCCCTAGAACCTGTGAGTGTAATATTACATGGCACAAAGAAGTAACATTGTTAAATAGCTGACTTTGAGATTGGAGATTACGCGGATTATCTGGGTAGACTCAATCTAATCACATGAGTCTTTAAAAATGGAAGAAGGGTCAGAGGACTTGAGCTGGCAGTATCAGAAAGACTGGACCCACTGTTCCTAGCTTCGAGAATGGAAGAAAAGGGCCAAGGGCCAAGAAATACAGGCAGCCCAGAGAAGCTAGAAAAGCCAAGGGAACAGTTTCTCCCCTAGAACCTCCAGGAAGGAATGCAGCCCTGACAACACTTTGATTTGAGCCCATTGAGATGCCTGTAAGACTTCTGACCTTGAAAACTACAAAATAATGTGTTAATGTTGTTTTGAGTCACTAGGTTAGTTGTAATTTGTTACAGCAGTGACAGAAAAAGCATACAGTTAGTGTGTATCAGAACCCCCAGAAAGTTTATGAAAATAAACTTTGAGCTCATCCCTCAAAAATTCTGACTCCGTAGGTCTTGGGTGGAGCCTGAGAATTTGCATATCTAACAAGTTCTCAGGAGTTGCTTGCTGCTTGCAGCTGCACAGGGAACCCAACTTCGACACCCTTCATTCACTGAAGCTCTAAACTCAGAAGGTCATTCAGCTCTAAGTGTCCCATTGTATTTATTTGACTGTTCTTTATATCCTTTGACTTGAGAGACCCAGAAGTGAGCAGAGCAGTTGAATGCATGGATATAATGAAGCAATTATCACCCTATGCCTGCACACAGCAGTTTGTAAATCCCTTTATTCCCTGCAGCAGCGTGTGTGTGGGGATAGGCCCATATCAGAGAGAACAGTAGTGGCTCATTCAAGAATGTACTTAGAGATAACAACATCTGTCTGTCTTATGCTCTTCATGGTAGAAGCTGGATCCAATGGCCCCATCACTCAGCATGGCAGTAATCCTTGGCATGGAGCTAAATGGAACAGTGACTTTAGAATGACAACATTGATCTTGATTTTAAACTGCATTCAGGTTACTGTGTTCTCAGGTTTCACTGCAGGTCTGGTATTCCACAAATTCTTCAGTTTTTTCTTGCTCCAAGTGGGCTTTTTTAAAGTCAAAAATAGTTCTGTATGCTGAATGCCAGGGCACAACAATGGGTGACTGAATAGATTTCTTATTGTCGCTGGGCATCCTCCACCTCACTTTGAGATCAGTGGCTTGGGAAGAACAGACAATTGTTCTCTGTATGGCTGTTCAAAGCCCATCCACGTCTTTCATCTTCTGCTGTCTGTCACAGATATTAATGTTGAGAGCAAGAAGAGGCTCGCGGTCTCCTGAACCTTTGCCCCATGTCTGTCCTCCTCGTGCTGCTGCCAGACTCTTAGCTCAGTCTCTGGATCAGCGCCCAGAATGCTCGCCCATCCACCAGGGGAGACGTAGGGAGAGACAGAGATGAAGAGGCAGAGACAGAGAATGGCAGAGACACACAGGGAGAGCGGGGCAGAGGGAGAGCGGGGCAGAGAGAGAGAGAACAAAAGGAGTGAAGGAGGAGAAGGAAACAAAAAACAGAAGGATAAAGGAAAGAAGGAAAGAGAAAGAAAGCAGAAAAACTAGACCCGGAAGCCCACAGTCGGGAGCCACACCCTTCCTTGGCAGGGAGCAGGAAGAGTCCAGCTCTCTTGGGACAAAACCATCATCCGCAGCCTGACCGAAGCAGGGGCTGTCCCGGAGGAGCTAGCGTCCCGGGTAGCCGTCGGCATCTCCCCGCTCCACCTCCGGCGGGACGGCAGCCTGGTTCAGCGCCTCTCCTCACCGGCCCTCCTCTCCCCGCCTGCAGGTCGCCTGCTCTGGCCTCCGGCCATGCTCAGGGTGGCAGTGGGGGAAGGGTGGGCTGGGAGAGGACGCGCACATGCGGACCATCTCTCTTCTCTCAGGAGTCCCACCGGGTCCCCAGAGTCACTCTCAGTAAGACTATGTGGAGACACAAAAGAACAGAAACTGGAAAAACAACCCTTCCGTTCTTTTTCAGTATTATCTTGACTATTCCAGGATATAGATCACCTTTCAATGGGGAATGTGGGTCAATGTAACATTATGGTAAAATAATAAATGGTAAAAAAAAAATAATTTATGGTAAAAAAAAAAGGTAAAATGGCACCTTTCAGAACATAAAATGGACACGGAAGACCGACTGCGTCCGTGTGCTGTAAGAGCTGTGAGTATGGCCAGGCTTGGGGGGCAGGGGTACTGGCCAAGTAGGAGTGCTTGTCACATGTTATGAGGCGGATTGTGTTTTGCTTTGACTCTTAGCATCCAGAATCATCTCACTTTGTTCAAGGACACCTATTCCTATTCTCTGTACCCACAAAGGTATCCCTTGAGGTCATCCAGCCCCTGACACAACAGGTGGCACATTACAGTAAATGAGTAGGGGAATGCGGGGGGCAGAGAGAGAGTCTGTGCTCCTGGGAAGGGCTGTAGCAGAGGGTGCTTGGCCCCTTATTTGGAGAAAACCATTTGGTGGGAGTCATGGATAGGATGGATGGTTAGACTCCATGACTCTAAAATGCCTGGAAACTCTAAAATTCTAGAATTCTCATGTATTTAGGAAACCTTGGAAATGCCAATATCTGCATCAAAAGGATATTTATTAAAGATTTATGGTAAATTTGCTTATCAGAGGCTTATAAATTACACTATTATTTGTCTTTAACATAAATTCCAATTTAAAAAGTTTTCTTATTTACTTAAATTCTGCTTCAATAGCACAATTGGAAACCATAATCTCTGATAGCGCTTGGTATTGTCCTATCTTATTTCACAAAATTGAAAGCGCATGTTTTTAGAATTCCAACAGAAAGTTAACTGCTTCACGTGGAATAAATATAAGCAAACATAAACTGCCTCTGCTCAAGGAGTGTAAAGCAGATTCAGGTCTTTCAAACCTTCCCACAATACCGTCTCTCAATCTGTAAGCTCTAGGAGAGCACTAAAGCTTAATAAATGGTTTCCCATGGTGATAGATAATGTTTGGTTGCAAGCAAAGGAAAAAAAATTGTCTGAAGTCCTACAGATGAGGAAGTGAGAAAGAGTTGTAAAGTAGCAAATGTCATTAACTATGAAATAAAAAGAAAACTGGAAAAAAATTTGACTTCTAACAACTATCATTTTTTTGTAGAAAACAAAATACAAATATCCAGTGTCCACCAGTCTTTGCAAGATTTTCCAGGTTCTGTGTTCTTGAGGAAGAGGACTAGGGGCTTAAGAAGAAGAGTGTAGCATACTGCAGATACTCAATTCACACTAAAGCAAAACTCCCCAGGCTCGTGTAGGACTTTCCACATCTCTCATAGTTCCTGGAGGGCTGGAGCCTGGAACATGTTCAGAAATATTACATGTGTTTTGAAAGGGAAGTTAAAAAAAATAATGTTCCACATATAAGTTACATGAAGTAAAGCTTAGTGAGTTATTGCAGTTAACATTCTTTAATATTTGATAGCAGTTTGTATCAACCCACAGATGGCTTGCTGATCATAAATGGGGAAGTGGTGTATCTTTCCAAAGAAGAGATACAGTTGTCATCACCTGAACACACTGATCAATTAATATTCAGCTCACTAAAAGTGAGAGGATAAGATTTTGTGCCTCCAATGCCATGATTTATGAAGACATTGCACTATTATCAAGTTTTCTTAGCAAAACCTTTGAACCTAAATTTACCTAAGCCTTTAGATCTAACTTAGCAGTTTATAGAAAATACAAGGGATAGAAGAGCTGGTTAAACAACACCATAAAGAAGCCAGTAGAGAAATTCAAGCTATGGAACCTTCTACAACATACCTTGACCTTTCTTTTCAACAGGTCAGTGGCATTGGGCGGAGGGGGAAACGTCATATGTGTTGATGGGGGAGAAACTTTTGAAGATTATGAGAGACTAAGGATACAGTGTGAACAAATGCAATGTATGGATCTTATCTGGATTCTGATTAAAACAAAGCAACTGTAAACAAATATGGGAGCATGGTTGGGGGAACTAGAATAGTAGATAATATTAAGGAAGTATTGTTACATTTCTTAAGGTGATGTTAGCATAGTTATGTGAAAAATTGACTAATTTGTAGAAAGGTATGCTGAATTATTCAGGTACAAAATAGCCTTTAAAATACTTCAACCGATTTTTGTGTGGACAATAAATTACCATCATAATGAAGTCAGTTTGAACTGCATTTTCTTAACAGTGAATTTGCATGGAGGTGATAGGTATCTAGTAGATAGGGAAAACCTGATGATTCAGGAGAGAGAGGGAAGAATTTCAGGAGTACTGTCCCTGAGTAGGCAAGAAGGGTTGTGATGCAGTACAGGGCCGGCTCCTCAGAGTGACCCAGGGTCCCGTGCCAACTTGCCTTGTGTTTGTCGCTGACCCTTAGCAAGATAAGTGCACAAGGTGAGAGCAAATTTTTTGAAACTTTTATAACAATTTGACAGAGTAATTTTATGTCCATGAATCTAATAATTAAAAAATGGGGCTTATAAAAAAAAGATAAGTTTTCTGTTACTTCTAACCGAAAGATTCATAACAGACATGATATTTAATATTTTACCATCATTGTATCCAGGGTTTCTTGGCCTGGGTCCTTAGATGCACTTCAGGAGTCCTGAGATGCACTCGTAGTTATATGCCGAAAGAATGGCACCGAAACCCACGTGCGAACACATTCATTCATGCCTCATTGTTGTCTCTCACACACCTGTCAGTAGTTTCCCTCAGAATCTAGTAGAGGTCCACAACCCCAAAAATGCTGAAGAACCCTTGCCCCAGAGTTGCCTTAGAGAGATCCTCCCCATTCTCCTTACAGTTGCCTATGTGGACACTTAAAAAAAAAAAACCAGATCGCCAGATTTTAAACTTCTCCAATGCTAATTCCTACCTCTGTGTGTCTGTGCGCCCCCTCAGCTACAGCCCTTAAAGCCTGACTGCCTTCAGTTGTTCTCCTCATCACTCTGCCAAAAAGGAGCTCTGGCAGCACACACAGCAAGGAAACCAAGCTTCCTCCATGACAGGCAAGCTCCCTGACTCCCAGTCCCATGAGGGGCAGGGCTGCAGGGAGCCCTCTAAAGCCTCGGGCACCGAGCACTCCCATTCTTTCCAGGTCCACTGTGTTGGCAGGCTCCATATGAACAATTCTTTTAGGCTTAGCTACTCCCCATATGATTAACTGTTTAAACAGATTCCAGAAAGCACATCAATTATTACTAATGAATTCCAAATCAAATCACCCAGAACTACAAAGGGCTGCCAGATGTTTCAGGCAAGGAGAAAAGAGGGGGTGGGAGGCGTGGGGAGAGTGAGGATTCTTTCCCATCGTTCTGTTAACTTGGATCTGAAAGCTATAATTTATCAGGCATAAAGAGGCAGCACACACACTTAAAAATATTTCTTGGAGGTTGTTCTAACATTGATTTCATTGTGGAATATTACTTTATATTGATGTCATACCAAGCAAAACCTTTTCAGACCTCTTTCATATATATATATCACATTTTATCCTACCATATCTAAGTGAGGAAGCAGAGGTTTGGATTATTTCTCATTTTTCCAGATGAGTAGATCAAGGCCAAGCAGCACATAGGTTTTTTGGGTGGCGGGGCGGGGAGTACTATGTTTAGAAGCCAGATGTTCTGAGATTGTTGTTGGACACTGCCATTTCCAAACAACAATTGAGCTAACAGACAGAAATATTCCCAGGAAATAAAATCACAAGGGCTTGTATGAAAGGCTGCAGTAGGTTTTAAGGTAAGTATTGGAATGAGATATAACCAGGCAAGGAAACCAATCTGCAGTGAGGAGCCCAAGGTTCAGATAAGAAAGTGGGGTGGCCACAGGCAGATGAAGGTCCCCAGTGGCTGGGTCCCCTGGCAAGGGGATGAGGAGCAGATGGTCTTAGGCACCAGGATGCCATCAGCAAAGACCTGGGGAAGTTGTTCTAGTGTCATATATCTAGTGTCTCTCCTCAGTGGTTAGTACATCAGAGCTGGACTGTCTCTGAGCAGCTCAACTTTCCCCGTAAGCTGGTTCTATTATCAAGCCAATTTAAAGCTTCCCACTGGACTCGTATCTAAAGTAAAACCCTTCCAAATGCCTGTGGGATCAGGATTATGCATAAGGTGGTGAATAGACATAGGAGTGAGAAACAGAGTTGCTGGCTGGTGAGACCAGGAAGGGACCTGAAAAAAACCTGGTTCTACTCGTAGGTGAGGAACCTGGAGCACCAAGATGACACCGATTCACCAAGGGTGCACAGTTTCCTTTTAGATATGGAGGTGATCATGTGTTAATGAATTATTTTCTTCTGTTTATTCTTATTTTTATGATCATTTTAAATATTCAGTACCTCCCAGGGGCTTTAAACGTGTAGAGCTTGTCTCAAATGTTGGAATGAGTAAAAAATTAGGCATTTTTTCCTTGCTGGCTACATAGTTGTTCAAATAACCAAATTTTCTTGAAAGGTAGATTTATATTTTTTTAAAAACAGAAACGTGTTAAATATCTCAAACATGGTCTAAAGTTATAGCTTCATGTAGAGAAAATTCTTAGTGGCTACACTTTTGTTTCTGCTGTGTAAGGACTGCTGAATAAGGCTGAATTTCTGTTTGTGAGTGAATTTCATGCTGCATTCCATCTCTACAATACATTTGATTTATAAACTCTAAAAATAAGACATACTTTAGAGAAAGATGTGGGCTTGGTCAGAGTGAAAGTAATGGAATAAACAATCCCTTGCAATCACTAACATTCCAAAATCATTTTCCAGGGTGATTATCAAGCCAAGAACTACAAAAACCATTTTCTTTAATTTGCACTCGACCGATCTATGCAAAAAGAAAAAGAAAAGAGAAAAGCCCTACTTACTGACTCAGGGCATTTTTTTTTTCAACTCCAAGATCGACTATCTAACCATACACTTCTGCTAGGAACAATGAGGTAATCGTACAATTAGAACTACATCTTGCTCCTTTCTCTACTCTTCTCTTTCATTGGATTTTATTTTAAAATCATAATATGTAAACACGCACATTAACAATTATAAGTTATTAACAATTAGGTTGTTATTTTAAATGATAAGAATTCAAAAAAAATAAACACCACGTGCAGAGGAAACTGAAGAAGTTCTCTTTGACAAAAAAGCTCGCTTCTTCCACACCTCTCTTCACCTCTATTGGCATCAGTGGCCAAGTACCATGTTGAAATAACCAAAACCTGATGTCTCTGTAGTCTCTGTAGAATTATGGCTTTGAAGGATTGGGCCAACACTCTTGAGAAACAGAAGCACTGAATGAAAATACCAGCCAGGCTTCCTAAATCATCAGGACTTTGTGTTTGAGGCCTTCTTTCCAATAGAGTAATCATTCAGCAAGCATTTATTCAGTGTTAGCCATATGCCAGGAGCTGGATTTCAAAGATGAGAAGGTCACAGTTCTTGCCTTAGAGGATGTCCCAGTCCTAGAGAGGAGGTGGCTCAATGGACATTATAGCCTCACATTGTAACATGCACTGAAATGAAGAAATAATAGTAATGATAGCTATCATTTTTGAAATGCTTGTCAAGGTCAGGCATTTGGGCTAACAATGTACAGGGTACTTGAAAGAGCATATGAAGGGACAGGAGTAGTTGGGAAGATAGAACACTTTGTTATATACAAAAACAAATGTAGGCAGTCCACTATCCCACAAAGAAAGAAGAAAGAGAAAGAGAGAAGGAAAGAAAGGAAAGGAGAGGAAAGGAAAGGAAGAGAAAGAAAAGAAAAGAAAACCATAAATAACAAATGTATAAGAGAGGAAGAAAGGAGCAGAGAGGAGATATAAAAAAGTCAGGAAACAATTAATAAAATGGCAGTAAGTACATATCTATCAATAATCACCTTAAAAGTAAATGGACTGAATGCACCAATCAAAAGACCTAGAGTGGTAGAACAGATAAGGAAACAAGAGCCATCTATATGCTGCCTACAACAAGAGACTCATTTCAGACCCAGACATACACAGACTGAAAGTGAAGGGATAGAAAAAGATATTTCATGCAACTAGTAGGGAGAAAAAAACAGGAGTAGCAGTACTTGTATCAGACAAAATTGATTTCAAAACAAAGAAAGTAACAAGAGACAAAGAAGGACATTACATAATGATACAGGGGTCAGTCCAACAAGAGGATATAATCATTATAAATATCTATGCACCCAACACAGGAGCATCTACATATGTAATACAAATACTAACAGAAAAGAGAAAAGAAAAGGAAAAAAGGGTGATACATAATGGAAATATGTAGTGTGGTACAGAAGAAAGGGCCAAAGTCAGACTCATTTAATACAACTTTATTTTCATTACCTCATAAAGCCTAAAGCAACAGATATTTCTGAACCTCACTCAGTCACCCTCACTCAGGAAATCAGAGAAATGAGGGTATGGAACAGACCAAAATGTCATTGGCTAAACAAAACAGCTGAGAGTTTAATGCCCTTTTTCCTTCCTGAAGAATATTCCAGATCGAAATGGCTCTGGCATCACAGTGAATTTTGAAACAGTGTCACTGAAAATCATGGCTCTGGAGTCCATAGAACTGGGTTCTAAATCCTAGTGAGGCCTCAAGGGCTGGTGTGTGATCTGGGTATGTTCTCTAATTGAGTCTGTTTCTTCCTCTGGGAAATTCAACTGAGAATACCTAATGTGCAGGGCTGCTGTACAGATTAAATGAGAGATTAATAAAGTATGGCACCCAGCACATGATACATTGGTAGTCATCGGTATTGCCACTCTGTAGTCCCCAGATGACAGCCCAACACCTTGACCCTGGGACCCAGACTCAGAGTCCTGAATTCACATGTGTGTGTGCGTGCATCCTGGGCATGGAGCACAGGGAAGGGAAATGATGGATCAGTCTTTATGAGGGTTTCTCAACCTTGGCACTGCTGACATTTTGCACTGGATCTTTCTTTGTTGTAGCGAAAGAGCTGCCCTGAGCACTCTAGAACAGTTAGCAGCATCCTGGTCCTCTAGCCACCAGATGCCTGTAGCCCTCCTCCCCACCACAGTCATGTTCTCAACATTGCCAATTGTGCCCCCTGCCCAACCCTGGGTGGGGCAAAATCCCCCCTTGTTGAGAACCACTGCTTTACACATTAGCCTTTTACTCTTCTTGTTGCCAACCAAAGTAAGCGTGGAGCCAGGAATGCTACTAGCTGTGTAGATCAATGTTGTATTAAAAGTTCCCAACATCTGCTGAATCAAAAGAAAACCTGCTTCAAAGGACGGCCCTTGCCAATGTTATCCTCAGGCTTTCCCTCACACTCTTAGCAGCACAATGCTCTTTGTTTTTCTGAAGCCAGAACAATCTCATCTCCAGGCTTTCTGACCTGATCATAGCTTTCCTCACAAGGCAGCATCCTTTCTGCATTTGTGCCCAGTGACAGCGTGGTGTTCTCATCTCGTTCATCTCCTTGGGCTCCTTTCCTCATATTTCCCCGGAAGACACTCTCTTGATCCCTCTTCTCCACCCCCCACCCCAGCTAGGAGAGCCTCCCACATCCTTCCTGCCTGATCACCCCATCTCTTCCTTACAGATCCTTTTCCAAACCCTCCTCCACAGGCACGTCCTTCTGAACTCTGTCTAACCATCTCTCTTCCCTCCAGCAACTTTCCCATGGTCATATCTACCCAACCCTCCATGAACCAGCTTCTGGAAAGAGAATCATTTGATAACAAGCCTGGTGGAGTAATAGGCAATTTCATTATAAGCAGGGAAATATTCTCTGCTCTCTGCCCCCTTTTCTGAGCTGCATTTGGGCAGCCATTGTGGGGATTTGCATAATTGTCTTTTGATATTTATCTTGGTCAAACATCTGCTCATTTTAGGTCTACTGATATTTCAAAAAGTAATTTCTGTATGTAGATGATTAGCTATTTAATATCCGTTTAATATTAAAGTCCATTTAATATCATACATGAACCACAGAATCAAACCCATGCCCTCTGGCAGTTTGCTGTCAACCTGTTCTTTGCCAAGTTTGCTCTCTGCTTTGTTCCAAATCTACTAAGTTTTCCAAACTCTTCCTTTGTTTTCTGGCATTTAGTTCTCCAGTTTATAACAGTTTCTTATAGACCTCGATTCCTGCTATAAAGCTATAAGCAAATTTTAATGAGGGAAAAAGACTTAAAAGAAAGGGATAGGAAGTAAATAAAGGGATGGAAGTGGATGGGAGAATGGTGGCTTTGGGTGTATCTCATGCTTGTGACTTACTTATATTAAAATATATTAAAGTTTTTAGGCTTATTAATGCATTTCATTGAGCCAATAACATCTTCAAAGACTATGTAGCATACTTTCAGGAAGAAGTTTGGGCACATCCTGTGCTTAATGAATCCAGTTACAAAAAAATCCTTACTCACTGTAATTATCCTGTCTTTTTCTTGTGTTAAATATAGAACAGACCGCTAAGTTGTTTTTTTTTTATTCCCTGGTGAGCAAATTTCTGTATCCTGGTTTTCATTAAAGTTACACCTGATGATATGTCCATGAGCCGCCCAGCATGTTCACCAATTTCCTGATGAAAAGGGAAAGAACAGTCCACGGGTTCTCTTTATTGAGTTCTTGGCCTTAGCACTCCTAAAGTTGCACTCTTTTTCCTCATACATCCTCCATAATTGATCCCACTCATTAGGGGAATTTGTACACTTTTCACGGAAATTGGTCCATTATTACCTACCGTGGTACTTATTTCTGCCAACACCTTTTCTATTTGCATAGATAAAATTTCCAGACTCTCACATGCTCACTACTATCCTGAGAAAATTTAGTTCTGCACACAGCAGTCATAGCAATTCTTCTTGTCTAACAGCTTTATAGAACTCTGGAATATAAACTGACCTGAAAACCATCTTTTAGGGATTATTAACAGGGAAAAAGCTTGAGCTGAGGACAACCTCAATCTTATCTTACTTTACCTCTAGTGAAACCAAACTGATTTGGGTTTAAATCCTGGCTCCACCACTTTCTAGCTGTGTGATTTGGAGCAACTTTTTGTCTTGGTTTTTCCTCTATGAAATGTATTTTGTAGAGTTATTATGATGATTAGGTGGATTAATCCATTTAAGAGCACTTAAAACAGTGTCTAGCACATAGGAAGGACTCAATAAAGGTTAGCTTGGTTATTACCTGGGATTGTGATCAGAGATGAGCGTCTGTTAGAATAGTGTCAAGGTAAGAGATATAACTAGTCAAAATGCTGAACCTCATTGCCCTCAAAAGTCAGAAAGTACCAACTATGAACAGGTTGGGGGAACAATAAACATCAGCTTTAAAGTGAATTACTCACAAACAACCCAATTAAAATGTGGGCAAAAAACTTGAATGGACATTTCTCCAATGAATATACAAATGGACAACATGCACATGAAAAGATGTTCAAAATCCTTAGGTGTTAAAGAAATACAAATCACAACCACAATGAGATACCACTTCATATTCACTAGTATGGCTATAACAAAAGGAAAAAAATGTTAGTGAGGATTTGGAAAAATCGAGATATGGTAGGAATGTAGAATGATACAGCCTCTGTGGAAGCACTTCAGCAGTACGTCAAAAAGTTAAATATAGACTCAGCATATGACCCCATAATTCTCCTAGATATATATCCAAAAGAATTGGAAATAGGTATTCAAACAAAGATAGGTATACACATATTCATAGCAGTGTTATTTACAATAGCCTTAAGGTAGAAACAACCCATGTCCATCAACAGATGAATGGATAGAGAAAATGTGATGTATCTGTATAATGGAATGTTATTCAGCCATTAAAAAGGGTTGAACTACTGATACATACTACAATCTAGATGAACCTTGGAAACATTATGCTAATGAAAGAAGCCAGACACACAAAGTTCATATTGTATGATTCTATTTATATGAAATAACCGGAATAGGTAAATCCACAGAGACAGAACACAGATTGGTAGTTGTCAGCGGGTGGGAGGCAGAAAACTTTGGAGTAACCACTTAATAGGTGCAGGGTTTCCTTTTAAGGTTATAAAAATATTTTGGAACTAGATAGGCAAGATGGGCGCACAATTGTGAATATACTAAGTCCCACTGTTGTCTCATTTATTACCCCACCAGATCCTTCAATACTCTGGTAGCTAAATGTTGATCTTTTCCTTATTATCTGTCCTGCTTCACGAAACCAAATTGCATTGAGTCTGGCTTCAATGCCAGTTGGCTGAACTGTTCATGTTAAAATGGTTAATTTTATGTAATGTGGATTTCACCTCACCTAAATTAAAGAAAAACTGAAGTGAATTATTCCCTTGCCAGTGAGGGTGATTTTTCCAGCATTTAGTACTTCATTGAAATGAAAGGTATATTTTCTTTTAGACTGTATTTCAGTAAACCTAAGAAAACTTTGTGGAAATACTTTCTTTGAAAAGCAAAAATCCAAAACAAAACTGGCAGTAAGCTCTGGACTTGAAATTGTTTTGGAGAGTAAAACTGCATTCTGTCTGCCATGGTGGAGCAATACTGTGAATATGTGGCCCCTCTTGCTGTCAGAGCACGGACAGCCTGGACCCATGTGCCCGACCATGTGCCTGACCGGCCTGGGTATGCCCTGTTACCTCGTAATGTGTAGGTTATGAAACAGCTTTCTTGGTGGGGGAGGGAACCAGGCTAATGACTTTCCCTCTGGTGAAAGAAAAACGGTTGGCTCTCTGGTTAGAACTGTCCGACATGCTTTTAAGGTCTCCATTATAATGGACACCTCAGGTGCTTTAATCCAGAAGGGGAACTAGTGTGTGGAATTTGAGGCATGGTTGGGAGGTAATAAAGAGACCGGCATTTGTGAGGGTGAGGCTTTCCGCTCATTTTCCACTCATTTTATTATGCCCACGGGTACAGCAAGCCCTGCTGGAACAGAACTGGTTTTTTCAGAACAATTGTTTAGCTAATCCAAATGCCCGTTTTGACTGCCAACATAAAACCTATGAAAGCTCAGTGGAATCTGTGGTTTTAACCATATAAAGCCTTCCACTGTCCACAGGCCACATAATGTTTCCTACAATGTCCTGTCTCCAACTCATGTGTCACTTCAGTTTATCTGCCTTTGTCTATGTTGTTATTCTATGCTGTTTCCAATCTTCTATCTCTTATCTCTATTTGGTTGTTGTCCAGCTTTTATTACTCCACTAAAGGCCAAATACTCCAGTGGGGACTAGATGTTCTTTTCTTCATTATTTGGGCAGCTCAAAGAAACCAAATTGCACTGAGTCTGGCTTTGATGCCAGTTCGCTGGCTCTTTTCCAGGTGTTAATAATTGAAGAATCTGTCTTACTATTTGATATTAATTACTCTGTGTGGGTTTCAGTGGAAAAAAAAAGTCTAGAAATGGAATGTGACTCTAGAAAGAGATCCAAATCCTGAATATTCTTCCCACCAGTGCAGGGTGTGCTGAGCTTTTTAACCCTGGGAGGAACAATGCAATGCTCATGGGTGCCTTTAGAAGGCTCAAGAAACTGGTACACCTAATGACAAATGGAAAGAATAGAAAGGCAGAATAACGAGAGTGGCTGGCTGTGAAGGACACGGAAAGGCTAGGGCAGTAACATGACAGTGATGCTTGGAGCATGGCCTCCAGCCATCCTTAGTATTAAAATGAGCCATAAACGGCCACTTTTCACTTCTGCTCCTCAGAGGCATACTGGTTAAGACCAAGGACTTGGGAATCAAGAACAGTGTGGGTTTTAATTCAAGCTCCACCAGTTACTTATATACAGGCAGGCTATCTACCCACCAGATCCCTAGTTTCCTCATCTGTAAAATGGGAATATAATTGACTGCAGAATATCTTCAGTATGAGGTAGGTATGTTTCTGTTAGTGCATGCAGGATTTTCACCCTCAGTAAATAATCAGCAATGATACCAGTTATGACATTATTACTGCGGTTTGTGAGCCCTTCTCCCCCTCTTTTTGGATAATGTATTAAAAATGAGCCTTGCTGAGGTTCTTGAGATGATCTCCTTATTTAATTCCTCCTTATTAGAAACGAGCTTGGCAATCCAAACTGGTGACTGAGTTGTATTATGTACAGAACATTTCTCTCTCGCATTTAGGAGTTCATTAAGAAAAGCACCCTTCACTGCTCCTCCCACCCCTCAGATGAGGCCTTAGGTGCTCTAATGCAAAGGTTTCAACATATTTGTTTATACTCCCCACAAGAACGTTGTAAATTTTGTAACCTCAGGCTTGAAAAAAATTTGACATTGACAATTTTTTTATCACTGATGTAATTTGATTGCAATTTTTATTGTGGTATAAATATTGGTACTTAAAAATAATACTATTATGTTACTTTTAAAATATATTCACTCAACTACAAATACCATAGTTATTTTATAACCTCTTTCATCTATTTGTCATACATGCAAAAACTCTTCCCTAATGACTGGAAAGTTTACAATGTAACTTTGCCACCTTGAACTTGTATTTCCATCCCACTTCTCCATAGAATTTTATCCTACTGTCCTGTTATGCTTGGAAATTTTATTAACCACCCTATCATAATTTTCTATAATAAAAATATGCATATAAATTTAAATGTTTAGGTTTCCTATATCTCTAAGACTCTAAGTGTTAAAAATGTATTTTGGAGTGTGTTATCAGATAATATAAGGATTCAGCTAATCAAAACAACATACACATATTAAATTTTTAAATAGATAATTATTAAATGGAAAACATGCAATTGTATTGGAAATCTATTTCAGAGAGCCTCCACTTGTTCCAGAGCACCATACTAACTGAGCACCTGCAGGCAGGTGCTCAGTTAATTTTTAAAATTAACTTTAATTTTTAAAATTGAAATCCAGGAAAGGAGCTTCTTTCCCTCTGGGAATGGAGCTGAGTGGTGGTAGGCACAGAAGGGAGGCCAGGTCTTGGGCCAAAATCTCTGCACCTCAGTCCTGTCCCCACAGCTATCTTCTACAGGTCACTTAACTTCTCTTAGTCCCCATTTCCCATTTTGTAAATGGGAGATGAAACAATCAATGCCTTCCCTGTTTCCTGAGCAGAAAGGTTCACCTAACACAATGCAGAAAAGCCTTGCATGCATTAAAGACAAAACATAATTGTTAATTACTGTTATTAGTTAAAGGCTGATATGTCCTTTCTTAGATGTTGGCCTCTGAGGCCTGGGATTTAAATAGCAGTTTGATCATTATAATGCTAGTTTGATCTGACCTGTGTGGTATCCCTTTAGGCTTATCAGTACACAAGATATTAAAATACATTTTTCTATAGAAAAATATAAGGGAAGTCCTTGAGGGAGCCTTGAAGAAATCTTAAAAATAAAATTGAAAGGATCTTATAAGCCTAAATCATTCAGTGTTCACTCTCCTGAGAAGTCAGCTTTCCAGCCAGGGCCTGGAGCCCAGAGAAGGATGGCCAGCTCGCAACCAGGAATGAGTCTGTGCGTCAGAGAATCACACCCTGGGTGCGCACAGCCAGGCAGCTTCTGGTTTCAAGGACCTCTGATCGGAGGCTTTGGGAGAAAAAAAGAGAGGTCTCTCTAGAGAGTACATAGACATAAGGAAATAAACAAGTGAGGGAAGAATGAAAAGAAAAGTACAAAAATGCAGCAAGTCTGAAATCTCCCCATCTTGATTCCATCAGATCGAGGGCCCCCGGAGAGCACACAGAAGGAGCCGGGCGCGTTCGCGGCCCGCCCTCGGCGGCGGCCCGGGGAGGTGGAGGTGAGGCGCATGCGCTCTGCCTACGGAGCGGACAGCTCAGCTGTGCTTTGAAGTCGACCTGAGCGATCCCTTCGACAAGTTCTCAGTATCGCTGTAGCTAGAATTTAAACTTGAAACAGGAACAAAGTATTCTTACTATTAGTAAATCCTCTGTTAGAAGAGCAGATCCTCCCCGTGTGGATGGCTTCTCTCATCCTTTCTTCTTGGCGGTGCATTCAGCCTCCCAGGTTCACACACAGAGTTTGGAAAACCATCATTCTGTGGCGCAAGCCGACCAAACATACACCGGACTGCCCGTGGGGTCTCCACAATGATAGCACCATTTCTGAAGGCTTCCTCCCTCCCTCCCCGTCCTTTCCTTTCTTTCCTCCTCCTTTTCCTTTTCCTAGAAAAAGGGTTTTTCATTTTGTTCTCTTATAGTACTGATGCAATCATACTGCAAATGTAAGAGAAAGGCAGATATGCAAACACAAAAATCAAAACACAAACATATGGGTCACTTCATCCAAAAGTCATCTCACTTCACATTCTAGTGGACATGCTCCAGACTATCCGTCTATCCGTTTTTCTCTCAGTTTGGTGTGTGTGTTTGTAGATGTATATTCACATATTAAGGTTTACTTTACTAGAAGAAATTAAAGTTTCTTGAGGGTGATAACTCTCATTTCCCTCAATTTGACCCAATTCTGAATAGAATCTTTCACTTGTCTGCCTCAACAGAAGTACTTTAGTTTCATCTACAAGGAGCTAATTCTTGGATCATGTAATCCAGTGTATTTTCAGATCAGAGTTATCTGAGGTCAGTACTAAAATTTTTTTTGCAAGAGTGATTTGGAGTTAAAATTTAAACGGTCAGAGTAGGTACTGAAATTAGAGCTTTCTGAGAAAGTTTGTCTGATGTTGACCATATGGTATAATTGAAAAGTGTGAAGTAAGGTAGCCCCCAAATGTCCATCATAAATAACCTCCCCCTGGCTCGCTCTGCCCTACACTGACCCTGTAGTTCACATTATTCTTTGTCCTCCAGGAATTCTGGGAAGAGTCTCAAATGGAAATGTGCCTGCTTATAGGTACCACACCAAACCCTTAACAGGCATGATACCCTAATTTGTTATACCCTAACTTGTAACAGGTCTTCAGTTTCTGGGAAGAGAGGAAGGCCTTGTCAAAATGTATGGGTTGAGTTGGAAGACATGAGTGAGAATAAAGCACTGTGGGAAGGGAAGGTCAGGAAAGATTCTGAGTCTAGGAACTTCCTCCAACATGTTGGGTGTTCCAGTAGCAGGGACCAGAAACCCACTCAGCTCAGGGCATGCACATGAATGCAAACACACACATATGTAGAGGGAGGGAGAAGGAACATTGTGAAGATCCAATATTCTTAGAATGAGTGGGGAGGAGAAATGAAGTATAGCAGATCTTGGGCAGTGGGAAATTCAGGGACAGCAGTCCCTCTCTTCCTTCTCTGCCTCTTTTGTTCCTCTACCCTTTAAGCAACATCATCTAATCACTCCCTTGACATTTGGCCCCAAATTGTCTCAAGTCCTAACATCAACAATCTTAGAGCCACCACAGCTGACAATTATTTCTGTGTCTCTTAATTCAAATTCCCTAGAGTAGTGGCTCCCAAACTTGTCTGATCATTGAATTTGCTTGGGGCTTTATAAAACATACAGATTCCTGGGGTCTGTCCCAGGTGATTCAGTCAGACTCTCTGGAGAGAAAGTATACACCTGCACATCTCTACTGGGCAGACTCTGTCATAGCTGCTGGCTGGTAGCCCTCGGGGGTCAGGTGTCCATTCAAGGACACTGTGAGGTGGCTGGGGTTGGGGGGTTTAAGAGTCACATGGGGTCACTTCAGAGTTGTGATGGGGCCAGCACGATGAGGCATATTTGTTATAGGGTTCCTTCCAATCAATCCATCCTCCACTTGCCACTAGGGAGTTTTAAAAATATGTATACATCAGGTCATGCTCACACTAACTTAAAATCCTGTAGTTGATCCCCTATTTTTTTAGAGAAGGATCAAAATCCTTAACATGGCTTACATGGAGAGAGAGGTGAGGAGTGGAAAAGATTTAATAAAAATAAAAAAAGGAATGGAAATTTCTAATAGCAAAACTAAGAATCTGGGGCACGGGGTTCTGGTTTGTATTCTGTATATCTTGTCAGTGCTGTGACTTCTCTGGCCTCAGTTACCTCACTATAAAAGTACATGATTGGATAAGATCTCTAACTCTCTTGGCTTTAACATTCAGAGATTTCTTGGGTCTACACCCTTATTTGGGGGACAAGAAGTCCTTCCAAAGTCGGGGGTAGGATTTATTTGGAGTAACTTGGGCTGTGAATACATTCATCTCGTATTAATTAATGAGAAGTAACAGTGAGATATCAATGGTAATAAAGGACCCTGTATGCAAGATCTTGAGCAAATCTTGGTGTCACAGACAGCAAAACAAATAAACATTCCTTCTGGTTTTTGATGACACAATCAAATGGTGCTAGTAAAAACTGGGATTCTGAGGCTGTTCTTCCAAAAGAGTAATTCTAAAGCCTACTTGTGTTTGTGTCCAGGTTTTAGCTTGGTAAATAGATGGCAAGTGATGAAATAATTCATTTCCAAACAAACTGCAATAATTGATACAAGCAGAAATAATGTGAAACCAACTACCAAGAGAAAATAAAAAATTTCGTGGATGACCAGTCACAAAGGAGCTTGTAATAGCCATCTGTAGGGCAGATGAAACAGTGTGTCAACAGTTCATTGGTCAGACGATTATAATGACTCCTGTAAGTTGATGAAGAGGCCCGAACTGCAATTTTTAAGCAAGTTCAGAAATACTTCATTCATATCCACTAGACAATGTGTGTATTGTGCAGGGTCAAAGACAGCATCCATCAATTTAACATACTTGAGCCCTTAACAGATTCAAACTAATCCATAGCAGTAGATGGTGGCCAACTGCTGGAGGAAGACTGCTCAAAGTATCTTTACTCTGATTCCCACTTATGTCTCCCATCTACTTTCCAGTTTGCTCCCAGGGTGCTGGAATGCCTTCTCTTCTGCAGGCCAGCCTTTCTCGTCATTCAACCTGCTAAGAAATTTTACCTTCACCAAGAATGCTCTCCTTTATTGAGTGGATAGGGGTTGTTGACTTCTGATTTCGAATGCTTAATTAATCACTCCATCTTTGGTGATGCCATATAATCTTATAAATACCACTATTATAAGACTTAGAGTATTAGTTATGTCGGGCTGACCCTTTAGATGATATATTTCCTTATAACAGACATGACTCACTTATGTTTGGATCTCCCTCATCTACCACAATGCCCAGCATATTGCTGTGACTCAATAAATGCTTTGAGAACAGAATTGTAGTGATGACTGCAGTGGGCTGGGATAAGGACTTTTATTACAATTTATTTCCTACCAGTAAAAATACTACACAGTGACAATAGCAGAACATGATATGATTTGAATATTAGTGAGTGAAACAGAAAACTGCTGTGTAAGAGATACTTATTTTGAATGATAGTATTTAAGGAAAAGAAAACAAACAAGTTTAAATACAGGAGAGTGAGGAAGTAAGGACCTTCTGAAGAGAGATCCAGAAGTGATTCTGGAGGTTGCTCACACCTTTCCGGTTACATTTCAAAGCACGTGGCCTTCTTTGTTCTAGACATGATCATCTTCATCTGTTCCCATCACATATAGGATAACTTACAGGCTGACAAGGTAGGTAGGATGAGGAGTAGAAGCAAAAATGAGAAAAAAAGATTGCTTCAAGGTATCTGAGCAAGTTGGAAGAAGGAGGGAAAGGGGGAGCTGGTAGGGGTTGAGTTGTTCACCCCTTCCCGTCCATATTCATATGTTGAAGTTCTAATCACCAGAACCTTATGTTGCAGATGTAATTAGTTAAATTGAGGTCCTTAGGAGAGGGCTCTGATCCAATAGGACTGGTTTCTTTCTAAATGGGGAATTTGGACACAGACACAAATACAGGCAGAACACCATGTGGACATGAAGACAGCCATCTACAAGCTAAATAGAGATCCTTGGGGCAAATCCTTTCCTCATATTCTTCACAAGGAACCAACTCACTGGCATCTTGATTTCACACTTCTGACAACCAGAACTGTGAGACGGTGAATTTCTGTTTTAGAGCCATCCAGTTTATGGTACTTTGCTACAGCAGGCCTTGAAAATTAAATAGTCATGAAAGAGAGTATGTGTACACATATGAAAGAATGATTTCCTAAGACTGAATGAACTGAATTGCGAACTGTGAAATAACAGAGGTGCCAGGAGGGGCAGCTGGTGATAGATCTGAACTAGAGGACACTGAATCAGTTCCAGGCATCAGCCAGCAGATGGCGCTGTTGGTTGGAGCAGATCTCCGGTGGGGAGAAATCAGGTAGGTGTTTCCAATTTGTGGGCCATTTGCCGGTGGAGTAGCGAGAAATAAGTGATTGCTGAACATGCAGACTACTGCTAAGCTGTGTCCAGCATCCTTTGTGATCCTTGGAAGGCTGAGAACAAGGACTTGTGGGAAATACTCTGGCGGTTACAATCCAGAGGAATGCACAGTGTGGCACATAGTCATGGAGACTAAACTCTTGCCATGTCTGCCAAAAATGCAAACTCCTAGAGGGTTTGTGACTGTGACCGTGCCATTCTCTTTGCATAGCATCTCACACAAAGTTAGAAAATCGTTGCACTTTGTGATAATTTTATCCTTTTAGGTTTACTAAAAAGACTTCATTTTTTTTCTTAAAAATTACATTTGTTAAGTCAGTAGTAAGTACAAAGCCTATAATTACATCTACTTAAATCTTTGAGGCATGCTCCATTTACTTCTTAGACTATTAAGTAACATTTTAATATAAAACTTCAATATATATATACATTTTTAAAAAAGAATTCAATAGTGATCAAGATATAACAGTAGATATTTACAAAGCACTTTCACTCAGGAGGTGGGTGGTGTTATCAACGTAGACCCTACTGTCCTGTTTCATGGATGACCAAAACTGAGACTCTAGAGTTTAAGCACAAGTGGCAAAAACAAAACTAAAACCCAGTTCTTCTAGTTGCCAATTAGATATTCTCTATCATTAATTAAATGTTTAAGAATTTAAGGAACTATTGAAAATGCAAATCAAAACCACAATGAGATATCACCTCATACCTGTTAGAATGGCTATTAACAAAAAGACAAGAAATAACAAATGTTGGCAAAGATATGGAGAAAAGGGAACCCTTATGCTCTGTTGGTAGGAATGTATATTGGCTCAACCACGTGGGAAACAGTATGAAGTTTCCTCAAGAAATAAAATAAAAACTACCATACAATCTAGTAATTCCACCTTTCAGTATTAATACAAGGAAATGAAAACACTAACTTAAAATGATACCTGTATTCCCTTGTTCATTGAAAAATTATTTTCAATAGCCAAGACATGGAACCTTATTGTCCATAGTGGATGAATGGATAAAGCAGTTGTGGTATATTATATATATGTATATATGGAATATTATGTAATATATACATTATATAATATATTTTTATATGCATGTAAAAATATATAATGGAATATTATTCAACCATAGAAAAGAAGGAAATCTTGCCATTTGATCTTGGCAACATGGGTGGACCTTGAAGGAATTATGCTAAGTGAAATAGGGCAGAGAAAGACAAATATCATAGGATCTCACTTACAGGTGGAATCCAAAAAGAACTGAACTCATATAGAACAGACTGATGGCTGCCATGGGTGCTGGGAGGTTGCAAAATGGGTGGAGGGGGTCAAAAGGTACAAACTTCCAGTTGTAAAATGAATAAGTCCTGGGGATATAACATACAGCATGGTGGCTATAGTTAATAATACTGTGTTGTGTATTTGAAAACTGCTGAGAGTAGATCTTAAAAATTCTCATCAGAAGAAAAAAAATTGTTACTAAAAAAAAAAAGAATTTAAGGAACTGTTAATAGAAAATGATACCATATGGTTTAATGTCTTTGGTTTTTTATTGGTCTATGTGCTATTTATCAAGATATTTATCATAAAGAGGGGATAGAATTTTAATACAAATCCAGTTGTTAATTATATAATTAGTTGTGAGTACAAAAAAATGTAGGCTTCTTGAAATTGCACAGAACGGGTTTGAATATCTCTAGTTTGGGCAAGTTATTTAATGTTACCAAGCTTCAATTTCCTTAACTGTCAAATATAGTAACACTTGCCTGTAAGGTTCAACAAAGATACATTAAGTAACCAAATGGGCCTTTATAAGTGGTAGCTTCACTATTCCTTGTAAGAGAGTATCTGGAGGCTTAGCATGCAAAAAACATGTTTTCTGTCAAGCAAATATCGAGGATCAAGGTCAAAGTCATAATATGCAGCCGTGGATTGCCTTCACACCCACACAAGGCTGCAGGTACGTCAGTGAACACACTCACTTCCCACTTAACTTCTTAGAACTAAATGGAGTAGGAACATTCTTTTGCCTCGAAGGGGCACATTTCTCTCTGGCTTTTCATGTGGCAGGCACTTCTTTGGGTTTTGTGCCCTTCGCTGACTTAGTGGGAGTTTTGTATGTAGGAAACAAGAACAATTTCTGTAAATATCCCTGCTGTGGTTCAGGGAAGGTTATTTTACCGTAAAAGGAGCAAATTACATGATTTCTTTAATGTTATCCAGATGATTTTCTCCTTTTCATTTTTTAAGCTTTGCTTACAATTCCACAGTATTTCCTAGCAGCACAGGCTTAACTTGGCACTTCCATGGTTGACCATATAAATAATGTTGCAAGGCATGAGCTTTTCTGGATTTATAAATTTCAGAATTCTATTTTATATGAATTCCTTACATGTGGATGAATGCTATGTAATTTACAAATTGTTTAATGTATCTTAGTTCACAGAATTTTAGAGCAGATGTATTGACTAGGGATTAGCCAGATATTTTCTGAAAAGGCCCCAGTAGTAAATATTTTAGGTTTTGCAGGCTGTGTAATTTCTATCAGCTGCAACTACTCAACCCTGCTTTTGTAACATGAAAGCAGCCATAGAGAACACATACACAAATGGGCACAAGAAGAGTATAGTCTTATTAGATCTGCCTGATACCTTATATAGAGCTACACAGGATCCTTCATTTTATATCTGAGATTCTTGAGCACAGAGAAAATAAGTACTTTTCTTAAAGTCATACAGCTAGTGAGTTATGGAGACAAAATTGTATCCCCATCTCTTGATTCCTAAATCAGATTTTTTTAAAACCATGTTATTCATCAATAACTTATACACCTCTATTCAATCATCTATGATGAACTTGCAATATAATATATTATGTATTATTAATACATTCATAATTAATATGTATTAATATACAGTATACATCAATAATTAATTATATATTGAATTAACAATATATAATATAGTTTATATTATATTTATGTGAACGTAAATATCTGTCTCCAAATTAGCTCCTCTGATCTGAACTTTGGACTCTGCAAAATGACTTTTTCCCTGTGCTACTTGCAGCCTACTGTTAGGGTCAAGCAAGAACATGAGACCTCTCATAACTTATATACTGCTACTTAAGTTGAATATTAGAATTTTTTAGCTTAAAGGGTCTTTGGAGATTTTCTTGACTCACACCATAAAATTCTATGGGGGAAACTGAGGCCCAGCAAGCCTAAATAAACTGCCAAAGATTGCTCATTGGCAGGATCTAGGAGCCAGGGCTTTGCTCCCAGTATAGAGCTATTTCAAATTGCACCATGTTGTCTGAAACAATCGTTTATGAAAAGGAATGTTATTACTCATAATGAAAGTATGTCTTTTGTGTTAAAGTCTAGGGGACAAATATAGTAATTACCATTGACTACCAACTCATTCCTATACATCAAGAACTATGCTAGACATCTGTGCATTACATAATTTAATCCTTTCCTTATTTATGTCCATTTTACAGATCAGGAAGCTGGGGTTTGAAGAGTTTACTATAATTTATTTATTTCATGGTACATAGCTAGTGAGTGAGTGATAGGGCCATGGTTCAAATCTACTTCTCTTTGAAATCTGAACTTTTTACTTTCCATATTACTTCCATTGGGTGCTTTTGTTTTAAGCCACAGAAATCACAACTGAAACTGGCATATCGGGTCAGGAGATTGAAAAGCTGACGTGTGATTTCATGTGTAATTCAATCAAAGCCCTGTGATTTCTGGCTCTGCCTTCCCAGGTTTGTTGGCGAAGAGCTCAGGCTGGCTTCACATAGTCCACTTGGAGTCCTCATTCACATCCAGTAAGGCAAAGGTGAATCGGAATCATCTATTGAACAAACATCTTGGTCCTGGAGCTCTGATGGGACCAATCCCTGGACTGGCCCATAGACTGAGGATGGAATTCACCCTCAGAGCCCCTCTCTAGAGCTAGGAGTGGGGTCAAGCCACCCAAAATGAGCTGCTGTCACATGATGGAGGGAAGGGATGCTCTCTGCAAAAAGAAAAATCTGGGGGCTCTTTGAAAAAGAAGGGAAGAATGAATGTTTTATTGGCAACCAATGAATTTACCACCTCCATCCACTCCACATTTATTTCTTTGATATGAAGATACAAAGCTGCCAGCACCCACCTCAGTAGGTGGTGTCCCTGACTGCATGTTGTTAGGTTGTAGGGGAAGAACTGCTCAAGGTACATGACACACAACAATCTTAAACAAGTATCTTTGGATGCTTGCCTGCACTTTGGCATTTTTAAATAAGTATCAGCCTATCAAGGCAGGGCCTTCCCAAAACATATTTGAGCTTTTCCTGGTGGTTGAATCTCTCCAGGAAGAAAGTACAGGGACTAATAGTGATTCAATCATATTTGTAGAATTTTTTCTTTAACTATTCCTAGTCTTTTTAACTAGGAATTCTTACAGTTCAATCTCCCCCTTGCCTGCCCAGCTCTAGCGTCAGTATCTCAGACATCCCTCACCACCCTTTTTAGAAAAGCACTCATCACAATGCACTGTGATTACTGTTTACATATCTAGTGTCCCCATTAGACCTCAGACTCCTTAAGGAAGGACTTTTTTTTACCCATTTTTGGTCCTCAGCCTGGAGTAGCATCTAACCCACAGGAATCAAATGACTGCAACCAAATGAGCAGCTCTCAGAGACGGCTGGGCTTGAGCCCAGGGAATACCAGGAAGGCCATTGAGGCCCTCTGAACCTCCCCCTTCCACCAAATGAGAAAATTAATGATATCTGCCCCCCAGGATTATCTGAAAAGGATGTTGTCAAATGTAAAATGAAGAAAGTTCTATATCTTTCAACTTTTCATTAATTCTAAGATGCCCATTTTCTCATATTTTAACATCTCTGAAACTGAGATCCATTCTTGCAGTGGACTGAATGTTTATGTCTCCCCAAATTCATATGTTGAAATGTAATCCCCAAGGTGATGTGTTACGAAGTGGGGCTTTTGGAGGTAATTAGGTCATAAGAGCAGAGCCTTCATGAATGAAATTAGTACTCTTATAAATAAAAGAGATGCTGCGCAGCTCCCTAGCCCCTTCTGCCATGTGAAGTTACAGCAAGAAGGCACTACCTATGAACTAGGAAGCAGGCCCTTCCGGACACCAAATTGTCCAGCACCTTGATCTTAGACTTTCCAGCCTCCAAAACTGTGAGAAATAAATTTCTGTTGCTTATAAGTCACACAGCCAAGATATTTATCATAAAGAGCCTATGAAATTTTAATGCAAATCCAGTTAATTATATAATTAGTTCTAAGTAGAAAAAATTGTAGACTTCTTGAAATTGCACAGAATAGGTTTGAATATCTCTAGTTTGGGCAAGTTATTTAATGTTACCAAGTTTATGGTATTTGGCAGCTCAAATGAACAAAGACAATTCTGCAATTCCTGTGCAGGTCTGTACCATACTTTAACTGACAGTGTTTTTTCCTTAGGTCTTACATACTGTATCTTAGTATTACATAAAATGATGTTGAATCTTACAGAGGTGTTTGATATTTAACAAAATGTGATGTTACCGGCATCAATGCAGTATTCTGCCCCTGACAAATGCCCCAAAACATGCCTAAGAATGAACTGTTCCGTTTGTCAGCTTTAAGAGATTTCCTCTACACCCTCAGAGCATTCTGGGTGCCTTTAATAACTCCCTATCCATCTGACATTTTAAATGTATCCAAACTTTCTGGAAAGTATTTATATTTTCATTTCCCCCATATGTTAGTTATGGTAGCTAGGATAGCACTTAAACTTACTTGTCTTTTCATTATTGTCTCACTACCACCACCAAACTTTGATGGGAAGAACCTTGCAGTGTTTTGGAAAGAATAATTTTAGTTCTAGCCCATTTTGTCACTAATTAGCTACATGTCTAATCTCTGTCATCTGCAGTATGATAGATGGGGGTGCCAATATTTTCCTCACAGTTACTCAATTTCCATGAGGTCATATATGTGGATGTCCTTTAAAATTACTGCATTCTGGAATCTGATGAACAGAAAGACCTCTGTTCCCCTCTGTAAGTTTACCAGTCTTGGACAGCTTCCAAAGACAACACTTCAGAAGAAAGGGTGTCTTTTAAGGTGCATGTGATTACTTCCTATATTCACCCACATGATCACTGGGATGATTTCTGTTCTCCAAACATCTCCAGGACATGGAAAACAAAGTGGCTGATTGTTACATTTGACGGCACCCTGTTTCCAGTAAGGATGTGAACTCCATTGCTTTAAATGTCAGTGTCCCCCCACTCCGACTTTGCCCAGTCCTTCAGGAAGGGCTTCCTTTGCTAAGGCCTGCTAGGGGATCTTTATCTTCATGTTTTCAAGACAGTGCAAGCTTTAACTTGAGATTATGAGTTTCTTTCAACGTTACTTACCAAAGACAAGCTCCCTTTTATGTTTGGCACTAACGTAGTAATCATTTATTTGTTAAAGGTTTTCTTCTTTTTAAATTCATACTTTCCCCTGCTTTGTACATTCTGAGTTTGTCTTTTACTTGGATTTAGGCTTAAATTATGGAGTGGGAGTGGGTTGAACATTAGGACATTAATAGATGTTTAGCACCCACTTTGTGTCAGCACCTCCTTCCTTAAGGAACACCTCACAGCAATCTGAAAAGGTTTGGTATTCTGTGTTTGAGAAGAGGACACTGAGGAGATTCTTCAGAGATCACAGAATTCAGAACAGGACACAAAGCTCCTGAGAACAGGCTCCCAACTTTTTGTTTTTGATTTTTGGGTTTGGTTTTGTCAAGGCATAAGGAAAAGGGGAATGAACCAAAAAGGTATTTGAGCAGATAGTTGGCATTACAGGAGTCTCCCCTTACCCTCAGGGGGTACATTCCAAGACCCCAGGTGGATAACTGAAACCATGGATATTACTGAACTTTACATATACTATCCTTTTTTCCAATATATACATACCTATGATAGAGTTTATCAGCTAGACATGGTGAGAGATTACCAGCAATAACTAATAATAAAACAGAACAATCATCACAATATACTGTAATAAGAATTATGTGAATGTGGTCTCAAAATTATTGTACATATTGTACTGTCCTCACCTTCTTCTTGTGATGATGTGAGATGATAAAATACTTACCTGATGAGATGAAGTGAGGTGAATGGCACAGGCATTGTGACATATCTTCAGGCTACTATTGACCTTCTGATGATACACCAGAAGGAGGACCATCTGTTTCTGGACCACCTGTAACTGAAGTGTCAGAAAGCAAAAATGCAGACAGGGGGATACTACTGTAAAGTTTTAATCTTCTGAAACCATAGGTCATCTTCTTCTATGATCTGTCTCACTTCATTTCAAATGTTTAATTCCTGAAAATGAACTTGTCAGTGGATAGTTTCCCTTTATATTTTTCTGGAACAATTCCAGATTCTTATGGCATTACAGAGTATGTTTCTAGCTCAAGGCATTCCATAAAGCAGATAACCTTCGGGAAGAAGCCTTGAGAAATTACATGAATGAGTTAGTACAAAGCTGCTAATAAAACCTACAACACAGGTAAAAGGCAGAAGGTATAATTTGCTAACAAAGTTATTTAGTACTACCAAGAACTAAAATTATAAAAAATAAAAACTGTATACAGTATTGTTTATACTGCAAAAGTAAGAGAGACTTACCTAAAGGAGAAAACAAAAGCAAAAGAAATTTCCAACCCTGAGATTTATTTGTGTAAATATCACAAAGAAAAAAATGTCTTTTTGTTTTTAGAGTGTGTGTTCTTTGGACAATGAAAAAAGATTGTCTTCTACATTGGCCAAACTTTATGTGTGATTAGAATTTGTAAGATACAGTTTCTGTAATGTATTAAATCTTTTTTCACTTCACATTTTTATTTTTTGTTTATTGTTTGACCACCACTTTTCCAGTAAAGCCTTTTTTTGTTCCTTGTTTGTTTTTACTTTTGTTATTTTTCTCTCTAAAGGGTAAAGAATACTCCTTTATGAGAAGTTTTTGTATGAGAAAGGAAAATTTAGTTGCTGAAATTAATTAGAAATCTTAGATTTGCAGATATGGAAAGCTTTACATTCCTGGTTTCTCTCAAAAACCATAATATTTTAATGATTTAAGAACATAAAGTGAAACCGCCAGGATAATTTTTGATTAACAAAAACTGTGAGGTGTAGAAAATGTAATATATTTGGAGAGAAAGGACTAAGAAAATGTGTGTGAGAAGTCAGGCAAGTTATCTATTAAAGTGGAAGTTATTTCTAAAATATCATTAAACAGGGTTTCTTTTGGGAAATTGCTGTAACAGAAAGCGGGGCACCCTTTATACTTTATTTATCCTTTCCTTCACATTCCACAATTGCCTCATCAGAGAAGCAAAGTGGCATTTTCCTGGGTCGGGAAAATCCCGTTAGGAAATGCAACCGAGCAAAGGATGCTTCTTGGGTCTTATCTTCTTGCTCTCGAGGGGCCTCCGCAGCCCGCCGAGGACTGGTGTCCCAGAAATAATACACAGTATGGATTTTCAGGGCAAAGTCAGTGTGACCGGCGCGCATCCAGTGCCATTCGTCCCCAGGCTTCATAGTGAAAATGCCCACTGGCTGGCGAACAGGTCCCTAGAAGTCAGGAAGCAGAGTTTGGAGCCAGGAAATGAGCTGGGCCGCCGGGATCCCCGAGCACCTGCTGCTCCGGGCTCCCCGGAGAGGCCCCGCGGGCTGGCGGCGTGGGGGGGCTCGCGCGGGGCGGGGCGCCGCGGGGAGGGGCCGGGGCCCCCCGCGCTGAGGGCGGGCGCCTCCCCACCTGGGCAGGGGCAGCCACGGCCCCGCCCGGCGCGCAGCAGGCCCAGGGAGGGGCGGTGCGGGAGGGCGGGGGCGCGCGCGGGGCCGGGCCGGGCCGGGCAGCTCGGGGCTGCGCTCTCGGAGGAGCGCGACTCTTGCCCCGAAGGTTTGTGGCGTCGTCGGCGCCGCGGCAGCGCCGGCCATGAGGACCCTGTGGATGGCGCTGTGCGCGCTGGCGCGGCTGTGGCCCGGGGCCCTGGCCGGCTGCGCCGAGGTGGGGCGCTGCTGCCCCGGCCGGGACCCCGCCTGCTTCGTCCGCGGCTGGAGGCTGGACAGGGTCTACGGGACGTGCTTCTGCGACCAAGCCTGCCGCCTCACGGGGGACTGCTGCTTCGACTACGCCAGGGCATGTCGAGGTGGGTGGTGGGCCGAGGGTGGGGGTCGGCCGTTCGCCAGCAGCCGAAGGGCACAGGACCAGCCGCACCGTGGGAGCCAGGGACCCTCAGCCCCATGCATCCGGCGGGTCCAGATCTTCTGTCCCAGCCCACCCCAGACCCTTCCGTCGTAGTGTCCTCCAACACTCCATCCCGGTGCACCCAGACTCTCCACTTTAGGTTCCTAGCCCCTTCCATCCAGGGGTCTCCCAGTCCTCTCCAACTAGATGCTTAATTCCAAATCCCCTCCCCGCGCCAGAGCCTGGGTGGAAGGGGCTGGAGCCCTCTGTTCTCCCAGACGAATGCGGGCCACCTTTGCGGGGATGAATTCTATGATTCTGGAACTTCAGCTTGGTAGGGCCACCTCCTGCCTGGAGACATGGCACTAACAGGTCCCAAGGGGCATGGCCCTGGGCCAGGCTCCTGTAAATGCTCAGGGGTCTTAGGGGCCTGGTGAGGGGGTGCTCAGGGGAGGAATGTGCAGTCATCCCACTTGGTGCCAAGGACTTGCTCTGGGACGGCACTTAACTTATGCAGAACAAGTTCTCGGGGCCCACAGTTGTCCTCACCTCTGGACTCCAGCACATAGCCCGGCCCTTTCCTCCTAAGAGGTGTTTCATTTGTTTTGAATTCTATTTCATTGATACTGCCTGATAAAGATTTTAATCTCAGGGTTCCTTTTATGTTTTAATCTTGCTGATTTTCCTTTAGGGTCGATCTTTTCATCTTTAAATTTCCCACAGTTACCACAGCTCCTGGTAAAGGCTCAGTAAATGTTGATTTAATTAAATTAAATGACTAAGGAAGAAATGATGAGTATAGTCCCGAAGAACAAGGTGTACCAGAGCGAAACCAGCTCTAGAAGTAAAAGTAACCCTGCTTCCTGTCAATCTCATCACCCCAAAAGCCGCACATATATTGGGGCATAAGGATCCCTGTGCGTGGGATCCTCAGCAGCTTCCCGGGAGAGTAACCCACAGGGCCGTGTCCTTCCCCTGGAACTGGATGCCTGGTGGCGAGGAGCACCCCCTCTGACTTTAGATGCTGGAAGAGGCCACTGGCCCATCACAGGATGGTCACCCAGACCTGCCACTGAAAGAATACAATTGAAAAGCACTAAGATTTTTTGACCCTGGTTAAAAGCTAATGATTTACCTGTGAATATTGATGTTTTTGATAAGCTGCTTTCTCTTTCCTGTGCCCACGCCCTGGTATGTTACTACTGACAGAAGGTGAAGAGTGAGTAAGTTAGGGAGTAAGTTAGGGAGCACAGTGCCCTCAGGCCAGGCGTCCTCAGTGGCCTCTGTGCAGCGTCCTACCTGAAGTCCTGTTTGCCTCCGATCCCTCAAGCAAAGTTTCTCTGATTGTAGCATTCCTCATGAGGGATTTACCTGCATTTTAAAGGTAAATACAGAATTCCTGTAGTCCAGTAATGTGCCCCATCTGTGGTAAGGACAGGGATACAAAGAAGAGGAAGACACGGTTTCTGCTGCTACAAGTTCATGGAGGAGCAGGGAAACACACGTGGAAAACTACCTGCTCAACGTTTAGTGCCAAAATAAGGAATCCACGAGGCTAGAGAGGAGAAAATCAGAAGATGCAAGGAATTCAAGGAAGACCTCCCAGAGGAAGTAATGTGCAAGCATAGTCCTGGAGAATGAGTGAGAAGTCTCTAGAAGGGGAAGGGGAATTCTAGGAGGTTAGGGTCACGTAGCTCAGCAGTTCTCTGTGGGTGTCAGCCTTTTGTGCCAGAAGCTAGCCTGGGCCCAGAGGCTGACCTGGTGAACAGGACAGTGAGCACAGTTAGATAGGGAGAGAGCCAAGCACAGAGGGGGTAACGGGCAAAAGTGGAGGCCAGCACCACAAGAAGACTGGCCTTCCAGCGAGGCCTGACCCAGCTGTGAGGTGTTGCAGAATCCTCAGTCTTTATCTATTTTTGATCCAGGAGATACAAATATTAAAACAAAGAGGCTATGCTGTCAGAGTGGGGACTTCTTGGGTAAGTCATCGCAGAGAAGAACTCAAAAGAAATCACAGCAACTTGGTGCCTCAGGGAAAAGCTGTGAACAGTAGACCAGGGAACCAGAGCTGGAAAAGGGAACGGAGTCTGATAGATTTTGAAAGGAGCATACCAGGACCTTAAATGCCCTTCCCCAGGGAGTCGCAGAGGACCTTGCAGGCCTAAGTGGAAGCAGACATTGGACTGAAAAGGCTCCTTGCTGGTAAATTTTTTGCACTCGATGTTTCTTGGGAAGGAATGATCTAAAAAGAGACAGTTGGAAGCTGGCCACTTGGTGTGACTGAATCTGCATGCCTCGGAGTGAGGGCGAGCTTGGAGGGCATGACAGATCTAAGCTGCTCAGTCTCCTTAGGCCTGGACAAGCAGGCTTTGGAAAAAGTGTGGCTGGCCTGTATGAGCATCTTACAGATGCAGGAGCTGAGGGTGGTCCCATTCCTGATTAACATGAATGAGCAGCAGAGCAAAATGTGAATTCATGCCTGCCTGAATTCAAGGTGCATTCAGCCACATCTGTTGGTGCCAATTCATGGCTAAATTTGTTCCTAGATAAGTCAAGTTTCAGCAGCTCAGAGTCCCACAGTGACTACATATACATAGACCCATTCTGCCTCTCAGAGCCCCTTCTCCTTCTTACTCAATGTTATGTTACTTATTGATGCTGCCTGGAACCTTTGGGGCTGAAATGATATTAAATGTGAGCAAAAAATAGAACTGTGTCAGTAAAACCACACATGCCATATTTCTATGCCTTCTGATATTTTCTTTGTGATAAATGCTTTATTTTTTTTTACTATCACTAAGAGATGAGATACTGGATTTTCTTTTTTTGAATAGAAAGTTTTTGTTTCTTTTTTTTACTCAGAATAAATAAAAATAAGATACTGAATGTATAGAATTACTAAATCACCAAAATTATCTGCTCTTAAACTAGTTATCTCAGAAAATCTCATTATGATGATGGCATGGATTTCAACACCAATTACACATCCCCATAACACCCTCCCCCCCGAAAAAGGATAGAAAAAGTTTCCATTGGCAATGCCTGACCAGGGGTGGGCAGAGGAGAGGGGGAGAGATCCAATCACCCTGCCCTCAAGAACTTCATGGAAGGCTTGTTTATCTGGCTCACAGTGCCCCCCGTTTGGTTCATTAGTGGGGTTCCTAGAAGCTGCTTTCTAAGATCATAGAAACAATGGGTTTCATTAGATCTTTGATGAGCAATGTCAGGAAAGAGTCATCATTAACCCAAGTGGAGCAGAACAAAACTTGAATTGTCTGTGTGAGCCCACCTCCTCTTCTAGATTTATGGGGACTCTAGAACACCAATTGACCAAAAGCTACTGTTGTCATATCTGGAGGGAGAGGGGGCACCATGCTTAAAATATGGGCTCCAAAACTCATCCAGAGGAAGGATGTCACAGTCAATAGGGATTGAGAAAGTTGCAGTGCAAAAGACAGCATGTGGCTTCCACTGCCTTTGTCTCTGCAGAAAAAGAGAGCAGGGCCTAGTGCCAGTATCTGATGTGACTCCACTTTGCAGGGTTTGGCTGCAGCCCTGGGCTGTGCCATCCAGGAGGGTAAAGCTATGGGCGCTGACCCAGCATGCACTCCATGCCAGGCACTTTCATGGGCGCCTCACTGCTCTAGCATTATTTGGCTCTCAAAACCCACCAGGGTTATTCCTCACCTTGATCTCATTTTGCGGACGAGGTAATCAGGGGACCAGAAGGTTAGATAGTGTGTCCAGAGTCACACTGCTAATAGGTGATGGAGCAAGATTTGACCCCAGGAACTCTGGATTCAGAGTTTCTACATGATATAACATGTTTAAATGTGATTTTGCCCATGGAGAAATGATGTGTTAAAAGAGAAGAGAAGCTGTGTGCTTTGCACAGTAGGTGCCACATAAATATTGGTAGACTGAGTGAGCCCTCTCTCTCCAGGGACCATGTGCCCCTCAAGGGCAAAAAGTGTTATCAGGCTGCTTTTTGCCATAGTGAGAACTATCATGGTGGCCCTCAGTGACGTTTATCAGAACAATGTGAGCAGTCATCTACCCAGGGGATGTCATCTGTGGCTTCAGAGAGCACTGCCATCTGGGGTATAGCCACATGTCCTTAAAAAAATAATGTTTTCCATCCTTGACTGTAAGATATATGCTTGTTGCAGAAAATTTGGGAAATACAGAAATACACAGAAGAAAACAACTCACCTGGAAACTTACTACCCAGAAAAAGCATCATTATCTTATTGATTCGTATCCCCTTTCTTTTCAGGGCTTGTGTGGTATATAAAACTCTATTTTTCTAACAAGGCAATCCATTTCATTGTCTTGCTAGCATTTCATGAACTTGTCCAGTTAGTGACTCAAAAAAAAAAAAAAAGCCTCTTGGGAGCAAGATAACATGATTTCTGCAAGAGGAAAAAAACACCTGATCATTTTATTGGAGCTTTTTGAGGGGGTAAATAGGCACTGGAACAATGTAATTTCTTTCAGAGAAGGGTCCTTGCAAAAATGTATACATAAGAAGAGAGAAAAAGACAGATGACATACATTTAAAATTGTGTTGCCATGAGATGTGTGTGTGTGTGTGTGTGTGTGTGTGTGTGTGTGTGTGTGTGTGTGAGTGTGTGTAAAGGGGTTTCTTCCATAGGACATCAAGAAACAAGCTGTGCATAAATGGTATTGCTGTGAGTAAAGTGAAAAAAGAATATTTCCTTAGAAATGATCAGGACTATTTGAATTTAACAACATGAGGGAGAAAGCACTTGATCGTGGGTGGCCTCCAACTTTTAGGTGGCAATGAGCCAAGCAGGCAGAGCCAGATCACAAAGGGGAATATGCTTGAGTGTCTGTGATTAACCAAGGAGACACTACATGAAAAGAAGAACAAGACTGTATGTTAAGAAGAAAGAACCCAAACTATATTTATGGAATGAAGGATTCTGCCTGCCAGCAATGTTTGTTGCTGTGTGTGTGTGCATGTGTGTGTGCGTGTGTGTGTGTGTGTGTGTGTGTGTGTATTTGGCATCATCAAGAAAAACATTAGAAAGAAATTTTTAATTGCTCTTTGGCACCTAAAGATTGAGAATAGTGTGTCTAGTCCTGGTCACCACACGCACTGAGGCTGTGAATGGACCTGGAGAAAGTCCAGCAGTAATTCTGAGAGGGGAAGCATCTACAGAAAGATGTGTCCAAAAGCTAGAGTTATCAACCTGGAAAGTCTGTGCTGGAAGGAAGGGGATCTCCTGAGACAGTAAGCCCCATGAGTGGCTCTGATAAGATAAATGTAGATTTTTTTTTTACCTGATTCTGAAATTCTTGAGTGGGGAAGATTTGGATCAAATAAAGGGAAATACTGCTTCATACCACAGATAATAAAATTGAAGAAGCTTGTTACTTTCAAGATGTGGTACTGGCAGGAGATATAAATGGACTAAAAAGGATTTGAAGGACATGAGGCTGCCAGGAGGAGCTGGGTTCTACCTGACCTGAAAGCTGAGAAAACAAGACCCTTTGGGGCCCTGTTGCCAGGAGAGCCAGACAGCGGTGGCCCAGGCACCGCTCCCCACGTTCTAGGCTGCAGGAGTTTCTGATTTTGCTCCTGCTCTCCCATTAACCTTCCTTCCCACTCTGCAGACTTGGTTAGTGCTTGGGCTTTTGGCTAATGATGTGGGCAGACCAGAGTCTGCCTCACTGCAGAGCATCATTTAGGAAGGAGGAGCGACTTACCCAATGCCATTTCTTCCCTCCTTCCTCCCTCCTTCCCTTCCCTTTCTCTCTCACTCTCTTTATTTTCTTTATCTTTCATTCATTCATTCAACAAATATTTATTGAACATGTAGGATGTGCCAAGCACACTAGGCATGAAATAAAAAACTAAACAATTTTAAACGTATGTAAAATGTGTAGTTGCGGGTTATGGAAATGCTAGAAGGAGGGACCACAAGCTCTGAGAGGAAGTAGTTTCATAGTGCATGTTGGGGTTGGGGGATGGAGGGGAACTTAGATACACTGGCCAGAGAAGGACTCTCAGACCTACAGGATGAGCCGAATCCAGCCAGGCCTGGTGTGGGTAGAACATTCCTGGCAAAGCGAGCACACATACAGAGGTTCCAGAGTGTGAGAGTGTTTGGTGTGCATGGGGGTTGAAGAGGCCAGCGTGGCCAGAGGTCGGGGCAGAGACAGTGGCGGGGGGCAGCTCCAGGTCCGAGTGGAGGAGCAGGCAGTGCCCACTCACACAGGACCTGGTAGGTAGGCCATGGCAGGGAGTTTGGATTTTATTCCAATTTAATGGCAAAACATTTCAGGAGTTTAAAAAGCCTCTTTTTTTTAAACAGAAGTAGATTGGTGATATATCTTTCAGGGTAACTGTACTTGGGTGTCCCTGTTAGGACATGTGAAAATGTGCCTAGCTCTTGGTTGCAGATCTGTTACTGAAACGTGTAGCTTTTCTGTTCCTGGCCATCCTCCTGTGGCCATGGTAGGGACATCCGATAACGAGAAAGCCCTTGAGGGAAGGGGATGAGCTGGTTCATCAGGAAGGTTGTGACAATTTCTTGGGTACTGGCTCTATCCTTATCGCACTTCCCAGAGAGCTGAGAGCCAGAGGAAGTGCCTGTGTCTCTGTTTTCTTCTATGTGTGCTGCGCGGTCTCCGTCTGCATTCCCCTGTGCTTCCTGGGATTGCTTCTAAATAAGTTACTTGCATTCAAATCCATGTCTCAGGGTCTGCTTTTGGGGAAACTCCACCTGTATATTACATTGAGCTTTAAACAAAGAGGAAAAGAAAGATCTTGCCATGCTTCCTGGCACCCATTAAATCTAGACTTCTTTCCCCTAAAAGGGGTGGGATGATGTCATCAAATCCTACCTATGAAGACACTGAGAAGCTGTGACCAGCTTGGAGTCAGAGGAGATCACGCCACTCCCTAGGTAACATTTCTCCAGTAATGCTTGGGAAATGTGAACACTGAGAAAGTCTGCTACTAAGAAAGAATATTTTGATATGCTGGGTATACATGTGAATACTAATGCAATAGTTCAAAAGGAAATTTGTGTCATGTAGCTGTAATAGATGACTTGTGATAATAAATCAGTCAGAAATTCCCATGCTTCCCCTAACCTCCGTGACCAAAGACCCCTTGTGATCTATGAAAAATTGCAATCCAAACAATAGTAGTTCACAAGGTAATCAAGAGTAGAATCTTTTGTGCAGAATAGGAATAAATATCTCAGATCAATCTTCCAATCCAAAATATTTTGTGGAACACCTTTTTACCTGTATAATTTTATGTGAACCTTTTTTTCCATTTTGTCTTACAATGAAGCCATCAAGATGTTGTTAAGGGCCCCAGAACTTTCTGATTCTCCTTATGAGCCTGTTGAAGTCATGGACTGGAAAAGTACGACATAGCGTTTTGCCAAGGAGACAAACCTTAACCAACTGATTCAATGATTCTCTGATTTGAGGACTTAAACTATAAGTCAATTAATATAAGTAAACACTGGACATGAGACACAAACGTTGGAGAAATACTGGGAGATTTAATTCAGTCAGAAAACTCTCTCCAGCATCATTTTCTACCATAGGTATTGAGTGTAACCCAAGACCACACTACTAAATTTTGAGTAATGCCACAGAAAAATCCTATTTTAGCATGTTCAGTGCTACTACTCTTTGAGACAAGTGTTTGTTTTTTTATTTTCTTAAATGTCTTAAGTTTTGTTCAAATCTAACACATCAGGGAAGACTAGCTAGACTCAAGGGAAGGAAGAGAATTATTGGAAGAATTAAGGACAGAAGGAGTCCTCCACCAGCTCCTAGCCTGGCAGGCTGTGCCTTCTGGTTCTGTGGGCCGGTTAATGGGATCATGAAAATAGAGGAGAAATAAGGAGAGATGACAAGAGCAGGAAGTGACCTGGAAGCGATTTTCCAGAACATGTGTGCCTGGCAGAGACTGAAAATGAGCTCTCCCGTGGCTGTTTCTTCTCTAGGCCATTGATATGTGCTGCCTATGGGTTTTTAGATGATTAATAAAAGCATGTTTCAAAAGGGTTTGAAAATGTTGACGTACTGACAGATGTTTATATCGTGTGTGACCTTCTCATGTCAGGGGTGGCTGTGTGCTGGCAAACGATACATCTTCCAAAAGCCATGGACCCTAGAGTGTGCTGAGACCCAAAATGAATTTTTTAGTGCAAACTGTCAGAAGTCTGAATTAAGATTTCAAAGAAAATAGGGTGTTTTCTTGGTGAAGACTCCGCAAATGTGAAAGTATGAGGGTGATGGGGTAAGTGGGTCACAGTTTGTGGGGAAGAAGGAATTCTGGCCTGTAGTTCAGAGGTATAAGTTCTATGTTCTTTGTCTTTTCTTACAATCCAATGTCAAGTCCTGAAATGATTTAATTTAAAAACTCATTACAGTCCTTTTAAAAGACCCCTAAGACTGTAAATGGGAATGTTAAATGTGCCACCACATTGCTTCTACAGTCATGGCCTGGGATTGATGAGAGCCGGATTCTTACCCTGGCTCTGCCTCCTGGTGACTGTGAATACCCTTCCCCTCTGTGGCCCCTGGCGCTCGTGTCAGAAGTCCAGCTCTCAGAGTTGATGAGTCTGGGCCATGGAGGAAGCGAATAGCCCATCCAGGGGAGGCCTATGGTATAGAGGTCCCCAGGTGTGGCTCTAAGCCCTGTCTTACTACAGAGACACATTGCTGGTAAGAATTGATGGGATTACTGGTGGGTGAAGTATCTTTTCTTTTTTATACTTTTTTTCCCCTTTACGTTTTCTACAGTGAATATTTATAACTGTTACAATAACAATGATCAGGGCAGGGAAGGATAAAGTTAAACTCCAGGAAACGAGAGCAAAGATCTGATCGAAGGCTGGAGAATGAGGAAGTACCCGAAGGCCTCAGCCTCTTACTCAGGTGTGGCCCTGGCCAAGACCACCTTCATGACCCCGGAACACCTGCCCGCCCCCAGGAGGTGGCCGGTTACCAGTTGGCCCTCGGAGCGGGTGGAGTCAGGGTCAGATGGGTGCCACTCTGCCGGTGTGTTCCTCGCGGTGCGGGCCCGTGGGGAGGAGCCTGTCTGCGGCGGGCTGACTCAGGTGTGCTGTTTTTCAGCTCTCCCATGCGTGGTCGGGGAGTGGAGCCCCTGGAGCGGCTGCGCCGACCGCTGCAAGCCGACCACCCGCGTGCGCAGGCGCCCGGTGCAGCAGGAGCCGCGGAACGGCGGGGCGCCCTGCCCGCTGCTGGAGGAGAGAGCCGGCTGCCTGGAGTACTCGACGCCGCAGGGCCAGGACTGCGGGCGCTCTTTCGGTACTGGGGATTTCGAGGCGTATGCCTTGGTGGTCTTTGATGCCTTTCCATCTCGTGGTATCATAAAAGCTCCAGTGTCGGGCAGGGAAAGTTCCATGCGCTGCAGGGAGCACGCCCGCCTGTCCAGTGTAGATAGGAGGCTCAGGAAATGCCGAGAAGAGAATTGGCGGTAAGCCAGTAAATGCCTCCCAACTCGCCCTTCCCTCGCTGTGTTTGTGACCCAGCGGGGGCCCTTCCTCCTTGCAAGCCCACTCTGTGTAAAGGACGTGTGACTTGTGGTTCTTACCGACTCAATCAGCTGGTGACACTGGATGATAGATGCAGGATAGAGAGATCCAGTATGATTCTAGGTCACCCTACACTGTAATTCCCAGTTGGTCATGTGCACTCACCACACTCGTGTGAAGAGAGTATAAAAATTATAAATTCCTAAACCACAATAAAACGGTTCTCTGAAAACACTCGCCTCTCCTCTCCAGCTGAGTGGATGGGGGCTGATGGGATCATATTTGTGATTTGAAAAGATCGTTCTGGTTGTGGAGGGGCCAATGGAGGGGCCAGGGGGTTGAGCCATGTGAAGCTTGTAAAGAAATAAGCAGAAAGGGCCAATACTGATGTGTTGATCTGGATTGAATCTGACAGGGCAAAACAGTGACATCTCAGGAGAGCAAAGATCATATGTTTTTCACAAATTTCAGGCCATGACCCTTGGCAAGCCATTTTGGTCCTTTTTTCATTCCACACACACAAATTTATTGAGAGTCTACTTGATGCCAGGCACTGGGCTGGGCACCAGGCTTACCATGGTGAGAAAGTGGGCATGGAGCCTGCTATCATGTAGAGCACAGTGGAGCACCAGGAAGGAGGAGGAGGATCAGATAATACTGGGACATCAGTCCCAGACAATTACAGCTGCAATTTGGGGCAACCGTACTAAGCAAGTGGGGGTTGTGCGGAGCTAGGAAGTGTGTGTGGTGAGCTGATTTCCCCTGGCTATGGGGGAAAAGGGGAACCAGAGGGGTGACAGAGGGGTGGGATTTCCCTTAGGATGTGGTGAAGAGGCTGGGAAATGTAGAGCTGTCTGGTCAGAGAACCAGTGTGGGGAACCACATAGTCACGTATAGGGGGTTCAAGGGATCTGCAGGCTGATCTAGGAAAAACATATGACCACGAGAGGCAGGAACAACCAAGAAGCTTTATTGGCTGGTGCTTGGAAGGGAAGCCCAGAGGCTATAGTGTGGGACCCCCATCTGGAAGGAGAGGAGAGGAACCTGCCAGGAGTTGTGTCCAGGTAATGTCAGCTGAGCTGCATGGCCTGGAGTTTGGGATCAGACTGATACAGAGGGCAAGGGGAAGAGCAGTAGCAGCTTGGGCCTTATGACCCCAAGGCATTAGCGTGTCAATGGCCTGCAGAGGCTAGGTGTGGTTTCAAGTATATCCAGGGCAGGCCAGGCCCAAATGGATAAAAATCTGCTTGTTTGACTTTTTTTTTTTTAATTGGATGTTTAAAAATTTGACTTCAGTGCCAGTAGGCTTTGTAGCTAACAGGTCTCATTCTTCTGTGGGGAAATAATAACCCAGAGGCCCTCTCGGCTCTTGGGGGAAGCCCAAGGCCCATCTGAGGAGCTGAAGGGGTAAGAAGCACGGAGAGGGGGCTGAGGGGTGGGCATATGGGCAGACACCCCCTCAGTGCAGAACCTCGGAGTTCTATTTGGGATTCTGGTCTCTGTCTTAAAAGCCCTGGAAAGCCACTGTGGTGGTCTCTGCAGGGCCGATGTGATCAGATCTGTGATTTGAAAAGATGGCTCTGTTGGGGAACTGGAGAATGGAAAGGCAGAGCACGGGCCTCATAGAGATGGCTCCCAGGGAAATGATTTAGTGCTCAAAGAAGCCGTCCTAGAACCAGATCACATGCTGCCGTGCACTCTGCAGGAGCACTACAGAAAAGGCTCAAGGAGGAAGGTGCTGTGGAAGATTGTTGATTTTTTTTGACGACTCTTAAAACCTGTAGTCAATGTATAGGGAAAGCAGCTGCTCCACTCATTTCCAGGGTTTGGCTGCTAGAAAGTATTTCCTCAGTGCATCTGACTCTTGAGTGCTGTGCAGCCTGTCCCAGACCCCTGCCCAGCCCTGGATCTCTGTATAAAAGGACAGGGCAGGTCACAGGCACAGGGACAGGAAGATTAATGGAGAGGGTGCTGTGGAGCAGGAGCCGAAGGCACAGAGCCATGGCCCACACCCTGTCCCGGGGGCTCTTCCAGAGATCCCAGCCCTTTGTTCTCTGACTGGGCAAAGCCACAGGCTGGCTCTCCTGCAAGCCACATCACTGGGCACACCGCTCTAGGAATTCCAGGAGCAGCAGTCTTCTCATACTGGTGACTTCATATAATGCCAGCAGGAGATACCTGTCTTTAGTGGCCTCTCTGCCTAATAAGCTAAAGTAAAATCTAGTTTGGAAAGAGAGGAGCGAATCTTTACTTGGGGCAGGGCTGCTGGCATTTGCAGCCCTGATTTGGGGCCCCCGGATTTCCTTTCCTGTTGGGTTGTCTTGGAAATGATGACTCCTGTCACGGGCTGGTCAGGGAGGACAGGACCCCTTGAATATTCCAGTCTGGTGGCTCCTAAAGTGTGGTTCTGAGCCGGCAGTGCCAGCCTCACCTGGGAACATGATAGAAATGCAAGTTCCTTGGGCCCCACCCAGACCCAGGGGTCGGAATCACTGGAGCTGGGCCTGGCACTGCTTATGGCAAGGCCTCCAGGGGTCCGGCTCCCACTGAGGGTGCAGCCCCGCTGTAGCCCAGGCACAGACTCGGTTCTTCCTCAGCCCCCCGGGAGCCGTAGCTGGATCATGTCACTTAAGGGACACTTTCTTGAAGGCAGAAGTTGCTATAGTGCAGAAAAGGTGTTTAGCCAGGAAAATGTGGCATAAATCAGACAATTTTCTCTACCAAAGAATTTCTCAGAGGCTTTCTTAAGCTAAAATGCATTTTAATTCTACAGGAGGGAGATAGGATATAGACTCATTTCCCACCTTATTTTTCAAATGGCCTTTTCTTCCAAGGGGCATCTCACTAAATCACTCATGTTCTGTGGGCTACACGTTGGAAAATGACAGACTTCGAGGAGATAGAGGGGAATGAGAGGCAGTGACATGGAAATCCACTTTAGTGGATTCTCCTGAGTCCCCATTTCACCCCAGTGCCTGTGTGTTCATTTTTGTGCTCCATTCATTAAGGTTCACCAAGCACCCACCACATGCCAGTGCTCTGCTAGGTTTGGAGATGCAAACTTAAGTAACATAGCACAGCTAAGTGTAACTCAGGAGATGAGTGAGCACTGGGATGGATGGAAGGATGCTCAGATGGGTTGGGGAGCAGGGAGCGCCTGCCTCCATCAAGGGCTCCGATCCTGCTGGATGGTCACTGTCACTGCAGCCCCCTGCCCCCCAGACCTCCTACTCGCAGAGCTCGCCCCTACTGCACAGCTCGCCTGTGCCTCGCACTTGGCTGCAGAGAGCTTTCACAGATGTCTTTGATTCAGTCTTAATAGCAGTCCTAGAAGAGGTTGCATCAGTCTTCTGTGGCTGCTGTAGCAAATTACCCTGCACTTGGTGGCTTAAGACACAAATTTATCATCTTACAGTTCTGTGGGGTGGAAGCCCAAAACAGGTCTCGATGACCTCAAACCAGGGGGTCCACAGGGCTGTGTTTCTTTGGGAAGGCTCAGCAGAGTCTGCTTCCTTGCCTTTTCATGGAAGAAAGGGGATCCTTGTTGTTAGGGGCCGAAAGCTTAGCAGAATTGTGTCCTGCAGTTATGTGCAAAGTAAAACTTTCGAGTGATGAATTTGGATATTCAGCTGAGAAATTTCAAGCCAAGTGTTGAAGGTACAGCCTGGTCTTCTTGCTGCTTACAGTAAAGTGGAAGAGCAAAGAGATGGATGGAGAGAGGAACCTTTTAATCCTAAGGGAATAGGACTTGATGAATTGGAAAATTCTCAGCCTACCAAAAATAGCACAGGATGCTAAAACTAAGAGATTTCACTCTCAGGAAGTTTGTCCTAGAGAAAAACACCAAGGGTGTGTTGTACAGCCTTTTGTCAATATGTCAGAGTTAGAGGTAACAAATTGCCACAAACGTAGTGACTTAAACAGCAAATGCGTTATCTTAACAGCTCTTGAGGTCAGAAGTCAGGCATAAATCTCACTGGGCTAAATCAAGGTGTCAGTAGGGCTGCGTTCCTCTCTGGAGACTCTGGTGGAGAATCCATGGCCTTTTCATCAGTGTCCAGAGGCTGGCCACATTCCTTTTCTCATGGCCGCCTCCTTGGTCTTCACAGCCAGCAATGCTGTATCTCTCGGTGTCTTACTTTCGTAGTATCCTCTTTCTCTGACTCTGAAGGACTCCTGTGATTACACTCAGACCACCTGGATAATCCAAGATCATGTCCCCATTTTAAGGTCAGCAGAGGTAGAAACCTTAATTCCATCTGCAGCTTTAATTCTTTGCCAACTAACATAATATATTCATAGCTTCTGGGGATTAGGATATGGACATCTTTAAGGGCTATTATTCTGCCTACTAAGGAGGACAGTATCATGACCCTTGGTTTACCCATGAGGACATTGGAGCTCAGAGAGGTGATTATGTAGGACTGCCAGAATTTAAGCCTGGATCTTGTGGCTCTAAATAATGTGGGGTTTTCCCTCTTGCTACTGCTTTGCTGTCAACTGTTGTCAGCAGAGCTAAAGGTCCTGTGAGGCCAAAGAATGAAACATGATCGCTGAAGCTCTCTAATAATTAATGATCAAGGAGCTATTGCATTTTTCCTGTTTCATTTAATGCATATCTTGACTATGTCTTTATCATAAAAACAAATCCAAAAAGCCATGATTGTATTTGTTGCACATATTAACAATTGTTTATGTGAGTTTTCCTCCTGAAAGAAGATCAATGAGTGATATAGACTATATGCTTCCAGGCCAGTGTTGTTTGTCAAACTGTCATTTTCTTCTCTTCTGCACTACATCCACCACTGGCTCTTAGCCTGCTTTTGTGACACCCTATTGTGTCAGAGGACTTCATAAAATTCTCAAAGCAAATTAATATACTTTCATGTTCGAAGTAACTGTGTGTGGTGCCACGCTTTTAGAAGTGGAAATTGTAAAATCGAACAATGGCAAGCTGGTAAGACACCAGAAAAGTTGGCAAATGGCCTCTTAACAAAGAATCCATTACATTTGAATATTGTTGCCAGGAAGGGGAAAGGAGGGGGCACTGGTGTTTGTTGAGAGCCTTTGTCCTGGGCACTGGCTATGTGCTTCCACACATAAGCAGAAGCTAGACAAAAGCACAAAAATTTTCTAAATTATTTACCATTCTTAAGTATGAAAATTAAATTTGTGGGGGATATTTAAAAATGGTGCTGGCTCAGAGTCTATTTCCTGAAGACTCAGGCAAGGGGGCAGGGTGCTCTCTCAGCAGCCTGTGCCATCAACCCAGTCAGGGCTGGAGGGGGCTGACGGGAGAGGAGGCCTAGGGTTACTGGCTGGCTTTCATGACGGGTCATAAGCGCAGAGGCTTGCCATGGAACTTGGCTGCTAGGTCTTAAAATCAGAAGCTCTCTTCTGTGTTGTGGTCCCTGCTTAGTCATTTACTATTTATTTTCCCTTCATTTAACCTCTGTGAGCCTCAGCTTGATGAGAAAACCTCTTTGTAAAGCTTTTGTGGTGAGCAGGCCATCAACACAGGGAACCATCCTACCCGGCCCACTGAGGCCCTGGTCCTGCACACCTGGGTCTCAGCTCTGCCTCCCTCAACCCATGTCTCACGGGGATACAATGCAGAGGGCTCACTTTCCCCTTTTCTTAGATCTCACTCCACTTAAGGACAATGATGAGGGACAGAAAGGGAAAGTGGAGCAGAATTTAAGTAATTCATGGAAATACGCTGCAGAAAATAATGAAATGTTCTAGTCTGCATTATAATAAAGGCTTTACTGTGGCAGCAGATGCAAGGTCTCAGAGACTTTGCCTGACACTGCCATAGTTCCACAGGAACCCTGGACACATTTCTTAGTCTTTTTTTGGCCACAATCTCATCTGTGAAATGAGAAAATAATAGGATTTGTCTCAGAGGGTCATTGTGAGAATTTAATGAATTAACACATGAAAGTGCTTAGCACTGTGCCTGGAAACTTAGAAGGGCCTAAGTGTTAGCTTTTGTTTTTATTATAGACCTTTTCCTAAAAAGTGTATGTCAGAAACTGTTTTCATGTATTTGCTCTCTACTTCCTGAACTCATCTTTTCCCCTGAGCTACACATTAAGTGCATTTCCTTTGAACTTTTGCAACAGTATGTGTAGTACAAATTAAGACATCAAATAAATGTTTGAGCTAAAGGGATCCTGAAAAGTTTATAGTTTGACTGGTATAGTGCTATGTGGATTTAGCAGTAAATGCATTCTTTACTTAATGAATAAACACATAAATGTGACAGAAGAACAGAAAAGAAAACAGTACATGGGAAAATTTAAACCCTTTAGATGTTTGTGTTGCTGATGATCAGGTCTAAGAGATGCAGAGGAGGATCCTAACATACATGCACTCACTTGTGCCTTTTGATTCTGTCCGTGGATTTTGGTAGGTAGTTCAAAAGCTAATCACATTTAGTAAGAGTTACGTGCTCTCTCTGGAAAACAGTGAAACATGTTGATGTGGTAAGGAAGAGACACAGAGCTGGGACTCAAGGGCTTATGCTCGGCGTACATAATTCTCAATCGACACCTGCAGCTCTTAGGAGAAAGCAGCTGCCAGATATCAGGCCACTCTTCTCTTATGTTCCTAGTAATAAAAAAAAAAAAAATGACTCATTGAGAAAATCTAAAAAGGAATTAGGGCTGCCATCTTGTGGCAGTAAGGAGCCAGGTAAAATGAACGTGAAAGCGTGAAGCATCTATTTTGCAACTGGTTACCCGCATGTCATTTTGCTCATGTTGGTGATGACTTAGGCATTGCACAAGACATTACCTGGCATCTACCCTTCCCGGGATAGTCCAGTTTCTGAAATGTAAGGTAGGGAGGATTGTTGAGCCATCTCAGCAGCAAGGCTCAGTGTAAGGGCAGAAGACCCTGAGGAAATAGGACTTGTGCTCCTTACAGCAATTTTGTGACTTCATTCATTCACTCATCGGCCTGTTCGTTCACCGCACATACAGTTAGTAAGTGGCTAAATGTGTGAGGGTGTCAGTGATGAACAGGGCAAAACCCTGTGTTCCTTGAGTTGACAGCAGAGTGAATCAAGAGGTTAGCACGAAGTGCTGTATATACAGCAGAAGATGCCCCAAAGGCTGAGATGAAATGGAAGGATAAAGTACAGTGAAAAAAAGAGAGCAGAGGTGGAGGGCAGAAGTCCTGGCTCCTTTTCTTTCCTCCATCCAGAGCTGCAGAGTTGAGGTGGGGGCGGGCAGGGGGAGGGAAGGGGCTGTAGGTAGGTGGTGAGCCTCTGGGCATCCTTCCCTGGAGACCCGGGAGCACTCCCTTCCTTTGCTGCTTGTTTCTTCCCTTCCTTGTTTCCTCTCTCTCTGGCTTTTTTTTCCCTCCTTCTATCCCCCTTTTCTCTCTTTTCTGTTTTCTTTCACTCCCCTTTCCTCCTTCTCTTTCTCTCCCTTCTATTAACTTTGTTCTTCCCATCTTTACCTTCTCTATTTCTCTTCCTTTTAGTTTTAAAACTGGCCTCTCCCTTTCTCTATTACCCCTCCTTGTCTCCTGGGTCTCCTCCCCATCTTTTTACTATTTCCTTTTGGTTTTACTTCTGGGCCCTTTCCTTCCTATTCAGTGTCATTTATTACTGCAGACAAGCCTGCTTGTCAAAGGCCTGTAGCTCCCCTCTCTACCTGTCCGTGTGATGCAGCTCTTTACCAAACTGGGTTCTGGGGACACTGTCCCACCCCTTGATGGTGTGTGCCACACACCTTTGGATTTAGAAATGTAAGGCTTTAGACAGGTTTGAAACCAAGTTTGGGAAACAGTGCTCCGAATCCTTTAGGATCCATGTGTTCACCCTTGTTCTCCCTTTTCAGTCCCTGCCTTTATCACTGCCTCTGCCTTCAGCAAGGAGAGAACGAGACAAGCTGCCTCTCCGCACTGGTCTACAGACACAGAGGACACTGGGTACTGTGGTGGTTTTGTCTTGTTTTGTTTTTTTAACTTATGTTTTTCCAGTTGTATGGCCACGTCAGCCCACAAAGGTCAACTTGGGGAGTTGGGTTTTCCTGTTATGTGTTCATTGACTTTGGGCAAAACATGACCACAGAGTTGGGAAAGTACTTGCCCCTCCCTGCTTTTGTGGGGCTATAGAGATTTATTTGTCTCTGGGGTCTGCTCTCCAATGAGAAACATGCTCTATTAGACAGATCGTTTTATCAGCTGTATTAAGGGTGCTCCTCGGTATAGTCTTTGTGGGACCATGGGCTCCAGCACCACCTGTCTGGTGGATTAGAAGTGGCCCACACCTCAGGCTGAGAATGTCTATCAAGACCCAGTGGCCCAGGCTGGGAAGGAGGAACCTCCATGGCTCACCTGAAATCCACTCTTCTACCCTCAGCACAGGGCCACAGGTGGTTTTGGGTTCAGATCCCCACTCTGCCATTCACTGGCCCTGAGGACTTGGATAAGTTGTTCTGTCTCTGTTTTTCTTCTTGAAAAATGAGATTAAGGCCTACCACATGGAATTGTTATGAGAATTTAATGAGAAAATATCATTGAGGAGATGTATGGGTTAGGCTATCTGATTGAATGAGAAGCAGCAAGACAGAATTTCCTACCTCCATACCTGAAGGTACCTAATAAATGGCCTGTCATTGTGAAAGATCTTGGAAGCATAATCTCCAAACACTTTCCATCTAATTTGTTACAGCTCATAATTCTCTAAATAAGAAACTAGACCATTGTAGCTTAGAACCCAAAATGCCACATTCGGGGTTTTTCTGTTTGCTTTCCTGAAGAATTGGAATTGCTTTGCTTTTAAGTACAAGACTCTAAAGTATTCTCCCATGTGTGGATGTTCCCCGGAGGCCTTCCAATGCTTAGTAGAAAGTGACACTTGACTTTGTCCCAGAAAACCATGTCTCAGCTTCCCACTTCCTTTTATCTGTGATGCCCAATATAACTTTGAGGCTTGACTTTGAGTCACATCTCATCATCATCGTCCCCGAAGGGGCAGGTAAGCTGGGTGGGAAGTGCAAGGTAGGCCCCTGTGGGGGAGGGGGCAGAAAACACAGGTGCTGGCCTGGGCATCAAGGAGCAGTCCTCCTGGGGCCCACAGGCTCAGCAAGTTCTAGTTTATTTTATGTAATTCTTTAAAATACCAGCAAACTTACTAAATGCTATTTCCCTACTGAAATGTGCTTTTATATACAATTTAGTGGTCAGATTAAATATGATACAGGATATCCAAATTTTGGCAATTTCATGTTGACCAGATAGTTCACTCATGGATTGAAAAAAAGCAAAAAGTTTCCCCTGGTTGTCAGTTGGGCATTGTCCTAGTTCAGCGAATGGGAAGCTTTATGAGGCATTCTGGAACTGACAGGTCACCTATGTAGTGTTAGCAAGGCACTGCCTTCTCCAGTCTGTCACATGCCTTGGGGAATCATGGGCTTTCTAGGACTTTCTATAGCATTAGGCCACATCTCTCTTTACATCAAGTGAAATTGTTCCTTGTTTTGCTTTAGGTACTGTATGGAGTTCAAGACAGAGTCTTTGACACACCACTGTGCCATGGAAAACCGCCCTCTGACTCGATGGATGCAGTATCTCCGAGAGGGGTACACAGTGTGTGTCGACTGCCAGCCTCCAGCTATGAACTCTGTGAGCCTTCGTTGTTCCGGGGATGGCCTGGACTCTGATGGGTAAGGGAGGGAAATTGGTAGAAAATCTTTTCTTTATACTCATTTGGAGAGATCTGTCCTCTGTGTTCGGAGCAGCTGACCAGCATATACTGTAACATTATCAAGGCAAGATTTGGGAATCAAAATGGTAACTAAGGAGAAACTCCTAACAATTCGAGTCCAGGGCCCTGTTCACACTGTGGGACTCAGAGGCTCTGTACCGGAGATGAATCCATGAATTTGGACATTGGCGTTCAGACTGAGCTCCCAAATGACCACCCAAGACCTGATGTCTCCCAAGCCGTGTTCTAAAGGCCACTTGGATCAGAAACTTTGGAGGTGGATTTTTAACCATCTCCTAGGTCAGGGGTCAGCAGATAGTGATACTTATTTTCAGCTTTGCAGGCCATATGGTTTCTGTCACAGCTACTCAACGCTGTCATAGTAGCAGGAAAGCAGCCATAAGCTCTTTGTAAACAGATGAGCCTGCCTTTGTTCTAATAATGCTGTATTTATGGATGCTGAATTTTTTTGAATCTCATATTATTTCCTGTATCATGAAATAGTCTTTTGATTTCTTCTCAATTGTCTAAAAACATAAAAATAATTCTTAGCTCATAGGCTACACAAAACACTGTGGGCAGGATCAGGCCTATGGGTTGTAGTTTGCTGAGTCCTGCCCAGCTGATTTTATGTCCCCTGAAGTTTCAGAACTACTGCTTAGTGGGGTAGTCATGAAATCATGACTGAGAGAGTGGGGGGCTCAGCTTTGCAGGGTTACAAACCTACAGAATTCTATAGAATCTTGAATTCTATATTCAAAAGAACTGACCCTGAAAACACTTTCTCACCCTGAAAATCTGTCCCAGTCCTGAACTCATTTATCAGCTAAGCCCAGTAACCCTAAATTCCTATCTAAGAGAAGAGCTGACTTCACCATGTTGGTAGCTATTGGACAAAGACCAATTTGGGTCACACATAGATTGCAGTTCCAAGCATGTCAGGTCGAACGGGTACAGGTTCAAAAGTAAAATACAGACTTTTCCAGTTAGTCATTATTCCTATATGTTTTAATATTTAATAACTCAAGTTTGTTTATATTAGTCACTTTTGCCTAATTGTCTCCATATTGAGTATATCACATGAATGGTAAAATGAGTAAGACCTGCTATCAAATGGAAAATTAATATTTAGACTTAATATTTCTCTGAATACCTCATTCTATTTTGACTTTAATTTACACTTTAATTGTACCTATAAAGTGCCTTTGAACACTGGCAAGGATCTGGTGACTTTAAAAAAATAATAATTTCAATAATCTGGCTTTGCTCCTTCTATGTCTCCCAGTTTTTCATCATGGAATCAGAGTTGGAAAGGATTACAAGAGCTCGTTTGGTATAGACCTAATTTAAATATACATGAAACAGGAGACCATTTTCCTTCATTTAGCACTTCATGTGAGAGAAACAAATATAGTCACCTCAGATTACTCTCAACACAAGGGTTTCCTCAATAGGGATTAATTAGTAACTTTTTCTGATAGAACCCAGAGGGAAAACTTAATTTGTGATCATTTTTTAAAAATTTAAATGTCATACACTTCAAAACTCTAGTTATGATCATTCTTAAAAACAAGATACACAAAAACTTCAATATATAGTTCTGTAAATTAGAATTTGCTTTGCTTTGCTTTTAGAGTAACTAACATTTTCAAAATATTGTTTCAGAAATCAGACTCTCCATTGGCAAGCAATTGGCAATCCTCGGTGTCAAGGAACTTGGAAAAAAGTTCGGCGAGTAGAACAGTGTTCTTGTCCAGCTGTTCACAGTTTTGTTTTTATATAGACTGCAGTGTAAATATTTCAGATTGTGTTTGTAAACATGCTAAATATTATCAGGTCGTGTTCAACACTTCATAAACTTTAAAAACTGTTTGGCCAAAGTCCTTGAACACATGTCATCGCTCCACTCTGAAGCAGAGAAAGAAAATTTAGGGGCCAGTTCTCAGGACACACAGTACCTTTATTTTTATTTTTACTAAGTTGAGGACCCATCCTAAAGGCTCCTGTGCTTTTGTCTCCTTGACCTTTTTACAGAGTCCTCTCCTTCAACAGGTGGCTCATGTGTAACACAGAATATATGTCTGCTTCCACTAAAATTACTACAATATGGTCCTTTTGTTGATGAGTTATTTAAGGGTTTCCACACTTTGAATCTTGCATTCTTTCTATTCCATAATCTCTGAAAAACTGCTTTAAAAAATGTGTACTGATATATGAACACTCTCACACATATACTTCCTGTATATTAGTCTATATATTCTAAAAGAGTAACTTAAAGAAGGTTATCACAAATAATTTTCCACAGAACAATTTAAAGATTTAGTAAGCATTTTGTAATGAAAAACCAACAGCTATGCTAAAAATTCTTCAAGGAAAAATTTTCTTCTGTTAATTGAAAAGATCAGATGTTCATTCTAGATTAACGCAAGCTCCTTTGGATGTTCTAAGTTTCACGAAGAGAAATTTGGCACCAGTGAATGAAACAATTGTTTTTATTGTGAGAATTCTTCCATCATTAGCATCTGAGATGATTTCTAAGGCTTAAACATTGAAGCTGATAAATAATCTTTCAGAGTCCTGCTTTAAGTTTAGTTGAAATTAACTTACTACTTTTTCCTTACAGCATACATTTTCTTATGTTTGGGGTGGAAGGCAAAGGTATAGATTATGGAAAGCAAGGATTTGATTACAAATATGATGGTCTTACATACACAAAGAAGTATCAGTCTTATTTTATGATCAGAAAACCAGTGATTCAGAGACAAAAACCAATGAATCAGAAAACCAATGATTCAGACAAATCAGAAACAAAGGCTTGTTTAAGGAGCTGGAATAACAAATCATTCTGAAAATTCATCACAGGGCCAAACGTCAGCTTCTCTTCTAGGACTCAATTTTGATGAAAAGTTTGACTATACTTTTCTGTATAAAAGTATGCTGTAAAAAAGGTCAGCCTTTTTCAGTTCTGAAACAAGTTTTAAAATCAGAGTATTTTCTTTGGAGAACTGCATCTTGAAACTTAAACTATAGATGAAATTATTTTGGTTTCATTTCTGTAAAATATTCATTAACAAATGATTTACTGAAATACTTATTTCTTGGTGCTTATCATGTAATGACAGGATGACAACAGCAAGCTTAACAGGGATGGGAAACTTCCTAATATTTAATGCTGAGAATAGCAGTATTTCTGAGTATATATTCACTTAACTGTCAGAGTTGTTTTTGTGGTAAATTAAATTCCTCAGAAATTAATAATAAAAAATGTCTCATCAAGGTTAGGAACTTTGACTATCAGTTCAGTATTAACATTTGAAGACCGTTTCTAACACTTGTAAAAGCAAGATTTTTGAAGGCATACCTGGGTAATTTTCAATTTTACTTACAATTTTTATACTGGTAAATAAACTTTCTATTCACATTTTTAAGAGCTCTTTACTTGTTTAGCTAGAAAATACCCAAATTTTCTAGACTGGTCAGAGAATGAACAAAATTTCACCAAAAACAAGCCAAAAAACCTTCAGAATTGATAGGCATAGGTATGAAAACGAATAGCAATAACATGAAGATATATTTATTGTCCCAATACGTGTTATAACATTTAACATATTTGAGTTGTATAGAATATATTTTTCACCACACATATTTTAGTATATGGCTATTAACTGCTTTCATATTGAAGTATATTTTTGTTATTTTCATTCTGGAGAGGAATTTTCTAGGCTAGAAGACTTAACTATTAAATAATGGTTTAGAAAAGCTTGTTATTAATTCTAGCAAAGCCAAGGAGACAGTTCAGAACTGAAACATATTCTGATTAATGAAAAAATCAAAAAAGTTTTCATTTTCAAAGTTTTTATTTTATCTAAGACCTCTTAAGAATACTTTTAAATGAGAACCTTAGCGTCAGGGTCCCGTCCTCAGATACTCTACAATGATTTACAGACCCCAGAATTTTACTTGACAGATTTTCAAAAGTGCATGTGCAAACTAATTTGAACAAAAATAAATATATGCTCAGGGAAAAATAGGGGGAAAAGTTAGGGATGGTGCTCATTTAGAAGAGGAAAGTGAATAAGAAAGAGTGAGAAGGAAAAGAGGAAAAGGCAGAAGGTGATCTACAATCACACTTACCTAGGGTCTTTCTTGGGATGTTTCTGAGAATGTTGTGATTAAAAATAGCAATATCAGCAACTTAAATTGTTTAGTTCTATTCTAGTATAAAATTTTTAAGTAGCTATTTTTCTAGGTACACACAAAAATGATGCAAAATAGAATGGTTCTGCCCTCTAATAGCCTAGTGAAGGTTCATACAAGTGACCGCAAGCTGATCGGGGAAGCAAAGACCTTGGCATTCTGCGGTATAAGCAATCAGAGGATGAGCACATTGAAAGAGAAGAGAAACTTCCATCAAGGTGACAGATAGATACACGTTTACTCTCTCTCTTCCCCGAAATCCCATTATAGGATTGACAAGAGTAAATCTGTAATAGATGAGGAAGGGGGTGGTTGGGAATCAGCCCAGAGATTTTGAAGAATTTTTTTGCAGATTGCAAGCAAGTGGGATTTTCCTAATGGATAAAGCAGAATGGACGGACTAGCCCACTTAAAACATGTAGAAAAAGAAGGTACAGAGGTGAGAGCCATTCTTTCTGGGGGACGGAGGGAGTCCCACTGAATAGCAAACAAGATAAACTTTTAAAAATCCCCACCCCTAGAGAAAAATTCATGAAATTTAAAAATCAAGGATAAAGAAAAGACTATAACACCTTTCAGAGAAAGAAAAACAGATTACCTACAATGGAACAAGAGACCCTTGAGAAGACATCAGTTTTCTCATCTGCATCTGTGGATGCTTGAAATCTAATAAATAAAGGCTCCATGAGCTGAGGGAAAGTAATCTTGAAACTGGCATTGTAGATTGGCCAAACTACTATGAAAGTGTGAACGCAAGGTACACACTTTAAAAGGTACAAGGGTTCAGAAGCCTATCAGAGTCCAAAATAGTTTTCTTTTTTTTCAGTTAAACATGTCAGGTTGAACATATATTTACCTCCTTTATATCCTAATTCCCAAAAAACTACAGTTAAAGGATTTTTTTTTTTAAGGACAAAAAAGAAAAATATCAGTAAGGAGATCAAGAGAGAAAGCAAAAAACAGTTGGCCACAAAATTTCAGGACCACAGGAGCAGGAGAATTTGAGTCTTCAAGGAGTCAAGTGGGAAGGGAAAACACTAAGTAATTCTCTTGTAAATAACATAAAAACACTGGAAAATTATTACTCATTTCCTTTTAAGAGTTGTAGTTCATATAAACTATCACATTACTTGTATCAACTATTTCTGCTCTTCAACACAGGATATATTTAAATAAAGACTTTAATATTCAAGTATTTTGACATGAAGGTATGTGTGGTATCAGGGGGGACATTTAAACAAAAACAGTACCTTGGTGCCAGATACCAGTTTATTAGCTCTTGGCCCCAAATCCTCCTTGCTTGAAGGAGGAAAAACAGAAGGTAAACTGCTTTGCGATACTGGAGCTGGACTCTAAATATCTCGTGACATGGTAACTTAAACTGTCAATAGAGGGATCTGGAGTGACTGGAATGATAATGGCAGGAGGATCATTCCCTTCCAGTTGTGGCCCTCCTCCCATTATCCTATGTGGAGCTCTGTGTAAGTTCCAGCTGAGCCCCCTGGCTACCCTGTCCTTCCCCACTGCCAGTGATGTGGGCTGCTAGTCCAGCACAGCCTGCACCCTCTGGCCAGTTTCCTCTCCACCAGCCGGCTGTAGGTGGTTTTATAATCCTTAGTTCCTTTATTGCCCTCTCTTCCTCAGTCTTAGAGGGCGACTGAACTGGAAGTAAATTCAAAACTCTCCCCCTTCTCCCTAAAGAATAGTGGGAGCACTGCCTTGGGCCTAACTCTAAGAGGTTGTTACCTCAGTCAGCTGTCCTGAGGATGTGCAGCCCAAATTCTCATCACCCGGCTGGTCTTTAGATACCCAAACCCACTTTTAAAGTGGTTCTAAACTTGGAAATTTCCAAGCCTGGAAGGAAAAAATGAGATTAACGTAAATTCCCAGATTTGGAAGCAAATATATATCAGAACATAGTCCAACATATTTAAGGAATAAACCAAAATCTAGGAGCTCAGTCAGCAAACTACTGCTTGCAGGTTAAATCTTGCCTGCTATTTCTATAACTATAGTTTAATGGAAGATAGTTGTGCCCACCTATTTAGGTATTTGTCTATGGCTAATTCCAAAGCAGAGATGGCAAAGACTATGTGGCTCTGAAAGCCTAAAGTATTTTAACTGGCCCTTTATAGACTAAGTTTGCCGAAGCCCTGGCTGAGACCACTGCCATCTAATGTAATTATTGATGTGGTTGGATTCTGGTGCACCACTTTTTTCCTGTTTATTCCTAAGTTTGTTTTGCTTCCTGCTACCTCTTCCCTTTTGCTTTCTTTGGCTTTAGTAATTTTTAAGATTCCATTTTAACCCATCTATTGACTATGTTATCTTCTTTTATATGGTTGCTTTAGGGGTTACAAATGTATGTATGTAACTTTTCAGTTTATTTAAGTTACTGTTTAAGTTATTAATTATTCAGTTTATTTAAGTTACTATTATCCTAATACTCATGTAAACTTGAAAAGCCTTACAGTCATAAACTGGAAACACCTGAGAGACTGAATTTGTAAGTGGACAGCGCACACAACTTATGACAACAAACTGACGCACGACTGCAGCAACCAGTGTAGGGCAGGGAGCCACACCATGGCAGAAGCCCACCCAAACCTGTCAGGACCTGGCTGATGACTGCCAACAACCTTATTTTTTGTCCCCACTTTTAATCCAGGACCAATCAGAGAAAGCCAAATGTTCCCTAGAACAGTCCCATTGGGATGCCTGCTGATAGTCGGCCACCCTCCCACTTCCTCATGCCAACTGCCTCCAGTCAGAGAACGTCTGAAGCCCTTTTCACCATAAAGCTTCCCCCTCTGTAAGCCTCTGCCTGCGTCTCTGCCAAATACAAGTGATGGTGGCTGAGTCCCTTAGTACAGCAAGTTCTGCATAAACAGCCTCTCTTCTTTTTGGTGTGGCCTTAATTTCCCCAACTCAAATGCGTAACTGCATAATGGTAACTGCAATATAATCACATATATACTGTATACAAATGAAAATGAACATGCTACAACCACATTTATATGTTGGGTGAAAGATGGCAAAAAATTATACATTAGAGTATTTCATTTAGTTTCTTTAAGTGCCTCAAGAGAAAAATCCAAAGATACTTCTCTGGGCTTTGCAGATTGGCTCCGAGTGGGTCATTCAACACGTAGCCAGGCCACTTAATAGCTCTGCCTTAGCTTTCACTCCTGCACATGTAAAGCCCAAAGCTCATTCAAGGTGGAGGCCTAGGGACTTCCCAGGTCTTTTCTGGGACTTTCCAGTCCTGAGTATGTATGTGGCCTTCTGAATTCACTGGTTTACTGGAGAGTCCTTCACAGCTCTTTACCCCCACACATCTTTCTTCCCAGGATTTTCATCTGTTGCTTGCCATGTCTGCTGTCTCAGACCCCAGGAGTTTGGCAGGGAAAAGACAAAAGCAAACTTCTGAATTGAACCCTCAGGGAAACTACCAGAGAGGGTAAAACACACAGCCACAATTCTATGAGAACAAGTTCTATATTGGCCCCTCTGGCACCATCAAGCTGCACCAGAACGTGAGCCAATGTCCCTAAGTGGGGTGAGCAAAAACACCAACATCCTCTTACTGAAATCGAGTAGCCTCTTAAGAAAGCATTCCCTGTTGGTCTTAAGCTTCTATTAGATTTCAGTTTCAAAATGTTGATCCTAAGTTTTTGCCAAGCTTAATAGCTGCTTCAGGAAAGGGAAGGATCTTTGGAACTTCCTATTCCACCATTTTTGGTGATGTCAATTTCTATGTAACAGTTTAAAATAAAATTGTAGAAATGGAGGGCAGACTAGTGGTTTCCAGGGATTGGAGAAGTGATGAAGGAGGTAGAGGAGCAGCAACAGGAGGGAGCCTTGGGAGGCCCCACAGCTATGGCGCTGGACACAGGAATGCACATAGCAATAAACTGGTCACAACTAAGTATACACACCACACACACATACATAGTAAAACTGGAGAAATCTGAGTACGATTGGTGGCTTATATCATTATCAATATCCTGACAGTGATATTACTAGTTTTACAAATTAGTATTGGGGGAAAAAAAAATGAGTATTGAGCAAAACTGGAACAAATATGTGAGGAACCTATCACTTTTTACATCTGCATATGAATCTACAATCATCTCAACAAAAACTTCCATCAAAAAAGTAATTCAGAAGATTAGGATTTAAGATAAGGAAGTTTAGGAAATACACCACCCAATTTGCTTTTTCTTATCTATTCACAAGTTACATGAAAAAAATCTGTTTAAATAAATATAGTTTTTTAAATAAGTAAAATTCTAAATATCAAAGCACCATACTTTAATTAAAATGATCTTTTCTGCTGGCACATAAAATAATTGAGCGTCTTACAGTTAACGGCAACTTAGATTTGATGATTTATGGTATGTTTGGAATGATGAGGTTGACTTACAGGTCCATTTTGGCTCACACTGCTAACTTTGACCAGAAAAATGTCTGCAATAAACACAATGACCATAATGATTGGTGTAAAAGGATAGACTCAATCAGGAAGCTTACAGTAATTATACATATTTGTTTACTCTGTTTATAGGGACAACAAATCCAGGAACAATGGGAAAGTAACGTGTAGAACTTGAACAGTAAATGAAATATAGATTACAAAACACTGCCATTTAACTTTTATGCAAATACTTCAGTATTTTCATTCACTTGTTAAATAAAGCATATGTGACTCAAAATGCTAAGTAACTATCAATTTTTGACTAAATCCTCTAAAGAATAGAATGCAGAAAAAAAATATCAAAATTTTCCTGTAAGGTATGTATGACTTTACTTATTTATCATAGATGTTAAAATGATCATGATTAATACCAACTTAAGTACTTATAGAATCCATTTAAGCCCAGTATTGGTATGTTAAATGGAAATATCAAAGAAACTGGTATTATGGCACCAGCTTACAAAGAAGCTTTATTTAAAACCACCTTCGTCAAAGTTTTAACACTGGAACAAAAGTCAGATGTACCTAAATAAGACATGAAGCTGTTCCTGGTAATAGTACAAATTTTGTCCTATGGGTATTGCTATTTTCAAGTATTTCTTTTATATGAAACTTCTGAAAGGAAAATCTAAGTTAGTTACAACTCACAGATTACCTTGAAAATTTACTATTCTATAAACAAAAGTCTTACTAATTATTAAGGCCATAAATCAAGTCATTAACTCTTACGTCAAAGGCCTAGGATTACTGATTTAGAAACTTCATGTGTGTGTTATGGAGCTGAAGTCAGCCTACAGACACGTAATGGGTTAACAGAAATTTTTTATTTTCTGTTACACCAGATTTTCATTTTTTTAACTGGTACAGGATTTGGGAGTAAGGGTACTGAAATCACCAGGGTTCAACAAACTTAAATTTTATACACATAACAAGATTCTTAAAAAATAACAGTGATGACAAATAATCTTACTATTATAGCACAAATCCTCATATTAATGTTTTAAACAAAAGTTTTAAGATACACCAATAACCACCAAGTTCAAACAAAAAAAGTGATCAAAATACTTAACTGTCCTCTATTAATCTTTTACAAACACATTCAGTCTTCACTGTCTGAGGGAACCAATTTTAGCTTTTTCATAGTCCGCCATCTGTCTTTTAACATGACGCCTGTTCGGTTGTTGAATTTATAATGTAACAGTATTTTAGACCAATTTCCTTCTCCATATTTCTTCACTCCAGATTTCAGATTCATGTCTTCGTCCCAAAGCCAGGCCTTTTGACAAAAAACTAGAGCAGTTATTCACAGGAACAATTTTTTATTGAGATACAATTGACATAATACTATATTAATTTCAGATGTACATGATTCCATATTTATATATATTGTGAAGTGATCACTATGATAAGCCTTGTTAATCATCCATCAAAATTACATTGAAAGTAGAACAATTATTCACAGAAACAATTCTTTAAAGAACATACCTACTATAAATGCAACTGTTTCTTATTAGAGTAACATTATAGTTTCTTACAGACTGAAGAATTTCTGTATATATTTCTTAGATTTCTGTTAGATCTTATCATGATAAAAATTTTAAGGGTCCTTCCTATTGATACTCATTTTATATAAGCACCCAAGATCAAACAGCTACACAGTAAGAGCTGAACACCAACCCAATTAGTCTGACTTTAAGCTCACACTGTTTCATGATGCTTTTTTACAATTGTTAGTAGATTGGTACTTATTAGTCCTACATATCTCTAAATAGAACTTATGAACATTTAACAATTCATTAATGAACTCAATGAAAATCCTGTGGTGGCTATTGTTGGGCAAAGTATACACAAAAATAAAACTCAACTCTTCTCTAATATAGGATACTGAAAACACAACACAAACTAATTAAAAATACACTATTTTATTTTTGGAGAAAATGACTGAAAACTTTAAAACATCAAATGCAGTATAATACACAGAAAAAGTTACTGATACTTGGTATATGCTACAGGTAACCAACCAAATGTTCCTTCTGCTCACATGCTGGAGCAAATGATCATCTGAGTGATTTTTCTGTATCTAGGCTATAATTAAGTTCCCCAACTGACACATTTTCCTGGAAAAATCCATTCACCATCAGTCACAAAAAGACAAATGCTGTCATGATTCCACTTACATGAGGTATGTAGAACCATCAAACTCATAGAAACAAAGTAGAATGGTGGTTGCCAGAAGGTGGGGGAGGAGAAAATGGGAAAATGTTTAATGGGCACAGTTTCAGTTTTCCAAGATGAAAAAGTTCTGGACATTGGTTGCATAACAATGTGTACTTAATCCACTGAACTGTATGCTTAAAATTATTAAAATGATAATTTTATGTTATGTGTGTTTTACTACGAAAAATAAAAAAATAAAAAAACAGTGAGCAAAGAATTTGAATTGACATTTCTCCAAATAAGATATACAAATGGTCAATAAGCACATGAAAAGATGCTCAACATCAACATCACTAATCATTAGGGAAATGCCAGTCACAACCACAAGGAGATACGACCCCATATCTATTAGGATGTCTACTATCAAAAAATAGATAATGAATAAGTATTAGCAAGGATGTGCAGAAATTAGAACACTATTGGTGGGAATGAAATATTGGGTAGCTGCTATGGAAAGCAGAATGGTGGCTCCTCAAAAAAGTAAAATTATCACGTGATCCAGCAATTCTATCTGTGGGTACAAACCCAAAAGAATCAAAAGCAGGGACTTGAAAAAATTCTGTACATCCATGTAGAAACAGTCTTATCCACATTAACCAAAAGGGAAATAAACCAAGTATCCATCAGTGGATGAATGGATAAGCAAAATGTGGTACATGAATACTAAGGTATTATTCAGTCTTAAAAAGAAAGGAAATTCTGACATAAAAACATGGATGAACATTGAGGATATTATGCTAAGTGAAATAAGTCAAATACAGAGACAAACATTATCTACTTATATGAGGTACCTAAAAATAGTCAAATTCAGAGATAGGAAGTAGAATGGTGGTTACCAGAGGCTTAACAGGAAGGAGACTGAGGAGTTGTTTAAAGTACAGCTGAAAGGGCTCTGTGGATAGATAGTGGTAATGGTAGCATAACAATATGAATGTGTTTAATGCTACTGGACTGTATACTTTAAAATGGTTAAGATACTAAGTTTTATTATGTGCATTTTACTATAATTAAAGAAATCTCCATTTCAATCTTCATAACAAATGCACTGTTAAAAACAATTCAAGGTGGTCTCAAGAAGACAAACATGAGATGAAAACTATCTTGTGTGGTTCAATGCTATGAAACTGGCAGCGACCGTAATTAAGCCCCTGTGGGAGGCTAAGTTGCCTCCTGTCAGGAACTGTGTTGCCTACAAGTGCACAGCTACTCAATCTCTAGACAGAGACCGACACCCTCCTATGGCCTTCTAATGACCAACCCAGCCCACTTTCCTCACCAGTCACCACTTCTACAAAGCCTCACTACACTGGTGGTCACTGACACCAAACCAAAAGAAATGTAAATTCTGCATGTGGCAGGTAGGGAGTTTAAAGAGCAGGGATGATTAAAAGTACTTTAGCAGTGGGTTATTAATTACTCTTTGAGAATCACATCTTTTGAGAATGTGGTGAAAGCTATGGATCCACTTCACAGACAAGTGAAAGTACGTAAAATTGAAATGAAATTTCAGAGGCCACTTAGTGTCCCCCTTTAAAAAAACTATCGATTTTATGGTTCAGGATTTCTGTTTTGTTATAAGTTGTCCCAGGTTTATTCAGCTTTAAAAAGTAGTATTTGGTTTATGCAAATTTCACATACATACCACTGTTTCCCTGTTTTAATTTGAGCTATATTACTTTTAATAGAGAGCAAAGATGATACCTGATATAAAACCCAATTTTTCTCAAGAAATAACTAATATTCTCTTCTTGAATCCTAGCTAGGTTCCTGGGTACAGCAAATTTAAGCAGTATCTTCCAGTAGATCATAGACAGCAGGGGTTGGGTTGGCAAGCTACTGCCAAAATGCAGCCTCAGGCTGTTTGTACAGCCCAGGAGCTAACAATGGTTCTTACATTTTTAAAAGAAAAAGAAAACAATAATATGTGACAAACTATATATGATCCACAGAGGCTACAATATTTACTGCATGGCCCTTTACAGAAAGTTTGCTAACCTCTGACCTGGAAAAAAGTTATGATTTTGTCAGTAACCAGAAAACCACAGTGTCTATTATAAAGTATTGAATTTTTTCCTTCTATTGCAAAAGAGCAACTTTAACTTGATATATTGTTACTTAGTGATATACTATGCCTTACTTTGATCTGAATGTTTTCACAGTCTTTGCTTAATTTCATCTATGGTTTAAAGGTGAAAGAGTCTCAGAAAACATTCTATGGAGGTAGTCATATACAATTAATAACTACAATCTTTATAAGTTTAAAGAAGCCAACTTCTACTTTCTATAAACAGACTTTTAGGAGTGACAAAACTGGCTTATCATTGTCACATCAGAAAGAAAATATAAAGAAAACAAGTATAACAGTATAATTACTTAAGTCTACTCTCCCACTCTTTGTTTCTTCATTTTATACATTTGATTTACTGTACTATATTGCATTCATAATGACAGATAGCAAAGAATTAAAATGATATATTTTAAGACATAAAGAAAACCTATGTCCTTTGTGCTGTTCTCTTTTGTTTCATTCTTCTTGAAAAATTAAAAACACAATCAATAAAACAATCATAACTGCAGCCATACCCAAAACTTAAAAAGATGCAAGGAGCACTTAATAAAAATGCACCAATATCCTACTTCCCCAAGGCTAAGAAGTTTATATAACTTATACTTGAAAATTAAGTATCATTTCTAATGCCTTTTAGAGAGAAAAAAACAATGCTTTATAATGTCTTAAAATAATACCATTTATAGTTTAAAAAATACTGTTAACAGTAATTTCCATTATACACTATCAATGAAAAAAAAGTTTTTGTTGTTGAAAGGCATTTACTTTTCTTCTTGCATAGAATAAATGTAAAGAAGGGTCTTTAAATTGTGACAATAGAAGCAGAAATGCAGCAAGAAGAAACCGTCCAATCAGGTACAGGCTACAGCAATAAATATTTTTAAATAACCAAAATCTCAACACAAAGTAAGATTAAAAATTGTCACTCATCTTAAACAAATTGTCCCACCAAATACCCAACAGTGAAAAGCTAAAAATAAACCAGACCCAATAACCACAGAATTATTTTTTGGTTCAGTAAACAGTGATAGACAATAACATATATATTCTATTCTTTAAATTGCATAGTTGTTATCCTACATTTTCTTTTAAGTACCAAAAAAGAAGAGAGAAACTGTTTTCTTGATACATGACTAAACAATAATGTACAATCCCATTTGGAATTGTTGCCAGAAGAACTATAAGGAAAGCTTAATTAAATATATGAGGCATAGGCTTTCAGTTTTTAAGCCAACATATAAAGGGCTTGAAAATACACTTCAGTCCTCATAACAAGAAAAAGCTGAAAACTGAAAGCCACAACTCTTAGATCCATCAGAGAATTAACATCACAGGGAAAACTGCTGCCCTGAGAACTAAAAAGACGTAAGGTAGATACAGGAAATCATAGCTTACTGGATGGAAGAAGCTCATAGCTGGAGCCAATACTAGTAGAAACATTTAACTGTGATGGACAAATTGACGGAGGTTCACTGGGGACAAGCTTGACTTAAAAACTCAAGGCACCCAATCTCAGAGGTCCACAAACTTTTCTGAGTTCCAATTCCATTAACAAAAGTCTGCCCTCAAGAGAAACCAATCTTGCCAGTGCCTAACTGACCTGTGGAAACTCCAACCCCTCTAGCATTCCTGTATCACCCAAGAGGGAGAAATAAAAGCTGAGAAGCATGTATAAAGCTCTTAGCACAGGACGTGGGCTCATTAAAAGAATGAGACACTCACAGAACAATAGAAGTGCTTTCTCTCCCCCTCCCCTAGATTACTACCACATTATTTGGATTCCTGTAAAACAAATTCCTCAGCTGAAAGAACTGCTTCAGACCCTTACTAAGAAGGAGTCTCTAGGGAAAACCAAAGACAAGGGAGGCAAAAACAAGGAAATTTTAGTCTCTGACACATACAACTATAACAAACAGTAAACAAAACCTAACACCTAGCCAGACAAAACCTGACACTAAAGGGCAATTTACCTCGGTTCCTTTTAAGTGATATATCTTGTCCAGCTATCAAAAATGAATTTTAAGTTACAGCAAAAAGCAAAAATCACAATCTGTAGGGACAAACAGATCTGTAGGGACAAATAATTTGGAATTATCAGACCGGGAATTTAAAATAACTATGATCATATGCCAAGGGCTCTAATGGAAAGAATGGACAACATGTATAAACAGATGGCTAAGTATAAGCAGAGAGATGTAAACCCTAAGAAAGTATCAAGTGGAATTGCTATCAACAACACAGTAACAGAAAATGAAGAATGCCTTTGATGGGTACATCAACAGATTAGACATGGATGAAGACAGAATCAGTGAGCTTGAAGACATATTAATAGAAACATCAAACTGAAAAGCAAAGAGAAAAAGAATGAAAAAGAGAAAAGAATATTCAAGAACTGTGGGATAATCAACAAAAAGTGTGACATACACTAATGGGGCTCCAGAAAGAAGAAAGGAACAGAAGATCTGAAGTAGTTATGGCTGAGAATTTTGCAAAATTAATGACAGACACCAAAATAGATCCAAGAAGCCCAAAGAAACAAAGATAAACAACAAAAAATCTATATCTTGCTGCATCATATTCAAGCTCAAAAAAATCAAAGACAAAAAATATGTATGACTTTGGTGGCATATGGTGTCATAAGGTCAACATTTTCCCATTCTCCTTTGGGAATCCACCCAACAACAAGAAATAAAATCCCAAAACTCTGATAAAATTAGGAGACCCCTATGACCTAATGTAGTAAAGCTACATTATTGGTGGAAATTGACAAAAGGTATGTGAAGTAGGGCAAAGTCACTTGCCCCTCCAATCTCAGAAAGTCTGTGCTATACACATTTCCAAAGGAACACATCCTGAGGTGTACGCTCTAAATCCCTAGTTTGTAATAGCAGAAGCCTCCCTCAACTTCCACTAGTTCTAAAAGGTAGAGGCAGTAGGGCTAAATAAGGAATCACACAGGTAAGCAGTATTTGCAGGAAGTAAATCAAAAGCAAGAGTTCTTGCTGGGGAGAAGGCAAGGTCAAAATAAGCTTGCATCACAAAATCAGGCTGATATCCTTAGCAGCCTGCAACTTGATTGACCCTAGCCCCTACAGCTCCGCATGAACCACCAACAAATAGGTTATCAAGAAAAAACTCTTCTTAAAGGTGAGTAAGAAAAAAGTATAGGATCACCTTCCACTTACATCCACGACAGAACAAGGACCAGATTTTTCAACTATTATAAACAACTAGAAAACTAGATAAAATACAGTTAACAAAAGATTCAGGCATTGGACAGAAGGCATAGGATTACAGTCAGTGAGAGGGGAAACAAATGAAGATAGTACTAAAATCATCCTCTTAACTTTCTGAATAGAAAAATTCTGTATCAAATGGTATCTTTTTTTTTAAGCACAGAAGAACCTTATTTAAATTTGATCTCAATTAGGAAGATATGAATATAAACGCTAATATGCATATTTAGGTCCCACCTTATACATGAACAAGTGACTATAATAATATCAGTAATTCTAAATAAATAACATTACCAATGTGCAACCTAAGACTATTTTTTAAATGTAGGTGAAATATTTTCTTAGAACTCCGAACAGGCAGATTGGTTAATCTAAGATGGCAAAATTAAAGACATCAAATTAAATACTCAAAATTTTTTAGGGCTGAACAGACATAATGTGGAATAATCATAATTATTATTCAGGTTATGGCTTTAATGTCCATTAGGTATTACTGAAATAAAATAAACAAATACCTTTCTTTTTCTAGATCGGTATTTTGCAGGGGTTCCTGGCTGACTGTTTAAAACATGCATTCTCTGGCTTCTAATGGTTAGTCTACTGCTTCTCTTCTTTGTTTCACCTAAAAATAGAAATATCATCACCAAAAATTTTCACATTAAGAGAGGAATTATATTTTTAAAGGTTACTATGAAATTCCTATTTATTTTTTAGCTATTTTAAAGAAAAAACTTTATCTATCTGTTTAATTCTTTTCCCTTCAAATCTGGAAGCAGTATGGCACACTGCAAATACCAGTCTTTAAAATCACACACTTGCAGTGCTTTTGTGGTCACTAATGGACATACTCAGTGACAGAAAATTTGAGACACCTGACATGTACATTCCCAGCTGAGGTTAAGCAAGGTTAAGATCTGCCTCCTTGTTTTAGCTCTCATGTTAAAATAGTTGTGTTTTTTTAGAGTCTATTTTGTGCTGTATTTTTGTATTCTGTTGATTATTTCACAGTCTAAAATGGTTCCCAAATGTACTGTGGATGTGATGTATAGTGTTCCTTCGTGCAAGAAAGTTATGATGTTCCTTACAGAGAAAATAAGTGTTAGGTAAGCTTCATTCAGGCATGAGTTATAGTGCTGGTGGCCATGAGTTCAATGTTAATGAATCAACAATATTTATTAAATAAGGTGTCCTTAAATAGAAACACATAAAACAAGGTTATATACTTACCAGTTGACAAAACTCGTGACTAGCTCAGAGGAACCTATATTCCCCATAGTGGTTCAATATTCACTAATTTGGTGTTCATGGCAACTTTATAGAACATAACTACTGAGAGTAACAAGAATTAACTGTATTTATGTTTGACGTAACTATTTCAAGTTGCTGAATTAAAGTTAAAGTAGAAAAGCAGTACCATCATAGAAAAAGCATCTTATTTAAACAAGCAATTAGAATAGCTAACTTTTTTTTAAGCACCATCTCTAGTCAACTCTATTGAGTCATGACATTTGACCTCTTTGTGGTTCAGTTTCCTAAAGTGTGTGTTTGTGTGTGATGGTGGCAAAGTCAGAGGTTGGTTGGATTATTTTTGAGGACACATCAATTCTCTGCTTCTAACACTGTAATAAAAGTACTCACTTTGAAGAGTTTTCAGTCTTTCCTCCTTATTAAAATCTTCTTGTCGGCTTCCAAGTTTCAATATAGTTAAGAGATTCTTGTGACACCTAAATGAAACATGAAAGCTTATCACTCGCTCCACAAAGACTAGAAAAGCTATGGAAAAAGGCAGATGATTTGTTTGTTCTACTTTCTGCTCTAGAACCTTCTACTCTGGACTGTTTCCTTTGGTGCTTCCTTGCTTAGCACCCCATCTTAACTTTTAGCCTCTTAAGATTTTTGTCAGACTTCCCTCCACCATCACTTATTTTCTCCATCTCATCTACTCAGAAATCAAGGTTCTTTTTCCCTTCCAATGAGAGATCAAAAAAATATCCTCACACTATAAAATACTAACTTTCATTTTCTCCTATGGCTTGTAACTTTATTTACCAAAAGAGAAATCTTAGAATTCTTTCATACATGATGGCAGATATCACTTGATTATTATCCTTGTAGCTTCCAAATAGGGTTTTCTTTTTTGGAAAGGTAAGACTGTTTGTAAATACAGGATGTGGCAGAATTTTTGACCTCAGAAAGCTGGTAGTACTCCAATTCTATGAAGGAATAAACAAAGATGAAAAAATGTAGCTTACTTAAGCTTAGGCAGCTATTTTATCACAACCTAAAATCTATTACCTATACCCTATTATACCTGCTAATCTTTTCTTTCCTTCCCCAAAATTTCTATTGCACTCTCTGGAATGCCATTCTCAACCTCTTTACCAGTTCCCCAACCTCTTTGCTTTGTCTAAAATCTAGCTCTCCCCTTGGGACAATATTTCTCTCCTTTGTAACCTTCTCAAGTAGAGACTGGCTTAATCTTTTAATTTTCATGAATCACACAGCACAAGAGGTAGGTCTCTATTTTCTTCATTTCCTAAAGAATGCCACTTCCAGGATTCTGTTTCCATAGCAACCTTAGCCCTTAAGGATTCACGCCACTGAGGTGTATCACCATCCACTGTTTCTCAGTCATTCACTCTCATTTCAAGTACTGCCTGTCATTCACAGATCTTTCTTCTACCCCAAGTGCTGCTTTTGTCATGAATTTCAGTGTTCCCATGGATAACCCATATAACATGCTGGCCTCTCAATTCTTCACTTCCAATGACCTCCTCCATGTGAAGTCAGCTACCCCATCCCATGGTTCCACTCAGCATGCCAATTGCTCTGTCTCTGAAATCATTCATGCAGACTTCCTAATTTCTGAAGATATGTATTGTTTATCACAACATTTCTAGTAGATTAAATACAGTTTTTCAAGTAATTTCATAAAATCAGAATTTGGGACATTCATTAGAAATGTAATCTGCATCCCCTTCCTACCCCAGCATATCCTTGTTTCTGTGACAGAATATGAGTTTACCAGACATCTGCTTTACATTGAAGTACACTGTTTATGTGTATCCCAATAATGGCCTTGTAGAAACAATGTGAAACAATCTAGCATCTCTATAGTTTGGAATTCAAGACATGTCAGTGTCTTGAATATCTGTTGAATAAGTAGGCCCCTGCAATAGTCTCTAAATCATACCATTTACATAGCAATTATTATAACATATCTAGGTCTACATGAGTTGCTTCAACCAAAAATTCTAAAGAGAAATAAGAAAAAACTCAATTTACTTCACCTCAGTAAGGATACTGTATCTCCTGAGGATTCAATTACCGTAGACTGTTTGTCACTAACACTTTAAAAGAAGAAAAAATTCGTAAGAATGTTAACAAAGCAAACTTTTCATAAGGATAGTAATTTCCACATAATCAAGTCATATTTCAATTTAGATGAAAGATCTTTGGAAAGAAACCCTGGGAACATTAGGACATATACAGTCCATTACAACATAGCTAATTTTTGCCCAGATATGATTACCAGAGATATTAAATCAAACTTCCCCAAATCGTATGTTAAGCATTATAATGTCACTCCTTAAAACTCTCCCATGGATCTTTATTTCCATTAATTCAAGTTTAATTTCTTGTCTTCCCACAAGTCTCTAACTGAACTTTAAAAACAATTCCTCTCCCCAACTAGTGTAGTTTTAAGTCCTTCAGCCCTTAAGTCTATCTATAAATTTTAAGAATTATGTAATGTCTGCTACTATTTCTGTTTCATGTAATTCTTAATACCTCAAATAGTTTATATGCTTTATGAGAATAAAACATTTCATCTAGTAATGACAATAAAGGGTTTTATCTTTCTTAGTTATTTGTCTGACCTTGCAATCATACTCCTGATGCTACTATCCTTGCCTCTCTTGTGTCCTGCTCTCATGTCCTGATACTGGTGAGTTTGCTGTTTTATTTGCCCTGATTCTATTTGTTTCCAGGATGCCTTGGTATTTGCTTGATTTCTGATCTTTACTTTTGTCTCTCGTTTTGGTTTTGTACTGTGCCTAGTGCACTGCAAATTCTAACATATGCCTGGTAATGAACAACGATACAAGGCTATTTAAGAACCTTCAAGGAATTCTTCACCTAGTAAGAAATACAGACAGGTAAGCAAATGTGTTACTATCCAAGGTGAGTCCTTTTATAGATGTGACTCAGTGCTGTGGGAGAAGAGACGTGACATCTCTGATCACAGAGCAAGACATCTTACAGGTGATCTTTGAGCTAGATCTTGAATGACAAGAAGAGATTGTCTTGAAGAGAACAGACGGGGATTTAAATTGAAGCAAAGGTCAAGGAATCAAGGAGCTTGTGATATTTGAAGATCGGGAAAAGTTCTGTGTTGCTAAAAAGTACCATGTATGTGGGCAGGAGTGGCTAAGAGATGAGGTTGTACATGAAAACAGTAACAAACACAAAAAACACAAAGGGGCTATATAAGGCTTTGTGAGCCATGCCAATGATGTCTAACTCATCTAGTACAAAACACCCAACAGAGGTTATTAAGCTGGTAAATTATTTAAACCAATTTATCTTTATGGGAAGCTAACTCTAGAAGTCACATTAAGGGTGGAATTGTAATCTAGTACAAAGCTAAGTAATAATCTAGGATATAAATGATAAGAATGGATTATTAGAGGCATTTCTGAGATGAGATTCATAACACTGGAGAAAACTGGTTATGTCAGAAGAATAAGTATTAGGACAGACAGAAGGGAACATCAGGAGTTGTTTTACACATACTGATTAAAATGTGTATAGGAAGGTATCTGAAATAAGTGGGTAGTACTATATAAGGAGACTACACAGGAAATGTACTCATTATCTCCAGGAATCATGGTAAGTTTTAATTTTATTTTAAAGCAGTATTACACTGGACAGGAAGGCTGGGCCACAAGAACATACTGGGGGGTCATAGTATTACTAAATTATGATTTCCAGACAAAATGACATAACTGAGCCAATAAAAGTGTAGTCTCTACTTCTCAAAATGGGTCTTAGAAAAAAGTAAGTCAATGCAAAATAAGTTAATAGAGCTTCTGGGGAGATAACCAATGAGGAGCAGTCATGCTCTAGTAGGCTGAGACAGTAGTAGAGATAGTAAGAATAAGCTCAGTCCTGAGTAGACCAAGGTTATGTCCATCCAAGCTGGGACCCAATCTCCACCTCTAAGTAGCTAAGATGGGGAACCTGCAGCACTCAAGTCATGGTCTCAAGGAAAAAAAAGTAACATTACATCCATTGCCAAATACATCCATCCACAGACCACAAGGATTTGACTACCTGGCCTTGGGTCAAGGGTAGAAGTACAGAGGGAACGGACAATGGGTTCAACAGAAAAGATCTTTATATGGTAGAGTTTATCTTCTTCAAAAGGGTTAGCTTTCCTAAAGCTAAAGCAAAAGGTAAAAATCAATTCTGCAAAAATAACTCTGGAAAATCCCTGAAGAAGAAATTATTTGGGGGATAGAATTCTTCTCTCTCAATACAGTAGTCCTCCCATATCCATGGTTTCACTTCCCATGGTTTAAGTTTCCTGCAGTCAGCCAAGGTCTGGAAGTAGATGATCCTCTTTCTAAAGTATGGCCAGAAGGTCAACAGTAGCCTAACACTGCATCACAATGCCTGTCATTCACATCACTTCATTTCATCATGCAGGCATTTTTATTACCTCACATCTTAATAAGAAGGGTGAGTATAGTACAATAAGGTGTTTTAAGTGGAAGAGACCACATTCACATAACTTGTATCACAGTAAATCGTAATTGTTCTTTATTAGTTACTGTGTTAATCTCTTACTATGCCTATCTGATAAATTAAACTTCATCATAGATATGCATGTACAGAAGAAAAACAGCACATATAGGTCTGCAGTTTCAGGCATCCACTACTGTGTGTGGGACAGACACAGCCTGTTTTCCTACAGCAGTGGAGCAAATCACTACTTCTTCAGCTGAGCCCCAGATGAAATGGTTAGCTTACCCTTAGAGAAGATATATGAATCTTAAAATACTAGAATAACCTCGATATAGTAAAATAAAGCAGTCACATAATGAGGGCATATGGGATCTGAGAACTAAGGAGCACAGATGATTCAGGTTTCCAACCTCAACTATTCCAGACCATATATTCTCTGAGAATGGTAAACGATAGTACTCACAGGATTTAAACTATACTTTTATCTTACTCTCTATTTTACTATTTTAGCTTAGTATTATCTAAAAGAACTTGCATATGCCTTGAGATAACTCTACAGTACTCCAAATATCCAAATGTTAATCAGTAAAACAATGCACCCATTATTCAATAATTACTTTTATTAATAAATGGCTCAATAGCATCACTTTTACATAGATATTACGTCCATAAGACAAAAAATATATTAACGAAGTTACAAACCTTTTTCCTACATCCAAATTAGCTTCAGTTCCCATTTCACTATCATTACTATCAGGTTTATCTTGAGAAGCTGTTCTTTCTCTTTTACTTTCCACTACTTTTGCTGCTGCCTTTAAAAAAAGAGGTTATGGGAGAGGAAGGAAAGCATTTAGCCACTTTAAACAAACAGCATTAAATTAAATCTTCTGTAATGGGGGGAGTCTAGTAACCATAATGTTGCTCATGTAATTGTACATTAATGATACAAAAAAAAATTAAATCTTCTGATTTTTTCATAGTCATAACCAAAATATCTGTTCATAGGCCAATAAAGAGCACTAACTATGACATCAGCAGCAGCTACTTCAACTACCTGCTTGATTTATCAGCATTATGCAGGTCTTTCTTTGTAAATACATTTGATACACACAACACTCTCTAAGCAATTTTAAGATAAAAGATTACTTAAAAAAGAAAAATCAATAAAAATTCCAAATATTAAAAAAATATAACTACCTCAAATCAATCAATGCTCCACTGTAACATATTAAAACTTTTTAAGGCCAAGACAGAGGATGTTACAAAAAAAAATTTTTTAATGCCTTTCTTCATCCAATTTTGCTTTCTCTAAAAAATATGCTAAAAATTCCTTTAAAATTTAATTAAAGCCAAATATTTTTTGCTTATTTCTTACTTTAGTAAGTTTTCCCCTCAACTTTTCATTTTGAAAAATTGTAGAAATACTACAATATCACAATAAATCCTTTAGGTTCGCCAATTCTAACATTTTGCTACATTCTTCTGCAAAATCACTAAATAAAACTCTCAAGTTTTCAAGAATTTCTATTTCAAGTAGTCTCCTCTATTAAACTAGCAATTTCTCTTAAGTCTATTGTTAAGAGTATCTCTGAAATAGCATACCTTCATTAGAAAGGCTGACGATTTTTCACTTAGCACATAATTCACATAACTCTTAATTTTCTCCATCATGTGGTTGTAGCTGAAGTGTTGAAAAATGGAATGGAATGTATCTTTCTGAGATATTATCATACACAACTTCCTTTTTAAAGGCTAAGGAAAAAAAAGAAATGTATTAATAAATAAATCACAAATAAGATACTAGAAATAGTGTCATATTTAATGACTGAAAAAAAACTTTATGAATATAAATTCAGAGACACAATGAAGAGGTTTAAAAAATTCTTGTTTTAAGTGGCTCACCAATGTACTTTATCTGACTTAAGAAAATATTCTATTTCACACATATATAAAAGCATTTTTAAAAATTAATCTGAATGTCCATTACATTTAAGAAATACCAAATTAAGAAATACAATTAATAAATAAAGAAACATGTTTATTACCATAATCTGACTGCACCACCCAGCCTTCCCTCTCAAGTAAGCATTACCCTAAATTTAGAATTTACCATACGCTTGCATTCCTTTACATCTGCAATACATTATGTATAATCCATAGACAATAGACAGTATCGTTTAGCATGGTTTTAACTTTATACAAATGGTGTTATACTAGTGTATTCTTCTGAGGTTTGCTACTTTTTGTTTAACTGGTTATGACATCTGTCCAAGTTGATTTGATTGACATTTGTAGAAGTAGTTATTCACTGTTGTCAAGTATTCCACTGATACACATTCTTTCAGCCTATTGAAAGCATTTAAGCAATTTCCTATTACTGTAAAGCTGTTAAACATCCTTCCACATAGCTTCTTGTGCACACCGTAATTTTTGGACAATAGTTCTTTCAATATTGGTTGTACAATAAAAGCTAGAGTTTAAAACAATTCTACCTCTTAGGTTTCTATGCCAGACCAATTGTCTCAGTAGGGCTGGTTTTTGTTTTGTTTTGTAACATAACTACCTTGGAAGATTGACACTAATTCCTATACGGAATATGTGTATATCCTATAACCCATCAATTCTATTTCCAAGTATATAGCCAATAGAAGCATATGTATTTGTTCTACAAAAGACATGTAAAGGAATGAAATAGCCAAAAACTGGAAATAACTCAAATGCCATCAACAGCAGAATGAGTAAGTTGTAGATATTCCTACAATGTAACAATGAGAATGAACAAACTACTGCCACAAATTACAACTTAGATCTTACAAATATAAAATTACTATCTGATTCTATTATATACAGTATAGAAACAAGTAAAATTAATCTTGAATGATGCAAGTCAGGATAGGGGTTACCCCTGAGAAGGTGGAAGGGATGGTTCTGATTCCTGACCTAGGGGCTCATCACTTAAGCGCATTCCTTTTGTGAAAACACATCATCTACTTATAAACTTAAGATATGTGTTCTCTACTAGTGGTATGTTCCTGTTCGATTAAAAGTTCATTAGAAAATGTATAAAACTACCTTTCATTTCTTGACTAAGCCTAATTTACTCCAATAACACTAGTAACAACCACATATGAAGCCTCTAGAAAAATAAGCACGTCATAATGCCTTCTATACCTGTGCTCCCCAATATGGTGAACAGTAGCCACACGTGGCTACTAAGCCCCTGAAATGTGTAACCCCTGAATTTAGAAAGAAGTGTAAAACAAACACCAGATTTCAAAGACTTAGTACAAAAAAAGAGAGCAAAATGTCTCAATACTTTTTACATTAAATGTTAATTATGTTTTTGTATATATTGGATTAAATATAATGTTATTAAAAATGGTTCCACTTGCTTCTTTTTACTTTTTCAATGTGGTAAATTTAAAATCATACATGAATGGCATTATATTTCCATTGGACAGCACTGGTCTTTACTGTTTAAAATATAAGCATTCCTTTTCTCCTCCAATGCTCTTTCAATTTTCCCTAGTTCATAAAACAGTTCTAAAATTCTCATCTAATTCAAACAATTACCATGTAAGAATTTGAGTCACCAAATATTCTTTCAAAAACTTCTCCTGCTTCCTTAAAATGACCATTTTCCACACAAACAGCAATAGCCTGAAAGACAGGATGACAAATACATACTTCAGATTGCTTTAAAATATCTGATTGTTACTTAATATCAAAATAACTCAGGTAAATCCAAACTATTTAAAACAGGTAGTTTAAATAATTTTGACTTGATAAATGATATAAGTACTTTTTTGGAGATGAAATAACTGTGATTTGAAAAGATATGAAGAATTTTCAGTGGTCCCTTACATATTTACTAATAAATGCCCAGCATTCTATCTCTTTCTAATTTATGCCAAAGTAAAGACCGGCATTTTTAAGTAAATTAAAAGCTACATTATGTACATTTAGGATCCACCTAAATACTAATTTTGAGCAAAAGAGAAATGAGAGAGGAGGTAGATGGTGTTTGTAATGATAAGGATAAACAAATAAAAATCCTAGTTAGGATCCCTGGATAATTTCCAATAGCAACCCAGGAAGCCAGATGCTTGTGAACATTTTATAAACTGACCTTTTTGATACCATCTGGGTAGCTTTGTAAGCCTGGGCAAGCTATTTTAACCTCTTGGTGTGATGTGTTGTTGTAAGGATTAGAGTTATATTATGAAAGTGTTTAGAATAGTTTCTGACCAATAATAAGTCATTTATTATGTTTGCTATGAATTTTACAGTAACTCACTATATACTAGTATATTAACAAAGGCTTGCTTCCTCTAGAGCCCCAAAAGATTTGTGGTAACATGACAGATCTCTTTGCCCTGGGCTAAAACTCTTAAAAGAAGTTTTTTCCCCATTCTCTTCAGGTCTTAATTCTACTTGACAGTCACTACACTATCAATAATTAATTCTTAGAAATGTGGGATACCACTGAATTTTCTCTCCTATTCAACTGTAAGATACTTTTTTAAATGAGGAAAAGTTTATTTAATTAAGAAAATCCCTAGTATTTGCTTTGCCTATTAGCAAAACATACCTACCTTGCTATTACATCTTTGTAAAACTTCTTGGCTTCTCATTGTTTGATAGGGGTACTCCTAAAATTGTCCATATTAAAATCTCACATTCTCTTAATCACAAATATCCATTAATTTCTTGTCAAATATTCTATGTTTTTCATATTTATAATCTTTAAACAGGAACAGGGAGAGCACAAAACCACTGGTTTTTGAAAGGTGCTTGGTGATCTTTCAATAGATATGACATACTTTCCAAACTGGGGAGAATATACACTTTGGTAGCAAACATTAAGTCCTAGCTGTTAGAGCTCATGTCAAAACTATAAACCCAAGGTCAAATTTCTAAATAGAATGATTATATTAAATTTATTCTGGGTTTACTGCCCAACTTCTATTAGGTGGCTCATCATTTCTTTATATATTATGTTTTTACTTTCTAGAAAAATAATAATTACAAATACAAAGTAAAACTTATACCTGAATTTTAATTAAATTCTGTATTTCTTCATGAAGTTTATCATGTTCCTTTTCTACTGAAGCCCAAATCATCAGGGCTGATTCCAAGGGTGTAATTCGTTCATCACTTTCAAACTGTGCATCTTTTAAAACCAGAACAAAAAGAATTAATTTGGGAGGCTAAAGTAGAATGTGACTATGTCAATTTTTATAAATTCATTTCTTTAAATATTTAGAGCATATACTATGTGCTAAGCACTGCTCTTGTACATACCTGTTTAGGGAAGTGATCTGATTTTTTTAGTTCATTTCCTCATTAAAATCAACTTTCAAAATGTAAAATGCTGAATGAGTTTACAAAATATTTGAAGCTTTATTGATTTTAATAAACAACTATATTTTACATAAAGTGTCATAGTAACAGATTCTTAAATGGTCTCAAGTTGAATTATAATATAACAAACTGAGATATAGTATGAAACTGTTTTATTTTGAAATTTGATGTGAACATATACTACTTAAATTCGGGTTAAACATTTCTTGGACTTTGAAACAGGAGCTTTCAAAAAGTTATTTCTCTACCAACATTCTTCCAATCACCAAGGCTTAAAATCTAAGGAATAACTGTTTTACTCCTTCCTTTCTCATCACCATATCCACAATCTGTTGCAATATACTGTACAGTTGTTTAAATAATGTGACTTTGGAGTTTACTCCAGACTATCATGTGCTATCTGTGTGGTGTTGAAAAAGGCATTTCACTTTTCTAAACTTTAGTTTTCTCACCTAAAAAATGGTGAAAATAAATAGTATCTCAGAGGATTTACATGAATAATTAATGAGATACTGTTTCTACTTTAAAACAGAATTTTAATCAGGTTATTCTGATCAAAGACTCACAGTGGCTGGTAACTACTTATCAAATTATACACAAATATCTGTCAGATATTCAGAACCTTCACTACATGTCTTGTACCTATAAATCTGTAATTTGTATGTTGAATAAATATTGAACATCACTAAAAACTAAGAATATCTTAGTGAATAAGGCAAAGTCCCTGTTCACATCATGCTCACAATGCTAATAGGAGAGAGAGGTAATAAACAAAGTAACAAATAATTTTATTTCAGAATAGTAAGAGCTATAAAGAAGAAAAAGAGGACTAGGAATTGAGAATATTGGGGGAAGGGAAGCCCCTTTCAGATAGGGTATTTAGGAAAGGCCTCCTGAGTGACAGTGGAACAAAGATCAGCTTAATGTGAAGCAGAAGCAGCAATCACACAAAGATATAGAGGAAACATATTCGAGAAGGAACAGCAAGTAAAAAGGTGCTGAGTAGCAGTTTGGTGCTCAAAAGTGAAAAAGGAGGTCGGCCTGCCAGAGCAGTGGGCAAGTGGGATGCATGCCATCAGAGATGATGGAGGAAGGAAGTAAATGTCTGATTTGGAATTCATTTTGAAAGTAGAATGAACAGGACTTGCTAGTAGATTGGATGTGGAATGTGAGGAAAAATGAAGGACTCTCAGATTGTAGCAACTGGATAAATGGTGCTGCCTTTTACTGACATAAGGAAGCCTGGGTGAAGAGCAAGTTTTGGGAGTTAAGCATGGAAATCAAGAGTTCCACTAATCCAGGTAAACTATAGGTTATTCTCCAAACTCTTATTGTTTTTCTTTCGTCTAGAATACCATTTTCACATTCTCCTTCTAATGAAAACCATCAATCCTTCTAGGTATCCAATACATAACTCTAAAATGTTTTAAATGTTAACTTTTAAATGCCACTTCACTTAAGTCCATGATGGTGAAATGATTCTTGATAACTGACCCTAGCCTATTAGAGCTAAGATATACCCAAGGGGGATGATGGTAAATTTCAAAATTGAACTATGGAGTCACACATAGAATCCGGATTTTTTTTCCTATCCTTTTTTAGAAGGAGAGGTTTCGGGGGGAAAAACTAAAATATACTGAACAACTGCTAATGTGAAGCACAACTGGGCACTTTAGTACATTTAATTTACAAAACAGCTCTATTAACAACCAATATGTCTATGGTCATCACAGTCAGGAAGCCTCCAACTGGGTCCACATTGGCTCACTTTCTTCTTCAGCAAAAGGCCCAAACCTACCTACAGATCTGTCTCCCCCATATCTGCTCTGTCTCTAGTCCTATTCACTTATGATTGTGGGACCAGATCCAGACCTAACCTCATCCCCAACACAAAGCATGTGACGTAAGCCAGAGCTAGATTTGCGAGGGCCATGAGAGGGCTACTGGTAAGATACACTGGGATCTTATATAATACAACATGATTATAAGGAAGCAGTTTCACATAAGTACTGCCTACCACTGGGGGACTGCTGGGAAGGCATTTGTAAATTGTAAAAAACAATAGGAATATGTAATTATTCACATCAAAAGGTCCTTTAAATGACTGTGTTGTAAATATCAGGCATTACTGAAAAAATGAATGAGGCTTGCCCATTACAATCTAAAATGAACTATGGGAACACAGAGGAGAGATACTATAGCTATATATATCTCTTTTACATATATGTTGAGATCAAGTTCAAGAGGTTTCAAAAATCATAGCTGCCAGTAAAAGAGAGTGTGTATGACAGTAAGAGTCAACACTGTTACAAATTTAAAGTAAGATCTTCAGGATAAGAGTCCATGAAGCATGGTTCCCCAACACTGCCCTCAGTATCACCTGGGGACTTAGAAATACAAACTCCAGGGCTCCTCATCCAGCCTATAGTATCAGAAACTCATATGGGCAAGGGGACTCAGCACGTTTTTGAGTTCTCTAATAATTCCGAATTAGGCTAAAGTTTGAGAAGCACTGCTCTAAGAAGATAGGGACTATATTTTACTCTAGTTTTGCCTGTGTGTAGATGTATATGCAAGTACATGTGGGAAAACTTGCAAAAAACAACAGTTCTCATCTGTTTCTTCTCATTATCTTACCTTTAGACATAGATTAGAGTATTTCCAATATAAAAACGCATATTTACCAAGGCTTTTTCCTTCTGCAATCCTTGACAAAAACTGACATATGTATACAGTTCTCAACTGATAAGCTGTTAGACTGGACAGTCCATGAATAATAGCTGAAAAAGAAAATGTGAATTTTATTAAGACATTGATAAAACAAACAAACCAGACTTGACCCAGCAGTGCCTCTGTAACAGGTTACAAACATCACACACAAAGGTTACCATAAATTTAGGCTTGTATACTTTTTTATAGACAAATTTTTAAAAATCAGAAAAAATAGTAATGAAACTTTTCTTGCAAAATAAAGCTGATATTTCACATGTACAGTAAATATTTAAAAATACTTTTACAGGTAGCACTCTATATTAATGAAAAGGGAGATTTAGATCCAAACTGTAAAATGTGTCAGAGCATTAGTTGGAAGCTTATTTTATACCTAAAAGCTCCTATTATAAGGAACATTTTATTTCTGTCAAGGTTTCAGTTATGTGAGTCTGCTCAGTTTACAAAGCTTGATTTTTAAAACATAATATTACTATAATAATCTACTAATATCAATCTCCCAAATATCTGAATACCCACCCAGATGTTATGTTAGACAATAAATACATACAATGGTGAGTAAACCATAATCCTGGACCTTAGAGAGTTTATTACTATGTAGCAATGAAAGACTAATGACTGAACAACTGAAGTAAAAGTGTGGAGAATGCAGAAAGAGAAGAGCAGAATGCTACGAGAGCAAATAATGCAGAAATCTTCCAGGGCATTTTAGCAGACAGTTGGAGAAGGAGCTATCAAGGCAGACATCTCTGAGGAAATAATGTTTGGGTACCACTAAAGGTGCCACTGTTAGCATTATACTTCACCTAGGGTTTGACTAATGTATATAAAAAGGTGAAATTAACTAGCAAACCAAAAAGCTGTCCTGCAGCCACCAAACAGAAAGGACAAATAAATACATTTGTGTTTACTTCCTCAATTCTAAAACAGCATAATTTTATGCTATACTACAGATTATCTGGACCAAATACAGCCATAATAATAATTAAAAAGGATTCAAAGAACACAAAATATATATAAAATTTAAACACAATTCATTCAATATTTATCGAACATCTGCTGCTAGCCCATGTTAGGAATGGGCTGATGACTAAATGCTAAGACAGAGTCCCTGCCCCTCATGAAGGTTTTAGTCTAAGAAACAAAAAGTTATTTGCAAGTGACTAATAAAAATTTTAAGGAGTGCCACAAGGGTAATTATGGTAGAAGAGCAAAACAAAAGAGACCTAATCTATTCTAGGGAAAAGTCAGACCCCACTTACTTTCCTCCCTACTCAATGTAGTCTATCATGCAATAACTACAGATTCCCTACACATCACTTCCCTGCTAGGCAAACAAAACAAAAAACCTACCTTGGTTGAACCTGCTTTTTCCATACCTGTAACCAAACCACTGCTGACCGAAAAACACATTAGGGAGGATCTAATGACTAGGTACAACAGCAACTATATTCAAGCACTTACTCTAATACCAGGCTCTACTCCAGGCATTTTATACCAGTGGTTTTTACAGGAGTGATTTTGTCCCCTTGGAGATACTTGACAATATCTGGAGACATTTTTGATTGCCATGAGTGAGAGGGGGTGCTACTGGCACCCAGTGGTTGAGGTCAGCGATGCTGCTAAACATCGTGCCAGGCACAGGAGAACCCCAGTCCCACCCCTTCCACCCTCCTGCAATTACAAAACAAAGAATTATGTGGTGCAAAATGGCAACAGTGCAGAGGTTGAGAAGCCTTGCTTTACACATACTAGTTCGTGTGCTTTTCTCAACAGCCCTATGAGGTAGATATTATTATCACCATTTTATAGATGAGGAAATTGAGGTACCAAGAGAGTAAGTAACCTGCTTTCAGTCTCACAGCTATAAAGTAGCCGAGCCAGGAATCAAACTCAATTTACTCTGGAACCCATGCTCTTAATTACTATCCTACACTACTTACCATGAGAACAACGAGTTGGAGTGAAAAAACAGAATTTTCTAGAAAGCACGGAGTTGTATATTTTTACAATTTTTAAAAGTGTAGTAAATGAAATTCTATAAAGACAAAAGAGAATCCTCAGTCAAAAATAGGAATACAGAGACAACACTATGTTCACAATTAGTAGCACAACTTGAAAAATAGTTTATTCTCTCTGGGTTTCTGTGCCCCTAACCTTAAAACAGTGGCCTAGATTATTGCTCAGGTCTTGAGCTAGAACTTGAAAGGGGTCTTTGTTTTTTTTTTTTAATTAGACTTTATTTTTAGAATGGTTTTAAATGCAGGGAATTGCTGTGAAGACAGTAGATGTCCCATATACCCTCAACCCAATTTCTCCAATTAACATCTTACATTAATATGATATGCTAGTAAACCAACATTGATACATTATTAACTAAAACCCATGCTTTATTCAGAATTCCTTAGTTTTGAGTTAATGTCCTTTTTCTGCTGCAGGATCCCATCCAGGGTACCACATTAAACTTAACTCATGTCTCTTTAGATATCTCTTGGCTGTAAGTTTTTCAAATTTTCCTTGGTTTTGATAACTTTGTCAGTTTTGAGGTATTTTGTACAATATACCTCTATTGGGATTTGTCTGATGTTTTTCTCATTAATAGACTGGAGTTCTGGGGTTTGGGGAGAAAGATTTACAGAGGTAAAGTTCCATTTTCATCACGTCTTATCAAGTACCAACTATCACTGTTAACATTGACCTTGATTAGTTGAGGTAGTGTTTGTCAGGTTTCTCAATGCAAAGTCACCCCTCCACCGCCTTTCCAGACTGTACTTTTCAGAAGGAAGTCACTATGTGCAGCCCACACTTAAGAAGTAGAGTGTTATGCTCTACCTCCTTGGGAAGAGTAGCTAGATAAATTACTTGGAATTCTGCATGAGAGATGGTCTCTTCTCCCATTTGTTTATTTATTCCATCATTTATTTACATCAGTATGACTAATGGATATTTTATACTCTGGGTTATAATCCAATACTACTTTATTTTCTTGCTTGTGTTGTTTCAGCTTTGACCATTGCAGGCTTTTGCAATTGGCTCCTGTGACCCACTGCATCCCCACCACTGTGGGAATATTTTGTTTTGCTTTGTTTTTAACACTTTCTTACTTTCTTGCACATGAGCTCCAAGTTTGTCTTGTGTACTCCTGTCCAGTCCTGGAATAAGGCCATTTCTCCAAGAGAGAACCATTTCTCTGGTTCTCTTTATTGAGAATGGCATTATAGACCAAGACTAGTGCTAGGTACTCATTGCTACTAGGGTTATATTGCTTCTATGCTCTTTCATCTAACAGAACAAGGATATATATGAATATATACTAACCTGTGTCTATATATGTATAGAAATATGCACATATATTTCATTGTAACCACCTATACCTACATTAAGCTAAATGGGAGCTCACGCTGATGTTTTCAACTCAAACTCTTTAGCACATAGATAGTTCTAGCCTCCTCCCCAATAAGGACTTTTTAGTGATTCTAATTATGATGAACTGGCTTCACTTCAGGATTTAACTTTCTAATTAATGTCAGTTAACCATGGTTCTAGTGTTATTTGTGATAAAGTTAGAGAAAAAGTTCTCAAACTGGAAGATCCTAAGGTATGGGTCTGGAACACTCCTTTTAACCTATCAGTACTTCAGGTTGCTTTAACTACTTCACTCTTCCATCAACTAAGGTTATTTGCCTATCTCATGGGACATTAAGATGAAACGTGTTAGTGAGGTTTTTTGAAGAACTTAATTTTCTATTAAACATCTTGGAGTTGCATTCATCTGCAGTAAGCTGAGTGCTAACTCTGAAATAAATACCAGAGCATCTTTCTGTCATTCAAAAAGCTAGGCTGGTCTTCTCTATAGGTCTGTGTCTCTGCCCATCACTTACAGACTGTCTTGTCTATAGGCAGATTTCACTAACAGCTACCTTTATTCTACAGCAATAACTTTATTACTTTTATCTTATACTGAGCAAACAGGCCAAATGAGGTCTAAATGTCTCACAAATTCATAGAGAAAAAGTAATGGCTAGGTCACTTGGAGACTACAGTGACGGCCAAATAAATGCCATCACAAGAATATCTCAGTCGAAAGACACGATAGAAGCCTCAAGGAGACAAAATTGGACACTGGGTTAGGTTCAATTTTGCACATTTTACCTCATTTCCGAAGGGAAAAACTGACAATCTGAGAAAAACTGAGTAGTTGGTAATGGACGGATACGGGGCTTGCACCAACTCAGAGCCTCGGTCCCTCCACTCTCCGCCGCAGCGGCCCCTGTCCCCGGGTCCCTCCGACATCCCGCCCCGCGGAGCGCCGCCGCCGCAGCTAAGAGCAGCCCCGGGCCGTGCGCGCCCAGCACTCACCCTCAGCGCTGTCGCGGGTCCGGTGGAAGTCGTCGGAGCGGCCATCGCGGAAGGCCCGGCAAAGAGAAAGGCAGAGGAAGTCCAGCATCCAGCCGGTGGCCACTGCCTCGGCCTCGGTCACCAGGTCCGCATCCTCCTCTTCCTCGGGAGGCCCCACCTGCACCTGGCACTCGAGCAGCTGCTGGCACTCAAACTGCTCCTGATTCTCTCTCGCCATTTCCGCCGTGCACTTCTCCGGAGGCTCGGCATCCTGCTCGTCTGCCCGCCCTCGCGAGCTTGGAGACCCTGAGGGAGAGACCTCCGCCATGTTTAAGGGCTCGCGGACGTCTGTGCTACTAGACGCCGAGCGACGAATGGCTCACCCTGAGGGGGCGGGGCCCCACTAAAGTGCTCTTCCGTCAGCGGGAAACGACCAATCACACCGCCACGATGGGCCAGCGGCTAGAGCGTGGCTTGTGATTGGCGGAAACCTGCTCCCGCTTCTGGACGTTGAATTCCCCGCCACAGGAGCGCCGGGTTTTGTTTCCGAACTGGGCAACTCCAGTCTGAGCAGGGACAGAAATTAAGAGGTGAGGAGGCTGTTTAATTCTCTTGCTCACATGAAACATTGATTAGAACAATGACACGGTTAGGTAAAATATGGAAAAGACTACCCCAGGCTTACTTCAAAAAAATTTAGGGAATAGAATCTGTCAGCATTATTCAAGCCTTAATACTTTGGACCCTAGCATTCACCTAACACACTTACTACACGACGATAAACCACAGCTGTCCCAGTGAACTTAGATCCGTGCCCCTCCAGCCGTAACGACAGCCGGCTAGTTAAAACACAACGTTCTGGTCTCCACCCCCAGACCTTTTTGCTCTGTAGGTCTGGATTCTTGAGTTTGCTAGTCTAACAAGTTCCTAGGTGATGCTGAGGCTGCTTCTTTGGGGACCACATATGGAGAATCACTGATGCAGAAAATATCAATTAATTATAATTGACAATGATAATTAACTGTGGAAATTAACTTCAATCAGTCTGAAAGAGACTGTAGAATGCAGCCTGTATAATAATAAGTGAATGCATATTTTGAACTTTGAAACTTATTTTAGAGCACAAAAGGGGATTGTGGGCAAGGGGTCGGGGTGGGGGGGCCTGCTTATGTTCTGTTTCTCTATGTGGGTGATAGTTACATCAGTGTATTCACTTTATGAAAATTCATTGAATATGATTTATATACTTTTCAATAAGTGATAATTGAATAATTATAACTGAATGAAAATTTACTTTAAAAACCTTCTGCTTATAACATCCAACATTATAAAAGCCTTTATGTGTTTTAATTTTCCACAGAATGACTGCCTTAAGGCAGTGGTTTAAATGTTGCATCATTAAAGCACTGTATTATAGCCATTAAGAATGTTTAGGTTGGAATTTCCCCTACCAGTTACCTGATAGCTGTGTGACCTTGGATAAATTATGCCTTTTTCTACTTAATGGGCATAATAATAATAATAGCCTCATCATAGATGTGTAGAAAGATTAAGGGCTTGGTAAATGTAAAGAGTTTAGAAATGGAAGGCCGTTATATAGTAAGTGCTCAACTAATATTAGTTGGAAAAGCATGACATTCATGCTACCTGAAAGAGGATGATGAGTCAGAAGGGATTGCTTCTTCGGTTCTAATGGCCCCATGAAAAGTAAGTACTAATTGCAAATAATACAGGGAAATAGGACTCTAGGAAATAGGGGCTAAGGTACATTTTGAACATAGAAAACACACCTCAGGTTTCCAAACTGAAACTTTTTTTGTTTTTCAAGGCTCTCACATAGGATCTGCTTCTTCTTCCCTTTTTCCAGCCCTCTTTCTCCCCTTTCCAGCAGAGAGTTAAGGTTATTCTTAGGTATATCAGCTAATATATTCTAAGCCACAAACTAAACAGCATGTTTTTGTGTGACATCTACTTCCTCAAGAAACATTCCTTGAATTTAAAGCAATGAGGTAGAATGAAGTATGTATATTTTTTATTAGGATTTAATCATAATCACCAATGAAGTTTTAGTCTGGGGCTGCTTCCAGCTACATAGTGTACTCCCTATCCTTCCCTTATTGGTATTACATTGAAGAAAAATTAAGAAGAACTGACCTAAGAGGGTGTGTCAAAAAGTGATTTTAAAATCCTATCCCAAGGAAAAGTCAAGAATATAGTGTTACTTGATTGGGGGCCTGAAACAGGCCTGGAAGAGGAGTTCTCTCATAAAGGAAAAAAGTTAATTTTTAGACCTGCCCGTTAGCATGGATAGTAGATTTATTGTTCTGAAATAATACTCTGACATCAATATGATCTGAGAACTCAAATATGATAAATGTATAACTACAATAAAACTTCTCATACTTAAAGTCCCAATAACACTTTAGCCATATATATTTTAACTTAATGATATAAAAGGTATATCAAACATGGCATTTTGGTAAAAGTTATATGTATTCAGTAAACATTCTACCATGGGACAGGTAGTTTTTTTTTTATGTCTTTAACTCTTTTTTTCTTTGGTATCATTAATGTACAATTACTTGAACAACATTATGGTTCTACACTCCCCCTATTATCAAGTCCTCACATACCCCATTACAGTCACTGTCCATCAGTGTACTAAGATGCTATAGAATCATTACTTGTCTTCTCTGTATATACTGTGGGGCAGGTATTTTTTTGGATGAAAAGTTTATAATGTATCATTCCCTTCATGACTTCTTTAAAAAAGATGGAGCCTATACCAACAGCATTCTTCAACGAACTGAAACAAATAGTTCAAAAATTCCTATGGAATCACCAAAGATCCCAAATAGTCAAACCAATCCTGAGAAGGAAGAATAAAGTGGGGGAATCTTGCTCCCCAACTTCAAGCTCTACTACAAAGCCACAGTAATCAAGACAATTTGGTACTGGCACAAGAACAGAGACACAGACAAGAGGAACAGAATAGAGACTCCAAACATTAACCCAAACATATATGGTCAATTAATACATGATAAAGGAGCCATGGACATACAATAGAGAAATGACAGCCTGTTCAACTGTTGGTGTTGGCAAAACTGGACAGCTACATGCAAGAGAATGAAACTGGATCACTGTCTAACCCCATATACAAAAGTAAATTCAAAATGGATCAAACAACTGAATGTAAGTCATGAAACCATACAACTCTTAGAAAAAAACATAGGCAAAAATCTCTTGGACAGAGGAGCCAAGATGGCGGCATGAGTAGAACAACACAAATCTCCTCCCAAAAACATATATATTTTTTAAAATACAACAAATACAACTATTCCTAAAAGAGAGCCCAGAGGATACAGGACAACAGCCAGGCTACATCTACACCTGTGAGAACCCAGCACCTCGCTAAGGGGGTAACATACAAGCCACAGCCTGGTGGGACCCAATTGCCCCTCCCCCCAGCTCTCGGTGGGAGGAGAGGAGTTGGAGCAGGGAGGGAGAGGGAGCCCAGGACTGCTAAATAACCAGTCCTAGCCTTCTGCACCAGAGCGCAGACACACAGTGTGTGGGGTGCTGGATACTAAGGAAACGGTGCAGTAAAATCTGCGAGCGAGTCCCGGCAGCTGGCGCTCCTGGGACAAAGAAATGTGAGTGCTTTTTGAGAGTCTAAAAGGGACAGGGACCCCACAGCTGGATGAAGGCTTCCCGGCAAAATCAGCTCAGCAGCTGGGAATCCAGGGAACTCCGGGTGCCCTAACCCCCTGGGCATTAGTGTGGCTACGAGGCCCCTCACGGCGATAAACAGCCTCCCTCCAGTTCCCACTCCAGCATGCCCTGCCATAGCAACCATGCCCGGAGCTTCTCTCACAGCACCCAGGCAAGAATCAGAAACCCCGTCTGGGTGCAACTGCCCAACACAATCGCTACAGGTTGCCATTCTCCCAGGAGAGGAAGGCTATAAACTAGCAAGAAGGGACGTTCTCCTAGCTGACATGTGGCAACTACCCACAACTATCTTTATCGCCATGAAAAGGCAGAATAATTTGATATAGACCAGATTAACCTAGGTACTCTCCCCTGAAAAGGAACCTGGGAAGATAGACCTAACCAATCTTCCTGAAAAAGAATTCAAAATTAAAGTCATAACTATGCTGATGGGCTTGCAAAGAAATATGCAAGAGCTAAGGAGGGAGAATACAGAAATAAAACAAACTCTGGAAGGATTTAAAAGCAGAATGGATGAGATGCAAGAGGCCATTGATGGATTAGAAACCAGAGAACAGGAACACATAGAAACTGACACAGAGAGAGATAAAAGGATCTCCAGGAATGAAACAATATTAAGAGAACTGTGTGACCAATCCAAAAGGAACAATATCCACATTACAGGGGTAACAGAAGAAGAAGAGAGAAAAAAAGGGATACAAAGTGTATTTGAAGAAATAATTGCTGAAAACTTCCCCAAAGTGGGGGAGGAAATAGTCGCTCAGACCACAGAAGTACACAGAACTCCCAACAGAAGGGACCCAAGGAGGACAACACCAAGACACATAATAATTAAAATGGCAAAGCTCAAGGACAAGGACAGAGTTTTAAAGCCAGCTAGAGAGAGGAAAAAGGTCACCTACAAAGGAAAACCCATCAGGCTATCATCAGACTTCTCAACAGAAACCTTACAGGCCAGAAGAGAATGGCATGATATATTTAATGCAATGAAACAGAAGGGCCTTGAACCAAGGATACTGTATCCAGCACAATTATCATTTAAATATGAAGGAGGGATTAAACAATTCCCAGACAAGCAAAAGTTGAGGGAATTTGCCTCCCGAAAACCACCTCTACAGGGTATTTTACAGGGACTGCTCTAGATGGGAGCACTCCTAAGGCTAAATAGATGTCACCAGAGAAAATAAAATCACAGCAAAGAAAACAGACCAACCAAATACTAACTAAAGGCAAAAAATGAAATCAATTACCCACAAAAGCAATCAAAGGAAACACAAAAGAGCACAGAATAAAACACGCAACATATAAAGAATGGAGGAGGAGGAATAAGAAGGGAGAGAAATAAAGAATCATCAGACTGTGTTTATAATAGCCCAATAATCAAGTTAAGTTAGACAGTAAGATAGTAAAGAAGCTAACCTTGAACCTTTGATAACAATGAATCTAAAGACTGCAATGGCAATAAGTACATATCTTTCAACAATCACCCTAAATGTAAATGGACTGAATGCACCAATCAAAAGACACAGAATAACAGAATAGATTAAAAAACCAAGACCTGTCTATATGCTGCTTACAAGAGACTCACCTCAAACCCAAAAACATGCACAAGTCAAGGGATGGAAAAAGGTATTTCATGCAAACAATAAGGAGAAAAAAGCAGGTGTTGCAGTACTAGTATCACACCAAATAGACTTCAAAACAAAGAAAGTAACAAGAGATAAAGAAGGACATTACATAATGATAAAGGGCTCAGTCCAACAAGAGGATATAACCATTATAAATATATATGCACCCAACACAGTAGCACCAGCATATGTGAAACAAATACTAACACAATCAAAGGAGGAAATAGAATGCAATGCATTCATTTTAGGAGATGTCAACACACCACTCACACCAAAGGATAGATCCACCAGACAGAAAATGAGTAAGGACACAGAGGCACTGAACAACACACTAGAACAGATGGAACTAATAGACATCTATAGAACTCTACATCCAAAAGCAACAGGATGCACATTCTTCTCAAGTGCACATGGAGCATTCTCCAGAATAGACCACATACTGGGCCACAAAAAGAGTCTTAGTAAATTCAAAAAGACTGAAATTCTACCAACCAACTTTGTATATGACAAAGGTATAAAACTAGAAATAAATTGTACAAAGAAAGTAAAAAGACCCACAAACACATGGAGGCTTAACAACATGCTCTTAAACAATCAATGGATCAATGACCAAATCAAAATAGAGATCAAGCAATATATGGAAATAAATGATAACAACAACACAAAGCCCCAACTTCTGTGGGATGCAGCAAAAGCAGTCTTAAGAGGAAAGTATATAGCAATCCAGGCATATTTAAAGAAGGATGAACAATTCCAAATGACTAGTCTAAAGTCACAATTACTGAAATTGGAAACAGAAGAACAAATGAGGCCTAAAGTCAGCAGAAGGAGGGACATAATAAAGATCAGAGAAGAAATAAATAAAATTGAGAAGAATAAAACAATAGAAAAAATCAATGCAACCAAAAGCTGGTTCTTTGAGGAAAATAAACAAAATAGATAAGCCTCTAGCCAGACTTATTAATAGAAAAAGAAAATCAACACACATCAACAGAATCAGAAACAAGAAAGGAAAAATCACTACGGACCCCACAGAAATACAAAGACTTATTAGACACTACTATGAAAACCTATATGCTGAGAAGCTGGAAAACCTAGAAGAAATGGACAGCTTCCTAGAAAAATATAACCTTTCAAGACTGACCAAGGAAGAAACAGAAAATCTAAACAGAACAATTACCAGCAACGAAATTGAAGGGGTAATCAAAAACTACCCAAGAACAAAAACCCTGGGCCAGATGGATTTACCTCGGAATTTTATCAGACATACAGAGAAGACATAATACCCATTCTCCTTAAAGTTTTCCAAAAAATAGAAGAGGAGGGAATACTCCCAAACTCATTCTATGAAGCCAACATCACCCTAATACCAAAACCAGGCAAAGACCCCACCAAAAAAGAAAACTACAGACCAATATCCCTGATGAACATAGATGCAAAAATACTCAATAAAATATTAGCAAACTGAATTCAAAAATACATCAAAAGCATCATACACCATGACCAAGTGGGATTCATCCCAGGATGCAAGGATGGTAAACATTCAAAAATCCATCAACATCATCCACCACATAAATAAAAAGAAGGACAAAAACCACATGATCATCTCCATAGATGCTGAAAAAGCATTTGACAAAATTCAACATCCATTCATGATAAAAACTCTCAACAAAATGGGCATAAAGGGCAAGTACCTCAACATAATAAAGGCCATATATGATAAACACACAGCCAGCATGATACTGAACAGGGAGAAGCTGAAAGCTTTTCCTCTGAGATCGTGAACAAGACAGGGATGCCCACTCTCCCTACTGTTATTCAACGTGGTACTGGAGGTCCTAGCCACGGCAATCAGACAAAACAAAGAAATACAAGGAATCCAGATTGGTAAAGAAGAAGTCAAACTGTCACTATTTGCAGATGACATGATATTGTACATAAAAAACCCTGAAGACTCTGCTCCAAAACTACTAGAACTAATATCGGAATTCAGCAAAGTTGCAGGATACAAAATTAACACACAGATATCTGTGGCTTTCCTATACACTAACAATGAACTAATAGAAAGAGAAATCAGGAAAACAATTCCATTCACAATTGCATCAAAAAGAATAAAATACCTATGAATAAACCTAACCAAGGAAGTGAAAGACCTGTACCCTGAAAACTATGGGACACTCTTAAGAGAAATTAAAGAGGACACTAACAAATGGAAACTCATCCCATGCTCTTGGCTAGGAAGAATTAATATCATCAAAATGGCCATCCTGCCCAAACCAATATTCAGATTTGATGCAATCCCCATCAAAATACCGACAGCATTCTTCAATGACCTGGAACAAATAGTTCAAAAATTTATATGGAAACACCAAACCCCCCGAATAGCCAAAGCAATCCTGAGAAGGAAGAATAAATTGGGGAAGATCTCGCTCCCCAACTTAAAGCTCCTCTATAAAGCCACAGTAATCAAGACAATATGGTACTGGCAAAAGAACAGAGCCACAGACCAGTGGAACAGAATAATAGAGACTGCAGACATTAACTCAAACATATATGGTCAATTAGTATGTGATAAAGGGGCCATGGACATACAATGGGGAAATGACAGTCTCTTCAACAGATGGTGCTGGCAAAACTGGACAGCTACATGTAAGAGAATGAAACTGGATCACTGTCTAACACCATACACAAAAGTAAATTCAAAATGGATCAAAGATCTGAATGTAAATCATGAAACCATAAAACTCTTAGAAAAAAACATAGGAAAAACCTTTTAGACATAAACATGAGTGACCTCTTCTTGAACATATCTCCCCGGGCAAGGAAAACAACAGCAAAAATGAACAAGTGGGACTATTTTAAGCTGAAAAGCTTCTGTACAGCAAAAGACACCATCAATAGAACAAAAAGGAATCCTACAGTATTGGAGAATATATTTGTAAATGACAGATCCGATAAAGGCTTGATGTCTAAAATATATAAAGAGCTCACAGGCCTCAACAAACAAAAAACAAATAATCCAATTAAAAAATGGTCAGAGGAGCTGAACAGACAGTTCTCCAAAGAAGAAATTCAGATGGCCAACAGACACATGAAAAGATGCTCCACATCGCTAGTCATCAGAGAAATGCAAATTAAAAACACAATGAGATATCACCTCAAACCAGTAAGGATCGCCACTGTCCAAAAGACATACAACAACAAATATTGGTGAGGTCATGGAGAAAGGGGAACCCTCCTACACTGCTGGTGGGAATGTAAATTAGTTCAACCATTGTGGAAAGCAGTATGGAGGTTCCTCAAAAAGCACAAAATAGACATGCCATTTGACCGAGGAATTCCCCTTCTAGGAATTTACACTAAGAATGCAGCAGCCTGATTTGAAAAAGACAGATGCACCCATATGTTTATTGTAGCACTATTTACAATAGCCAAGAAATGGAAGCAACCTAAGTGTCCATCAGTAGATGAATGGATAAAGAAGATGTGGTACATATACACAATGGATATTATTCAGCCATAAGAAGAAAACAAATCCTACCATTTACAACAACATGGATGGAGCTAGAGGGTATTATGCTCAGTGAAATAAGCCATGCGGAGAAAGACAAATACCAAATGATTTCACTCATATGTGGAGTATAAGAACAAGGAAAAAGCTGAAGTAACAAAACAGCAGCAGAATCACAGAACCCAACCAAGAATGGATTAACAGTTACCAAATTGAAATAGACTGGGTAGGATGGGTAGGAAGGGAGGGATAAGCAGGGGGAGAAAGAAGGCATTACAGTTAGCATGTATAATGTGGGGGGAGGCACGGGGAGGGGTGTGCAACCCAGAGAACACAAGTAGTGATTCTACAGCATCTTACTACACTGATTGACAGTGACTCTAATGGGTGTGGTGGTGGGGGGGGACTTGGTGAAGTGGGGAACCTAGTAAACATAATCTTCCTCATGTTATTGTAGATTAATGATACCAAAAAAAAAAAAAAAACCAACTCTGTCTATTGCTCACTCTGTTGTAGTCATTCTGGACTCTTGTTATTCCACAAAGAGGCCAAGCTTACTCCTGTGCAGGACATTTACACTTGCTGCTCCCTTTGTTTGTACTGTCAAATAATTGCATGGATCTCTTTTGAACCCACTTATTCAAATGAGACCTTTGTCAGGGAAGCTTTTCTTGACCACTCTATCTAAATATCTCCACCTGTAATATTTTATATACCATGATAGTATGAATTACTAACTGATTGTATTTATGTTTTAGTCTCCTCTTTAACTGTCAGTTTCTTTCACTAAAAAGTAAGCTCCATGAGGGAAAGCATTTTGTCTGTCTTGTCCACTATTTTATCCCCAATTCCTAGAAAAGAGCCTGTCACATGGTAGGCATTCAATCAATATTTCTTGAATGAATGTATGTTACATCTTTCTTAGGCATAGGTAGAAGAAAATTGATACTCAAAAGAATAGAAAACATTTTTTTTCTTATTAAGGTATCATTGATATACACTCTTACAAAGGTTTCACATTAAAAATGTGGTTACTACATTCACTCATATCATCAAGTTCCCCCATATTTCATTGAAGTCACTCTCCATCAGTGTAGTAAGATGCCACAGAGTCACTACTTGTCTTCTCTGTGCTACACTGTCTTCCCTGTGACCCCCCAACAACATGTGTACCAATCATAATACCCATCCATCCCCTTCTCCCTCCCTCCCTACTCACCCACCTCCACCACTCCCCTTTGGTAACTGCTGGAACCTTCTTGGATTCTGTAAGTCTGCTGCTGTTTGTTCTTTCAGTTTTCCTTTGTTGTTAGAGTCCACAAATGAGGGAAATCATTTGATACTTGTTCTCCACCTGGCTTACTTCACTGAGCATAATACCCTCTAGCTCCATCCATGTTATTGCAAATGGTAGGATTTGTTTTCTTCTCATGGCTCAAAAATATTCCATTGTATATATGTACCACATCTTCTTTATCCATTCATCTGCTGACAGACACTTAGGTTACTTCCATATCTTGGCTATTGTAAATAGTGCTGCAATAAACATAGGGGTGCATATGTCTTTTTGAATATCAGATCTTGTTTTCTTGGGGTAAATTCCTAGGAGTGGAATTCTTGGGTCAAATGGTATTTCTACTTTTAGTTTTTTGAGGAACCTCCATATTGGTTAAACTAATCTACATTCCCATCAGCAGTGTAGGAGGGTTCCCCTTTCTCTGTATCCTCACCTAGTCTTTTCTGTGTTGGCCATCCTAACTGGTGTGAGGAGGTATCTCAATGTGGTTTTAATTTGCATTTCTCTGATAATTAGCAATGTGGAGCATCTTTTCATGTCCTGTTGGCCATCTGAATTTCTTCTTTGGAGAACTGTCTGTTCAGAACCCCCACCCATTTTTTTATTCAGGTTGTTTGCTTTTTGGGTGTTGAGGCTTATTAGTTCTTTATATATTTTGGATGTTAACCCCTTGTCAGATACATCATTTACAAATATATTTTTCCACACTGTAGGATGCCTTTTTGTTGTGCTGATGGTGTCCTTTGCTGTACAGAAGCTTTTTAGTTTGATGCAGTCCTATTTGTTTATTTTTGCTTATGTTTCCCTTGCCTGAGGAGATGCATTCGGGAAAAAGTTGCTTAGTTTATATTCAAGACATTTTTCCCTATGTTTTCTTCTAAGAGTTTTACGGTTTCATGACTTATATTCAGATCTTTGATACATTTTGAGTTTACTTTTGTGTATGGAGTTGGACAATAATACAGTTTCATTCTCTTACATGTAGCTGTCCAGTTTTGCCAACACTAATTGTTGAAGAGGCTGTCATTTCCCCATTGTATATCCATGGCTCCTTTATCATATATTAATTGACCATATATGATTGGGTTTATATCTGGGATCTCTAGTCTGTTCCATTGATCTATGGGTCTGTTCTTGTGCCAATACCAAATTGTCTTGATTACTGTGGCTTTGTAGTAGAGCTTGAAGTTGGGGAGCATAGTACCCCCAGCTTTATTCTTCCTTCTCAGGATTGCTTTGGCTGTTTGTGGTCTTTTATGGTTCCATATGAATTTTACAACTATTTGTTCTAGTTCATTGAAAAATGCTGTTGGTATTTTGATAGGGATTGCATTGAATCTGCAGATTGCTTTAGGCAGGATGGCCATTTTGACAATATTAATTTTTCTTGTCCATGAGCATGGAATGTATTTCCATTTATTGGTATCTTCTTTAACTTTTCTCATGAGCATCTTGTACTTTTCAGAGTATAGGTCTTTCACTTTCTTGGTTTGGTTTATTCCTAGGTATTTTATTCTTTTTGATGCAATTATGAATGGAATTGTTTTCCTGATTTCTCTTCCCATTAGTTCATTGTTAGTATATAGGAATGCAACAGATTTCTGTGTATTAATTTTGTATCCCGCAACTTTACTGAATTCAGTTATTTGTTCTAGTAGTTTTGGGGTGGATTATTTAGGGTTTTTTATGTACAAGATCATGTCATCTACAAATAGTGACAGTTTAACTTCTTCCTTACTAATCTGGATGCCTTTTATTTCTTTCTGTTGTCTGATTGCCATGGTTAGGACCTCCAGAACTATGTTGAGTGAAAGTGGAGAGAATGGGCATCCTTGTCTTGTTCCCAATCTTAAAGGAAAAAGCTTCCAGGTTCTTGCTGGTAAGTATAATGTTGGCTGTGTGTTTGTCATATATGGCCTATATTATGTTGAGGTATTTGCCCTCTATACCCATTTTGTTGAGAGTTTTTATCATGAATGGATGTTGAATTTGGTCAAATGCTTTTTCAGCATATATGGATATGATCATGTGGTTTTTGTCCTTTTTTTTTTTGATGTGGTGGATGATGTTGATGGTTTTTCGAGTATTGTTCCATCCTTGCATCCCTGGAATAAATATTACTTGATGATGATGGATGACCTTTTTGATGTGTTTTTGAATTGGATTCACTAATAGTTTGTTGAGTATTTTTGCATGTATGTTCATCAGGGATGTTGGTCTGCAATTTTCTTTTTTTGTGGTGTGTTTGTCTGGTTTTGGTATTAGAGTGATGCTGGTCTCATAGAATGAGTTTGGAAGTATTCTTTCCTCTTCTACTTTTGGTAAAACTTTAAGGAGAATGCGTATTAGGTCTTCACTAAATGTTTGATAAAATTCAGTGGTGAAGTGATCTGGTCCAGGCATTTTGTTCTTAGGTAGTTTTTTGATTACCAATTCAATTTCAGTGCTAATAATTGGTCTGTTCAGATTTTCTGTTTCTACCTGGGTCAGCCTTGGAAGGTTGTATTTTTCTAGAAAGTTGTCCATTTCTTTTAGGTTATCCTATTTGTTAACATAGAGTTTTTCACAGTATTCTCTAATAATTCTTTGTATTTCTGTGGTGTCCGTCATGATTTTTCCTTTCTCTTTTCTGGTTCTTTTTATGTGTGTAGATTATCTTTTTTTCCTGATAAGTCTGACCAGGGGTTTATCTATTTTGTTTATTTTCTTGAAGTACCAGCTCCTGCTTTCATTGATTCTTTGTATTCTTTTATTCTTCTCAATTTCATTTATTTTTGCTCTAATCTTTACTATGTCCCTCCTTCTACTGACTTTGCACCTCATTTGTTCTTCTTGTTCTAGTTTCATTAATTGTGTGTTTAGACTGCTTATATGGGATTGTTCTTCTTTCCTGAGGTAGGCCTGTGTTGCAATATACTTTCCTCTTAGCACGGTCTTGGCTGTGTCCTACCAATTTTGTGTTTTTGAATCATTGTTGTCATTTGTCTCCATATATTGCTTGATCTCTGTTTTTATTTGGTCATTGATCCATTGATTATTTAGGAGCATGTTATTAAGCCTCCATGTGTTTGTGGGCTTTTTCATTTTCTTTGTGTAATTTATTTCTAGTTTCATACCTTTGTGATCTGAGAAGCTGTTGGTACAATTTCAGTCTTTTGAAGTTACTGAGGTTCCTATTGTGGCTTTGTGCTCCCAGAACAGATCTGTAGAGTTAGATATTCAGCTGTCCCAGGCCTCCACTCCCTCCCCCACTCCATTTCTCTTCCTCTCACTGATGAATTGGAGTGGGGGAAGGGCTTGGGTCCTGCTGGCTACAGCTTTGGTAGGTTACTCTGTTCTGTAATGTCTGCTCTTTTCTCCAGGTGTATGCAGTCTGACACAGTTCTCTTTCCTGTTGATCTTTCAGGATTAGTTGTATTAATTATATTTTCATATGATATGCAGTTTTAGGAGAAGCGTGTGTCTCACCTCTCATGCCACCATCTTTAATCTCTCCCTCCTAAGTATATTTTATATATTATCCCTTTTATTCTTTACAGCAGGTTTATTAGGTAGATACTATTATGACACGATAGTTTTATAGAAGAGAATCCTGCAGCATGGAGAGAGGTGTAAATTCACCCAAGGCTGATAAGCTGTTTAGTAAGTTAGGGATCCAGGACCTGAAGTCATTTATTCTGACTCTATAGTATTCCCTCTTCTCCCAGGCCTCCCCAGGGGAGCCAACACCAGCCAAAATTCATTATCCTTATTGTTGTTCCTTAGGCCTGGAGCTCCATATCTCCTTTCTCTGTGTTAAAGTATTAAAGGCAAAAGCTTCCATATATAACATATCATCTTTTGCAAATAAGTACATAGCTGTATGAAGGCAGCATTGCCAGATCATGCCATTTAATGACATAGGATTTCACAGCACATTACATTATTCTTCCTCACAGCAAGATTATTGCAAATCGAAAAGGATAATATTTTGCCTTTTTTAAGAGGTTGATCTAGAGAAATTATTATTTTTGACTTATCTCAGATCAAAAAAGAGAATCTACACACATAAAAAGAATCAGAAAAGAGAAAGGAAAAATGTTTAAGGGCTTGATAATATTAGCTCCTCTGTCCTGTTGGTTTTCTCCTCTGTCCTGTTTGCAAAGATTTTTGTACAGAATCCCTTTGGCAACTTTATCCCACCTACCTCTACTATGAAGAATTATGTTTTCCCCATCAGTAATAGGCCAATACAACCAGCAGAAAAGTATTAATTTCAGAAAGGTATATATATATATATATATACATATGTATGTGTAAAAGCTCATTTATAGAAAAATTTAAAAATTGCAACACAATTACCTGTATATGTGAACACATTCATATGAAGGAGAGTATGAAGATATCTGTGAGAAATATGAACACCAAGCAGTGATCTCTTTAGTGGAGGGAAGGAAGGGGCTGTTTTTAGGAAGGACAAAGGGGCTTCATTTATATGTGGTTATCTTACTGAAGAAACATCTGAGATAAATACAGCAAAATGTTAAGATCTGGTAAGGTTAGGTGACAGGTGTGTGTTTATTATATTTTTCTGTATGCTTCGTAAGTTTGAAATATTTCAAAAAATCTTTTTAAAAATATTCAGAGTAACTGGTTCTTAATAATAGATTTAAGCAAACTTGCTCTTCCTAATTAACCAGTGCTTTGACTAAACAGACTAAGTTGGTGACTGATTTTGTCAGTCCCAGTGATGATATTTATTCTTCCCAGTAGAGGTCACTATGTAATGAAATATTTGGTTAAACAATAAATATATAGAATACTTTCCCCCATTCAAAGATTTTCAACCTTTTTAAAAAAGAGAAAGTCTATGAAATTCTCTTACTAGCTCACTTGTAAGCCAAATATGCAAAAGAGTCAAACATGAGGTGGGATGTGGGCCAGGTGGGATGGTTTGAAAGCTGCTGTACAAATACAAGCAACATTCATGGATGCGGCTTCCTATGTTTGCTCTTTTTGGCTTTAGGAATTTCTTCTGATTTCAGTTTAAGATTTCTCTGTCTGCTCTCCTCAGAGCTCCAGTGTGGTACCTGCTGGGACTCAGTCCATGAGAATCAAGGAACTGAGGAGCAGGGTACCCCTCAGAGGATCCTCAGGAAGGTGGAACAGGTCAAGGTAGCACCCATTGATACACATCCTTCTACCCCACTTGCTGTTAGGTTGCAGCCCTAGGAGGATCCTTTGAATGCTCACCCTGCATCAGGATTGCTTTTTTGCCTAGAAAAATCTCTTTTCTATCAGAGATCATTTTTCTCTCCCCTTGAATCATTTAGTATGCTTTTGCTTGTATGAAATAAAATGAAATGTTGTGTTTTTCCATAGCTGTTTCACAGGCAAGAGAGCTGTGCAAGCTGCAGAGGCCCCAAGTCAGCCAGGTCAGTTCATGCTGTGTGCAGATGCCCTGTAGCCATTCCTGCCTGTGTCACAATATATACAGCCCCTTCTCCTCACCTGTCACCAGAAGTCAACCAGCTTGGAATGCTCAAGAGAAGATAAACTGGTCTGGTTCTTGTGTCCTTAGTAGAATCCTTTAGAAGAATAATTAACAGTCTTAATCGGTGCTTCCTCTGGCACATAGATGGTATCTGACTGTTCATAATCTGTTCTTTTATGACACTGCCCTGATGTATATTGGTTGACAAAACCTCCTCCCTGCACCCAACCCTTCTTGTAAGAAGGTATTTTAAGATGTTCTCAAACAAAGGGGCTTTGGAACAGTTTAATAGAACACTCCATCAGAGTGTTCAGCCCAACCCTAGCAACAAGTCTTAGGCAGTGAGGTGGACTTCAGTTGGCCATGATTTTCAGTAAGTCACTGAACAAAGTTTTTCTTAAATGCAACAGTGTGGGGAAAATGGAAGTTCCTATGGCCAGATCCTCAGCTGACCCTAAATTACTTGATGTTGTAATTGGCCTTCTGCTAGGCTAATGGTTCCACACCTTAGGCAATGAGCTATTATTGACTGAGTCACTATATGAAGAGTTCTGCTCAGTGCTCTGGGTGGAGGCAGAGACAGAGGTGGATTATGGGTCTGTAGACTGCTGGATACAGAGGTGATTCTAGTTCTTGACCTACCACTGAGAGAATAAAGTCAGGTATAAACCCTTTTACCCCAAGCACGTTCCATTGTCATTTCTCAGTCTCACTGAATCCACAGTGAACTTACCCAGGGCTGAGACCCTCAGGCAAGACAGTCATGTTAATTGCAGTTGACAGTTGAAAATAACAAAAGACCCAATTCAAAATAGCTTAAATCAAAAATCGAATGTATTATGTTATAGAACAAGAAGTCTGAGTGTGGGTTGTGAAAATTAATAAAGGGAAACCGTACTGATATGGCATCAGGAAGTCTGCAGGGGGAGCACTCAAACCTGCTACTCAGACTCCGAGGGAAGTGAGTGAGGCCATACTATTTTAGCTACTTTACTCCTCAACAAGTAGAAGGAAGGTTTCTGCCTCCCCACCAGCAACAGCCCAGCCAATGAGAGACTGTCACAACTTAGCCAGTGAGAAGCCACGATATATGGAACTTCTATTTCCTCCAATGGACTTTCTTCTTAGAACAGCCCTTCCACCTCCACCTCTCCCTAGACAAAAGAGCAGATCACTCTTTTGTTCTCTGGACATGCATATGGTTTTGCCATAGTTTACTTTTCCCAGATTGTAATTCTCTGCTATTCCTAAGTAAACCCATTTTTTTGCTAGTAAAATAACTTTTATTTTTAAGATTAACAAGGTCAGTTCAAGGTAGATTGATCATTGCCCAAGTTATTTTCATCTCTCCACTCTGCCTTGCTCACTGCATTGTTTAGCTCTTTTAGAATGGTTTCCTTGATGGTTTTAAGATTGCTGCAGACTGTATGGCCAGAAGGAGAATCTATCTTACATTTTACAGAAGACAAGAGTGACTCTCCACCCAGATTCCCTTGAACCTTGAATCCCCCCAACCCTTTTTTTTTAACCATTTGTGTGTGTACCCCTGTTACCAGCTGAGATACTGTTTTTCCCAGAATCATGTCTCAGAGGGAGTGAAGAATGAAACCAACAGGCAAGAGTACAGAGCAACCAGCAACGCTTTTAATGAGGATGAAAGAAAAGAGACCCTGCTAATCAGGAGGGGCTCCAAGAGAGGAAGATGTTTGAGCTGCAGTGTCTAGGGGATTATAAGCACTGGGAAGGAGGAAGTCCACCTGGTTGCCTAAGACTTGTTGTTAGGGTTGGGCTGGACTCAGAAACCCTCCTTGTTTCTCAGGCTGGCCTTTCTAGGGAGGGGTATCTTATGCGTCTGGCTTGGCTGGCTGACCACAATGCCTGATGTCAGTGTCTCACTTGGCTGATCTCTACCAAGAAAACATGTCCTGTTCCACCTACCCCACTTGCCACCTCCTGCCTCACTCGTCTGTGGGGGAAATGGAACTTTCTGACCAGGATTCCCACCTGGCCTGAATAGCACCCATTGTGTATAAAAGAGCAGGTTTACACATTTATGGGATGTTTACCTGTGACAGAGCTGCCAGTCAGTCACAGGATTGACAGTTTGGGGTGGCGGGTGGAGAGGAAGCACCCATTCTCTCCTCCCCTCTGTTCCTGATATGTAATTGGTCAGGCGCCTACCAGTCAACTGGGCCGTCCACATAGTTCTGCCCAGTGGAGCAGCATGGCTAGGTGCAAGCACAGAGATAGAGCAGAGCAGCCAGGGTTTGGGGTTTGGAGTGGCCCCACCATAGAGACTGAGCCATGAGAATAAACCCTTTCATTCTCAACTTCTCACCCTTATCTTCCTTTGGTCTCACTGAAGTAACAGAACTTGTCCTGGGCAGGGACCCCCTCCTCCTGGAGCTGCATCCTCCCTTTGACTTCTAAAGCTCAGCACTTGTGGTCAGCCAGCCAAGCCAGACGCAAACTGCCCTTGGCCTACTGGAGCTGCTTTGCTAGCCAGAGAAAAACACTGCTGGGGAATTGTTTTCCCCATGGGAATTCCTTGATCAATGACAGGTGGTGCAGGAGTATGAAGGTCCCACTCTCTTGCCTTGGTGGGACAACTCTGTGGTGCATCTTACATTCCAGAGTTCTCATGCAGGATCAGGATGGTACCCCTTGCTTCATTAGCTCCCCTTACCTGGCCTGCTACTTTCACTTCCTCACTGGTCACCACTGGGACCACTTACACGATAAAGCATTTACACAGGACTTCCCATCTTAGTGCCTCTGCTAAACCCTACCTAACATAAATCTTTAATTAGAAAAGGAACTCTCTCATAGTAGACCCCCAGCAAACTTCCCCTACCTTTCATTGACCAGGAGTGGGTTACATGCTTATGCCTTAACTAACTATGCCCCAAGGGGAATGGGATTACCTAGGTGGATTTAAAGACTAATTATGATTTACCCCTGGAGCTGGGGAGGAGTTCAGAGTCCCCTGAAGCACAGGGCTGTGGATATCTGGAGGGTAAATACCAACTTTTGGCCTTTAAGAGAATTGAGGAGGAAGAAGGCAACCAACAACTGGAAAAGCATGCCATTACTCTGTGTGTGGGAAGTGACTATTCTTGCCTAAAAATGCAGTAATTCTTCCTTCTTGAAAAGACAGTTTGAGTACAGAATGCACAATTGGAAATTGCTGGAGGATATTTCCATTGTCTTTTAGCTGCCAGGTATATCATACAGAGGTCTGATGCAATTATAGTTTTTAATCCTTTATTTAGAAAATTTTTATTTTTACCTGTCTGGAAGCTCTTACAATTTCCCCTTTATTTCTGGTCATCTGAAATTTCATTATACTCTTCCTTGATGTAGTTCTGTTTTTATTTATTGTACTGGATCCTTGGTGATTACTTTTAATCTGGAAAGTCAGGTCCTTAGTGCTATCTCCTATGTCTGATAAATTGTGTTTTTTTCTGGTATTTTTTTTCCCTTTCATTTTTTTCTGTTTTCTCTTCCTGGAATTCCTAACACAAAATGGCCCTCTGACTAATTTAAATTTTAAAAATCCTGTCCATAAAAATAGTCTCTTTATCTTTTTGTTTTACTTTCTGGGAAATAGCCTCAATTTAAATAATTTCTTTTCAAATTCTTATTTCTATTAACTTCTTTTTTGATATATAAAATGTCTATCACTTCATCTGAATATTTCTTTAAAAAATTGCTTACTGTTCTTCTTCACAGATGACATATTTTTTTAAATCTTTCCCAAGGTATATATTACAGTTGGTCTCTACCCCAATTACTTCTGTTTTTGCCTCTAACTTCTTTGTTATTTGCTTGTTTGTTTTGATTTCTCTCTTTAATATTAAATACTTTCCTCAACTGCCTCATGATCTTTGTCCACATTTGACAATGAAACACTAAAAAGCTAATTAGAAGTATAGGGAAGGAAAAGTTTTTCCTCTACCATTCTAGGTTCTTTTGGATGGTCTGTTTATGAACTTGACACAAAACAGATTAATAGGAGAAAAACAAATTTAATTATTTCCATATGGGAGCCTCACAAAGATAATGAGAGGCTCCCTGATAATCAGGCAACTGAGGTTTATATGCTATTCTGAGCTAAGAAGTGGGGTAGTGCTCTGGTGCTTCAAAGGGAAGGGAGATAATTCACAGGAAGATGGAAAGAGCCAATGATTGGCAAGCAAATGTTTGCCATGCCCTCCAGAGACAAATGGAATGTTGAGAGTACTTTGAACATACAGGCCCTGCTGAGCTCCCCCAGGTTTCCACCCCTAGCCCAAACTCTTTGTAGTTTTCTCTGGGGATAGCTCTCTTGCTGGACCAGGTCTTCTATCTAAATTCTTTTAGGCAGTTGAGGTAAAGGTAAAAAGCTCTTCCTGAGTCTTCGGGCCTTGTCTTCAACTAAAAATAATCAGTGTGCCAAAGTGCCACATATTGGGAGACTTGTTCTGAACCCCCTCAGTAGCTATATATGTTGGTGGGGCTTGTACACTATGGGCCACACTTTAGAGTGATTGGGGGAGATCTGGATATTTCATTGGAGCCCCAATGTCTGCAATTTTTAGTGTCTCTCTTAGTTGGTTTGGGCTGCTATAACAAAAATACCATAGACTGGGTGGCTTAAGCAAAAAACATTTATTTCTCACAGTTCTGAAGGCTAAAAGCCTGAAATCAGGGTGTTGGCATGGTTGGGTTCTTGGTGAAAGCCCTCTTCCCAGTTTGCCAATGGTCGACTTGTTGTATCCTCACATAATGGAGAGGAGGAAGAGAGGAAACAAATTCTCCTGTCTCTCCTTACTAGGGCACAAATCCCATTCATGAGGGTTCCATCCTCATGACCTAATTGCCTCTCAAAGGCACTATCTCCAAATATTATCACATTGGCAACCAGGTTTCAACATAAGAATTTTGAGAGCACACAGACATTCAGTCCATGACAGTATTCACAGGTCTTTCCTCTTGGACTCGATGTTTTCTCCAGAGAGGAATCTTCCAGTCTCAGCTGGAGTGCCCATAGTCTGATAACCAGGCTAGGGGAAAGGCCTAGGTTATGCTATTCAGTATGTTGACTTTCAAAATGTCTCCCTGTTTATGGCACAGTACCCTACCCGACCCCAGCTGGACCTGTGTACCTAAGTATCTGGCTGATGAATCTTGTCATGCACTTGGATAATCAAGTGTCTGGGATTTACCTGCATCTCTTCAGCTTCACACTACAATTCTGTCTTCAGAGGTACCTGGTTCTTCTCATTTCTTGAGTTTTCTAGAGTTCTGAAGAAGAATCCCCCATGCCAGACTTCAGTCTATGTCTGTGCTATGCTAAATTAATAACCACCAATCCACCTACTTAACATAATTTTGTGGACATCTGTTGTCTAACTGTTCTCTCCACAACTTGGTGCCAAGAAATAATAAATATGAAATTCTAAAGTAAGGGACCAAATCACCATAGGTTTTCAGATTTTCAGAGTAAAGAGCTTAGAATGTATTCTAACTCCCTTACCCACTTCTAGACTGTTGAAGGGCCCAGAGAATGGAAAGGGGGATTTTGTGAAAAAATTCATTTGCACATTGTTGTCATATTATGAGACTGCACCAGTTCAGACCATCAGTGGAAAGTGTTAGAATAGTACCTATGTCCTTTATATCAGGTCTAATGAAGCTTCCACAGAGACCTGGTGATGTTTCTCACTCAAGGTCCTTAATTTTTGGCCCAGCAGCTGGGGGCATAGTAGCCTACTGGAATCTACTCTTGTTCAGAAAACGTAGAGGTTAAGGGAAGAGCTACCTCTTGCTTTGGTGGAGATGGCAAAAAAGTACTGCTGTGCTGGGAGTTCATTAGGGCAAGGGTAGAGGGAGTGCTTCCCACAGAACAGATGTGGGCAGCACCCAGGAGAGTTGGTAGGGGGTGGTCTAGAGTCTTGAACACTAAGGCTGATTTGAATGATAAAGGCCCTCCAGCAGCAAGAAGTTGAAGGTGAATGCCTAGAAGCCGAAAGCAGTGCTAAAGACCCATCTTTCATAGATGTACCTGCAATTTATCAAGGGAACAGGGAAATACTGTTGGGGGATATTGTGGTAAGACCCCAACTGGTATATATTGCAATACAATTCTGATACTGACCACCTGCAGTTAGTGTCAGACTCTATAGGTTTAAGGACATGGTCCCTAACAAGACTGCCCTTAGTTCAGACACCATCTGAACTAACTAACTAGCTATAAATTGGAGGTTACCCCTTCAGTTGATTATTTGCTATAATGATCACAGAACTCAGGAAAGTGCTGAATTTATGATTGCCATTTTATTATAAAGGATATACATAGGGTGAGGTCTGGGAAAGAATGCAGAGCTTCCATGCTCTCTCCTTGCTGAGTCAGGGTATGTCACTCTCCTTGCATGTCAATATATTCAGGATGCTCCTTTGGGCCTCTGTGTCCAGAACTTCTATTGGGGTCTCATTAAATAGGCATGATTGAGGAAATCATTGGCCATGTGCTTGAACTTAACCTCTAGCCTCTCTCTCCTCTCCAGACGTCTGGTTGGCCCAAAGTCCCAACCCTCTGATCACATGGTCAGTCTTTCTGGTGACCAGCCCCCATTATCATAATGGGAGGGAGGCTACCACTAGTCACCTTGTTATTATAGCAAAGGCACTACTGTTATCCAGGAAATTCCAAGGGATTTTAGAAGCTCTATGCCAGGATCCCAGGGTAAAGACCAAACAAATTATTACACAATAAAGGTTTCAGCAGGAATCTCTGAAGAGACCATGAAAGTACCAGAAGACAGAGAGTCATCTTGAAACTTCTGCCAGGCCCTGCATGTGAGAAATCAGCTGATGATGGTCATAGCTCAGATAAGACCTTTCTAATTTTCCCCCTTCTTCTCTTCCAATGTGTGACCCCTACGGGGTAAAACTGAGGTAGTAAGAGAACAGAGATGCTAACCAAGTTCTCACCCTCCCCACCACACCAGGCTTCCATTCTGAATCAGGCTCAAGCTGGGGGATGAAAGAAGTTTGATCAACCTTCTGAACTGAACAATTCTGATTACTATATTCTGCCTGTGTTTGTCCATTAAAGTGACCATAGGATGTGAGAGTGAAGAACAGAAAAGTCAGGCATCTGGCAACAATTTTCATCAAGGGTCTGGGTGAAATTATCCACATTAAATGAAGTTTAAAAGAAAAATGAACTGAAAAAAGAGGAATTTTGATTAAGTCATAATTAGTGCTTGTTCAACATACCAATTTCAAATACTTAAATACACACACAAAAAGTTTCCATTTAAAGAGGGTTTCTCAGATTTGACACGATAGCCACTTTGGGCCAGGAGATCCTTTGTTGCAGGGTGCTGCCCTGTGCCTTGTAGAGTGTTTGTAGCAGCCCTGGCCTCTGCCCACTCCTCCCCTCCCTCTATCTACCCACTTAACTTGGCTCCCCCAGAACGTCTCCAGATATTGCCACATGTCCCCGGGGAGAAGAGGAGCAACTTGCCCTCAGTTGAGAAACACTGATTTAAAGGAATGCTTTTTTAAATCAAATAGTTTTTGTGATTCAAATAATTATGCTCTAATTTATTTATTCCAAAAATATGGATGATCATATATTGTTTTTCTAAAGTAAGATATAGCTACAATCCTCCTTTTGTGGTTGTCATCCTGAAACAAATTCATAGAATTTTTGTGGAAAATTTGTCTCACATTGGTCAAAAACACTGATAGACTTTTGGGACAGTCGAAAATGAATGGTCTATTGCTTAATAGCTATATTATGTTTACAATGCCTTTAATCTTATTAAATGAAAAGTTAAATAAAATCATTGCTGCCTTTTATTTTGTAAAAATATCAGGTAATGATTGCAATATCCCAATTTATTACTGTTATTGGAATCTTATGCCAAAATCTCACCCTAGGAAAACCTTCCTACAACATCTGGTGCTAGAAAGAAAATTTAGGTGTCTCTTTTTTCTCCTTAAAATGTTTACCAAGAAATTTGTTGTGCTTCAGAAACTTTGACACAACAGGTCTTATCTGAATACTTCAGCTACACAGATCCTTCCTTCCATATGTTCTTGACAACAGCAGGAAGTTAGGGAAGCTGATAGGGTAAGTTGAATCCTGCCACTGCCTGCTAATCCAGAGGCTTGGATCTAGAACATTCTCTCCAACATATCAGAAGCACATATTTTTTGATTGAGAGGTAAGTGATAGAAATAACGGTTTTTTTATGTCTTAATATACTCTACTTCTACCCTATTTACTGCTTTATTTCTGGCCAACTTTTTGGTTTACTACTAAAAAACTATGAAGGACCTAAGTTTTTCTTACAAGTTAGCCGCTTGTTTCATGGATGCTAGCAGAAGACACAACAGTCTTGGATCACAGACAAAAGACTTTATTACTTAAAGCAGAGCAAGCATGAGCATAATATCACGTTGGTTCTCCCTTCCCCGAAATCCCATCGGGATGTTGTAGCGGAGTCCTGGTGGATGCTAAGCAGGAACTGGGCTGTCACACTGAAGAACACTGAGCTTGAGGACTCTGCTGCTTTTATAATGAGAAGTAAGCAAGCCTTCTCTTTGCCTGGTGGGAGACATTAGCTCATTCCTTAAGGTTGTTCATTACAAACACTCCCCTGAGAAATGGCCCAGGTGAAGAGCTACCAGGGCTCTCTTGTTGACATAACCAGCAAAAACAAACAAGGTGGTTGCTTCTCCCAACAATTAAATGCATATACAGGTTGCATCTATGCACTTTGGGGAGGTCAAACAAGTCATCTAAAACATAAAAATGAACTGATTTGAGGTACTTTAATTTAAAGCATGTGATTTTGGTCTTCAGTAGCCTGGCTAAACAATCCATACCAACCTGGACTATTAATATTTTTTAGGCTGTCTTATACCAACCAGCCAAATAAAAGTGGACAAATTGGGACAAAATTTGGGGCAAAAGCTCTTAAAACAGAAAGACCTGTGTTTGATTAGTGGAACCAGTTTCAGCTCTACATGCTTATGGCTTAGCACAAGGAATGTGCTTCCTGGATGCTTCCCTGTCATTTTCATTGAGCTGTGGTTGACTCACATTGAGATGCTCTCAATACAGTTATTTGTTCTAGATTTAAATCACATATATTTGGATTTCATGAATGCTTTCATGTCATTTAATACTGTAAATAAATTCTAATATATAGTTTCTGAGTTAATATTACTAAGGTAAACATTTGTTAATTGCAGTTTGAAGACATTCGTTAGTTGTTGTTTTTTTTCTAAACTGGAGAGGAAAAGATAGTTTTAAGAAAGTCTTACTTGAAGAAAATGAAATAGTTGTAAGAATTGGAAGATAATCCTAATTGCAAGGCAGATTTTACAATTTAAAAATAATGGGAACAGCGATTTATTGCTCATTGCTCCGCTGCTGGCACTGTGCTAAATGCTTTATGACAATAGTGCTAATCTTCACACAGTCCCTGATATGTTACCCACATAGTCCAAATGGGGAAAACTGGGGCTCAGAAAGTTAACTAACCGGCCAAAGCCATGTATTTAGTAACTGCTAGAGCTAGGATTGGAATCTATGTGCACTGATGTCAGATCTTGACTCTTTCACTTTTAAAATGACCATTTGGAATATATAACATACAAATAAAATGTTCCACTGAGGAGACTCAGTTTTCTACATGTACTATCTTCATTAGTGATGTGCTCAGGAAGGAGACATTCCAGCTATTTACTAGATCAGTGCTACCTACACAGAAGGTGGTCTCTAGTTGCTGCCAGTCTCTGAACTATTGATTACTGGCCCACAAAATACAAAGCTGAGATTAAGTATTTAGAAACTTTAAAAACAATTAAATATTGCTGGGATATCCAAGAACATAATCAGTGGACTTTTCTTGTTAAACAAGGTCTAGACAAGTTCAGGTGTTGTTAAACTCAACATAGTTGATCTGGGGCTAGCAGGTGGAGATGAGTGAGGACGTATGACTGGAGCAGAAAGTGTGAGGGAAGAGAAAATAGCAGTTCTTTTCAGGCAAAGATTGGTGTTCTATTATTATGTTCTCTGTGATAAATTGTACCTTGAAAATTGGAATGATTTTAAATCTCAGTAGGATTAATTTTGCTGCCAGAAAGGGTTATCTATTTATCTATCTATCTATCTATCTATCTATCTATCTATCTATCTATCTATCTATTTCTTTCTATCTATATCTATCATCTATATCTATCTATCATCTACATACCTCCCTACCTTCTACCTGTCTTTCATGCATCCACCCATCCATCCATCCATCCATCCATCCAATCTTATTCTACAAAGCACTTATAGCAAAAATAAGATACACTTTTATATGAGATGAAAAAAGATGGTATTCTTTACCCTGATATTGTTATTCTAAAATATTAGCCATGTGAAACTCTTGTTAAAGAAAAAATAATAACTTCAAAATATACATAGAATTTAAAACATACTACAAAGTGTGAGGATATTGACTAGAAACATCCTGATAAATTCTAAGATAATAACTAATGTTAATAACATTGCAGTTGCCATCATTACTTTATTCAATATTTCAATAGCCTGGTGAACATTTCTTGGTATAATTTTTGATATGTTATAATATAGAAATTCCAAGTAAAAATAATCCATTACCTAAATTTCTTCCACTAATTTGCCCCTCAGGAAATTTTCTATGGAAACATCTTTCCCATAAAGCATTATAGTTATATAATATATGCATTGATTCTTTAAAATAATGTTCTTACACTGCTGAATGCATTGGAACCTTACATTTATTTCAGAAATGCGATGGAAAGGATCAATAATTATGCTCTTTTATGTTCTTGCTATGCAATTTTAGAATTCCAGTTTTTGTTTACTGTGTGATTTCTGCAAGCTTAAGAACTGTAGTTCTTATGTCAGATTCACCACTAACTCTGTACATGGCCATGAATGCACTATAACTAAAAGAAGCGTCTCCTGAAAGGGTCCATTGCCACCCAGTGATCCCCCACTAGGTATTTGAAAATAAACTACAGAAATGTTCTATCAGGCACATGACTTATAAGGGTGCTAATTTCTGAGACTCATGATATTGATGAAATGGGTGGATGGATGGCTGTACACATAGTTTCTATTCCTGTGTAACAAACCATTTCCAAACTTAGTGAATTAAAAAATAAGTCATTTATTTGCCTCATGAATCTGCAATTTGAACAGGACTCAGAGGGGATGGCCCAACACAGCGTCAGATGGGTAGTTTGACTGACCAGAGGACCTGATTTCAGGGTGGCACACTTACTTGACTGGCTAAATTAGCGCCGGTCATTGGCTGGGACCTCAGCAGGAGCTGAGAACTAGGTCTTTGGTTCTTCTCCACATGGGTCCCTCTGTGTGATCTGGGATTTTCATTGCATAGTGGTTGGGCCCCAAAGGAACGCAACCTCCCTTAGGGTGCTGGGCAGTACTTGTGTTGTCCCTCATCACCTGGCCTAGAAAGGTACAAAGCATTGCTCCTACCACACTCTGTCTCAGAATTGTTCAACCTCTACATTATTGACATTTTGGGCCATGTAATTCTTGCTTGTGGGGCTGTTCTGTGGATTGTAAGGTGATTAACAGCTGTTACACCCTTCCCATCGCTTGTGATGATCAAAAATGTGTCCTGACATTGCCAAATGTTCCCTAGAAGACAAAACACCACTGGACAAAATCCACGGCTCTGTTATTTGAGACAATTACAAAGGCCAGCTCAGGCTCAAGGGAGAAGAGACAGCTTCCATCTATTTATAGGAGAATAGCAAGGTTTTGGAAGAGGATGTAGAACAAAAAGTATTGTGTATACATTTTGGAAGAATACAACCCCCTGCAGTAAACTTTTAACAAATGCTGTGAACTGAATGTTTGCATCTGCTCCCAAATTTGTATGTTGAAACCCTAATTGCCAATGTCACAGCATTTGAATGTGGGGCCTTTGGGAGGTAATTAGGCCATGTGTGTGGGCCCTTAGATGGGATTAATGCCCTTCTAAGAAGAGACTTGCAAGGAGAGAGCTTGCTTCCTCTCCCTCTCCCCGGCCATATGAAAACATAAGCAGGAGGAGGGTTGTCACCAGAACCTGAGTCAGATGGTCCTTGATCTTGGACTTCCCAGCCTCTAGAACTGTAAGAAATAAATTTCTGTCATTTAAGCCACCCAGTTTATGGTATCTTGTTATAGCAGCCTGAGCTAAAATAACTAAAGAGTTTAAGTTTTTTTCCTTCATGTTTTCTGTGCTAATTATTAAAAATATTTCAGAATTGTGGTGTGGTCACTGGCTTTAGAGAATTCTCATATTATTTGTTCTTATTAAAGTAGATACTTCGCTCTGAGTGTACCACCTTTACAGTTTTGTTGATATCTCATTGTATGAAGCAATACTCAAGGTGGAAAGCCCTAATCCAATTAAAATAAATTATTTGCCATATCATCCAAGAAGTTGGATCAATTACCTTTATCTGCTCATTATTTCCAAACAAAAAATTAGTGATACATAGACATATTTTCAATGAATTTTCAGTCTTCAATGACTATTTTCTAATTTTTAGAGGTGCTTAATTCCCTTTCTATGCTCTACTGACTATCAACTCAGTGAAACTTCTCATTCTATCCTATGAAATTTAATGCTAGTCACATTTTCATATACAATCTGGTTTATCAATATTTCTGTTATGCAGAATCAGAATAAAACAAGTATTTTAGATGCCTATCTTTATATTGATAGGAAGTCTGAAGGCTTAAAAATTTTAGTCAAGGAAGTAGCAAATTTTCTTTTCTAAAGCAGAGCTTAAAACTTTGCCCCAAAAATATTTTAAATTATCATGTAGAAGTATTCCCTCCCACAGATCTATCCCATAAAAAATGCCCTATACCATTTCTCCTACAATCCTTCCAGTACTACCATGACAACTCTCTGAAGTTTGGAGGGCTATGGAATGTGGGCTTTTCATTCTCAGTTTCATTTTATAAAAAGATTTTTAAAGGATATGACTTCATTTAAAAACTTGTAAAGACTTTCCATAAAAACCTATCCCATGCCTTTGGAAAATAAGGTTGTCTAACATTTACTGAGTATATCCTATGTAGATGGTCTCATTGAATTGCACGGTAACCCAGTGATACTCACTACTATTATTCCTGTCTAACACACAGGGTAACTTGCCTCAGGTTGTTTATCTTGTCAGTGGCAGAGCCATAATTAATTCCAAGCAGTATAATTTTAGAGTCCTTGCAACTGGCCATTGCTCTATACTTACAGAAGTCAAATGGAGTCAGAACCTTGGCTACTATGACAGGCTATACTGTGTGCTTGGACTTATATGGGGGAGCCAGGCCAAGCAAACCATCCAGCAGCCAGGTGAGTGAGTATTTTTTTCGAATTATCCTTTGCTATGCAGGACATGACTCCAAAACTTGCAGCTTACAGGAGTTATTTCTCATGATTCCATGGGCTGGCAGCCTGGATAGCCTTACCTGGGATTACTCACATGTTCACAGTCATCTGCTGGGAGGGAGCTCTAGATGGCTGTATTCACATTTCTGGCTCTTGGTATTATTGGCTGTTAGCTGGGATGCCTTGCCTCTCTTCCATGTGGTGTCTCATCCTCTACTAATTTAGGCTAGGCTTTCTCCAGTGTGGTGATCTCTAGGTTTTGAAAGTGTAAGAGGTCAAGCTGTAATGTCTCTTGTGGCCTAGACTCTGGGACTTGTGCAAAGTTTCTTCTAACCCATTCCTTTGGTAAAGGGAAGTCACAGGCCTCCACCTCCTGATGGGAGGTGCAGCGGTATCACACTGTGAGGGGCTGTAGACAGAAGAGCATAATTCTTTGGGGACCATTGTTATAGTCATCATCAGAGTCTTTCTGTATCAGTTACATACTGCTGCATAAAAATCACCCCCAAATTAGGGGCTTACAACAATAACTGTTTTATTACTCACAAATCTGTAGGTCAGGAACTCAGGCACATTTTGATCCAGGTCCTTTTTCTCTGCTTCCTATGATGTTGACTTGGGTAGCCAGGTGGGGTTGGGGGACCCAAGATAGCCTCAGTCACATGTCTGGCCCCTTATCAGGATGGCTTAAAAGACTGGAGTCTGTGGGGCCGACCGGTCCACTCTCTTGCGGTGGTGTCAGCTGTCTGGACCCCTGGTTTTCTTATGTGGCTTCTTCTTCCACGAGGTGTCTCCTCCAGACTCTGTCTTGATAGCCTCTTTCTTGAGTAGGATAGATTGGACTTCTTTCCACGGCAGCAGGGATCCAAAAGAGCCAAAGAAGACACTCATGGGCCTCTGAAAGCCCAGGCCCCAAACAGCATCATGTCACTTTTGGTCAAAGCCTGCCGTAAGGCCAGCCCAGATTCAATGGGAGCAAGTAAACTTTACCTCTTGATTGGAGGAGGGACATGAATGTGCAAGACTGAAAGGAACATTTGAAGGCTACCTTTGTGAATTATGCACCAGAGTATTTGGCTGAATGTAGAAAAGCTATAGGAGGGAGTTAAAGGGCTAATCTAGGCTGGTAGCTACCCAAAACAGGCTTGTACCTGCTAGCCAAAATGACTCAACATAAGGCAGTTGCACATGGAGAAAATACAAAGGTTGTTATCAAGCAGAAAAACTAGTAGAAGGAGACAGTGGTTGAACGAGTAGATAGAATATGTTCTGCATATGGCATTTTTATGCTAGCTGACTGTGAGGTGGTCAGGCCCTTCAACCTGTGCAGCCAGGGAGAATGGTTAGCTGTTATCCAAGAAGTGCCATGGGGGTCCATGTGTCTTCCCCCAAAGCATTTTGTCCTGATCAGACTAATGTGGAATTTACCTTCCCACTAAAAGGATGAGATCATAGAATACCCTTCCTTCAGCACAACTTGGGCAGAACCCAGAAGCAGATGGCCACACAATATGGAGGCTCTAATTAGGGAGAGAAAGCTGCAGGGCCACCAAAATAGAAGGAGCCATCTTCCGTTGGTAGTAACTAAGCAGTTGTAGGCATTTGTAGAGTGTTTAGGCGGAAAATACAGGCTTGTTTTGTGTGAGTGTGCTACATTTTGTATGAGTGTCCAGGTGAAATTCTAGTGCTTCCAGTGCCCTTTTTTTTTAACCACTCATTCCACATAAAAGTATTTTTGGTTTCAATTTTTAAAGTGTTGAACAACTTCTGATGTTCCTGGCCTTGTAGAACTGAAGGTGATAACTGTTTTCAATTTTATGCATGTGATGTTCTGTGTGTGTCTTTCTTTATATACAGATTCTTTGTAGTCCCAAGGGCTAGTATTATTATAAGAGCAACTATAGTAATAAAAACAATTTACATTTAAGAGAAAGGTTTACCTTTTTCAAAGCACATTCATGTTTATTATTTATTTTTTATCTTATTTTGTCTCACTTATGAATCTGGGTTTCCTATGCCTCATGGAACTCTGGAACATGAGAAGCTGTGAAACTAAATGGTGCGACCTCTGCATAATTTCCTGTTAATTACTTGGACATTTTATAATTTCCTTTTCCTAGTTTAAAATTTCACTAATTTTTAGTGAAAAGCATAAACGTCATATTTAAAAGTCAAAATTTAATTAGAACCTGGAAATGCTAACTTTGTTCTTACTCAAATGACAGTCATTACTTTTAGTAGTTCCTGTATATGTCCCCATTAACACACAAAATGAAAAGTAGGGATATCTGTTTAATTAGGCTTAACATTTAAAATTGTGTATTCCAAGATTATTAAGGTTTGTTCAGAGCTACTGGATACAGTGCTCCTCAGTTGGCTGGCCAACAGGGGAAGGGAGAAAGGATTGGGTTTGCCCCTTCCTAACTCTCCCACTCAGGATAGGCCTGGGAGCTGTTGCTGGTGGGGCTATAAAGGTCCCTAGTAGTCTCCAGGTTAAGGGATGTTTATATCCTGCTGGGACTGGAAAAGCTGCAAGGCCAGGGCTCTGCTGAGCAAAAAGGTGAATGGGATGGAGGGCTGCAGAGAGGAATAGATAGGAAACAAAACACAGGAAGAGTGCTTTAAAAAAAACAAAAGATTAATACTGTTTTTAATTTTCCAATTTTTATTCATAGTACACATCAGACATTTAGAAAATAGCAATGGCAACAACTGTATGACACATCTTACTCTTGGGCACAAAACTTGAATAAAGTGAAAAATGGTCCTCACATTTCTGATACCTGAATTTTTTTGCATATAATTTTGTTCTTTTTGGAAAAAAATCTAAATCACAGTAAAGCATTATAAACAAAAGTTCTCCTACATTCCAGATATTTATTATCTGAAATTTAAAGGGAAAGAAATTGCAAACTGTCGATGATGCCAAGTAATAAATTACAGTGCAGCACTCAGCCTGCTTGTCTTTTCTGAACTTGAAATGGCAGGGAAATTTCAGAGCTTTCCACAGCAAAAGTCCTCTTGATAGAGCTTGGACTGGACTCTTCAGGCTCCCATGCTACTTGGTTTTGTATGATAGTAACTGTAGACAAAAGTATTAATAGCAAAAGGAAAACATTTGTTAGTTCCCACTTATTCTATAAGAATTAGTGCAAATGTGACCTTCCCTGACCTTGGCAGGAACTGCTGAGTACTTATCCGTGGCTGGCCTGGGGACTTGCTGATATTTCTCAATACTACACAATTATTCTTCCCTACTCCATGGTATATCTTTTAGCCTTTAAGTCATGAGGGATAAGGACTGTGCTTTGTCCCCCACCCTCATATGCTTTTTAAAATTCCCAGGCCATCTCTTGCTAACTGGCTTGTGGTAGACTTTGATAGACTTTATGGAGGCATTATAATTTAAATACAATAAATGCACTCATTTTAAGGTACAGTTCCATGAATTTTTTTTTTTGAGGGGGCATCTCTCATATTTATTGATCAAATGGTTGTTAACAACAATAAAATTCTGTATAGGGGACTCAATGCACAATCATTAATCAACCCCAAGCCTAATTCTCAACAGTCTCCAATCTTCTGAAGCATAACGAACAAGTTCTTACATGGTGAACAAATTCTTACATAGTAAATAAGTTCTTACATGGTGAACAGTGCAAGGGCAGTCATCACAAAAACTTTCGGTTTTGATCACGCATTATAGTTCCATGAATTTTTGACATATGTATATACCTGTGTAACCAATAACCCTAATGGTTTTTTCTTTCAGCACTTCAAACATTTTAATCATTTTCTTCTTGGATGCATGGTTTGTGAAGAAAAATCTACAGTAACTTTTACCCTTATTCCTCTATAGATCAGGTGTTCTTTTTCTCTGGCTTTTTTCCAGATTATTTCTTTGTCTTTGTCTTTTGCAGTTTGAATATGAAATGGCTAGGTATAGATTTTTTGATATTTATCCTGCTTGGAGTTTACTGAGATTCCTGGATCCATGATTTGATGTCAGCCATTAATTTAAAAAAATTCTCAACCATTGTTATCTTAAATATTTCTTCTGCTTTGCTTTCTTCTTCTGGTATTCCAAGTATGTATACATTACACCTCAAATTGTCCCTCAGTCCATGGATGTTCAGTTCAATTATATTTTGTTTTGTTTTTGCTTTTATCTCTGCCTCTCAATTGGAAAGTTTCCATGGACATATCTTAAAACTCATTTCTTTCTTTGGTTATGTCTAGTCTACCAATTAGCCTGTCAAAGGTATTTTTCATTCCTATTTCTAGCATTACATTTTGATTCTCTCTTAGACTTTCTATCTCTCTGCTTACATTACTCATTTGTTCTTTTATGTTGTCTACTTTTTCCAGCATAGTCCTTAATATATCAATTATAGTTATTTTAAATTCTTCATCATTCCTAATTCCAAAATCTTTGTGACATCTGACTGGTTCTGATGCTTTATCTCTTCAGATGGCAGTTTTTTTCTTGCCTTTATCATGCCTTGTAGTTTTTGGTTGAAAGCCATACATGACGTATCAGGCAAGAGGAAATGAGGTAAAAGATTTTTAGTGTGAGGTTTTATATTAGTTTGGCTAGGAGTTGAGCTGTAGTTGCTATAGTTACAGATGCCAAATTAATCTACTGTCCTTGTCTTTGTCTCCTTTGATGTCTTTGAGCTTCTCTAACAGCTCCTCCTTAAATAGAGTCTTAGTCTTATTGCTCTTTCAGCTGCAACCCAATGTTATTATGCCAGAGCCTTGCTGATGCGGTGGTAAGGTGTGGGGGGTGGGAAAACAGTCTCTAATCACATGATTAAATCTCAGTCTTCTAGGGGGCTTGTGTCCCAAGACTGTGACCTTCACAAAAGTTTCTTAGCTCTTTTTTCCACCCTTGGGTGAGATGGGAAGGCTAGAGGGAGTAGGTAAAACGCCCTTTCTATAGGTGGAATAAGCTCTGGTGAAGTTTTTCTGCCTGGAGAGTGGGCCTTTGTTAGGGGGAATGTTGTGGGGCTTTAGGTGTATTTCAAAAGGAATACTATCCTCTTCTCCCTTCCAGAGCCAAAGGTGGATCTTTCTTGGCTTTTCATTGTGAGAACATAGCAGAGTTCCTGGAGGTAAAACCTGTGAAAGTGTGAGAGACTCCCTATTACTGTGGTTCCCAGGAGTTTCTCATTTTCATGCTAGTCCACATTCAGTCTCCAGCTATTCATCAACATTACCATTAAAGTGTTCCTACCAATTTATAGCTCCAGTGGGTTTTTTCCCCCTCAAGTAAGCAGATACTGGCTGTGATTCTCTGTATACCTCTCTCTCCAGATTTCTGGGCAGCAGTTTGCTCTGTGACTTCAATTTTCTGAAGGGTCCAAGGAAAGTCATTGATTTTTAGTTTTTCTCAGATTTTTTTCTTATGATGGTGGGAGTGACAACTTTCAAGCTCTTTACGTGTGGGAGCTAAAACTGGAAGTTCTAGTTGACTTTTTGTAGCTATTATTATCCTGAATTTATAGATGACGAAACTTGAATATTGAGTGACCTACCCCAAATCACTTAGCTTACAAATGGCAGTACTAACTTCAAACTTAGATCCTTTAACTTCAACTTTGGAGCTCTTTACTCCATATCTTAATGACTACATGAAATACAAACTCTTGTATTCTCAGGAGTTTATAGCACAGCTGGGGAATAGACTTGGCTGATTTAGAAAATCAGCCTCCTAGGAGATTTTATAGGAGGCTGTAATTCCTTCTGACTGAAGGGAAACTAAGAAGGCCCTAATTAGTAGAAAATTCCAGATAACTAAAACTTAGGGGTTTTTTTTAGCTTATTTTTTAGTTATCCGATCGTTATCTTCTTCTTAAGTGCCTTAATGCACCAGCTAAAGTCTCTAAGGCTGACTTAACTTCATGATTCTACTCATTAGCTTAGATTCTACTGAAATAAATTTAATGGTTCTCTAAAACTTTTTTAAAAATATAAACTGGAATAAAATAATGTAGAAAAATTAGTTTCAGCTTGTAATTTAAAATATTGTTTCATTAAACTTTTGTTTATGAATCTTAAAATACTTGTATGTATGTGTGTGCCAGGTCACAATATAAAATGTATTTCTTGCTTTAAATTATGGTGAAATAAAGTTTTAAAGTACTTTGTATCTGGAAATAAAGGGAATGGGGGAATCCCTATTTTTAAGAGCATATACACAGAAAACCTTCCTTTCTCTCAGAGTTCATACAAAATGAAGAAAATAAATTACCTATCAGAAAAAGCATGAAGGTATTTGGAAATGCATGGAGAGTTCACTATTCATGAGGTATTTAATGGTAAGACTGAAAACTGGTAGCCTGTCCATTTGAATCTTTAATATTTGGGGGATAAAAATCCCTGTGTAGAACCTAAGCGTTTCAAGATAATACAGTTAACTTTGAGAAACCTAGATATTTTGGTGAACTCTTATGGTAAATCAGGTTTTATTTAGGCCAAAATGTTATATTAATGAATGTCAGAGTATTGTTTTTGTAAATTTAGATCCAGAAGAACTTGAATGTAAAAATTTTCATTGTCAATAATTAATCAAACTCTTCTCTTTACTAGTGTTTAATTTCTGTAAGATCTTGATAAAACTCAAAATTTAAGCATCTAACAGATTAGTTCTTTGTGAAATAATCCTTAACATATATTGATATTTTACAAATAACATCTACATTTCATTTAGATAATTCCTGTTCTTCAGATTCTCTAAACACACTAGAATTTAGAAGTTTAACTGTTTGACCTAAATGTGGATCTGATGTGATGTGGCAGTACTTTCATTGTATAGCAGGACCTGTTAAGTTAAGCTGTGCCTGAAGCTATAGTGGCATGGCAATTTACCAAACCAGAGTTTTGGTAACTTACCAAAGTTTTGGTAATTTGGGGACCTGCATGAATAGAGTCCATTCTTTTTGGCAGCTTTTTTTTTTCTGCTTTGGATATAACTTGGACTAAAGAGTCTTCACTAGAAAATTTTATTTAGTTAGCTAAAATTTCATGTGCTTTTTTGACAAACTCAAGGGAAAGAAAAATAATATCTTCATTTTTGGAAGGGTGGAGGAGGACTTTGGAGGGAGAGATGGATTTTTTAAGTAAAAAAATCCAGCCTATAGTTGAAACCTCACTTTGGTGATGTTGCTTGCTTAGCAATGGCCAACACCTTTATTAATATAACAGTGGTGGACACTTGTGTGTATTCTTTATGGCTCACACAGCCCTCTGAGGTAGGGTCTGTTATTACCTTCATTTCATAGATAAGGAACAAGTTATGCAACTTTTCCAAAGTTACACAGTTGTAACGAACAGAGGAAGGGGTTGGACAGGCACTCTGGATCTGGTGTCTGCCCTCCAAATCAATACACCCCACCGTCTCACTCAGAGATGAGCTCTGAAGAGCAAGCTCAGGTGAAAGGGTTACTTTTCTAAGGTATGTAGAATTGATGGCCACAAGCAAATTTTCTGCTGAGTTATTGCTTTTGTTCTTAGAAATCACAGATGTTCCGAGGGGATTTTAGAGATTTCCAAGCCAACTCTTCATTTTTTTCATGAAACTGCAGAGGAGACACAAGAGCATTATTTGAGCCACTAGACCCAGCCCTTTCTAAGTGCTAAGAAATCCTTGCACTTGGGGATATTTGAGTCCCTATGATTATATTCGTGGAGAGCACTTACTGAGTGCTCTTAAGTGCCAAGCAATGCCGTAAAGACTATATGCGGGTAGCTCATTTAGTTCTTACAACAACCCTATTAAACAATTACTATTATTATTTCCATCTTAAAGATGAGAAAACTGTGGTTTGGAAGGATTAAATTAGTTGCCTAAGGTACAAAGGTAATAAATAGTGGACAGAAATTTGAACTCAGGACATTTCACTCTTGGACTTGAATTTTTAACTATTGACAATTTCAACAGATCCTAAAAGACAGCTCTTTTTCAAAAACCAAAAACCCACTCTGAATAGAGACTAGATAATTACTCCAGATATTTTCTATAATTATAACAACAATTCTATATTGTATTGCTTTTATATTTTACAAAAATGGTAGCTTACTTCATTTTAATTCTTTACATCTTGGTTCATCTGGTCAAAGAAAGTGCTTTTATGTTGGAGAAGCAATATTTTCCTCTCACAGGTATAAAACAGCCTAATTTTTCTGTTGATGGATAAACTATTAATAATACTTGGGTTTTGGAAAAGACTAACAGCCTAAAAGGCAATGTAGACAATTTATCAGGGCTACAGGAATTGTCCCTCTACTGCCAGAGCCTTATTTCCTGGTTTGCTGCTTCCATCTTGAAAGGTGGAGTGATTTTTCTGATGGGGGCTTATTTATAAAACAGCTACATTTATGAAGATTCCAAAATGGGCTTTGGTGCTCATAAAAAAGAAATGGCTCTTTGGAGAGAATAATGGTTGGTTACTTGTTCAGTGAGAGCAGTTTTCCATTTCCACAAATAATTTTTAGGCTGTTCATAAAATTTCTTTCTGTGTTTCAATATCTGGGAACTTCCCAAGGCAATTTCAAGAAAGTTTAAGAGAAAGTCTAAGGCCCCTAAAAAATGTCACAGGCAGTGCTGATGCCGGGGTTCTTGTTTGGGGAGCTGAAGAAAACACTCAAGGTAGGAGAGCAAGGTACAGGCTTTTATTTAGAAATAAAGTGAAAGGAAAGAGCTCCTGGCTCATGCCAGGAGGGGACAAGTGAGCGCTGGGGTGGTGCACTATCTAGGGAATTTATAGGCAGTTGAGGATTTTTGGGAATTGAGGGCTTAGGGTGTGGACTTGTACCACCTGCCCTCAAGGTGGGCTGGGTTGTTGTCTGCTAAGGCTGTTTACAGTGAAGTCACGGGCTATGCTGAGATACCCTTGCAGAACACTTAAACACTCCAGGCCAAGTTGCACCTGGCCTTTTGACCTTTAACTGATCTCACTGAAGATGTCTATATTCCTAGAGAATTAGTGTGACATTGACTTTGCATAATGTTGAACACAGAGTTTTGATAGGTGAAGGGCCCCCACCTGTAAGATGGCGAACCTCCTGCTTCTCTTCCGGGTTTTTGGTTCCCACCGGCACCACCTGAGGCCCAATCACCTCTCGCCAACCCCCCCAATCCTGGCACCTGGCCAATAGCTACCGGTCCCATTGAAATGACACCTCAATCAGCTTATGTCCCTTCCTATATAACCTAGTACTTTTCCCCAATAAAGTGGAACTCTCTGGTGAATTGCTGCTGTGTGTCGCTCCTTCCTTTCATTTTGGTGCCAAAACCCAGGAGATGGGACACCCCAACTGGGCCCCGTCTTCCCCCGACACCAGCTGCAGCTTGCCCTTGTCCTCTTTTTCCGGCGCTGGCTCCTCACACTCACCACTCCTCTTTGGCCTTTGGGTAAGTTTTCCCCCGGAGTGGGCCGCTCTTCCCCGAGCTGTCGCAGCACCATTGACCGTGATCGTCCGGCAAGGCCCTGACGCTCGGGGACGAGGAGGGAACTCTCCCTGCCTCAGGCCTTCACGGCTGCGGCGGACCCTCAGGCCCCTCCTCCAACAGCCATAAACGAGGTGACTCCTTTGCGGATGAGAATGCTCCCTTTTTCCCCCCCTCCTCCTTCCGTTCCTTCCGCCAAAAATTCCTAGTACTAGGTACCTCATGACTCCGGCACTCTGCCTTCTTAGAGAAATCTGGGTGATGACCCACACTTCCTAAGAAATTCTGACTCATGTACAAGTTTCCGCAGACCACCAAGGATCATCGGGGACGCCCTTTGTCTCCTTGCGGTCTGCTCCCAGTCCAAGGATCTCCTTTCATCTTCCCCTGTTTGTCTCCTTCTCTGTCCCTTAGCCATGGGAGCCTCCTCATCCCTCCCTAAAGATTCACCTCTTGAATGCCTGCTCAAGTATTTAGCCACCCTCTCCCTGACACCTGATATAAAACCAAAACTTCTCCGTAAATACTGCTCCCAAGATTGGCCGACATACCCCCTAGATAATCACAACCAATGGCCCGCAGGGGGAACTCTTGATCCTAACATCACTCGCAATCTCTTTAACTATTGCCAGCACCTGAAAAAATGGAAGGAGATTCCCTATATCGAGGCTTTTTGCCTCCTGGCCCAAAATCCCAGTCTCTGCACCACCTGTTCCCCACCCCAAGTTCTCCTAGCCTGCAGGCTGCCTCCCTTCCCTCCACACACTCCCAGTCCCTCTTCGATTACCTTTGACCCGGCCAACAAACCTCCACCATACAGGCTTCCCCCTTCAGCCCCTCCCCCTCCTACAACCCCTCCACCCTCTTCTGCCATTGCTGCTGCCTCCACCTCCTCCCCCGCAGAGGCCTCCTGCCCACTCCCTTCCCCTTCTTCTCCTACAACAGCCCTTCCCCCTTCCTCTCCCACCATCTCCTTCCCCATCTCACCTCCTCTGCCTTTACCCCCCTCACCTGCCCCTCCCTCCCTGATTGAGCCTGAGCCTTTCAGCCCCCCTTTAACTAGGTCCCAGGAGCCTCCTCCATCTTTGACCTCATCACCTGTTTCTCCCCCACAGACTGAGCCGGAACCCTTCAGTCCCCCTCAGACTCGATCCTGGGGGCCTCCCCAAATTATTGCCCCCCTCCAAGAGGTGGTGGGACCCGAAGGCATCGTGCGAGTTCACGTACATTTCTCCTTAGGGGATTTAGCCCAACTTGAAAAATGCCTTGGTTCCTTTTCCACTGATCCCACGACATATATCAGGGAGTTTCAATGGACCCTCCAGTCCTACAGCCTCACACATCATGACATTTTCATGCTCCTAGCCAATACCCTCCTTCCTGAAGAGTGTAGACGAGTTTGGGACTTCGCCCAAACACATGCTACCGAAACCCACAGGACTGACCCCACCCATCCCACTGGCCCCACTGCTGTCCCTGAACAAGACCCACACTGGGATTATAACACTGCTGTAGGTCTCCGCTCTCGGGATATTTTCGCCTCCTGCTTAATAGCAGGTCTGAAAAAGGCAGTTCATAAAATAGTTAATTTTCAAAAGCTGCAGGACATAATTCAAAAAAAGGAAGAAACTCCCTCCGAATTCCTAGATAGACTCACCCAAGCCCTATTACAGTATACCAACCTAGACCCAGAAATGCCGGACAGAAGACATGTCCTTATGACATACTTCCTGGCTCAGCTACCCCAACATTAAAGCTAAACTCAAAAAGTTAGATCAGGGCCCCGCTACCCCGCAGACTGAGATTCTAACAGTGGCCTTTAAAGTCTTCCATAACCGCGAGGAGGAGAAAGAACGCCATAAACAAAAGGCTGATAAAGCCAACTTTCAGATGTTGGCCCAGCTGATAGAACCACAACCTGGGCGCCCCTCCACAAACAAGTCCCCCCCAGGAGCTTGTTTCAAGTGCAGAAAAGGACATTGGTCAAGGGCGTGCCCCTTCCCCAGACCTCCTACCACCCCATACCCCAGATGCCACAAAAAGGGCCACTGGGGGTCTGATTGCCCAACCACCCAAAGGGGAGACTGGATGAACAACCCCCATCCTAAGCCCGCCGTAGTGGGACAGACAGAGGAGGATTGATGGGGCCTGGGGTCTTCTCGCCCGACCATTTCCATCACCAAACAGGAGCCCAGGGTTACTTTAACAGTAGATGGTCGCCCCATCTCCTTCCTCCTAGATACAGGAGCCACCTTCTCGTCTTGCGAGAATACTGGGGCCCTACCGCGCCAGCCATTACTCCTATAGTTGGGGTAGGAGGAAAACAGATCTTCCCATTGAAAACCCCTTCCCTTTTATGCACAATCCAGGACAATCCCATACCTTTTTCCAAATCCTTCCTGGTTATGCCCCAGTGTCCCATCCCTTTACTAGGACGGGACATCCTTTCTCTCCTCCATGTTTCCATAACTATATCCACTCCCACAGCCCCCAGTACCCCCTTTCTGATGGCCCTCATAGCTGATGACCCCCCTCTATCCGATGAAAGCTCCAGTTTCACCCTCAAACACCCTGTAGATCCCAAGGTCTGGGACTTTACAAGTCCCTCCATGGCTCTATGTCCTCCTGCCTCTATTAAATTACGGGACCCCTCACAGTATATCTGTCAGGCCCAATACCCCCTAACCACTTTGACCCTCATAGGCCTCCAACCCATCATTCAGGACCTTTTAAACAAAAATTACCTCAGACCCACTCACTTTCCGTTTAATACCTCCATATTAGCTATTAAAAAAACCAACGGATCTTTCCACCTAGTCCAAGATCTCCACCTCATTAACATGGCCATCGTCCCTATCCATCCCTTAGTTCCAAATCCATACACCCTTTTATCGCGGATCCCTGCCTCGGCCTTTCACTTCTCAGTCCTAGATCTCAAGGACGCATTTTTTTCTATCCCTCTGGACCCCTCCTCCCAAGATTTTTTTGCCTTCACCTGGACGGACCCATACACAAGACCTTCTGAACAACTCACTTGGACAGTTTTGCCACAAGGTTTCTGAGATAGTCCCCATATTTTTGGACAGGTCCTACCTAGCTCAGGACCTCAAACAGTTTCATCATGATCACTCCAAGTCCACCTTATTACAATACGTGGATGATCTTCTACCCTGCAGTCCCTCATGGGAACAGTCTCAACTTGACACTGCCTCCCTACTTAACCTTCTAGCTTCCAGAGGTTACCGGGTATCCCCTATCAAAGCTCAAATCTCTTCCCCTTCTGTCACTTACCTCAGATTCCTTCTATCTCAACAAAGAAAGTCCATTACCTTGGACAGAAAACGACTCCTCTCTGACCTGCCTGTTCCCAAAACTAAGACAGAAATCCTTTCCTTTCGAGGCCTGCCTGGGTATTTGAGAGTGTGGATCCCTAACTTCTCCCTGTTGGCAAGACCCCTATACGACCTCAGCAAGGGCCCCCCTGAAGAACCATTATCCTCCTCACCCCGACACTCCTTCATTAAGCTCCATCAGGCCCTTGTGGAAGCCCCAGCTCTCCATCTTCCTGATTTGTCGAAGCCCTTCTCATTATGTTTTCATGAGAGGTCCAGTCAAGCTCTAGGAGTCCTAGGCCAATATTATGGCCCATCCTTTGCCGCAGTAGCTTATCTCTCCAAGCAGTTAGACCCCACAGTTCGGGGATGGGCCCCCTGCCTATGGGCATTAGCCGCTGGACAGCTCTTGCAGAAGGAAGCTCATAAACTGACATTCGGGGCACCCCTTACCATTCTGTCTCCACATCACCTAAAAGACCTCTTAACCTACAAAAGTTTACAGACTCTCCCTCCCTCCAGACTCCTGAACTTACTGTCCTCTTTCCTCCAAAATCCAGACATTTCTTTCCTCCCCTGCCCACCCCTGAATCCGGCCACTCTTCTTCCTCTACCCTACTCTCCTCATACTCCCTCGCATGATTGCCTGGAAGCCCTTCACAACTTCCTTCCATGCCACTCCACGATCTCTGAAGGAGCCCTCTCACACTCCGACCTCATCTGGTTTACTGATGGGTCCTCCTTTGAACATGAGGGCACCCACTATGCAGGATACGCAGTAGTCTCCCTCAAAGACGTCATCGAAGCACAAGCCCTACCCCCCGGTACAACCAATCAACAGGCCAAACTCATTGCGGCCACCAGAGCTTGCACTCTAGCCCAGGACATGTCTCTCACACTGTACACTGATTCTAAATACGTATTCCACATTCTCTTGTCCCATGCGGTAGTATGGAAAGAACGAGGCCTCCTCACCACAAAAGGAAATTCTATCACTAATTCAGCCTTAATTACCAAACTTATAGAGGCTTCACAACTCCCACACCAACAGGGCATAGTCCACTGCAAATCACATCAAAAAGATGACTCCCCCATTACAAGGGGTAACAACAAAGCTGACAGAGTAGCCCGGTCGGTTGCCCTATCAGAAGACGCACCAGACAATGATCCGTCTGCCCTTGCAGTTTTAGCCTTATCACAAGACACCCTCTGTTCCCAGGACAAAGAGTCCCTCTTCTGCTTCTTACACTATCTGTTCTATCCTAGCCCCCAATCCTTGATCCATTTTTTACAATCCTTTTTTTCTCTCTCTCCTGAAGACAAAACCCTACTTAACCGAATCACCCACAGGTGCACCATCTGCCAATGCACTAACCCTAATATCCCCCTCAAGGCCCAACCCTTCCCGGCTCATCAAGCAAGGGGTAATGTCCCTGCTGCAGATTGGCAAATAGACTTCACTAACATGCCCCCTGTACGGCGTACCAGATACCTACTCATGTTAGTAGATACATTTTCAGGATGGGTTGAAGCTTTCCCCACCACTAACAAATGAACGTCCGCAGTTGCCTCTATCCTCCTCACCCAGATCTTTCCTAGGTTTGGGGTGCCCACTTCCCTCCAATCAGATAATGGCCCTGAGTTCACTGCCCAAATCATTCAGAACCTCTCCAAGTCGCTCTCACTCCCCTGGCATCTACACTGTCCTTATCAACCACAGGCTTCAGGAAAAGTAGAAAGAGCCAATAGAACTCTAAAAGACATCCTGACCAAACTATCTCTGGAATTACACCTTGACTGGGTTTGCTTACTTCCCTTAGCTCTACTCCGCATTCAGGCCATCCCAAAAAAACCTTCCTTCTTGTCACCCTTTGAGATCATGTACGGCTGCCCAATTTTACCCTCGGGGCTCCCTCCCCACAAAGGACCAATTCCTCCCAACATGGCCCTTCTCCTACTCTTTCTCCTCCGCACCGAATTATGGAAATATCAGGATTGGCTCCTCCCAGATCCATCCGCTTCCCAAAACCCTCCTGTTTTACGACCCGGTCAACTAGTGTTTTATAAGCCTCCAGAAAATAAGCCCCCTCTCACCCCAAAATGGGAAGGTCCACACCCAGCCATTCTCTGCACCCCCTCGACCGCTAAGCTCTCACTGCCTGATAACTCTGTCACCCCTTGGATTCATATCTCCAGGTTGAAACCAAACACCCAGGACCCACCTCCTCTGGACACCCAAGACCCAACCCAGAGTCCTTTGGATACAGCCCAAGACGCTGTCTACTCTTCCACGCTCCATCCCTCTGATCCTTTGAAACTCCGCATCTCCTGTTCACCCCCTTTGCCATCCATACCCGAATCATGACCTTTTCTTCCTTTACTGCTCTCGCTCTTGTTCCTCATTTCTATCATCTTCCCTGTCACCTCAGTCTCCTTTGTATGGTGATTCAAGGTCAGACAGACTTACACACAGCATCAAACAAAAACCACTGCCCTCATTACCACATCAGACTGCCCTCTAAAAGGCTGCTCCGAGCCTTTGTACCTTCACTTTCCTCCCTCCACTGAAGTGTTCACTAGCAGCCCCCTTTTCACTCCCTACCTCTGCTTCCTCTATGACCAAAAACAAGCCTCATGCAGGCAGTGGCCAGACACCTACGGGGGATGTCCCTACTGGTCTTGCGCCATTCACTACATGGGTGACTCTCGGTACCCACAGTATTACTCCTCTAACCATTTCATAAAATATCCCAACAGCTCATTCTCCTTACCAATCCCTGATCCCTGGGACCCTCGATGGGCCGCCGTAGTCACAGCCTCAGTTTACTACAGGGGGTCCTCAAACCCCCACGGTACCCTTCATCTCTCTTGAGAGTATGTTCCTTCTCAAGTTGCATCAGATATCGGACATTCCGAAAAAGTCATTATTCAAACATTTGACGGTGCCTCTTCATCTTCCTATCCCCGCCCCTCTTCTAATTTCTACTACTCTTGGTTACAGCTCATTCAAGACACCATCATCTTTCTCAACCACACACTCAACACCACCAATTGTTTCTTGTGCGCATCACTACAGCGCCCACTGCTGGCTGCCGTGCCCCGTAATATTTCCAACTACTCCTTCCATGCAGAAGGACAACCCCTCCGCACCCTGGCAGACATACCCCTATGGGAACCAGAATATGCAGATAATCTCACCATCCACCACTGTGTAGGCCCAACTCCACCCCCCCTCCAGCGCACTTCACTGCCTCTCTATCTACACCCCCACCTCGGAGTAGGGTGAGGGCCTCCGGAGGGGCGAGGGCAGGATATTTGCAGTCAGAGCAATGTAACTACTTGCAAGGAAGCCCCCTACTAAAACTCTTATGTTAAACATTGAGCTCTAGAATCATTCTTCAGTGAGATCAGTGAATGTTCCCCAGATAAAGAAGAGTAGCACATGTTTTATTATGCTAATCATTTGTAACCATGTGTAAAACTCACTTTAGCATGCTAAAAGGTCCAGGCCTATGTGCTGTCTTTCCTCCTTCAGATCTGACAAGGTGATTTTGCAAACTGAGCAACTAATTTAGCATGCAGACCCAGCTGTAGACGGCAGGGTAAAAGGCAGGAAGAATTCCATCTTAAAGATAAGACTGCATTTTAATACCCAGGAAGTTCAAGAGGCAGGATTCTTTAGCAAATAGACAATACCTCAGCCCACCTTGGGGGCCGGGCAGGCAGTCTTTTGATATGCTCCCAGACCAAGGTGCCGGTGTCCCAGAGAGAAATCAAGGCAGGAAATTCCTTATATTAAGTTAATTTTTAATATTCAGGGGCCACTTAACAAGTCCACACCCCTAAACTCTTTTTCACGTTCCCAAATATCCTCAACTGCCTATAAAACCCCTAGACAATGCACCACCACAGACTCTCTTGTCCTCTCCTGGCGTGAGCCTGGAGCTCTGTCCTTTGACTTTATCTCTGAATAAAAGCCTGTACCTTGCTCCCCTACCTTGAGTGTTTGTGAAGCTCGTTCTTTGGCTTCGTGAATAAGAACCCCGGCATCACCAGGCCCCCATCCCCCTTCTCTTTGGTTCAGGATGACACATATACCTTATTGTCCCTGACTGTCTTTAGAATCTCGTGTCTATAGATGCCATATATGAATGTAATTAAGCTTTTTTTTCCCCTCCTGTTAAGCTGTCTCATGTGAATTTGACTCTTAGATTAGCTAGAAGAACCTTCAAAGGATAGAGGAAAATTCTTCACACACAGCCTGACTGTGAGAGAGGGACTGTGGGTGTAGTCAGAGTAGGGTGAGGGCCTCCGGAGGGGGCAGGGCGAGATATTTGCAGTCAGAGCAATGTAACTACATGCAAGGAAACCCCCCCTGCTAAAATTCTATGTTAAACATTGAGCTCTAGAATCATTCTTCAGTAAAATCAGTTAATGTTCCCCAGATAAAGAAGAGTAGCACATGTTTTATTATGCTAACCATTTATAATCATGTGTAAGGTTCTCTTTAGCATACTAAAAGGTCCAGGCCTATGTGCTGTCTTTCTCCTTCAGATCTGATAAAGTGAATTTACAAACTGGGCAACTAATTTAGCAGGTAAGCCCAGGCATAAACAACACAGTAAAAGGCAGGAAGGATTCCACCTTAAAGATAAGATTGCATTTTAATACCCAAGAAGTTAAGACGTTAGAAATTCTTAACTTACTCTTTAGCAAACAATACCTCAGCCCACCTTGGCGGGCTGAGCAGGTGGCCTTGTTTCCTCTGCCCCCAGACCAAGATGCTGGTATCTCAGGGAGAAATCATCAGAGGAAGTTGCTTGTGTTAATTCTAAATATTCAGAGACCACTTAACAAGTCCACACCCCTAAGTTTTTTCATGTTTTAGAGAAATCCTCGGCTGCCTATAAAACTCCCTAGACAACGCACCACTACAGACTCTCTTGTCCCCTCCTGGCATTAACCGGGAGCTCTGTCCTTTCACTGTATCTCTAAATAAAAGCCTGTACCTTGTTCTCCTACCTTGACTGTTGGTGAAGCTCATTCTTCGGCTCTGCAAACAAGAACCTCGGCATCAACTGTATCTGAGAAGTCCAGTTTCCTACACAATGACCAAATACTTTGTATTGTTATTTAAAGCAAGTCTTTGCTATTCAGTTAGGAAAAAAATGATACCTAGTTGTTTTAAGCTGCATTCCTTTTAAGTGGGACTACTTTCTAGGTATTTAAAAGCCTGTTGGATTTCTTTTTTTTGTTAACTCCTTCTTCAGGACTTTTTCCCATTTTTCTACTGGGTTCTTTTTCTTTCTGAATTGAAAGAGCTCTTTATAAACTAATTAAATTAGTCCTTTTATAGTTATATGTGTTGCAAATATATTTTCCTAGTTCTTAGGTTGTTTTTTTTGAGTTTGTTCATGGCATCTTTTAAGGTTTATGTTGCCAGGTTTTTCAACCCCTTCTTTTTATAGATTCTAGATTTTGTGATGAGGGATGTAGGTGTCAAAGGCAGGCCATCCCAAGATGTGCCCTTGTGACATGTAGATTATTTTGAGTAAAAAGAATCAAGGCCCAAAGACTCAGGAAGAAATTTGCCCTTCCCCCCAACTGCCTTAAAGAATTTAGACAGAGGACCTGCTCCAGGAAGAGAGCTGTCACCATAAATAATATTATAAATTAGGTGTGCTAGACAGGGAGGGATGTGGCTAAGTCTGTTAAAATGCCCAGGTCCCATTGTTTCTGTGAGGTCCAGCAAACATTTATCAAATATTTACTCTTTCATATTCCTGTGAATTGCTTCCCTTTGTCTTTGAGGTCCCAGATTCCTACCCCTTCTCCTTGGTTCAGGATGACATGTGTACCTCATTCTCCGACTGTCTTTGGAATCTCATGTCTTTGGCTTCCCAGGATGTTTGTAATGAAACTTTGTTTTTTTCTCCTGTTAGTCTGTCTTATGTCAGTTTTATTTCTTAGACCAGCTAAAAGAATCTTAAAGAATAGAGGAAAATTCTTCCCCAATACATGTAAAAGTTGCTTAATAAATGGAAGAAATAGTTAGAAATACCCAAGAATAATGGTATAGTTAATTCTCAATTAACCAGAAACATAATCTTTTTGAGTGATGTAGTGTATGGGAGGAAAAGCAAATTTCCTTCTACCCTTCTTGATTCTTGGCTGCCGTAATAAAAGACAGGTTAACAAGGGAAAAACAGACACATTTAATAACATTGTTACCAGCAAACACTAGAACAGGGTTTTTGGTCCTTTTCTTCATTCATTAAAAGAATTTAACACTGAGACTTAAGAGTATGCAGCAAGCAGTGTGCTTTATTAGAGAAGTGAGGAGACAGAAACACCTTGCTAGGCTAAGTGATGGGCTGCCCAAGAGAGAGTTGGCCCTGAGAAGAGTCAGGGTGACTCCCATTATAGGAGTGAGATGTTTATTCATTAGTTATTAGGTGACCTAGCATGAGTAGGGAGGGTGTCAGCACACGTGCGGTTGGATTACACACATACATGTATGCAGCAATGGTATCTCATGGAGCATAGCATATAAATCTCCATTCAAGGGGAAATTTAGTATCATAATGAGGAAAAGGCAACTATCAGATACCAAATTTTCCTTATGCACACGTCTTAAGTTGTGTCTTGGTCCACTGATTATCTGACCACAAAGTCTCTAAACTTAGGACATAGTGGCTATAAAATTTGTTAAAGCAATAGGTTGACATGAAAAACAAAACCTATTGGAATCTTACAGAGCCAGTGGTCCAAGTTACAAGACACAAGGCACTTTGTCAGGACGTAGATGTGTGGGGTAGGCCTGGTCTTTCCTATTTTTTCTTATCTATCTCAATGAGTATACTTCCTGTCTCTCCATGTCACAGGAGGAGACACCCAGGAAAACAATAAAATTGCCCAAAATGACCCAAACCACCTCCTTAAAGACTAGACAGATAAAAGACAAAAAACAGAAGAATGATGTTGGGTTTGGGGAGGCCAGTTATGGGAGGGTATCAAGAAAAACATAGTAAACAAGGATAAGGTTATTTATAAGTCCTGTGCCTTCTCTGCTAAGAAGTTTCTTATGATTTAGTCATTCTTCTCTTCCTTGTATAAAAAGCAAAACATCCTTACAAATGGAGATTTCCTTCATAAATGTAAATCTTCCTTACAAAAGGGTAACTTCTACTCTATTTTCAGAGCTTCTCCTATGTCTGCTGTTTCTTAAATAATCATCTCAAAATAATCCCCATGCCAAAGAGACATATTTTGAGGTAGCATCATTTGCTACCCTTTAATAGTTGACTTAATTGGTGGTTGACTGAGGGTCAAGAAGAGAGCATTTAGAAACTCTTTCTGAAATCTATTAACCACCTTCATTAAGATTTTTTGTAAAGAGGAACATTATTTAATCTTTACCAAATAAAACAATTCAAGGTGTAAGAGACTCAGTGTCATCATTCTGAATCTTCTTATTGGTTGTTAGCTTAGATAAGTGGCTCTCAGCCATTGGACAACATTTCTGATTGTTACCATGGGGGTGGGGGAGTGGGGAGTGTCACTACTGGCATCTGTTAGCTGTGGTCAAGGATGCTGCTAAACATTCTACACACAGGACACCCCTCAACAAAGAATAGCACCTTCAAAATGTCAGTGGTTGAGAAACCCTAGTTTAGATAGAGAAAAATAGGGCTGAAGGATCCCAAACCTAGAACAGAGGTAGTAAGCATTCGATAAACAGAGGTGAAAGGTGCTTGCTTATTCCTGAGTTTAATACATTCTGATTTGCTTTGTTTCACTGAAAGGGCTTGGCAGAATTGCTCCATTCATTGGAGAATTTTAATTAATTGAAATTTTACCGTATTCATCTCCATGACTAGAGTTGTTTAACTGGGGCATTAGCCCAGTGTGGGATTTTTATCGACTCAATCTGAGTTTACTTCTTGATGAGTTGAGATCAAAAACCTTCAGAGGTAGTTGTCACACAATTAATTTAAGAAAGTAAATTTTATTTAAAGCAAAGGAGGAGACCATGGGGAATCACTTCCAAACCATGGCTCCACAAGCAATAGAAAGCAAGTCTCTTTTATTGAGACAAGGAAATGAATACTAAAAAGGGTAGGTTTGTCATCACATGTAGAAGCGGGTGTAGGTTTGTGCAGGTGCAGTTTAGAAACCTGTTTCTCTGTACATCGCTGTGCCTAGGTTTGAGTTGCAGCAACCCCCAGGCAGAGATTTTACCATGATAAGGAGGTAAAAGTAACTTGTGGACACTTCCTGGCTTATCTGTGCAGGCATCACTTCTGCAGAATGGACCAAACTGGTTTAGAACAGTTAGTGACTGCATCTCCTCCTGGAACTTGACTGAAAAACAACTTTGAAAGACATCAAAATTGCTTTGGAAGCCATAGGATCTTGAAACAGAAATGGGTCAAAACGGAGAATTTTTTGCTGCTCAGGGCATTAGCCGGTAACCAGGATCCATGCCCACTGTCATGAACACTCTTATTTCCATTGTAGGGAGAGAAAAAAATTTTCCCCCACCCTTCTAGGTTCTTGGTTGAGACCTCTCTGTAATAAAAAGATTAATAGGACAAAACCAGAAATTTAGTAACATGGAACTCTCCTGTATACATGGGAGTGACCCAAGAAAACTAACTAACTCTCCAAAATGGCTGTCACCTTAAAAACCATTTCCAGCTAAAGACAAAAGCAGATGTTTGCAGGGAGGGAAGCCAGTTACAGTCAGTTACCAGGCAAAGCCTAGTAAACAAGGTCATGATTCTGAGGTAGGGCAGGGACATGGGACAAGATTATGATGAACTTTTCCTGCCTTTGATGAAAAAATGCCAAGATACAAACAGTACAGTAAGAACAGAAGGTACTCCATCTTAAGGCTAAGATTCCATTCTAAAAAACCAGAGAGTTAGGAGGTAAGATTCCTAAAACACTTTATGAGGTTTCACCTAGCGCTCAGGGAGTGAACTCCCCAGATGCAGCTGCCCAGTAATAGTTATGAAGATTTAACTTCTTGTCTTCTCAGTGGATAACAATTTCTAGAGATTTATTAATCCTCCCCTTCCAGGTACAGCAAGGGAGATAACCTTACAGATAGAGATTTCCCTTAGAAATGTAAATATGTCTTACCAAAGGGTAACTTTTATTTGGTTTTCAGAGCTTTTCCTGTGTTTGCTGTTTCATAAAAATAATCACCCCAAATTAATCTTCATGCCAAAGAGGCATATTTGGGGGTGGCAAATTCTGCTCATCTTCTCCCTCTCTTATAAACAACTAGATTATTATCTCTAAGTCACTTAAATCTTATTTTTCCTTTCTGTTTCAATATCTAGAGCACTTAAAAATTCTAAAGAATGTCTACTTCCCCTGCATTTAATCTAGTGAGTGTAATAATTTTTCAAGGGGGGAAAAAGTGAAAACAATAGCTAACTTCCATGTTGACATTATATTACAGCATACCCTGTTCCTGCCTCCCAGTGTTTGTTAAAATGACATTAGCCCAATCACTCCTTCTGCTCAATACTAACATCTCAAAAGTGAAATTTACATCTCGTACATGACCCCATCTCTCACCAACTATGATTCTGTTGCATCTATTTCTTCTTAAGATTTTCTTCTATTTTCATTTCCTACATATGGGGAGAGCTGTTCGGTGACTGCTAAGTTTTCTTCTAGCTATCCAAATGTATCTTTCTGTTACTGTTTTTCAATTGCTTGTTAGAGCAGGGGCAAGAACCCAGGAGAACGAACTCAACATGTAACATTTCAATATCATTTTCAGTATTTAATTATGTTTTGGCTTTTATTAATTAATCCTTTGTGTGTGTGTGTGTGTGTGTGTGTGTGTGTGTGTGTGTGTGTGTGTGCGGGGTGGTGGGGAAGAGAGAGAGAGAGAGAGAGAGAGAGAGAGAGTGTCATCATCAGACATTCTTAAACTATACAAAAATGTTTGGCTTATGAGCTGTTTGATGGCAAGGGCTGTGAATCCTAGAGGCTGTTTTGCCAAAAGATCATGAACTAAAACCTCACGGCTCCTCACAAGTATGGGCCTTCGTCCAGGGCTTCTGTTCTCCTCCAGGCACTCCAGGAGGGGGCAGCAGCCCCACAGCCCCAGCCACACACCAAGCATATGGCATGCTCTAGAATAGAGCTCATTTTCTTAGCTGTTGGCAACTTTGTAGTATGGGTAGCAGAATATATAACCCCAGAATATGCCACTTTGGCATGTGAATTATTTTGAGCTGAAGGCAATCAAGACCCAGCAGATTCAAGAAAAAAAACACTTACCTCTCCTTTAACTACCTGGAAGAATTTAGATAAGGGTTTGGCTTAGCACAAGTGCTATTACCAGGGTCAACTTTCATCTGAATGACCTATTGGTATGTCAGGGCAACTATCTAATTATCAAACATCTGCTTTTCTTACTGTCCTGTGAATTACTGTCCTCCCTTTGAAGCCCCAGGCCCCTATCTCGTTTCTAGCTCAGGACTGTATAAAAGCCTCAATTGCACAAGTTGTCCTTGGGTCTCATATTTTTATGGGGTTGTACATATGAAATGAAATGTGTTTCCACCTGTTAATATTTCTTATGTCCATTTAATCAATAGACCAGCGAAGAACAAAGAAAGGCAGAGGAAAATTTTTTCCTCCTCAACAGGATCACAGTCACCTTCTTTTAAGTTCTCCTCTCCCAAGACCTACACTCCCCAGAATCTCTTTCCCAACATGGGCCTGGGTTTGAATTCGTCAGTGGGAGGAACTTGTGTGAAACTTGAAGGTGGTGGTGAGAAGAGGCCATCATTCTCAGGAGGTCTCCGTGGGTGGGCACTGCAGCTTCTTATACTTCTCAGGGAATACAAATTGCATGCTGCTGACTGTGAGTTGGTAGAAGCCAAGAGAAGTCAGAGAAAGTCAGGAGCTGTAGCAGTTTTCTGGTGAAATTTGTGAGCTATTTGCTTTGGAGTTAGATTGTAGTCTTCTTGCCTTTGTTTCTCTGGCTCTTCCCACGATGGGTGCACCCTAATTCCTATATGAAATTGCTTCATTCCTGTAACACTTTGTTTTAATTCAGTCTTCTTAACCAAATCCAGCATTGGTTTCAGTAGTAGGGTGTTGCCTACTGTATGTGGCACTGGCTTTGGGTCCAGGCAGTTAACTGCAAAGAAATATTACAGGAAACTGGAGAAATGGTAACTCATGTTATGCAGCGGAGAAACATTTGATAAAACTTTGATAATATCTTGCCTATTATAATATGGAAGAAAAATGTACCTAATGTGCTCCTTGGGCAAGATTTCAAGGTGGAATACTGCAGGCAAGAACTGGTTGTAACAGCTATATTTGATAAAGTGCTACAAGAAAGAGATGAACTCAGAAAAGAACTGGCTTTTTTCAAGCAGAACTGAGGGGAACTATAAAGAAATCAAAAGTTCTGGAACATGCAAGGTTGAAAAAGGGAACTTAAAAAAATAAATCTCTAAATAGTAAAAGATAACATTGATAAATCCTTTGAGTTAGGCTTACAAGACTCTGCCTCAAGGTAATAACAAAATCAAAGGTGTAATCATCATACCCTCCATTAAGACTTCTGAAATGCCCTTTAAGCAAGACAGAGTGGCTCCAGAAAGGAGACTAAGGGCATGGGCTTATGACAACCTGATATGCCCAAAATATCTGAAATTAGGGAAAGATGCACGTTTCCAGGAAAATTTAGAGTTGACTGGAATTGAACAAAAACTGACAATGACACTTTGAAAGAACTCTGCTGCTATATGTATCACTAGCCTAAAAGAGACAGTGGTTGGTTGTACAAGAAGTGAAGAGACTCTTGGGGAAGTTCCACATCTGGATGATGGTATCGTAGCTTGGCAGACTCAGTCAAGCAAAGCTGGTGGAAATTCTTTAAAGATAACCATTTGAAGTTTTTGGAAATTGTTCATACAATCAATGATGAAACATTTATTGAAGGAAATCTACTGAAACTTGGTAAAAACAAGGACGGTGTGTGATGTTTGAGTAGACTGGTGAGCTATGTGGAGTGCTATGCCTGGAGAGCAGAACCAGAGACTGATCTAACATATCTTATCTGTAGAGTTAAGAGAACTTGCAGAAATTGCCCAAAAGGATTTCAAAATTTCTATGAACAAGCACTTGCTATATCCCTACCATTCTTCTGCTTTTTGAATGGCAGTGTTTATTGCAGTTACCTTCTTCCCCATGATGGATGTGCAGGGCAGATAACTTGCATGTTAATCTCTGGATCAAGCAGAACTGCAGCTGGTCTTGATGTATCTCATGAGATTATGGATTTATTGTAATGATTGGATTAGACTTTTGAAGTGTCTTGGTGAGAAGGTGCATATTTTTCCTGCTGGATGAGAATGAATCATTTGTTACCAAGAGTGAGAACTCTGGTAGAGCATGTTTGTGTTTGTGATTCTTGTTTCCCTCCTTGCCTTTGCCATGGTTTCTCCTTGGACAGAGTTTTTCTTTCTTCTCAATTGATTTTTGACTGTCTTCACTAATGGTATGTTAAAGAATATAAGGTATGACACATTCAACTTAAGGTTTTAAATGGGATTGCATATTTTGGCTAGCCCTCTTTCACTTCTGCCTGAAACATAAGGTAGCCACTAGTCCCAGAATGAGATATATCTAGTCTAAATCTAGAGCCATGATATCCCAATTCCCTTGTAGACACATGACTGAAAAAGTATAAATACTTGAGTTTTAGCAATTCATATTTTTGGGGATGTTTTATAACATTACTGAGTCCTGATGGTGGTTCTGGGGCAGCAATAACCACATTTGCTTAGGCCCAGGTGGGTCTCACTGCACATCCAGACCCTATCTTTGACACCAAGGAGAAATTGCTGAACAGGAGGTTGCTCCACCCACTCCTCAGGCACGTGTATGGGAACCAGAGGTGGAGTGGAGCAGGACCAGTTGCTTCAGTACTGGCCTGTGGGGGCCATGACCAGCATAGCCGAAGGACTGTCCTTTCTGAGGGATAGGAACTATTATCTAGGCAAGAAACTGTCTAGAAAGTTATACAAGTGGCATTTCCATAAACAAAGTATAAAACAATAGGGAAAAAGATCTTTCCTTAACTGGAAATAACAACAAAAAATTTTCATCAACCTGAAGAAGAAAAACTGAGTTACTCAATTCTCTGTAGAAAGTTTTACAGAATCATCATATGAAGAGGTTTTCAAAGCATATGTAACCTAAAATTTGGAAAAGATAGGGATATATAAGGCAGTTAACTAATAGTAAAGCATGATGCTAACTTTGCAATGTTCTGGTATTTGTCGCTTTTAACACTTGTAGTTTGATATAATCTCCATTTGCACTCTAAAAAACTCTCCTTTGCATGTAACTTTGTTTTTTAAGCTTGAAAGGGAAGCACCCCTATTTAGTGATCAGGAGAAGGCCTGGAGCTGCCAGAATCCCACCAGGCGACTGCACATGAGGCTGACCCCAGGGATGGCAGGGCAGCAGGGCGGAGAGCTCCCAGGGCCTCGGCCTCATGGCTGGAGTTTCAGAATAGGTCACACGTGAAGTTTTACTGGCCCTGGAGTTCTCAGATTTTGAGTCAACAGGTTCTTTTTATGATTGAAGCTAATGTGAGCTTTTCTTCTTCTTTTTTGTCACGTGTAATGCAAAGTGTCCAAACGGTAACAATAGCGCACAATGCATGGAACACGCAGTTCTCTCTGAAATACCATTCATTCTTTGCATTCCTTTTGGGTCTTGTTGGGTCCTGCTCCAGACCGTTATTTCTATCTAAATTATTAAAATAGTATTCCTGGTGCTGAAGCTCATTTTCTACGCCCTGATTTCCATACTATAAAGCGGGGGTAGCAGGGACACTCGCCTCACTCATACGGTTCTTGTGATGATTACGTACGATTAGTCACGTAAAGCACGTAGCACGTTCTTTCCCAAAGAGCAAATGCTCAGAAGCTTTTCCCCTCTCAAGTTTCTCCCCTATTTGCCCAAATGCCTTATTTGATTCACATTGGATCATGTCTGTTTTCTTCAAGGAATTCTCTCTTTATTGAGGCAAGCTGACCTTCCTTATCATGACTTTCAAGGTCCTGTATCCTATAGTCCCAAGCCACTCTCTGCCTGCATACATTGTGTGAGCTATTATTTGCTGTTTCTGGAACAAACTGGGCATCGTCATCTCTTTAATCATGGTGTCTCTCAAAATGGGCATTTTCTATTCTTTATTTGGCTTCTCAAAACTCTTTAGCACATATGCTGCTAAAGAAGTGCTCTGAGATCTCCATACCTAATTTCTACTTCACCTGCAGTGCCACCGCACTGCATTTGCACTTCTGTCCCAGGACTTACTTTATTTTGCCTCATTTTATAGATAATAATTTACAGGATGTCTCCCTATTAGGTTGTGGCATCTTCAGGGCAGAAAATGCTTCTATTTCTCCTACATGTTTCCCACAAGACTTTGCATAGTGCAAGGAGTCCAGCTTGGCATGACTCACTCAGGACATCGGCCTTTTCAGGTCCTCCTACAAAGGTATGTCCTGATTCCCACCACTTAGTAGTCTTAGGTTCTGAACCATTTGCCACCACTTGCTTAGGTCCCTTTCTGGTCTCATCTTTTGGGATATCAACTTCTTTTTTTCCCTCATCCTCATCTCACTCTTTGGATAACATTACTTTTTTATTCAGTAAATACTTATCAGGTACTTTCCAGGTGCTGGAACTACAGAGAGGAGCAGGCAGACTAGCCTCTGCCTACATGGAGTGCTTATCCTGGTTGGGGTGGGGTGTTGGGAGTGGAAACAAACAACAAACAAGGAAACACATAAACAAGAATATTTCAGAGTACAACAAGCTAGGGGGGAAATAAATCAGGAAGAGGAGATGGAGAACATCACTGTTGGATGGTTAGGAGTTGAGTGGTGACTAAGGCATTTGTCTCCAGATGGCTTCTCATGTGCGGTGCACTAGCATCGCCTTGGGTGATGCCCTTCTGTGCCTCTCTCTTGGCACCTTACCCAGTGATGTGACCCACTGTGTGTGGGGCCACAGAAATGCTTGTACACTTGAAGTGGATGCATCCAGTTGAAGTGGTTGGCATTCGGCTGGGAGCTGGATAAAGTCTCTAAAGGCTGCAACACTCAGTACACATGATATGCTAGACTTTCTCTTTCCTTGTGATTTTTCCACAATGCCATGCAAAAAAAAAGAGGAAGGAATAGAAACTTAAAATTTTATCAATGAGAAGACAGAAGACTTAACATGTTTTCTCCTGCTGTATTTCTTGAGTTGGTAATGATCTCAATAATTTGTAAATGGCGTTTCCAGCTTCTTACCTTCTCCTGTGCTCCTTATCTTTCCTCTGTTTCAGCTGGCATGTTCTTTGTTCTTTTCCTAAGTTGGTCAATGGAAATTGCAATTCTTATTTATTTGGGAAGATCTATGTCAACCTTATTCTGGGTGATGGTAGGTTTGGGGACCAAGAGCCTATTAGGTTGGACTTCAGCCTATAGTCAGGGTTTAAGAATAGATAAAGCTAGATGGTTCTATGTAACAGGACATAATGTCGGGATGACATTATTTGAAGATGAGAAGAAGAACAGGATTTTCTTATTTAATGCTTTTGCTTCTTTGGGGAGTGATAGCATAATAAGCATTACAAGCCAATTTCTTCCTAAAACCAGGTGCAACATAATTTATATTTTTCCACATCATAATTAGAAAAACTTTGTATTCTTAAAATAGAAAAATGTCTAGTGCTATTTATTGTTTTTATTTTTTGAATCACTGGGATTTCAGAATCAGTTTCTAATTAATAATTGTTCATGAAATTATAAGGCATTTTAACACAAATTATTCACACAAGTTAGAGGTATTTGTTTGCTTGAGTTTCTAGGACTTTACTTTTGCATCATGTCTAGTGTCTGCTTTGAGATATTTTTGAGAGTAATTCTCTAAATAAGATTTGGGTTTCAGCACAAAATATAGATATGTGATTAATGGAAGTTTAAAAATATGTTTTTGCAAATTGCTTGCCTCCCCACTTCACTAATTTGTCATCTGTGCTAAGTGGATGTGGAGACAATTTAATGAATACAATTTACCACAGACTTTAGCAAAAAATAAATATGATTCTGGAGCACCAGAAATTTTAGCATCTTAGAAATGAAAAGGACACTGAAAGGTCATCTGGTTTGCCCTTCTTCATTTGGACAGGTTTGCACTTCTCATTACAGCTGGGGGAGAATCTGTCCTCATTCTGAAGCCATCCTGGGAAGAAGGCTCACTGGCTCTCTTGTTATCGCTAATGTGAAACATTCATCACTTGTGGAAAATTTAAATGAAGGACATCTAATTTCCTCTTACTGGAGTTTATTCCCATTTCCTGTAAATGAGTCTTCAGTGACAACCACATGATGTTTCTGTTAACCAACCATTTTAGAGAAATGGGATCGAAGGGGGTAGTGCATATATAGCTCTGGGAACAGGGTCTGGCACGTAAAAGGCTTTGCAAGTATCTTAGCTGTAATAATAAGGACAATGATCATCATTGTAGAGCTCTGTCAGTTGATAATGGAATGTCAGATAATTGTGGGATTAGCAGCCCCAACTGCTGGTGGTGGTTGATTGGGTGCTGTGTCCTGAGCCTACAGCCTGGCTCAGTGGAAGGAATGCATGATTAATGGTTGACATGGCTGAGGGCAGGGGCGTGGAAGGAATGCTGTCCTTGCACCTGCATTTTGTCATCCCTGTGCTGAGGACTGCAAGCTCTTTGGGGGTAGGGAACCCATCTTAATAGTTTTGGGTCCCTAGTACTTAGCACAGTGCCTAGTACAGAAAGACACAATATGTATTGAATACTTAAATGTTGACTATTAGGAAAATTCCTCAACAAAATATGTGATCATAGCAATGTTATTTCTGTTTTCCAGTGTATTATTATTTAAAATAATTTGTCGTTGAATATATCACTGTTTCTCTGGTCAGCCCTCTATCATCTTTCCCATTTTCTTGTATTTGGTCACTGTGACTCTCCTCTGAAGGTGCTTTTAAGTTCATCTAGGCTATTTGTGAGTTGTGGAGACCAGCATTAAACCCTGTGTCTTGTTACAACTTTGAGCATTGTGATGAGTTCTGATGCTTCATGCTTGGGGTTGATGCTTCCTGGCATCGTATTGGAGTAATGTAAAGTTCAGGCTCATGAGAGGGGGCGCAGTGTTTCAGCCAACAGGCAGAGACGTCCATGCAAAGTTTTGTCCTGATCAGGGTTGCTGACCACTTTGCAAATCAAGCTCTAAAGTTTTTGCTCAAGGACCTTACAATCTTTAGCTCTTGGAAGCCTGTCAGGAGTCATAAGGGCTGAGAATTGTAAACCTTAGGGCTGGAATAAGGAATGTGCTCAGTTCTGGCCTCAGCATGGTCTCTTTTACTGTGCCTGAGTCATACACTTAAACCCACCTGTTTATGTGAGGTTGAATATGGGAAAAGGTGAAGAAGGGGGGAAAAATCTTCCTTCTGTTCTCTTAGGGTAGATGTCATGCTATTATTTCCCTCCCACCTCCTTCTTTTTTGTGTGTGGCCCAAATTGTGCACTGTAAGATTTATTTTCTGGGACTGAGGATGGAGGATGAACATGGTGGGCTGAAGCAGAAAGAAGGGACCACGTCAAAGGGGTGGGAATTTTGCATTCAGCCAGGTCAAGACGGGAAAGAGTTGAGGCTGCTTTTATTCCATTTCCCTTGGGTTAGATGGAATACTCAGGTAAGGAATGGGGGACTCCTCCCCTGAGTTCCCCTGATTATTTTCTCTCTTAGTTTGTGTCTCCTGAATGTTCAGGAAAGGAAGGTTCGGAAAATGAGTGTGGTAGATAGAATTGAGAAGTTTATGTGGGAGATTTATATCTCCTTCTGTGGTTACACCACCCTTACCATGGGGCTGCTGGCCCTCTGGGATGACTGGAGAATCCTGTGGACACTTTGACTGGAATGGCTGCTCCTGGCTGGTGGTGTGGCTATGCCTGAAGGGTGTGGGTACAGCAGACTTTTGGGAATCCTTACTTCTTCATCTATGGGTTTAGACTTTGAACATTAGCCCAGAGCAGAAAGGCTCTTGCAGACTGAATGAACGCTGAGCACTTTGCTCCTTGTCTAATTCTCAGATTCCATCACTGAATTTCTATACATCACCAGCCCCAAACTCTATGTCCATAAAAATGCATCCTTTCTGTGTTTCCTCCTTTTTTAAAAAAATTAAGGTATCATTGATATACAATCTTATGCTCAGGTTTCACATGAACAACATTGTGGTTACTACATCCTCCCCTATTATTAAGTCCCCACCACATACCCCATTACAGTCACTGTCCATCAGCGTAGTAAGATGCTATAGGGTCACTACTTGTCTTCTCTGTGCTATACTTCCTTCCTTGTGCCCCCCCTATATTATGTGAACTAATCATAATACCCCTTAATCTCCCTATCCCTCCCTTCCCATCCACCCTTCCCAACCCCTTTCCCTTTGGTAACTGCTAGTCCATTCTTGGGTTCTGTGAGTCTGCTGTTGTTTTGTTCCTTCAGTTTTTGCTTTGTTGTTATACTCCACAGATGACTGAAATCGTTTGGTTCTTCTCTTTCTCTGCCTGGCTTATTTCACTGAGCATAATACCCTTTAGCTCCATCCATGTTGTTGCAAAGGGTAGGATCTGTTTTCTTCTTATGGCTGAATAATATCCCATTGTGTATATGTACCACACCTTCTTTATCCTGTCATCTACTGATGGACACTGAGGTTGTTTCCATATCTTGGCTATTGTAAATAGTGCTGTGATAAACATAGGCGTTTCCTCCTTTTTTAAATGAAATAACCACACAGGGCCTTCCTACTTAAGGAAGATGCATGGTGGTATCTGAGCTAGGAGGGCAGAGGGAGTGAACTGTTATGCAAACTAAGGCCAGCACTCTGTAGTCCTATCTGTGTTGGACCACAAATACACTGGCAATATTTTACTTAATACTTATAGTCATCTTTTTCTCAGGCAAGTGTCCTTGGCATTAAGAGCAGGGAAATGTTGCTATGAACTGCAATTTCTCAGAAGGTATCATCCTGGAAACATTTAGACTATTAAGCAAAGGCCTTTAAGGTAAAGGCTCTAATGCACAATCCCAGCACTCTATTAATAAACAAAATGAGGACATTTTCTGTGATGGAAAGACAGCATAGCAAACCAAGAGCCAGTACTGGTCTAAGTGGTCAAGTGTTCAAACTCCATAGCCAGATGCTGAGTTCAATTCCTGGCTTTGCTAGCTAAGTGACCTTGGGCAAGTGGCTTAACTTCTCTGTGCCTTGATTACCTTTTCTGTAATATGGGAATGACAATAATTTTGGTATTAGGAGTATTAAGTGAGCAAGTAACTATAAGAGTTTGTTAAATAAATAAGCCTCTATCCTTGCTATCTGTTACTCTCTTGCCTTGGAGAGCCTGGCTCAATTAGCAGTCTTATCATTTGCCTCACTGATCAGGCAGGACTGGATATATAATTGTGGGTCCTAATGCAAAATGAAAATACAGGTCCCTTGCTCAAAAATTGTTAAAAAGATCAGAATGGCAACAGAAGGACATTAAATTAAGTGTGGGGCTCCTCAAGTGTCTGTACTTCTTAGGAACTCCTAAAAGCTGGCACAGGTCTACCTATGAAGCTGGCCTTGGGACCAGGAGAGAAGACTTCATTTACTCAACAAGGAGTGTCCTGAGTTAGGTTTAGGAAATTCAGAGGGAGACTCTCTCAAAATTCTATGATGAACTCATCCAAGAGTTCTACAAGGTGGTTTGCATTGAATTAAACAAAATATATTAGCCAAGAAAATACATCTATAGGTTGTCTAAAAGGATTCATTTGAAAAGGAGAATACTTTGAACAGCAATGCATGCAACTTAAATTGGTTTTCAGACTTGGCAGTTTTATCCTGCATTTCCCCCAAAAACTACCTGTCTCAACAGCCAGTAGTGAGGTGTCAAGAAACCATGGATTGTTGGGTGGTGGACATGTATGCCATGCTTAAGGTAAAGTGACTTCATGCGGAGAACTGAAATGACACAGATGACTCATTTACACATTTATTTTCTATCTTGCTTATTTTACCAGACTGAAATGGAGAACAAGGCCAGCAATTTTATAGACATTTTGACATAAAGTAAACAAGTATTTTGATGTTGAACAATTGTACAGACTACTACATGCATTTAAATATGCTGATTGGTGCAGAAATATCGAGTTGGTCAGCAAAACTATTAATACAAAATCACATTTTCTTTTTTATGGAGTTAAAATGCAGCAGATATGGGGACATTGATACAAACACCATTAAATGGGAGAGAAAGGCATCTTATTAATGGTGCAGGATGGACAGCTGAACAAACACGAGTATGCTGAATTGTATCTTCTTTACAGAAGTGAAATCAATACATTTTGTTTGCAACTCTAGTGAAATAAACATGCTGAGGCAGATGAATGAGACTAGACAAGACTCTGCACTTATGCATAAGCTTTACCTTTTATTGAGAGTTTCTATCTTTCAACATAGTATAAGATGAAATACTAATGCTATTATGTGGACAGGACAGGATAACCCAACTGGTAGATCTTAAAAAAATAAAATACTGATTGTGCTTCTTTTCCCCTGCAGCATTCAGAGCATTCATAGTAGTGTGAAAACCCTATACAAAGCTGAAATTAATACAAGTGAATGATGCTTCATGCGACTGTACCTACAAATCTAACACCATGTGTAACTTAGAAATATGAAATTCTGTTAATGTACTGAGCACTTTTATGAACTATTAATTTAACTTTTAATTTTTGATACTCTATTTCTTAGGCTTTAAAAATAATTTTGAGTGTTGGTAATCTGGGAGATGTTAGAGACTTAATAGAAACTATTAAAATCTCTACAATTTGAGAAAGGAAGAAGAGATTGTATGTATCGACCTGTTTTATAGGGAAATTACCCATGATTATTCCCAGCAAGGCTTTTTATGTTCTGTAGTTTCACCCTACGTTTTCTTAAAATTACCTTGTAAATCTTCACAGAGCTGTCCTGAGTTTAACAATAAGATTATAATTCTGACATTAAACATTGAATTAATGAGTTTTGGGAGTAAGACATATTTATTCTTAATGATATATGACTAGTTAATCAAAAGAGCAGTGGCTAATTCAGGCTCCCTCTCCTGGTTCTGAATACACTCATGTCCACACGCACACAATACAAGCACAGGTGGCCTTCCCAAAACCCAATCAGCTTTTCAAGAAATATGCTTCAGTTTCCCCCATTAACTCATTTGGATATTTGCCTTCTCTATTAGCTTCTCCTTTTTTTCCCTTTCCTTTCTCCTCCATTTTCTCGACTTCTCTTCTCCACCCCACCCCACCCCCAAAATACTGGCCTTTGAAAGTCTCTATATGTTGATTTTGCGGATACCCAAGTTTAGTTTTTGGAGACCAAAATGAAAATAATGTATACTCTTGACTACTGGACATCACTAGGTGGGGCACTTTTGAGGAATGTACATCCTTTGCGTAGTGAAAAGAGTAATGTCAGGCAAGAATTCACCACAACATCCTTCTTTTATTTTGCACGTAACAGTGGTGCAAAGAACCATGTAAGGCAGGTCTACATAGACAATGGAAAATGGTCTAAGCAATTATCTGGGAAAATTAGTAGCTATTTCTCTTTAGTTTGTTAGTAGGCAACACTTTTTAAACTGAATTACTGGATGTATTTAGACTATGTAGATATGATGTAGAGATTTTTATTACAAGTCTGAAAAGACAGTTAAAAAGTACTACTTCAGTATTTATGGTAAAGAATGCACAGATCGAAACGATTCAAACAGTGAGCCATTTTAACTAAAGGCATAATTGCACTGTGTCAGTCCTTTGTTGGGCTAGATGTAGAGTAAGCAGTTTACAATCACATTTGTACCAGGGTCTATACACATGACACTGTAACATAGTGTGTTGACATAATAAGATGAGACAATCACACTGGCAGTTTTTGAACGCAGCAGACATGGACAGTCAACGTTGAGTTTTTACATAAGCTATGTAGAGACAGTTAATAAATACAGCTAGTGAGTTGGTTGAGCAGCAGAATGCTTTATTTGAATACTATTTAATAAGCTAGGAACTTTATTTTTTGAGAAAATAGGAATACAGTATTTGTTAGGCTATAACTAAATATTAAGATCTAAACTGTCATGCAAATATGCTGTAGAGCATGGATTACTTTTTTAAGCATCATAAGTTGATTGAAATCCCAAACTAAGTTATGTGTTATACTAAAGCTTTCATAAAATTACTAAGCAAAACAAAACCCTTATTAAAATCAGTCTTATTTTAGTTGATCAATCATGGATACTGGATACTCTGAAAGTGAAATTTTAGTGTATCTTGGAAATCCCTTTGCAGATTCAATGGCAGATCTTCCCAAAGTCAAGCTGTCTTTAATATTGGTCAGTCAGTCTGTCTGTTAGCTGTGCCGTCCTGGTTCCAAAGTGACCACCTGGATTTGGGTGGAGTAGCTGCATTGAGATACTATAAGGTCTCTACTGTGTGCCACATTCTATGTAGTCCTCAGTCATCACCCAGGAAAAAAAGGGCTCTGTTTAAAATTTTATGACCTGGCATTTTAAATAAATTAAGATAGAAAATGACCCTCCTCCTCTGTCCCCTCCTTGGTGAATAACACTTTAACATTAAAAAAATAAAATAAAACAAAAATCTCTGGTGAAACCTGATGACAATCTACACTAGATTGGAAAAACAAAACTTAATGAATTTTTGTAACACTGAAAGTTTTTATTCTCATTGATAGTTTATTCTTGTGAATAGAGAATTTTGGTAAATTTGGAACCAAATTTGGTTATGAATTACTTTATGAAATATATCCTTAGGTTTACAAATATTTGAACCATAAAGATACAACAGTATGTTGAATATTCACATAATGACAGACTTTGTTTAATTCTATGGTAATAAGGGTTAAAGACTCTTCAAATAGATAAGATAGTTGAAGTCTTAGTAATTGTAGGAAGCTTATTTTTCTCTAGAAGAAATTGATATTTGTCTATTAAAAATAAAAAATGTAAGGTTGTTGGGTTAACTGCATCACCTATGTTTTCATAGCATGTTATTTGTCTAAATTATGTTAATCTCTCTTTAAAGCAACATGAAGTGGAGATATATACATATATATGTGTATATATATATATATATGTATGTGTATATATACATGTATTTATGTAATTTAGCAAATCAAATGCTCTGTATTTTAAGGTAACAGTGAGTGAAAACTTATATTTATACTCACACACAATTTAAAATTTTGACTGTTTAGGATGCCACAGGAGAATTTTAGCAGACTAAGTAGTTAGCATACAAGTGTGTGTTAAATGATTTCTTTTTGGACTACTTTTAGAAAGAAAACAAATACCTCTTGTTTGTTAGGTATTGTGCTAGGTGCTTTATACTATATGCTACCTCATTTAATTTATAAGAGTTTTAAAAAACTCATATTTATAGTAAAATAAGAAATATTAATTTCACATGACCACCTAAAGGTATTTTTATACAAAAGAACTTAAAAAAATCCTAATCCATATACTATTTATTTCTAATTGGATGTACAGCAAAGTTCAGTTTTTCAATATGGCTTCTCTCCATCCCTAAATCATTTGCTAAAGTTTGGTTTAAATTGCTACTACAGTTTTGGCCAAAAATCATATAAAAACTACCAGAGTAATATCAGTTTTCCCTGATTGATATCTTTGTTGCCATCGAAAATGATGAAAAGGGTAATATTGGTATTTTCCTTTTTGTATGCTGCCCTGAAAACAGACACACTAACCAGTTACACACACACAGAAAGTTAGTGGAAAGTTTGCATCCAGAATGATATCTTGGGATAAATTAGTGAGTCAGGCACCATCCTTCTCATCAACCTGCTTATGTACCTTTGAAGTTCAAGAACTTAATAGATGCTTTAAAAAATTATAGTTCTTTGTTAACAACAGGACAACACATGTTGCCGCTTTGTTGGTCTAATCATATTGTTACACTGTGTAGACACAATCTCTTCGCCCTCGGGCTTCTCTGAGTTTTCTGACTGCCAGGACAGCCTCCTGTTACTCCTGGCTTAGGGTTCCAAGCTGCTATTACTAAGAGCTCATTTGGTCCTGCCCTTGATTTGACACTGAAATGCTGCAATTATGCAGAACCTAGGGAAGGGTTGTTGGTGGGGACTGCAGACAGGAGAGCAAAGAAAAATTGGGATGAGCAGGATCTGATATTTGATCAAAAGAATCTGTTTCCAAACTAAGATAGTGAAACTTGAAAAAAAGGTGGCAGGGAGTGAGAAGGTGGCGTCACTTCCACAAATAGTTCCCATAGTATCCCAGAGCAGAGTAGGTAATGTTAATAAGTTGTTCAACAAGTTTCCATTTAAGTATGATCTGCCATTTTCTGTCACTTCTTCAAAGAGCAAGCCAGCAAATGCACTAGCGACAATATAAAGCAATATAAAAAAAAGCTTTTATATTAAGAGCAAGGTGCTAAGAGCAGACATTGTCATTATGCAGTCAAATACTACTTCAGTGTGCTAATGGTACCTTACATTTGCTTAATAAACCTTTTTTATATATTTACTATTGAATTTTTAATGGCTTAATATTGTACCTCTTTAAAATTGCATAAGTTTGAAACTTGGCTACTGTATGACAAGCCTAGTGTTTTGTACATTGCAGGTTTTTCTTCTTTCTTTTTCTTCAGCTTTGAACTAATTAGAAAGGTTTTGCCAATTCTCTAGTGAGATTTTCACAGTATGTACATATTTGTTAATTCTGGCAATAGCATTTTGTTGGATAAATAATTTGGGTAATATTAACACGTTACTTTCTGTATCCATTTTCTTTACAAAAATCCAGTTTCATTTAAACATTATGATTTGAGTATGATTTGCAGGTTAATGTTAATAAGACACACTCACCAGTTATACACACATATCTTAACCTACATGGTGCAAGTAAGAGTGTTAGAAACATCTTGGTTTAAAAAGGGCAGAAATCCAACTGTAATAGAATTTCTGGCCAGCACCCACAGATATCTTCTGTGAGTTTAGAAACCATCTGCTTTGTTCACCAGGGTCAACTCGGGCATTTCAGGTTCTGTCTGTAATCTGCAGGTAAAACGGAGACCATGGGTTTTGAAGTTAATCAATCCAACAGTTTTGTATCCACAGGTCCATAATTCTTAGAGAAAAAAAATCACCATTTTGAATTGTCTTTTAGCTTTCCACTGGTAGTAGAAAGGTCAAAGTTGAGCTTACTGCGTGGACAGACAAGGGCACTGCTAACTCTCTAGCTAAACTTGTGATTTTGTTTTAATTTGGAGGCAGCAGATAGGAATTTTTTGAAAGTGCTGTGCAGAGAATAGCAGTAGTTTTATCAGGTATTTGGGGAGAAGAAAAAGAAAACTGAGAAATGATCACTGAAAACAATGTCTGGGATGTTGCTGTGATTTTGGCTACATGCACACACAATGAAAGGTGGAAAATGGTAGAGAACTTTCTTTTAAGTCCATGAAACTACATCCTTTCTAGGCAAATAGAGACTTCTACCTCCTCTCAGACTGACCACTAGAAGGCACTCAATATGAATAAAAAGCAGGATGGCAGGCCCATGGCATCCTTTCTGAACCTGTGCCACCAAACTGTTCTGTAGCTGTTTCCCCTTTTGATTTTGAGTCTATTATTATTGTTTGGTATGCCATCTCAAATCCTTTTTAGGCTGAAATAGAGCAAAAATAACTAGGAAAAAAAGCTCTTCATCCATATCGTTTGCCAGCATTGCCAAAAGAGGTTGGGAGATGAACTCCATTGCTCAGACTGGCATTAAGTTTTCATCTGATCAGCAGGTTGTGATGGCTTCTATCACAGCTTACAGGCTAGGATTAAAAAAAATTAAATAAAGCAGTCATGGGAATATAAGGACAATTATTTCAACATCATATTTCCTTTGGTGGAAGACAGAAATACCTACATTGAAATAAATTGTCACTGGATTTCAGACAGCTGATACAATTTGAGCATGGATGTTTAGCTTATGAAGTGGTCATTCAGATTCTAGATTGAAGGATGAAAATAAATAACAAGTCTGTGGGAACATTAAAGTGGGTTATAGAAATTCTTGTACAACAAACTCAAACATATTGCCAAACTATTTACAGTTCACCTTGTGGAATTGGATTTCACTTGGGCATGTAATCTCTTTAAATATGAAAACTCTGTTAGATTGCAAAATTGAGGGAATGAACTCTGCATAAATTAATTTCTGGCACATGGCAGACCATAGGTGTTTATTGAATGAAATATTTTATTACAGCAATGTGGAAGTATCTGTTAGATGAAAAGAAATAATTTCTTCTGGAAGGAAATTAAAGTTGGGTTTATAGTCTGAATTGTAAATTTCATGTCAATAATAAGTCTAAATTTGATGTAGGTATATACATGTACCCAATATAAACTTCTCTTTAATACTCACATATTTCTTGATCTTCCGTCCTTTTTTAAAATAATTGTATCTTTTGTTGGCCTTATTTGTAAAGAGAATTCCCCTGCCTCCCTTTATTTATATATGTATTTAGAGGTTAAAACCCTTTTAGACTTAATAAGGAAGAGCTTATGTATTAGTAGTAATGGCAATTAAGGATTTATGCAATTAAGTCAGGCTGTTTTAAGAAGACAAGTAGAAGACTTGGTTATTGAAACCACTAAGGTAGCATTAAATTACAATAAATACTAACTTCAAAAATGTAGAATATTCACCAAGATTTTGGAATTGGAACCTTTATTCTTTCTTATGAGGAATAGGCCTATGAAAGTTTCAACTTTTTAACCTAGATTTATAGTCCTCTTTCCTTTTTTATTTTAGTTCTTTTGGGTGAGACAGCAGCAGTAGAAAAATACCCAATATATCTTCAAATTCACATGGACTTAGTGAATAAATCTCTTGAGTTGAGCTAAATAATCTTTGAATATTAACTTTTAAATATTCAATATTTAAATACTGAATTTTCATTTTAGAAGTTCAGAAGACTAAACATAAAATAGAGATAACATTGCTAAAATGTTGCTTATAGTTAACAGGAAGTAAGAAAACCCATTGAAATGTTTTGTTTTTAAACACATAGCCATCAATCAATACTATTAAAATGTACAATTTGTTATGGGCTTTTTCATTGTTGTTGAATTTTGCTCTGTTTACTACTGATAGACTATTGGTAGCTATTTTGACAGGCAAATATTAATTGGAAAATGATTTTTTAATTTTTCAGATAAGGAAAGACAACCCATAACCTCATTCAATCAGATTAACAATTTTCTATCTCAAGTGTAAATCTAAGTTATGATTCAAATAATTATGCATCAGACTTCCATTTATACCACCCACCTATTTCTTCGGAAAAAGTTCACTGGAAAAGCATTTCACTTGTTCTTGTTAGATGCTTTCTTGGCTTGATAACAGTGATTTTTCCATACTCTCTTAGAAGAGACATTTTCCAGGAATCCAAATGATCCTCAGCCGGGTTTTAAATGGACTAGGCAGGAAGCCCTGTGAGGCTGGGGGTTGTTCCCTAGCACCACACACAATGCCTTCTATGGATTTTGAGATGTACTTACCTAGTATTTAGGGCTATAATACCTAGTATTCAGTAATATAGGGTTGCTCACCTAGGATTTGCTGAATGAGTGGACAATGAAATAACAACCAAACTCAATTAGACAGTATTTTAAAACTTACATTAGAAGTAGTTCTAAAGTTCTCCTTGTTTATATATAAGAAAACCAAGAGGCTTCCTTCAGCCCTCTGCCTAACGTGCATGTCGTGTTACACCATTAGCTATTAATTCTTTTCTTTAACCTGGGGATCTGTATCTTATGACTAGAATTCTAAACAGACAAACATATGTTCTAAAGATGGTCAGTGTCATTTATTTTCGGTCATTACTATCTGGCATGATCCATTGCTGCTTTAAGCAAACTATATGACTAACTATATAAATGTACCTCCAGTTTCATTTACATATGTTTGGATATTAATACAAACCCCTCGCCCCCCACCATACTAAACATACTGAGATATATTGGAATGCTGGACTTGAAGCCAGATGACATGGATGAGGCCAGGTTCTACTATGCACCAGTGACCTGTGTGAACTTGAGCAAAATATATAACCTTTCTGGTCCTTTATTGATAAATAATACCTAATTCAGAAGTCTCTTGTGAGGATTAAGTGCAGAAAGTAGTCTACATACATAAGGCTTTTTTTGCTATTCAGATCCCAAAAGAAAACAGTTGAATTGTTGATTTTCCTCAGCCTGTGTCTACATGAGCATGAGACTGTTTTGACAAGAAGTAGATGGGAATGCACACTTGGCACATATTCTCCCTTGTTACCAAATCTAGTCATGTTAAGATAATGCTTGATCTAAATGCTTGCTTCAAAGCAGTTGGTTGTGCCAGAGTAGAGAAATTTCTAGTGAAAATGTTTAGGGATGAATTAGGTCAACTCCAGGGACTCACTTAGTATGTCATACTTACATTTATGATCCAACCCAAGACATTTATCTACACACCCATTTCTACCCTTTTAGGACTGATCTCAATCTTTGAGCTAAAACCATCTGGTGGCAATTTGCACTGCTTGTTAGCATAGGCAGAAGAATCAAATTAACCCGGGACTGTGCTATTTTGAGTTCATTCAAATAGTCTTTACTTGCTGATGTGTGTCCCTGCTCACTGTGCTAGATATTAATGAGTAGGCTCTGCCAGCAGCAGAACAGCTAGCATCTATCAGGGAATCAATCTGGGTTCATGCCATTGATGCCCGGCTTCTCGACCCAGGGATATATTTTATAGGGGACACCAAAAAAGTATGTGAGGTTAGAAGAGTATCAATTTTGCTCGTTGATAAGTAATATAAAACACCACTTCTTTTATATTCAAACATATGTTATAGAGTAAAAGGCAGCATTTACATGAACTTTTAATGTAAAACATAAGACTTCAAAAAACTCTGTGCTTGGTATATTTGCAGACCATTCCAGGCATATATGTTCATTCTCTGCATTAGATGCAGTTCACTAAAAAGGTTTAGGAAGAGCTGCACAAGTGCGTTCTGGGAGGCCTTGGTTCCCAAAGTGCTCCTTGTGGAATACCAAAGTCAAAGTTTTTTTTAGAAGAACATTTAATGTTTTTTTTCCCTGCAAAGACTTCTGGCTCATAGGGGCTAAGAAGATTTGAAGGTTAAGCTTTCCATGGGATGTTCCTGAAAGTTCTTTAAAATTTAAAAAATATTAAAACATTTTTAGGGAGAATGCTTCCATAGGGGAATGTTTAAGATTTTTCATCTAAGCAAGATTTCTAATATTAAGCATTCTGGGGCAGGGTTCTCAGTGGAAGGCCTGATCGATATATATGAAAGGTGGGCATTAGTGAACTGTCAGGGCAATAAGACAAGTCCATTTGTACAGAAAGATAAATAAAAAGAATTGATATTCAATAATACTGAGACATCAGAAGATGGTTGCTTCATGAGACTAGGTAAAGAAAACGATTGTCATAACTTATTTGCCAGTCAATTAGCAGCAGATAAATCTGTTCAACTTGAAAAACTATATATAGAAGATTCAAATACTCTAGATTTACAAAACCCGATCAACATTTAGTCTTAGATAATTGAAATAAGTATGAGTGAAGTAAATACCAATGATTAATGACCATAAACTCTTAAATGTTATGTTTTGAAGCAAATATGAAATCCATTAAGAAGTTCTAAGCACAGTGAAAAAGAAATGCTTTAAATCATTTTTAGCACTAGACTGCTTGGATTTTTAACTAAGATCAAAACTTGTTTTCTTATCTGAGCTATAATGACCAGATTCTGTTAATAAAGAAATGTTATTCCTTAAAGCCTTAGATTCTAAATCCAGTTGTCTTTTTCTAGTGTTTTTTTCTTTTAAAAATAGAAAAAAATTAAAAACTTTTTCTTTAAACAAAAAGTGCTTTAAATTTGGTTCAGAATTTTCCCGACTATTTCCATCAACTATGCACGCACGCACACACACACACACACACACACACACACACACACACACACACACACACACAATGCATTATGCTGAGACAAAACTTGGACATTCCTGAGAGACCAGAAAGTCATGTTAATTGAAGTCTTAAGGGAGCTTAGAAATAATTTTGTCTTGGTTGTTACTGGGGTAAAACAGTAACTGAGAGAAGTTTTCGAGGCTTGTGCAGGATCACGTATCTGGTGGCTGCCTATCTGGAACTGCAGCCTTGATTTCCTGTGAAGCAAAGTGGATTCAAATGACCTGGATTCTAGCACAGACTTCCCCAATACAGCAACCACCAGTTTGCACCTTCACTCCTCTGGATTTCACTGTTCTCAGGTCAAAATGCTGGAAGTGGCTTTCAACAAGGATAGTACTGACCCCTTAGGAATGTTAGAAACTTGAGGGGGTGTTTCTAGTTGCTGCAATTACTGGTGCTGCTGACATCTGAGGCCCTCCCCAAGCAGCAGTGTTTCCTCCCCACACTGGGAAATAGCAGATAAGCTGTTACCAGGCCAGGACTCTTTTTATGGTAACTTATTTTTGTGAGGGGGTGGTAGTCCCACTTAAATAGCTCTGCTTCTAGTTTGTCAAAAGTCACCTTTTGGAATCTCCATTTTGGCATATCTGCAATTCTGTCATTAGATCTTACAAAAAAAAGTTATGTTGTATACAAGTGGGAAATAGTGTCATCTTTAGATGGCTAACATACAATTTTTTTTTTTTAGAAAAGAACTGGTTTCCAAATGTGGCGTGCCACTAAAAAAATTTAGTTATATGATGTAACCTTTTAATGTTTACAGGTTTTTTAAAAAATAGGCTGTGTCATGATAAATGTAATTGATTGGCAAAAATTTCAAGCTTAAATTCCAGATTTTTTGAAGATGTATCTGGTCATTAAATCTTGCCTATTTTCATGATTTATAAACAAAATCACAAATGCCACAACTAAGCAGAAGCAAAAAAAGAAAAATGCACCCTATGAATTTTATCACAAGTAAATAAAAGTACTGTATTCCTTTAAGTAAATGTACTTATAAGAGCTTTATAACCCAAAGCAAGATAAGTGAGATGGTTTAAGAAGAGGTTGCCATTTTGCAACGAGAATTCTGTACAGCTCCTCCAGGCAGTAGCTGTGAGGGCAGTATCTGTCTCAGAAACTTGTTTCCATGTGTTCTTCATAATTTTGCATTGCAAGCTCAAAGCACCTTGCTACTCATAATTATGAATACATGCAATGACATTTCATCCTTTCATGTGCAAATTCTAAAATTCACTGTAACAGAAAAGTTAAAAGTTGAAAATCTGTCTACAATTTGAAATGAAAGGATCAAAAATGTCAGACATTGCAGAATACTGGTTCCTAATAGAGCTCTCTTTATTGGTTCATTGTTCTTCAGTCATTTTTGTTTGTTTGTTACAAAATGCAGTCTTGACTCTTTATTTAAACAGTACTTAAACTAACTGTTCATGCCATGCAAAAAATAACATTTTATGCACTTTTTTGGGGGGGCTTCCCCTTTTGTTTTAGTTCACAGGCATTATTAACCGCATTTTTAAGAAACAAGTTTTTTTTTATTGCTTTTGTAACTAGTCACATGCTGGTTTCACGTGTGGGACAATAACCCGTGTCTCCTGGGTTGGAATGAATTTCTGGGACAAACAAGTGGTTTTCCATCTTGCACCCTTCTTGAATATTGTCCATTTTCACTTCAGCCACAGCATGGTAAATGTCTTGCCTACAGTTGTGACTTGGGTCCTGGGGGGAGGAAGGGCCCACACAGGCCTCTTCTCTTAAAGGGTCTCTTCCATCACTAGGTGTATCTGCAAAGCAATTTGGGCTGGAGTCTGCTTGTTTGTCCTGCCTTTCCCCTTGGAGCTCTAAAAAGTCATCATCTTCACCCGTGTCTATTTCAGTGAAGCTCCTCCTCTCTCTTGACGAGAAAGGAAAGAGTTTCTGTTTGGGAAACCGAGGGGTCAGCCCTTTGGGAGGTCCCTGACAATGTGCTGAACCCTCAGCGCTCAGCAAGGGTCTGTCTGCCCGGGCAGGGGTTTCTTCTAAGAGGATGGTGCTTATGAGCTGTGGGGTGGTGAGCGAAAAGTCCGCTGTGGTGACCGGTAGGGGCCTGGCCGTGCTGGGCGGGGTCTGGGGTGCACTGCCTTTGTTTTCCTTGAAGTTCACTTTGAGCGATCTGGATTTCAGTGGGTTGCTGCCTTTCAGAGAGCTCTTGGGGCTCTCGGAGTTACTGTCAGATGGCACAGGGCCGTGTACCCCACTTTGGGCACTGCTGGCATCAAGGTTCACAGTTACGTCTACTGGAGCATATTCCAGGGCAGCATTCCTGGCCACAGGCCCTTTCTCTCTGATGAGTGTCAGCAACGGGGGCCCCCTGGCTCTTTGGTGCTCTTCTGTCCCTGTGAGGTCAGGTGGGAACCTCATCTGCAAGTGAGAAGCCGAGGGAGGCGGCAGCGGTGACCTCTCAGTCTCGGTGAAGTCAGTGGCACAGCTGGTGAAGCTGTCGATGCTGGAGGTGCTTTTCATGTCCACGATGACCTCGGTCTGCGCCACTGCCAGCTGCTCCTGCCGGCAGACCACTTCTTCCATTTCTATCTCTTCTTCATACGCAGATGGCTGCTCAGGCTGTTCTTGGCAGTTGGCGTTAGGGTGAGTATGAGGCTGTGTCTTGGTGATTTCATTGTACAGCATCTCCAGTTTCTGAGCACTCAGATGCTGGGGGCTGGAGGAAGAAGTGTTGTTCAGCTGCTCGTGGGAGTCTTTTTGGCTTACTTCCTGGTACTTATTCTCGTAGGACTTGTTGGAGCTTGTTTCTGACAGCGCCTTCCTGGCCCACTTCCACCGGCTTGGAGACAGGTGATTGTCATCAGCCGAGTCCTTCGTATTGGCTGACTCCCCTGCCTTCTCCACGGCCACGTCTATCAGTTCCATACTTCGAGCAAAGGCGTCTTTTAAGTTCATAGAGACGATGCTTCCATTCCTTTTGGCCCGCTCAAGAGCCTCTCGCCTTTTAATTGCCTTCTCCTGGCGTTTCTGCTCCTTGTAAAACTCAGAAAAGTTGTTCACAATGATTGGGATTGGAAGGGCAATCACCAGAACCCCAGCAATACAGCAGAGGCCCCCCACGATCTTCCCTAGCAATGTTTTTGGGTAGATGTCACCGTAGCCCACAGTGGTCATGGTGATGGTGGCCCACCAAAACGATGCTGGGATACTGGTAAACTTGGTAGCATCTTCATCCTTCTCAGCAAAAAATACCAGGCTGGAAAAGATCATTATCCCCATGGCCAGAAACAATATTAATAAGCCCAATTCGTTGTAACTCCGTCTGAGGGTGAAACCCAGAGACTGCAGGCCTGTCGAGTGCCTGGCGAGTTTCAGGATCCTGAGGATGCGCATGATCCGGAAGATCTGAACCACACGCCTCACGTTTTGGAACTGCAGCACGCTCTTGTTGGACTCTGTGAGGAAAATGGTGACATAATATGGCAGGATGGCCAGCAAATCAATGACGTTTAGGGGGCCTTTAAAGAACTTCCATTTATTGGGTGAGGATAGGAACCGTAAAAGGTACTCCATGGTAAACCACGCAATACACACAGCCTCCACATGGGCTAACTGGGGGTTGTCATTGGGTTGTCCAAATTCATCCATTTCCTGCAGCTCTGGTAGAGTGTTGAGAGACAGAGCAATGGTGGAAAGTACGATGAACAGGATGGACACAATGGCCAAGATCTGGAAAAGAGAAGGAAGCCCAAGTTAGCAAGCCCTCTTTGTTCTTTAGGCAGCTAACAGATAAGGATTCACCACTCTTTAAGTGGTGTGGAGTGCTCAAAGATTCTGAGAAGGTGACTTAACAATCTCAAATTCCCCAACTAATGCAAATACATTCACTGTTTTACAAGTTCATTGAACTTAGAGACCAAACATAATTTATATCTAAATTTCAGGAACTAAGAAGCAATTTGAGAAAAATTTATGCCCCGTCCCCCCAGTCTGCCTCACTGTTCATAAGCACAGGTGTGTGAGTAACCACCACATGGAATAGTTTTGGGGGAGCAATCATCTCTTTTAGTTGTCCATTAACTTTCCTCTCTAAACTACTGGTTTGTGTTTCCTTAAGTGAATCACCTTACATGCTATATAAGCTAGACAGAATTCATGATTTCTGCAAGTTTTATTCTATAGTAAAAAACTCGAATGGAGAGACGCTATGGATTTTAGTACAACAATGCTTCTTGTAGAACAAGTACTATTTATGTGGTGAGTGCTGATGGCAGAACCACATCAGGAGAGCCTTCATCCGGGATGTGTGGACTTGTGACCAGCATCATGTGGGAAAGGAAGATGATGGGCTCACTTCATTCAGTCAAGGGAAGTTTTGTAAAGAAGAGCTTGTAGACCATCGCTGATGACTTCGATGCAGGGCAGACATTTGGGGCTGAGGAAATTGCTGCACCATGTCAGGTGCGGGAGCAGAGAAAAGCTCAGCAAGAAGTGAGAAAATCGACTGCCTGGATTTTGGGGTCAGTCTGAGCTCAGGGCCTGGCTTTATCACTCACTGTGTGACCATGGGCAAGTTATTTAAATCTGTTGAATGAAGACAGCAGTCATAGCTATTTCATGCTATCCATTTTCTTCACATCCTTCTAAGTTTCTCCCCCTCTGGGTTATTCTCGTTACTCTTCCCCCTCTGTCCTCTTGTGCCTCCTTTATACCTTCATGTATTTTTAATTCTCATTCTTCCAGCTCCCATCTTTCCTCTTAAATCTCTATAAAGTAAAACCACATATAATGGATTTCAGAAGGTGTTATGGGTAAAGAATTATGGTTTCTTTAACTTAAAGAACAGTATTTCATTATTGGTGTTGTACGTTTTTTTCTTAAGGAAACCTAAGCCAAGTTTTTTTTATTGGAGTATATTTCAGAATTTCCTTTAAAAAATGTGAATTAATGAATCACAATAGAAAAAAAGGTTGTCGTCATTTACTCTAAGAGACTGTGAAGGCTAAAGTTAGGAATTTCTTCAAGGAAGTTTAGACAAACCCATGGAGAATGGATTTGGAGGGCTTATTAAGGCCAAGTTGGGAATGCTCACCTCAAAACTCTACCTTCAGGACCAATGGCAGGTGATGTTCACAATATTTTTCTAATTCCAGTCATGTATGCAAATATTCCTTAGGGAGCATTGTTCAGATCCCATCCAGTAAGTAACCAGTTCATCTGCATTTTCTAGGAGGTCACACTGTTGTTAATATACCTTTATGCATTCAGTACTGGGACCATCGCCATCATTTTTGTACTGGAATCTACATTCTAGATTTTCTGTATCGTCTTATCTGTTCACCTGTCCACTTTGGATGCATCTTACTGATGCCTGTCACTTCAGAGAGCAAGCAGAAAAGTAAATGCAAATGAAATCATTCTATTACCTTCCAAGCTTTTGGACAAAGAGCAAAGTGGGAGGTCCAAGGTGGACCTTCAGTTTTCTTTGATTCCACAATTAGAACTAGATTGTAAATCAGTCTTTGGTCACTGCTTTTGGGAAATAATGTGGTACTGAATAGTACTAATGCAGCCTATATAGTCTGCTGATGGCAACTTGACAAATATGGCTATATTTTACACACAGAAATTCAGCACATGCACATGATTTGGAATATATTCTTGAAGGAAAAGAATGACCAAAGAGAAACCTAATTACCCAAGCCCTCAGCAGCCTCACATTCACATTAAGGAAACATGAGTATTGAAGTGCATTATTTTGTCTGATGTTTAAATTCAACCTGTCATACCCATTTGCTCTCAATTGAGAGGAATGGCTTATTTTACATATCTTGTGCTGCTTGGATTTCTCCCAGAAAGACAGCATGTTAGACAAATTATTCAATATATACCAAAGATGATGTGTAGTGCAATAAGCCAAATGCAAATTTATTGTTTTATTGTAGGGATTTTTTTAAACAAAATAAATATAATAAGTGTGAAATTCTGCTTTCAGCTAGAACATGGATATTTACTTTAGTACAGCAGACCCTATGGCATTTAGGTATTGCTTCATTTATCATAGCTATGCACAAGCTTGAATTTTAATTCCTGTCACCTCCAACAACTGGCCTCCCAAGCTGGCTGTTGCAGCGCTAGCAAATAGACTTATGTTTGTCCATGGCAAATGAAGTGGAAATTCAAATAATTAGCTGTACCATACTAGTCAACCCCCTTGGAGATTTGGATTAGACCATCTCCAAGGTTCCTTTCATCTCTAACATTTGGTGATTCTCTTTCTAAACTAAAACATTTTGCTAATTCCAGTCAGTCTGCAAACCAAACCAGATCATAGCTGATCCTGTCATTTGCCTGAATTGGCAAAATACAATATTGTTGCTTAAGAAATAAAAAATTCAAAAGGAAAGTCCTTGAAAAATATTGCACTATTATGTTTCCAGCACTTAGTTCCAGACACTCTTTCTGGAAAAAATTTTTCTTCCCTGTTGAATTGCCTAGATAATGATTTTAGTTCTTCTCATAAATACAGAAATTCATAGGATAACATGGAGTTAAGATTAGGGTTCCAAGCACTTGCATTAATAGGCACCAAAAGTTGGTTGCATTGATTTGTGTTTGCGAGAGGAAGTTGGGCAGTCAGACACTTGCCTTGATTATACCAACCTGTTGATGTTATATCCTTTGAAGGGATGTAATGGTGTTTATTTAAGTTGACAGGAATGAAAAGGCCTGTGACAAACATCAATTGGATCATGAATAATTTTGAACAATTTTCTACTTTCAGAAAAAGGACAAAACAGAAGTCTATAAGCCAAAGGTCAAGATCATTTGTTGAAGGGGGAGGCAAGAAGTTGGTTAGTATATTATGATTTTCATCCACTCATCTTTTATATCTAGTTTTTTTCCAGAGGACTACCAAATGCAGCAAGTCAGAAATTAAACCCGGTGATTTGACTAAAGGAAGAGCCATCAAAGATCATTTGCAGTTCTCGTTTCCCATAGTCCTTGAGCATATGATTCTGTCCCCTAAGGCTGGGGGTCCTTGGTTCACTACTAGCCCTTCTCCCAAATGTTCTCTTGGCCCTCTGAGATAAAGCGCTCTCAGCTGATTTGCACACACAAGTAGGAATCTCTTCCCTGCTGACACCACCACCACATGACAGATGCAAAGAAGGAGCCTCCCGGGAAGGTTCAGGCATTCTTCAATTATTTTGGCCCTGTGGATAACAGGGACCCAGGACTCAACCCCCTGCCCCCCATTTGTGGGCTGCTGAATGAGGGGCTTGAAAAGACTTAGTCATCCATGCACAAGCTGATATCAGCCATAAGCCTGCATAATGCTTTCACCTGGGGTGGGGTGGCGTGTAAGAAACAACCCAGTTCACATACTATCAAATTCTTTTGTTAGAATTTGACTCTTACATACCAAATCAATTCTTTGAAAAGAGAGTTGAAGGGTCTGAGTTTGAATCTTGGTTTTGATCTACTTTATATTAGGTTTGTGACCTTGGGCACCGTAATCATCTTTTCTGGGACTCAGTGTCCCCATCTGGAATATGTGGAGAATACTTGCTTTGCTTACCTACACAGCACTGTGTTGAGACTCTGGTGGTTAATTTTATGTGCCCACTTGTCTAGGCTGTGATGCCCAGTTGTTTGGGGCATCTGTACTATGGTACCATCTCACTGTACCATAGGTAAGGTACAGTGAAGGTATTATTTATTGCAATTAATATTTGAATCAGTAGACTTTGAGTAAAGTAGATTATTTTCCATAATGTGAGTAGGCCTCATCCAATCAGTTGAAGGTCTCAAGAATGAAGACCAATTTCCCAAAGAATAAGCAATTCTGCCTCAAGACTGCAACACAGACACCCTGCCTGAGTTCCTAGTCCACTTGGCCTCTCTGTGGATTTCAGACTCAAGACTACAACATCTTACCTGAATTTCCAGCCTGCTGTGTTGCCCTATGGATGTCAGAATTGCTAGTTTTTACAATTGTGTTAATCAGTTCTTAGTATGTCTTTCTCTCATTCTCTCTCATATATGTATAATTACAATATATAATCTCTCCTTTATAACAATATCTTTCCTATTATATATCATATTATACTGTATATATTATGTATACATATGTATACATATATATGATATGCATATATATTGTATATCATACATGATACATCCTTGTGATGAAGTCTTATTAACAGCAGTGCTCCAGAAGGAGTGACAAACCCATATTGTGGGGAGTCTGGGCTTCTGAAGCCTTGAAGCAGTATCTTCCAGTAAGTTCCTCCCTTTTTAGCTTAAGTTTGCTAGAGTTTTGATCAGCGTCTGTTATACCCATAGAACCTTACGACTTTCTTAAATAATCATTTGAAAATTTCATAGGAGATAGTTTTGCTCCTTAAACAAGATTTTAGAATTATGGCAGCCAATGACACCTATTTTCCATAGAATTTCTTACAGTGTCTAACACACAGCACACTTCATAAATTTTTTGAATAAATGAATAGCCAAAAAGTAAGGGAGAAGCCCACAGAACTGGAGGAAATGGGAATGGGCCTTGAAGTAACAAAATATTTTCTAATCACCCAAGAAGAATATGACAGTTTCTTAGTCATTTTCTGTTGCTTCCATGTGGCCGAAAGTCAGCCTAAAAGCTTAAGCCAGCAACAAGATTTTTTTTTAATGATAGAAATTCATAGTACAAATACCCCATTTTGTGATAACAGACCAGTTTTACATGTTCAGCAACATAATCTTTTCCTAGGTTTAAGCTCTATACTTATATTAATCCTTTCTTTTTTTCATTACACTGAGGAAACTGCTTTTTTTTTTACCTTATTCTTTGATGAGCCTACTTTTGACTATTTATTAGCTTTAGGCTCCATCTTATAGAAGGATATGTTCTCTTAAAGAAAAGTGCTGTATCCATTCTATGTCACATTTCCTTGCTGAGAATGATTCAGAGCCTGCAGTTAATCCAACCCATGAATGAAGTGATAGTTCCATGCATTGATCTGGATGGATTCAGGTTTGGATAATAAAATGTGAAGCCACTGAGAAGAATTAATAATGTAGGTCATTCACTAAAAAATACATACAACAAATACAAGTACCATATGGTCTCACTTGTATGTGTGATCTAAAACAAAACAAAGCCCCCAAACTCATAGAGAACAGAGTGGTGCCAGAGGCAAGGGGTGGGGGTGGGCAAAATGTGTGTGGGGGTCACAAGGCACAAACTCTCACTTATAAAATAGATAGCTCATAGGGATGCAGTGTATAGCACGGTGACTTACAGTTAATAATTCTATGTAGCATATTTGAAAGTTGCTTAGAGAGTCAACCTTAAAAGTTGAAGGGTCCCCACCAGTAAGATGGCAAACTTCCGGCTTCTCTTCGGGGTCCTCAGTTCCCGCCGGCGCCACCTGAAGCCCAATCATCTCTCGCCCCCCTCCCAATCCCAGCACCTAGCCAACAGCCACCAGCCCTGTAGAAGTGACACCTCAATCAATTCATGCCCCCTCCTATATAACCCAGCACCTTTCCCTAATAAAGCGGAACTCTCCGGTGAATTGCTGCTATGTGTCGCTCCTTTCCTTTCATTGGTGCCGAAACCCGGGAGACGGGACACCCCAACTGGGCCCCGTCTTCCCCCGACACCAGCAGCAGCTTGCCCTCATCCTCTTTTTCCGGCGCTGGTTCATCACACTCACCACTCCTCTCTGGCCTTTAGGTAAGTTTTCCCCCCAGAGTGGGCCACTCTTCCCCGAGCTATCGCAGTGCCATTGACCGTGATCGTCCGGCAAGGCCCTGACGCTCGGGGATGAGGAGGGAATGCTCCCCGCCTCAGGCCTTCACGGCTGCGGCGGACCCTCAGGCCCCTCCTCCAAAAGCCATAAATCCCCGCCTCAAGCCTTTACGGCTGCGGCGGACGCTCAGGCTCCTCCTCCGACAGTCAAACGCATTCACCATCCCTTCCATCAGTGCTGAAAGTTTTTAAGCAAAATTTCCCTGGGGTGGGCCACTCTTCCCCGAGCTATCGCAGTGCCATTGACCGTCATCGTCCGGCAAGGCCCTGACGCTCGGGGATGAGGAGGGAACTCTCCCCGCCTCAGGCCTTCATGGCTGTGGCGGACCCTCAGGCCCCTCCCCAAACAGCCATAAATCCCCGCCTCAAGCCTTTACGGCTGCGGCGGACGCTCAAACCCCTCCTCCGACAGTCATCAATCCCCGCCTCAGGCCTTCACGGCTGCGGCTGACTCTCAGGCACCCCCCTCCAACAGCCATAAACGAGGTGACTCCTTTGTGGATGAGAACGCTCCCTTTTCCCCCCCTCCTCCTTCTGCTCCGTCCGCCGAAAACGCCTAGCGCTAGGTACCTCGTGACTCCGGCACTCTGCCTTCTTAGGGAAGTCTGGGTGATGACCCACACTTCCCAAGAAATTCCGACTCGTATAGGAGTTTCCGCAGACCACCAAGGATCATCGGGGACGCCCTTTGTCTCCTTGTGGTATGCTTCCAGTCCGAGGATCTCCGTTCGTCTTCCCGTTTGTCTCCTTCTCTGTCCTTTAGCCATGGGAGCCTCCTCATCCCTCCCTGAAAGTTCACCTCTTGAATGCCTGCTTAAGCATCTGGCTACCCTCTCCCTGACGCCTGATATAAAACCAAAACTTCTCCATAAATATTGCTCCCAAGATTGGCCGACATACCCCCCTAGACAATAACAAGCAATGGCCCGCAGGGGGAACTCTTGATCCTAACATCACTCGCGATCTTTTTAACTACTGCCAGCGCCTGAAAAAATGGAAGGAGATTCCCTATATCGAAGCTTTCCGCCTCCTCCTCTCCCCGCCCCCTCCCAAGTTCTCCTAGCCTGCAAGCCACCGCCCCTGCAGAAGCCTCCTGTTCACTCCCTTCCCCTTCTTCTCCTACAACAGCCCTTCTCCCTTCCTCCCCAACCATCTCCTCCCCCATCTCACCTCCTCCACCTTCATTCCCTGCAGATTAAGCCTGAGCCTTTCAGCCCCCCTTTAACTAGGTCCCAGGGGCCTCCTCTGTCTTTGCCCTCATCACCTGTTTCTCCCCTGTTAGGGACCGCCTTTGTCTTCTCACATGTTTGTAGAGAGAATGGGAAAGCACCTCCCCCCATGTCTGAACGCAGCATGGGAAAGCACAAGCTAGAGAACAACCGGTGCAGTCCTTAGAAGTTATCTGTCCACAAAAACATATCTTGCCAAGACTCCTCACTCTGAAAATAGGGAGACCTTGAAGATGTGTAGAAACACCGCCCCTGCTTCTAGTTATGCCCTTCCCCCACTTGCCGATGTGGCAGGAATAGAAAACAACGCATTCCGTAAGCAATTAACTGGAGCCCTGCTGTAGCTCAGTAGAGCATGGGACTCTTAACATCAGAGTCATGAGTTCAAGCCCAACTAAAGCAGCAGAGGCAAGCAGCTGGGCTGCTAGCTGGTGACATGTGGGTCCGATTCTATCTTTATTTTCTTTGCCCCCCTTCCGCACTTCAGGACCTGCTCGACTAGGCACGGCTAGACCGCGTCACTCCCCCACAGACTGAGCCAGAACCCTTCAGTCCCCCTCAGACTCAGTCCCGAGAGCCTCCCAAAATTATTGCCCCCCTCTGGGAGGTAGCAGGATCCGAAGGCATCGTGCGCGTTCACGTCCCTTTCTCCTTAAGAGATTTAGCCTAACTAGAGAAACGCCTAAGTTCCTTTTCCACTGATACCATGACATACATCAGGGAGTTTCAATAGACCCTCCAGTCTTACAGCCTCACACATTATGACATTTTCATGCTCCTGGCCAATACTCTCCTCCCTGAAGAGCGTAGACGAGTTTAGGACTTCGCCCAAATGCAGGCTACTGAAACCCACAGGACTGACCCCACCTATCCCCCTGGCCCCACTGCTGTCCCCGAACAAGACCCACACTGAAATTATAAGACCGCCATGAGTCTCCGCTCTCGAGATATTTTTGCCTCCTGCTTAATAGCAGGTCTGAAAAAGGGCAGCTTGTAAAGTAGTCAATTTTCAAAAGCTCCAAGACATAATTCAAAAGAGAGATGAAATCCCCTCCGAGTTCTTAGACAGACTCACTCAAGCCCTATTACAGTATACCAGCCTGGACCAAGAAACACCTGAAGCAAGACATGTCCTTATGACATACTTCCTAGCTCAAGGCTACCCTGACATTAAAGCTAAACTCAAAAAGTTAGAACAGGGACCCGCTACCCCACAGACTGAGATCCTAACAGTGGCCTTTAAAGTCTTCCATAAGCGGGAGGAGGAGAAAGAATGCCGTAAACAAAAGGCTGATCAGGCCAATTTCCAGATGTTGGCCCAGCTGATAAAACCACAACCTGGGCGCCCCTCTACAAACAAGCCCCCCCAAGAGCTTGTTTCAAGTGCAGAAAAGAGGGACATTGGTCAAGGGCGTGCCCCTCCCCCAGATCTCCTACCACCCCATGCCCCAGATGCCACAAAAAGGGCCACTGGGGGTCTGATTGCCCAACCACCCGAAGGGGAGGCTGTACGAACAACCCCCATCCTAAGCCCGCCGTAGTGGGGCTGGCAGAAGAAGATTGATGGGGCCCGGGGGCTTCTCGCCTGACCATTTCCATCACCAAACAGGAGCCCAGGGTTACTTTAACAGTAGACAGTCACCCCATCTCCTTCCTCCTAGATACAGGAGCCACCTTCTCAGTCTTGTGAGAATACTGGGGCCCTACCACGCCAGCCATTACTCCTATAGTCAGAGTAAGAGGTAAACAGATTTTCCCATTAAACCCCCCACCCACCCTTTTATGCACAATCCAAGACAATCCCATACCTTTCTCCCACTCCTTCCTGGTTATGCCCCAGTGTCCCATCCCTTTACTAGGACGAGACATCCTTTCCCTCCTCCACGTTTCCATAACTATATCCACTCCCACAGCCCCCAGTACTCCCTTTCTGATGGCCCTCATAGCCGATGACCCCCCTCTACCCAATGAAAGCTCCGGTTCTGACCTCATACACCCTGTAAATCCCAAAGTTTGGGACATTACAAGCCCCTCCGTGGCCCTATGTCCCCCTGCCTCTATCAAATTATGTGACCCCTCTCAGTATATCTGTCAGGCCCAATACCCCCTAACCACTTCAGCCCTCATAGGCCTCCAACCCATCATTCAAGCAGACCCACTCACTCCCCATTTAATACCCCCATATTACTGTTAAAAAAACCAACGGATCTTTCCACCTTGTCCAAGACCTTCACCTCATCAACATAGCCATTGTCCCTATCCATCCCTTAGTTCCAAATCCATACAGCCTCAGCATCCCACTTCTCAGTCCTAGATCTCAAAGACATACCCCCATATTAGCTGTTAAAAAAACCAACGGATCTTTCCGCCTTGTCCAAGACCTTTGCCTCATCAACATAGCCATTGTCCCTATCCATCCCTTAGTTACAAATCCATACAGCCTCAGCATCCCACTTCTCAGTCCTAGATCTCAAAGACCCATTTTTCTATCCCTCTAGACCCCTGCTCCCAAGATTTTTTCATCTTCACCTGGATGGACCCATACACAAGACATTCTAAACAACTCACTTGGTCAGTTTTGCCACAAAGCTTCCGAGATAGTCCCCATATTTTTAGACAGGTCCTAGCTCAGGACCTCAAACAGTTTCATCATGATCACTCCAAGTCCACCTTATAATACATAGACAATCTTCTACTCTGCAGTCTCTCGTGGGAACAGTCTCAACTTGACACTGCCTCCCTACTTAACCTTCTAGCTTCCAGAAGTTACCGAGTATCCCCCGTCAAAGCTCAAATCTCTTCCCCTCCTGTCACTTACCTCAGATTCCTTCTATCTCAACAAAGAAAGTCCATTACCTTAGACAGAAAATGGCTCCTCTCTGACCTGCCCATTCCCAAAACCAAGACAAAAATCCTTTCCTTTCTAGGCCCTTTCTAAGCCTAGCTAGATATTTTAGAACGTAGATCCCTAACTTCTCCCTGCACCCTGTTGGCAAGACCCCTATACAACCTCAGCAAGAGCCCCCCTAAAAAACCATTATCCTCCTCACCCCGACACTCCTTCATTAAGCTCCGTCAAGCCCTTGTAGAAGCCCCAGCTCTCCATCTTCCTGATTTGTCGAAGCCCTTCTCATTATACATTCATGAGAGGTCCAGTCAAGCTCTAGGAGTCCTAGGCCAATATGCTTTGCCCCAGTAGCTTATCTCTCCAAGCAATTAGACCCCACAGTACAGGGATGGGCCCCCTGCCTACGAGCATTAGCCGCTAGACAGCTCTTGCAGAAAGAAGCTCATAAACTGACATTCAGAGCGCCCCTTACCATTCTGTCCCCACATCACCTAAAAGATCTCTTAACCTACAAAAGTTTACAGACTCTCCCTCCCTCCAGACTCCTGACCTTACTGTCCTCTTTCCTCCAAAATCCCATTCACCCCCTTTGCCATCCATACCCGAATCATGACTTTTTCCTCCTTTACTGCTCTCTCGCTTTTTTTCCTCATTCCTATTGTCTTCCCCACCACCCCAGCCTCCTTTGTATGGCGATTCAAAGTCAGACAGACTTACACACAGCATCAAACAAAAGTTACTGCCCTTATTGCCACACCAAACTTCCCTCTGAAAAGCTGCTCTGAGCCTTTATACCTCCACTTTCCTCCCTCCACTGAAGTGTTCACTAGCAGCTACCCTTATTCTCCCTACCTCTGCTTCCTCTGTGACCAAAAACAAGCCTATTGCAGGCGATGGCCAGATACCTACAGGAGATGTCCCTACTAGTCTTGCACAATTCACTACATAGGTAACTTCCAGTACCCACAGTATTACTCCTCCAACCGTTTCATGAAATATCCCAACGGCTCATTCTCCTTATCAATCCCAGATCCCTGGGACTCTCGATGGGCTGCCAGAGTCACAGCCTCAGTTTACTACGGGGGGTCCTCGACCCTCCACAGTACCCTTCATATCTCTCGAAAGTATGTTCCCTCTCATTCCCAGATCTCTCAAGTTGCATCAGATAGCAGACATTCCGAAAAAGTCATTATCCAAACTCTTGATAGTGCCTCTTCATCTTCTTATCCCCACCCCTCTTCCCATTTCTCCTACTCTTCATTACAGCTCATTCAGGACACCACCATCTTTCTCAACCACACCCTTAACACAGACAATTGTTTCTTGTGCGCATCACTACAGCACCCACTGCTGGCCGCCGTGCCCCTTAATATTTCCAACTACTCCTTCCATGCAGAAAGACAACCCCTCTGCCCCCTGGCAGACATACCCCTATGAGAACCAGAATACGCAGATAATCTCACCATCCACCACTGTGTAAACCCAACTCCACCCCCCTCCAGCGCACTTCACTGCCTCTCTATCTACACCCCTACCTCCGGCTCTAAGACTTTTACGCAACCGGGACACTTCTTTTAGTGTAATGGCAGTCTTTTCAACTCACTGCCTCTCAACTCCGATACACCCTGCATTCTCGTCACCCTAATCCCACAGTTAACACTTTACAGCATGGCAGAATTCCTTGAGCTCCAACCTCCCTTGCCCTCGTGCACAAAAAGAGCTGCTTTCCTTCCCATCATAGTCAGTAGCTCTTGGACCACCTCAGCCATTGGGGCAGGGTTTTCGGGAGAAGCCTTGGGTCACTCTCTATAGGCAGTTAGAGATCTCAACGCCAAACTTGAGGGAGCCCTGACATCCACTGCCGATTCCCTAGCCTCTCTCCAAAGACAGGTCACTTCGCTAGCTAAAGTCACCCTTCAAAACCGGCTGGCCCTAGATCTGCTTACAGCCGAGAAGGGCGGCACCTGCGTCTTTCTCTGGGAAGAGTGCTGCTATTACATCAACGAATCTGGCATTGTAGAAACTGACATTACCAAACTCACCGACCTTGCCTCCAGTCTCCACTCTGCTTCCAATTCCAACCCATTCTCGTCAATACTAACAAACCCCCTCCTCACCTGGCTCTGGCCCATTGCAGGCCCCATAATAATCATTCTTCTCACCTGTCTCTTCTTACCCTGTATAATAAAGTTCATCAAATCCCAAGTCGGAAAAATCTCTAATCAAGCTTTCAACCAGCTTTTACTCAGGAACTACCAGCTTCTGGCCACAGAAGATCCCTCACCCTCACGTGACCTCCTCACCACATGCTGAGATGGACCCCTCTCTCCACTGGAAACTGTTCCTGGAAACAATAGCCGCAGACGCCTGGCTCCTGACACCCATATCCTCTTGGCCAACCTATGGTTACAGGGAACCTTCATTGATTTCCAAACCTGAAGAAGTCCACATCTACTCGTCCTTACTGCGGGGAGTCCTATCAACCCTTTCCTCCCAATCCTCAAGCCCTCACTCCCTTCTCCGCCCCTGTTCAGCAGGAAGCAGCCAGAGAGAAAGCAACGTCCACAAACCCATAGAGGAGAAAGGGGGGAATGAAGGGTCCCCACCAGTAAGATGGCAAACTTCCGGCTTCTCTTCGGGGTCCTCAGTTCCCGCCGGCGCCACCTGAAGCCCAATCACCTCTCGCCCCCCTCCCAATCCCAGCACCTAGCCAACAGCCACCAGCCCCGTAGAAGTGACACCTCAATCAATTCATGCCCCCTCCTATATAACCCAGCACCTTTCTCTAATAAAGCGGAACTCTCCGGTGAATTGCTGCTATGTGTCGCTCCTTTCCTTTCACTCATCACAAGTAAAACACCTTTTAGTAACTATGATGGGTAATAACTAGACTTATCATGGTGATCATTCCACAACACATACAAATATTGAGTCATTATGTTGTACACCTGAAAGTAATAGAATGCTATATGTCAACAATACCTTCATTTAAAAAATACGTACGTTAGAAAGTAGACACACAAATACATACACATATCTACATATTTACACACACACACACACACAAATCCCTGTTCCATGTAATCAAAAGTTAAGTATCACAGAAAAGAAATAAAAACTTCATATGATTGTAAGCTTAAGAATGCTGCATATTCCACTTAAGGAATTTTATTTACAAGTGTAATTTGTTAAAATGCCATGTCCATATAAGCAACATCTTAGAGATGTGCAGACTTAGAACAAAATGAGAAAATGGAAGTAACCCTACCTCCCTTTTCCCCATCCTATCAATTTTCTGATTCTTTGAGAGAATAATGCATGAAAACCTGAGGAAGAAAAAACAGATTTTGAACACTTAGAGTGTTTTGAACACTAGAATATTTATAGCTCAATCCAGATGCTATAATATTCTTCCGCTTCTTGTTGGAAAAGAGTTTCTTTTGCTCTAAGGACTACGCTAATCATAAATTTTTTTTGAGATGGAATCCGTAAGGAATGTGTAGAAGTCTCCACACAGAATAGGGGATAAAGGGCATTGCAGGCCAAGAGGACAGGGTGACCAATGGCTTTGAACGCCAAAATACATGGTTTGCTTAGAAAGTTCCGAGTAATTTTGAATGGCTGGGGGCATCTTTAAGGAAGCCTGGCTGTATAAGCAGGAGTCCATGGTGATTTCAGTGCTGCTACATGTATGGGGTCGGCTGTATACTGTTCCACACAAGAGGGGGCCAATAAAGAGATTCTGACGTGAATGATGTCAGCATTATTGGTACAATGCACAACTTCCACAACCTTCCCACAGCCCTGACTTCATGAAACTGAGCAGTATGGTGTGACTAGATGTAGGTGGGGGCACAGATCCAGTGGGGTGCTTCTGGAAGTCAGGCAATGGACATATCCTGAAAGGCACTGTGAAGAAGTGTTGGAAGAAGAGTTTGGTGGGCTTCCTCTGAAGAATACAGTTTTCCTCAAAGTGTAATCCCTAGAGCAGCAGCATCTGCCTTACATGCTAACTTGTTAGGAAAATGCCAATTCTCAGGTCCTCCTCCATACTTACTGAGTCAGAAATGCAATCATTATTTTTCCTTTTAATGAATCTCTGTGGTAAACCTCATCTGAATAGTACTTTGGGGGTCAACGTCATTAAGACCACATCACAGAATGCCAGAAAACTGAAGACAAGAAAGAGTCACGCTGAAAGCAGCTCTGCCAAGGGAAACGTTAGATGGGAGCCTAATCCAGCCAGGACTGCAGGAAACTTAGGTGGTTCACTTTACATCTGCTCTCAGAGGCAGGCTGCAGAGCTGGCCCAGCGCCAGTGAGCAGCGGCCGCTCACCGATGCTTCTGCTGCATGGATGATGGCTGTTCTTCACAGTATGAAGCTGAGCATCACAAACAAGGGCCTTTACTTGAGTCCTGTTTGGCTCGTTTTGACAGCCACAACTGGGATCCCATGATTTGAACAGGTTCAAGTGCTTCTGCATTTATTAGGGACTGATGAGGTGTTTACAGGGCAGAGGGGTCCTGCTTTTTACAGATGTGTGATGTGGATCTTTTCTACAATCACATAGATATATTCACACTGTTACCTGTATAAAGTCACTCCTGGATTCTGTCATAAGGAATAGTAAGGCCTTGTCAATTAGAATGTGGTCCTTGAACAGGCAGCATCGTCTGGGAACTTACTGGAAATGCAGAATCTCAGGTACCATCCCAGGCCCACTGAATCAGAATCTGCTTTCACAAGACTCCCAAGTGATTCATATGTAGTTAGGTTTGAGAAGCTCTGACCTCAGGCACAAATACAATGCCATTAAGAAGCAAATTGTCTTTGGAGGCTCTTCCAATGGATCTCAGTTCTGGAAACAGAGGTGTGTTGTTAGGTCTTGTGGGGCTTTTCAGCACTGTTCAGAGGTCTGGGATGGGTGGGTGTAGTTCGCCAAATACAAGCTTCACAGATGATGCTGAAATGGCTCTAATCCCTCCCTGAGCTCCTGCAGTCAACAGCCATTGATGAGAGCCATTGCTTTAAATGCTTTCACATGATACAATTAGACTTAACAGCAGGAAGAATGCTGGATTACAAGTCAGATGCCTTGACCTTCTCCTTGGGTCTGCATTACTAACTTAACTGCATGACCTGAGTCAAGACATGGAGCCACAGTTTCTTCACGTAAAGGCTGGGACTAATTGAGCCAATTTCATTTACATTACTAGGTTGAAACGATGATGATGAAATTATATAATGCATGTGAAAGTGTTTGGAAAGTTATATAATTCTATATAGATGCCAATATTTTTATGGTAACCAAGTACATTTCTTCCATAGGGACTACAGACTTTAGTGAAGAATTATTAACTAGTATATGATATAAGAGGTACAACAACTCTCTTTTCACAACTTCCTGTTTGAAGTTAGCACATCCTTTCTATGAAATTGCCATTTAGCCAATTTCTGTGGATGTTGCTGGCTGAGTTCAATACGTCTGGAAGAGAGAAATGTCTGGTCCTTTTGGAAAGTCATTATACTGGGTTGAAGAGCGTCCCTGTAAGATTCACATGCACCCAGAACTTCAGGATGTAACCTTATTTGGAAATAGTCATTGCAGATGTAATTAAAGATGAAGTCTTAATGCAGTCAGGTTGTGTTATTCAATGAGAGGGACCAGTCTTAATGAGAGTTACAGCTGAGAACCCTCAAAACCATTCCGTTTATTTCCTTCAAAAGTGAATTTACTGTTATTTCAAAAGGCATAGAAGTTTGGAATCTTAGTCATCAGGAAAAACAGTTTAATTGAGAGAAACTAAGTTGTATTTACTGTTGGAAGTAAATAGCTAGGATCTGTTAAGTAGGTAATTAACACCTGCATTCTAAACAGCAGCCCAGTACAAGCTAGAACATGTGGGTCCAGAAGCCATAAAAGTCACTCTTTCCAGGGGGGTGTCAGAGAATGATAAATAAGGAAATACTACAAGAGATTAAAATGGTAAAGTTAACAAAAAAATATTCTATGATGTTAGGAAATTAAAAGACCCAATTTTAAAGCACTTCCTCTAGTGGTGGTTTATAAATTACAAGTGCCTGGGAGTTCTCGTGCTGAACCAACTTTTTACACAACAAGCACCAGCAAGTGTTCTGTGTGTCCCTGTCTCTCTGCTACTCAAGCCCCTAGTAAGCAGGACCTACCAAAACAGCCATCTGTGGATGGTTCCTTAGAATAGCACTTTTCAAACTGTGAGTAGAAAGCCCTTCCCAGGTCATAAATTAATTCCAAGGATCATAATCAGCATTAAAAAAAAAAGTGAAATAGAATAGGTAAAAGTAGAACAGAAAATATCAAGAAAGGTAAGTAATGCTTTATAAAATGATTGTTGATTGTGTGTGTGTGTGTATATATACACACACACACACAATCAACAATCATGTGTGTTTTTTATATAAATTGTAAAGAAATGCATATATATATATATACTGGGCCATAATTCCTATCCCCAAATAATAATAACAATAATTATAGTTGTTACTAAATTACAATGACTATTTTCCTTTGATGATCCATATAAAGGTAACGTGATACTAATATCTCCCAAGATGAGTGTTGGATAATTTCTATCAATGGGAGAGAAGGTTGGTGGGCTACCTTGCACAACATCCAAAATGATACAGCTCAGTCTTTCAACATTATTATTAGAACTTTGACAACTTATCTACCTGTATGTTGCTTTTGTGTTATATTCACTTTGGTCCTTTCTTAGTTTTGACATGTAGATTTCTGACCTTTTCTTTACTACTTTTTGCATTTCTGTTGCTATTTGGGTTTTGAATGGATTCAAGTAGTTTATGTCATATTTTCTACAAGTTGGGGTGATAAATTATCATTAACCACTAGCAAATCTAATTTGTAAACCTTTTTTATTAGGGTTGATAAGGTTATAAACCTTTGTTATAAGGAAATGCCATATAGGAAATTGTCCTTGGTCATTACTGCCATTTTAGGATAAATATTGTTTTTAACCTTTGAATTAAATAATTCGAAATTTAGTAGACATTAATGTTATTGATAGACCATTGATTGATATTGGTTTCTAAATATCACGTGGGATTTTCAATTAAATGATTTGTCTCCGAATAAGGTAAAAGACCCACTTTTTTTTAAATTTTTTTTTTGCTATCATTAATCTACAATTACATGAGGAACATTATGTTTACTCGACTCCCCCCATCACCAAGTCCCCCCTACATACCTCATCACAGTCACTCACTGTCCATCAGCACAGTAAGATGCTGTAGAATTACTACTTGTCTTCTCTGTGTTGCACAGTCCTCCCCGTGCCCCCCACTACATTATACATGCTAATCTAATGCCCCCTTTCTTTTTCCCCGCCCTTGTCCCTCCCTTCCCACCCATCCTCCCCAGTCCCTTTCCCTTTGGTAACTGTTAGTCTATTTAAAAGACCCACTTTTTAGTGAGGTAAATGTTTGTCACATAAGCGTTATATGTGACTTAATTAGTAAACATTAAAATACTTGATTCTACCTTTTAAACTACAACCTTAGCTTACAGGTCATGTTTTGGATTCAAATCCCAGTTCTGTCACTCACCCAGCTATGAGGCATCTACTCTTCAGGTGATAGAACCGATAAGATCAAGATTAGGACTTAAATATATAAAGTACCCAGTGGGTGCTTATTTAATTCTGGCTAATATTATTGCATGTATTCAACAAATAATTTTCACAGATGAAGACATATCTACAGTGATTCCTAGTTAGCAAGGTAAAATTCAACCACTAAACTATTTAGTCTACATATAAAAATACATTGGCTTATATTATGACTAATGTCCAGATAAGTTTTATATACAGCCCAAACATTCTCATGTTTGAATTTCTTACTTTTTAGGTAGAAGTCTGTCAGTCATTGACTTACACATGGTCACCCTGTCTAGCTTCTGGCCTTGACTCATTTCCCATAGTTTGTATAATATTCACCAGATACAAAGGAAGGTAGAAGGTTAGGTCTGAAGGCAACTGCTCATCCATTTCCTTCTAATAGCAGGACAGAGTGTCTGTTCAGATGCCTAGGTACTGTATGGTATACAACTATTTTGAATCAGGCCCAGTTTAAAAGCTATGTTTTCTTAAAAAAGCTTTCTTGATCTCCATATTGAGCATCACTTCCTTATTTGGTTTTCAAAATGGGTTTTCTGGAGCCTTATGATTTTTTGGCTGCGCTACAGGAGGCCACTGGTGAAAGAGAAGACTTAGTGGATAGAGCTAAGGCAACTCTGTTGTGGCCACAAGGCAGGTGGAGCTGTCCTTCCACACAGTGCTGAAGACACACAAATATGGAAAAGTGAATCCTTTTCATAGAAGCACCTTAATTCTATGGTGTATCATATGTATGCATCCAAACTCATGCATTTATATACATAAACAGCTATATCTCTCCTTTGGAGATGGTAATAGATAAAAATATTGCTAGTTGTGTCTGAGGATATGGTGGAAATGACCTAAAAGTGAAAAAGCCCTTTTCACACTATTTACCCACAAGTAAATGACTATTTTATTTGTGGCCACAGCTGTTGTTTACAGAGTTGGCTATTGAGCACAGCTTTGTCTTTTAGATTTCTAGGTCTTCTAAGTGCCAGGTCAGTTTTAAATATGCCAAGAAACTAAAATTTGACTTCTCCAAACAGGCAGAGAGCATGACTAAACACATTACATTAAGATAGCATACAAAACAGCAATCCAATGAGCCCTGCCAGCTATATCACATTAAATGGCCTCTAGGAAGCTGAAGGGTATGTGACCAAATCACTGGTTTTCTCATGGTATCAGAGTGCTCTTTTATGGTTGGGAGCATTTTAGATTAACATAGTAAGATATACAAAATTCATTTTGCCACGTTATTTACAAATTGGTTTAGAAGTCCTTACAAAGCATTTTTTAGGATTTTGTCCACGTCTGAGTACTCAACACGAAGAATGCCCTTTGAATATGTGTGTTATTCTCATCAAACTTTTATTTATGCAAATACAATCCAACAAATACCATCTAGAATTCAGAATTTCTAAATTTTATTTCCAAAGACATTAAGTGGAGGAAAACAAATTCTAAGCTTTATATATAAATAAAAGAGTTAACATAATAATAATAAAAAACACCCCATGGTGTAATTCCCACAGCCCCATCTTCTCAGTGCATAAATAGTAGGTGTTTGCTTTTGAAAGCTAAGCAGACAGGAGTACAAAGCACAGGCAGATGATGACCTAGCATTGTTGCAAGAGACACAACTTTTATGCTGCCTGATCTTTCTGGTTTAAAGTTCTCATCCTAATTATATGGTTGGGAGATTGTCAGGTACCACATACTTGGCAGAAAAACAAAGAACACTAAAATTCACAATAGAAATAGGCTGCAAAGAACTAATTTGCTCTCTGCAAAACCATGACTAGGTAGGTTGAAAATGAGAACATAATTGTCCAATTGCATATTGGCATTCCAGGCCAGCCTGGGAGACATGTGGGGAAAGTTTTAGATATCCTGGGTACTCTTCAGCCTGCTTCCCCTTCTCCCTTCTGCACCTGTCACACCCTTGCCTTCCTCTCCCTTGCCTTGCAAGGCCCAGTTTTCAGCATCTTTGGGGCTGCCAGGGCTCTCCAACACCCCTTCCTTCCCCTGCCCTCTTCCACTCCCCACTGTAATGTCTGTCTTGCACCTCCTGTTCTACCAACCTTATGCCATGATGAGAGTCCAATTATATCTTGACCCAAATGAACATATCCCCATCAGGAGAATTTCAGGCAGTGGAGGTATTTTTGATTTATGATATCTTTTAAATTATACCACAAAACATTCAGCTATTATGCTTAATTATAGGGCTGATATTACTGGAGAAATATGTTTTGGTACCAGCAACCATCATTCTTTTAAAAAAATTTACCACTTAAATTTAAGTGGTATATAATTTTTTTTCTCTCCTAATGTCAACTCCATTGGCAGAATAAAATTCTGCTTGAACTGAAACCTAAATACTTAGCTTTATTCATGTGGCCTACAGTTGCCAAATAGGATACTTTAAATAGAGTTTGACTTATTGATTAGGTCTCAGGCTTTTAACTTCGGAATTTATTCTTTATTTTCAATAAAATAACCATATACTCATTTAAGGACAGTATAAATAAATCCCTTCTCATTTATATTGACTGTTTTTTGGCTTTCTTTTTCATCTGAACATTATAATAAGGGTGATATCTCACATATTAATGACTGCTTTTAGCCAATTGATTATAGTGTTTACTCTCTCTTATTCCACTGAAAGTATATTTGGTACTAAATCCAAACTTTTGATTCTTGACTTCTCATAGGTGAGTTTATTTCATTTAGATTTATTCACTATCCAAACAGTTAAATCATTTCTCAACTTTAGTACTCACAAGATGTTTTTCTTACAGATTTACTGTACTTCATGTCTAGAAACTTCCTTTATAATCAACAATCTTTTATATTAAATGAATGTTCTAAAAAGCACATGGGAGTGAACATGGTTTCACATTAACCCTTGATATAAACAATTTCTTTGCATAAAGTTTCAGGGAATTCACAAGATCTCATGGATTCTCTCTATGGTTCTCCCGATTAGAAACAGTTTCCTGGGACCAGTTCCACATTTCCAACCTCCTAGGTGATATTTCCACCTACCTATCCACTGGTTCCTCTAGACTAACAGTTAGTTGGAAAGGGAACTCATGGTGTCACCCGTTGCCCCACCTTTTGTAGCAAATCCCTTTTGACTTTCCTATTTCTATTAGCACTGCCTTTCATTTTTTATCCTGGGAATTAAAGTCTTTACCCCCAGTTCTAATATTCTGTGCCTTTATTTATGGTTGTGCACAATTCCTCTCCCTTAGGTTCCATATCCAAGTCCCTCAGTTCTATTTGTTTATCCCTTAATATCTTTTTTTTCCAATTCAGCTTTTATTTCTCCCCCTCTCTGTTAATTTAGCTCTTTTACTTTTCATTCCTGAACAACTGCATTAACCTTCTAATTGTTTAAACTACTTCCTGTCTTGCCCATTTTCTTTCTGGGGAGGACATGGTTGTGCGGGAGGGGGTAAGTCAAGGAGCAGAGGATGCTTTGGTTGCCCTCATTGCTTTCACTCTCCTAGTAGCTTCCTCCTCTTGTCTTAGAGATTAGGCATGTGATTAACTCTCCTGCTGGGTAAAACTTCTCAATGGTCAGGACAGATCTGATGGAGATCTGTTTTCTTTAGAACTCCAAACACAATGCTCATCCTTAAATGCTTAATAAATAAAAAGTAATCAGTAGTATTCGTAAATTTTTTTTTTGAAGCAGAGTAAAAGCTTTATTTAAATTTACTTTAAGAGAGAAGAAGTGCAGCAGGTAACCTCAGCAAGGAGAGGCGCCCCGAAATGTTGGAGAGAGAAAGTTTAAGATGAAAAGTTTACATACTTCTAAAGTGTGGGCCACCTCAGATGGAGGCGTGCCCCCTGAAAGGTTGAAAAGAGAGTTTAAAGTTAAAAGGTTACACACTTGAAAAGTACAGGCGACCTCGGAGGGAGGAGTGCCTGAATTTTTAATATTTGGTGGTACATCTCAATAACTGGCTCTGTTGTCAATGACTGCGCACATCTCTCATCAACTTGTTTTAAATTCTCTCAACCCTCCCCATAGATAAAACTATGTTGTCTGGATTCCTGGATGCCTTAATCCCTTTTGTATCATTTAATTGCACTTTCAGATAGGCAAATTCTCTTACTTTAACTCCAAATTCCACATTGAAACTAAAACCAAACAAAATAAAGCATTGCTTCTCAACAACCCACTTGAGACTATTTCTTCTAGCACCATCAAGACTTTCAATTATGCATGGCCATGCGAGGGATGTTTAAACAGAATCCAAAGTGTTTTAACTAATTGGAACCAAAGCAAAAGGGTGATATTGCCACTTCCCTATAAAGTTTTCTCTTCTTCTAAGCTTTATTTTCCCCATTTCTCCTTTCTGAACTCTTTCTCTTAGACAAAGACTTGAAAAAATACAATTTTCAGAGTACAATTCAAACTTTAAACAACATGGTATAAGAAACAATTCACACCCTTACACACTCATTAAATTTTTATTGGAAGAGTATCATCTCTGCAGAATCAAAGTAACATCGAATGCCCCAGAAGGGACTAGAATGTCTGATCTGATCAGCTTAGTTCTGATTCCTGGGAGCTCTAGACTGGATGGGCAGTACCTGTCTAGGGGCCACCCTGACATGTCTAGGATGTTGAGCATCTTGACTCCAGCTTCCGAGATGGGGGCGGGTTGTGGGCAAGGCCTCTCCTGTCCTTGGAATGCAAGTGTTCAATCAAGGTCTGTTGACTTGAAATAAGAGTAATGAAGGGCCTCAGGGACTCTGCCCCCAGCCTGGTGTTAGGTCACCCAAGCAGAGAAGATTGATGCAAAATTCTAAAAGTAGCTTGGAATTCCTATTAGGGGGAGTAGAGATCCTGTGCTTGAGGTGTTATATAAATAGTTGGATACATATGATATTTTTTCCTTTTCACATGTAATAACCTGAAAAGAAGATTCTGTACCTTACCATCATACTGTCCATATCCAATACATTTCAAATCACAATGAGAATCACTGTCACTGTTAAAATAAATACTAGAATTCTATGAAGCGAGGCTTGTTTTCGCCAGTAGGTGTCTCTGGTCCATCACTCTCTCTCCCAGACTCGCCTGGGTCTCCCTGGAAATACCGATGTGATATAAAAGGCATCTTTTCTTTAGAAACTGTATACTTTAAGAGAAGACGTAAAATGACTTCTCTTTTTATTTATATTCACTTTAACTTTGAATTTGGCCTTGCTTTGCAGCACTGGTTGCTGATAATGTTGGAGGGTGTTTTCAAGATAAACTTCCTTTTCACTCTATGGTACTTAAATTAGCTTTGTTGCTAGGTTTCATCTCACTGGAATCAGTGTTGCACTTGTGAGCAAAATAGCAATAACAGAGTTTCTAGGTATGTGAGGCTGCTCAAAAGGTCAGACTCTCTCTCTCTTAAACATTTATTCCCTTGCTCATAAAATAAAGCCCTGGGTTGAGTGGCCTCTGGAATTATCTCAAGTGTTAATAATCGAGAAATGGGCTAGCATAACAGGTAGGTAGCCTCTGGCTCCAGACTATCTGGGTCCCAAATCTTGTTACTGGGCTGATCTTCTTTGAGCTACTTATTCATTTCATGCTTCAGTTTCCCCATATATAAAAGGGGGATAATGATAATACCAGTACTACATGAGGAAGTTGTCACAAAAACAAATATCTTATATCTAAAGTGGTTAGAACACTGCAAGGCATGTGATGGGTTATATAAATATATATATATATATATATATATATATATATATATATATATATGACATACATGCATTCATATATATAAGAAATAAAAGCTAGTTCCCACTGTCACATAGCTGAACTGAGTTAACAAGGTTACTACAGGGTTATGTGCACCTTCTCTGTAACTTGCTTTCCAAAGGCTGAGGAGTTAGAGTAATGAAAGGGTGAATGTTGTGGAGGTTTTCCCTGAAGTTAGTTGTTTTGACCACCTCATGTAGTTTCATAAGGGGAGGGCCACCAGCCACCTACCACAGTCCAGGGGGTTCCTTTCTCTGTGGAATTGAGTTTCATACCTTGAGTTGTTAGAAACACAACCTGAAAAATGGGGGAGTAAATAAGAACAAATCAATGGCAAAATGACCCACCATGACAATGTACAAAAAAATTTTGATGAACTAACCAAGCAGCTGTCCTGACTTTCCAAGCAAAGACAGAAACTAAATGGAGGAAGACGTCCAGCAGTGACAACTAAGCACTTGCATGCATCAATTCATGACAGTGTCTCAAACACATTTTAAGGTTGGTACTATTATGATCCTTAATTTACAGAAGGAAGAGGAAAGACACAGTGGTTACAGGCCATACACTGGGTTAAATATTTGACATGTTAATTATTGTTAATTAGCTTTTTTGCTAGGTTTCATCTCACTACAACACTGTCAGCTGATACTACTGTCATCTTCATTATGCAGTGTGGGAAACTGAGGCACAGAGTGATTGACTAAGTTACCCATTGCTGGTAAGTGGCAGAGCCAGGATTTGAACCCAGCCAGTCTGGCTCCAGAGATGTTCTGCTAAGGAAGGAATTAGTGCAGCAATTCTCCCATTTGATGAGAATCATCTGCTGCAAGTCATCCCGCTGAGAAGAGGCTGAAAACTGAAGACTAGTGTGACTGCCTGGAAACCCTGGCTAAGAAGGCAGTGCTGCTGATGAGAAGGGGTCTGCCTCCAGTTTCACCTGGGATGCCTCAGTACACTTTTGTCTAAAAACTAGTCACCTGATGCATCTGTCCCCTTGTCTGTTAAATGCAGTTTTCATGTGAAAGGTAGTAAATGTGTATGCCCACGTAGCATGCATGAGTATGTGAGTGTGTACATCTGTGTATGAGTGAGTGCATCTGCCTGTGTGGGTTTGGAGGGAATAAAGCTTGATTGGCTTGAGGGTAAAGGCCCTAACACAGATCCCAAACAATGTCCACACTAGGGTAAGTCAATCCCACATGCCAATCCCAAATCGGTGTCTTCTCTCTGTTAGTGTCCCTGGGAAGGCAAGGCTGTTTCGAATCCACCGAAGTCCTTGAGAAGGTCCTGAAAGGGGGCCTAGAGGAATAGGCTGTTGTCAGAGTTTCTGCTCAACAGAGACCTTATAATGCTCTAAGTGGGAAAATGAATTCTCCAAGTGAATATGCACGCAATGCAGGAAATTGCTACTGATTCTATATAGAGTTTAATTCCTTTTCAAAAAAGCCTTGGGGACAGAATAAACCCATTATATTTGGATGGTGTATTCAAGAAGTCTACTCTATTGGAAATGACTTTAGAATTACTATTTTCCTTTTCCTTTGCCAGTGCCTGACAATGCAAGATAAAAAGCTAAAATTGGGCATCCACGTCCAGGCCCTGGAGGTCTTTTTGTTACATGCTAAACCAGAGCACTGAGGCAAAATCAAATTTCTATAGTCAGGAAACATTTTCAACTTTTTCTTATGTCCCTGCCCTGAGCTATTTTTAATAAAAAGTGTTTGCATACTAAATAGTGATCCATCTAGCAGCTTCTCTCAACCTGCTCTAATCTTGCTTTTGTCCCTGCCCTTCTATTGAAACTGTTGTCTCTGGGGTAATTGACCGTCCTTGTCCCAGAACTCAGTGTCACATGAGCCATTCCCTTTCTGGACCCATTGGTAGGGTTTTACACTACTGGCCATTTATTTCCTCTTCTTGAAACCTCTTCCTCCTTTGCCTTCCATGATATTACTACACTCTCTTTATTTTCTTCTTACTTCTACTTCTGTCTCCACCAGGTAAGGTCTTTACATACCCCTTCCATTCTGGTGGCTTTTAATACTCTCTTCTCTTCTCATTATTTCTTCATTGGTTCCAAATACCACCTAGGCACTGGTGGTTTTCAAATCCACATTTCAAGAGTAGATGACCCTGTGGCTACCACTGTTACCACCGAAGATCTATTGAGGCCAAATGCTTTATAAACATTGTTTCATTTATTTCTCCCAATATCCTAGGAAATGGGTAATATTTTCCCCCAGCTTTTGATGAAGGTTTAGTAGCATAATGTCCAAGCTCACACAGCTCATAAACAACTTGAACCTAGGTCTTCTCCCCTAACACCAAATTCCCTGTTGGTTTAGACTAGGCACCATGTGAATGACGATCAGTAAGAGGGGTCACAAAGACGACTGAAATCTCTGTCCTTAGTTCCAGATCTGCTGATCCAACTGACCACTGAATATTTCCCCTGGGATGTCCCATGGGTACTTTTTACCCAAATATATCTCAAACTGAATTCAGCACATCTGCTCTGTTAATAAATCTATTCTCTTGCGCATGCCATGGTGCAGTGAGTGGCCCACCATCTCACAGTGATGCTGGCCTGCGCAGTACCTCCTCTCCTCCCTTCTCACCCAGTCAACCCCCAAGCCTGACAAAGCAACCCTGTAAGTCCCTCTCAGATCTATTAGTTACTCTTCACCCCTTCTGCCACTTTGTTGCCAAGTGGTACTTGTACACTGTCTACAGGAACTGTCATCTTCCACTTGAACAAAGACTGTGTTCATCCATTTTTCTGGCACTTCCTGGAAACTCCCAGAATAACTTAGTTATAGTCTTCCCTAAGACAAGGTTTCAACTATTCCTTGAGTGGGGGATTTCCTACCTAGATTAATACCTCAATCTTGGAACTGTCTTTCTCCCCCATGCCCTGCTCCTCCTGAAGGTAGTGTCCACATTGTTACCAAACAGCTTCCTAAAAAGCAAATTTCATCCTCATTGCCCTCATTGTAAAACTCAAGTCTTGCTGTGTATTACAAGGCACTGTGTGGCCTGGTCCCTGCCTGACTCTACAGCTCTCCCCTCCCCTTCTGTCCCCTTCAGTCCCCACCACTCACCCCTCACACCCCATACTCTACAATTCCTCTCACTCCCTTCATGTGCCATGTGCACATGCTGCTCCGTTTGCCTGGCATGTTCTGCTTCTCCCCAGATAACTCCTCCTTTGGTTCACAGCTGAGATTACATGTTTTTTTGGGATCACGTGTTCCCTGGGACCAGGTTGGGTGCTGCTTTCATGTGTCCACACTCTGTGCCTTTCCTGTCTGAGCACCTTCCACACTGAGCTGCACTTGCTTATTCGCTGCTATTTTGTTCTTTTGTTCCTATGCTCCACAAGGACAATGGCCATTATCCATCTTTCTAGCCATCTATGTCCTGGTATATGGCCAGTGCTTAATAAACATTGGTTGACTGTCTGTCTGATTAACCCTAGAGTTTTAACGTTCCTGAAACTGTCTGAGAAATGGGAAGGAAGAAACATAGCAAACTGTCATTCTGCTGATATTGCTATATATGTCAGCTCAAGTTTGGGCTCAAGGATATTTTTGCTGTGTGGCAAGAATAGGTCTCCCTAGGTTAGGGAGATTGTACAAGCCAGGCCCCATTCTCTCTTTAGGAAAAGGGGCCATCCTTTGCAGGGAATTCCTTGCAAAGCTTACTAACCATCTAAGAAAGCATAGGGATGTTTGAGATACTGTGACACAAGCTCTCTTCTCCGGCTGCATATAAACCTCATTGTCCATGACCTGGGCTGCTGCAGCACCTCCCTGCACTTTCTGCCTAGTGACTCTCCCTTTCTCAGGCTGCCTCCCTCCTGCCACCTTGGGGAGCTTTCTAAAATATGAATCTAAACAGCATGCTGTTTCAGGATCTTTGTGGAACAAAGATCTCATTGCCTACAAGATGATACTGAAACAACTTAGCAAGAGTCTTAGTAATTTTACCCCAACTGACTTTTCCTATGAGTTCTTGGAGGGAAGAAGCTATGCTTCCTTCATCAATCCATCCTTTCATCACCCACCAATCAATTCACTAACTACTGGAGCCTTACTGTGCACCAGGCACAGGAATAAACTGGTGAGTAAAACCAGACATGGGGCCTGCTTTCAAGCTGCAGACGGGCATTAGTGAAATAATCAATAAATGAGTTAATTTACACACACATATGTTCTGTGAAGGAAAGGCAGAAGTTCTGTACAAGAAAGACTAACCTGGCCTGGGAGTCAAGGGGCTTCTTTGAGGAAGTGACAGTTCATATGAAGGATAAGGATGAGTTAAGGAGATGTAGAATGGGGAGAAATGTGTATATTCCTTCACTGTTCAGAGTTCTCCCTCAGGGCATGGCACAGAAGAGGCCCTCAATAAAATATCTGCTGAATGAATCAGTAACAGTGGGAAAAGGCACCTAAGGAATAGTTGAGACCTTGTCTTAGGGAAGACTATAACTAAGTTATTCTGGGAGTTTCCAGGAAGTGCCAGAAAAATGGATGAACACAGTCTTCGTTCAAGTGGAGGATGACAGTTCCTGTAGACAGTGTACAAGTACCAGCATTTTAGGAGTCTGGGAAAGACTGCTTCTTTACCTCAACTCAAAGAGAAAAGAGAAAATGAATTGGAAGGTAAAATGTAAGAATTTATTAATTTCGGGTTTTATAAACCATATCACTTAACATCCAGAAGATACCAAGGCTACACTTTAAATGTTGCCCATTGAGTTCACAGGCAGTAGGGAGTCCCCCACTCCCATCCCAGGCCTACCCCTGAATCTGAATTACTGAATATAGTGGCATAGAGGTACAGACTTACAGATGCTTACTAAAAGTTTGGCATAGTCTGACTCTGGAGAATTTTAAACACAGCTTTGATTTTTCCTATTTGTAAATATTTTTTGTGTTCAGAGAATCCAAATGGCTTTCTGTATTCCTCCAGGTAAATTCTTTGAAGTTTGCATGAAGCCTTTAGGCTGGAGCTTTAGGCAGAGTCTGCTCTGCTGGTCATAGCCTGTGCCTTGGATGGACTTCATCTGTCAATCCTTCTGCTTCACACAAACCACAGCTTTCTTTTTTAGTAAGTGTTATTTTAATTTATGAAAACTGCAGCTTGATTTTAATTATTGAGGTACTTCATGTTTGTTTCATTCTTGTAAATACAAGGAGAAAGGAAGACATTCTTATCAGCAAGTACCTATTTTTACTTCCAAGCAAACAAACACTGATTTTCTTCTCTGCTCTTAATGGAAGCATTCTTAGGGACGTTCTGATTGTAGCACATCTAGAGTTAGAATATGAGTGGGTCCATCTTTGTAATCATAGACACCCATAGTCATAATTGCCCTGTGTGTCCTTCAAGGAGACGTAATATGAGGTCACAACTGGTAGCTCTGGTGGCAAAAGCGTGATATTTATAATGGAAAACTTAACAGTAATTAGAAAGCAATCAAATGACAAGGCAGTCTTTGCTGTTGGGAAAGATATATTTTAAAAAGTCAAAACATTGTGAGTCACTCCTTTACAATGCAATTCTCTATTTTGGCTCCACCTCGTTAATTTGCAAGCCAACTTCTACTCTAAGAGAGGAAATAATTTTTACATAAAATCACAGAAGCTTTCTTTCACTATATAGTTTGAATTCTACAGAGTATCTTTTAAATTCTTTTTAAGTTATTGAATATTTCAGCTGTAGAGAACATGAAATTTTCCTAATTTACTTTTTCTAAATTATAAATGATCTTGTTTAATGTTATCTAATCCCAGGACTAATGAAGATACCCAAATCTCTCCCTGGAAATGTTTTAGTTAGTAACTAGAGTCATAAGCTCAAGGGGAATGAAAAGCAAAAGATTCATTGGCTTTCTAAATAGGAGGAGTAATTAAAAATTTGTGAAAGTTTTAAGAAATCAAGGCAACAGAAATGAAAGTTTTTTAGGGGATAAAAAAGAGCAAAAGGCACAATGCCAGGTTCTCACTTTGTATTTTTTTTCCTCCCCTAAAGCTTCTTTAAATACAGTGAGCAGTTTGACTTATATGCATAAATGAAGCCTAAGGTATTCATATGCAAATGAAAATGACAGCTCCAGGGTTGCTTGACAACTTAAAAGCACTGAGGGGAAGAAGAGAGAACATCAAAGAGTGGCTTGCTTCCCATGGAAGAGAAAGGTCTTGGTCAGGGTGAAGCCTATGAGTTGGCCTGGCATTTTCTCTGCTATGGGTGGTGGCCCTGAGGGATTCCACACCCCTTCGCCCTCCTTCTTGGTTTGCTTCTCAAATAACTTATACTAATTTCTGATGGTTAGGTGGCTGTTGGTGAGCACAGTATGCTGCAAGGGTTCTGGACTGAGCTTGAAGATGGTCTTTCCAAGGCTCTTGGTGCATTCAGGGTTGAAGTAGGGCTGTTGCAACAGACTTAGGCATCTGATAGAAGGTCATTTTGCAAGAAGCAAGCCTGCCTCACACACAGAGGAGTGGAAACCTTCTATTTCCTGACAGACAGTCAATGGCATTTTGACACCTGTGCTCCCAGGTAATCAGAAGCAAATACCTATAGCAGACTGCAGTCAACTGCCCTGAGTGGCCCCTCCACTCTGCATTGGTGCCATCCCTCTTCTTTTGCTGAAGGCCATTTTCTTTATAAAAATGCCTCACATCATTAAAATTCACTAAATTTTTAATCTGCTTATAATTTTAGCACATAAGTATTTCCCCAAGGTCCTGCGTTTTCTTTTTGTTTTCTGCAATTGTACTTGCAAGTGAATTTCTTTAGGTTTCATCTAATGGCTACAGCGAAGATGAGAATGGCAGAATCCTGTTAATGGGAAGCTTTTAGGTGGCTAGCCTGAAGGGGAGAAAGAGGAGAGGAGAGAATCCTCCATAAGGCTTTGTGAATTTAGCTCCAGAGTGCATTCTGTGGTCTGTAGTGAGCTTTAAAACTATTCAGTCACCTTCATTTGCAGAGCCTTGCGTAACTTGTATGAGTTTTTCAGAAACTTAAAGCCATTGGTTTTTAGGCCATTTAATAAACCATCTGACAGAACTGGAGTCAGAAACCAATGGCAAGTGAGGTTGATACTTGGCAGGTATTTTATGGTTTAAAGACAATCATAGATGGTTCTCTAGATCTTGTGGAAGATTCATTTATAGTTGCCTCCCATCCATCCATTCATCCACCCACCCAGTGTTTATCTCCGCACAAGGCACAAGGAGTATAAAAGTGAGGACAAGGTTCCTGCTTGTGGAGATGCTGTATTCTGGTGAGGGATAGGGAGGGAGGAAGGAAAGGATAATGGAGGGAAGAAAAGTAAGGGGAGACAGGAGGGGGGCACTTGAATGAAGAATTACAATACGATGTGATAAATTGTCAAGTATAAGTTCACATAATATGCTACAGGAGCATCAAAGAAGAAGCCCCCCACTTCCCACCAGCCTTTTTTTTTTTTAATAACAAAGGTACTCAGAGGCAACCAGTGGAACTAATTTACTTTTTATCTTAGTTTCTTTCTCTCGTCTAATTGTTAAAGAACTTGGAAATGTCCAAGGGTTATTTCAAGGTGTAGAAGAAAAATGGGGAGTAGTTAATATTATATAGAAAGTGGACAATCCACTTTGGTAACTGAATTGCAAAGTCTAAAACTATCTATACAAACTTAAAATACTTTTTGTAGTGGTTGTAACTTACTAGTTTTATATTTCCTTGTAAGCACATCAATATTGAATAAAAATATATATAATTGGCAATGTAGCCAACTTGTGTATACAAAAGCAAGTTATTTAGATAATAATAGAAGGTTGAAAATGGAAAAAAAGATGGTATGAAAATAAAAAATGAGAAATGAAAATATTTAAACTATTGTCTACTTCTGAGCATCTTTAAAAAATAACCTAGGGTCCTATTTTTACTTATATTACTCAGTGGGGTTTGGTCTGCTTTGGACTGCAGTTATTTGTTGATATATCTGTGTGGCTTTAATTCCCCTATTAGTGTGTAATCTCCATAAGGCCAAAGAGATGTGTCTTATCCATACAAGTAAAACATAAAATTAAAATTTTGTTGAAAAAAGAAATACATTTTTTGTTCTTAACCCAGAATTGGTAGACAAAGAAACTCATATGTTATTTACTTGATCAAGATAGAGGGATTTGGCTTCTTCTATTTTGAGCTTTCACAGGGAAGATCACCTTTTCAGAGAGAACCTTCAATTTAGGACTGTGGAATATTTGAGAGGTATTTCTATCACCTTGAGTCTCTTTCTGTGGCAAGAAACTGACATGATTTCCCTTAAGTAGTTTTGAAGGATCAACTCAAGAGTGTCAATATTTCCTTTCAAAACAAGTTGAAACTAAAATGATTCCAGAGTCTATGGATGAGTATAGCTAGAATTTCTACTTTTTGAGTTACTTAAAATTCCATAGTTACAGAAACTCGAATTTTAGTGCTATAAGGGAATGAAGAGATTGTCTAGAATTATCGTTATCTCTGATGTTAAGAAATAGGAGCATTCTCCAAGGACACAGGTTATGAGCAATACACTGGGACAAAAACCCTGATTTCCCCATTTATCTTTTATACTTCTTTATATTATTTATTTCTTCACACATGGAGAAAAATAAGACAGAAGGAAATAAATATGCCAATTTCTCTTACTAGTCAGTCATCACATAGAAAAATCACAGAACAAGTCAGTAACATCCCAAATAATAATGGTAGATACAACCAGTATTCCTAAAGTATGTTATCTTCTAAATGCTGATAGGTCTTCTCTACAGCATTTTGGTTCTTCATTTATTTGTTCATTTAATAATTATTTTATGAATTTCAGCTCTATGTTAGGGAATAAGCTCTATCAGAGTAAAATAATAGTAGACCTTTCCTCCATTAATCAAATAATTTGGTCAACTCCAGCCCTAACAGAGGGGATATCAATGTCCCTTCAAATGATCTAGCCTCTCTTTCAACCTTCTTAACTTCAATTCCCTTCCAATTCATCTGTCAACTTCCATGGCCCCACCAGGACCTTGCTATCATCCGACACTGCTCCATATCTGAGTATTCAAACTCAAAGATTCTACACACTGAACATAGTCTTTTTTTTTTAAGAACAAATAGATTCCTTTAATTCTTATATGGAAATATGGCTTAAACCATACATATATATAAATCATTTTGCAATTTTCCTTTACGTGTTTGGATATATTCTTGCTCTTCCTGAAGTAATTTGTTCTACATGTAGACAACATTAAACATATTGTAATAGAGGATAGATAGCAAAGAGTATGAAATAATCCAGGTACTTTTAGATGATTAAGTAGATTGTAGATAGTGGCATTTAAAGAAATTTTCACTCATAGAGGTGTATGCTTTAGTGATAACATTGATGGAAATTTTAATTCTGCATTTATATTTTAAATACATTGCTTTTATTCAGACACCAGTATTTATTCAATGGGCAGAACAATGAGGCACCCACTGAAAGTGGAAAGAGTATCAAATGTTCAGGTTAAGGCTAGAGTTTTATGCAATATACTTGAACTGGTTAGGTTTTCCTTGTATCTTTCAATGCAGTCTCTGTCAATTAAGGATTCTTTTGCTTCTTCAGATCACTAGGCTCTTGTATTTTTGTTTTTTTTTTCTGAACATGTTTCCAAAAGACTGTTTTATTTTAAAACCCACACAAACTTGGATACAAAGGCCTTTCTACCACTGTGGTGAAGATTACACGCGCTGTTTCCATTGGTTACTTCTTCTTTTCTCCACTGAGCCCACCGTTCTCAAAGTTGGATTATGCAAACATGGGCTTTTCCTTTTCTTCCGTTTGCAGTACTAAGAGTTCTTGGATGACAGTATTTATACAACCCAATTTTACATAAGTGTTTGGAAATTGTTAAAGTTTTGCAATCACTGGTTTTCCTACTGGTATCTTTCCACCAAGCATTTCTTCTAATTTTGTTGTGGCAGGTTCATTCACATTAAATATATAGTCATTATTTAGCTGCTTCTTCTCTACCACACCTAATCACACAAAAACTGCTAAGGCATTCTTCTGTATGTCGGAAGATAATACATCGTAACACTGCGAGGCACCTTGATCAAGAAGCTGACTTGTGAATTTTCTGACTCCAGCTAAGTACTGTTTCTTGGTGAAGTCATTATCTTCTTTAAGAGGTATTTGCAAATTATCATGTAACCTTCCACAAAAGGGTTAAAGAGTCCTGTTAAAAATTCTAACACAGTATTTTCTTTCTCTGTAACTAGGATGTCCCTTGTTGTTACTTGTATGGTCTCAATTTTACAAAGCAGGAAACAGCTTTCTTCAAAGTCCTTTAATGTGTTTCCTGGAAGGAAGATAAATTCATCCAAAAAAACATTGTGTAGGAAGTGAAAACAACTGTAGACATCCTCTTTCTTGAACCCAGGTGTCATCTGCAATGCTACAGCTACTAACGAAGGTCAGCCGAAAATGCTGAGCAACTGGTTCCTGTAAGCCGAGCAAATAAGGAGAGTGATATGCTGGAAAATAAGCCCACTGACCACTTCTGAATCTCCAGAGTCTACTTTGAGAATCACTTGGTCTTTGATAAGGCTGGCTATGTTGGAATGTAGAAGAATGCTGGACTGGATAACTTCTTCAGCAGGTTCATTATTGGGCCAATTGAGGAACCCCCCGAAGGCCTGGGCTAAATCTTTCACCCATAAAGTCTTTTCCACCAGCACATCAAAGTCCATGGGTGGTTGGTTTTGAAGCAGAACAGCAACTGTCAGGGACCATGGGCTCAGAATCAGGTTTTGAATTTGCTGCAGCTGTATTTTATAGGCAACTTTAGTGACAAAGGCATCATGTCCTCTGACTGTTTCTGAGGAATATACCTTGGAACCAGGTTATATGGGCTCCGATTCATCCTGCCAGTAGCCAGAGTTCAAAGTGACACAGGGTCTCTAAAGTACACACGGATGTTTCCAAAATTTTCAGAGAGAATCCGCCTGGCTTTCAACAGTCCAGTTGTAGATTCTTTTGGCTTAGGAATCCCTAGAAGCTCATACACATAAAGGGTTTCTTCCAAAACTTATCATAACTGATGCTAATTGGAACAAGGTAGGTATCAAAAACTTCTCTTTTGAAAAACGGTTCCATCACAATATTCAGAAGACCAAATTTAGGAGTCAGTGTCTTAGCTGAGCGGCTTCTTGTCCCTTTGAGGAAAAATTGAGCAGGAGCATAACCATTCCGTAACATAGTCTTTACATATTCAGAGAATACAGCCCAGTAGAGTTTATTGCCACCAAAGGTGCGTTGCATGAAAAAGGCACCTGACATCCGTAGCAGCTCACCAACCATCTTTATTCCCAGGAAGTCCATTACTGCTGCTATGACTGGTACAGGTAAATCATAGTTGTATAAAATAAAAGACGGTATCAGAAAGTCAATGTAACTTCGATGACTAGGCAGCAGAACAACTGGATGTTCCTGGATGGCTCGTTATAGTTTTTGAATATACCTTCTTCATTTACACACACTTTTGAGAAAATTTGTTTAAAAATTTTGCTCAGGGCAAAGGCGAAAAACCGGATGGCTCCCAGAAGCAGTTTGTGGCTCATTTCATCCAAAATCTCACAAGCTTCCTCTCGGAGGACATTAACAGATTGAAAGGATTCCTTGGAAAGCTGTTTAATGACATAGTGAACCTCTTCAGAATTGAGAATATTACATTTAATATCACTTGGCTTACAAGGAGTAAATTCCCTTACAGACATTTCATTGCAAATTTCAAGTCACTGACATGACTCCTCTCCTCTAAAACATCTTCAAACTCATCCCACTTTCTCTGCTCCTTCGAGTAGAGGAGCCCAACAGCGCCGGGACTGGTGGAGTTGACAGAGAAGCAGGAGTTGGATGAACTGGAAGAACCCACGGTGCAGCTGCCTTCCCGGTCGGAGTCTGGATTCTTTGCTACGCGGTGGCGGTGGTAGTGCTGGCGGGGGCGGTTCTTCTATGCCGGGCGGCCCCACCTTGCCCAGGGCGGCGGCACCCTCTGCGGCCGCTCCTGGCGACCCCGGGCGCCGCCATCTCAGCCAGGACGGAAGCCGCGCGGGGACCTGCAGTGCGCGCGCAGCCGGCGGACCCCGGAAGCCCGTAGGCTCTTGTTTTTGCATTAACTTCAATCCCTCTGTTGCATAGAACTTCCTTGTTTCTTCTAGGAATTTATTCTCAAAAGATTCTTGGTAAGTTTGCAAATCAGAAAGCATATTTAAAAGTCTTTGAATTAAACATTGATCAACCACATCACCATTTCTTTCTTTCTCAATCAACAGGAGAGTCCCATCTATAGTCTTGCTCTGAAAGTTCTGATCACAAAGTATGTGTGCTTTAAATAATTCAAGCCCCATGTCCCAAACGGAAGATAACACTGGCATCCAAAAAATGTAAGTTCTATCTAGGAACAGAAAATGTTCCTAATCATGATCATTTGTCTGCAATGATTTTTCCAGCATTTATCAATTTTCTTTAGAAAAGAGTCACTATCCAAAAAATTCTCTCTGAACTGATGAACTTGTGCCTTGATGTGCAGTTCACAAAGCCACTTCAGTTGTTTATACAAGTTTGCAGATAAATTGTAGGAGCAAAAGTTTTCAACAATCTGATAGAGTTCTTACAGGGAGTATTTAATGGAGACATTGTTCTGGATAGCTTGTATAGCCTCTTTTAATTTTTGCCATGTTTCTTCAGTTTTCCAGCATCAGAGGTTTATGTTTAAAGTTTTTGATTACCAACTTCTTGACAGAGCCCATGCCAGACTTGATACTGGAAAAACTGCACAGAGTCATAAGGGCTTCAGTCAAGTCATCTGTGTGGAGGTCTGCAGCCACAGAGAAAATGATCAAGTTTCTGTTTTTAAATTGCTCTTCTTCCTCAGAGGCAGGAGCAGATGAAGATGATGGTGAGATTTCTTCAGCCATTTTCACATTAAGCCCTCTGTGTAAAGCGAAGAACTACCTGATCGCAGTTTTATATCCATCTAGCTTCCCCATTGTTCTGCTCCCACAAAACCTATCTTGGGCTCTTCATAACAATCTTCTGTCCTTCACTCCTTCCTGTTTAGACCCTTCTTAGCTTCATTTCCTTCTTCTAGTCTAGACTTCACTCTCTTGCCAATACCTTCAATTCCATTGACCCTTGTATGTCTGCCACCCCAGCCTTGCCATAGATTAATCCAACCATTTATCTTTTTAAAGTCTTATGCTTGGTCTATGGGCCACTGCTGAAGAAATCTGCCTGCTTGATGCTAGGAGAAACTGAAAGACTAGAGTCTAGGCTAAGCCCTGACCTTCAACATACTGCTGAATAACTCCATCCTACCTTGTTGCTCAATTTCCTCTTCAGCTATCTCAAAATTTCCCTGCTTCCCTTAAGACACCAATTCCACACCTCCCTCTTTCTCTATTCACTGATGACCTTATTTTCTACGGCTACAGAAAACAGAAACATGAGACTCAAAGTATCTCAACTTCCTAACCTGCTTCTCCAAGATAACATCACCTGCGCTTGACTTCCATTGCTGCTGGAAATGCAAAATGGTGCACCCTCTGTGAAAGGGAATTGGAAGCACCCAGCAAAGGGCATATACCTTGAGTCAGCAAACCCACTTCTTGGAATCTATACGAAAGATAAAATGGCAAAAGCACAAAGAGACCTATGCACAAGGTTATTAATTCTAGTACTGCTGTAAGAAGAAAAGATTGGAAACAGCCCACAGGTCCCCGAGTACCATAAACCATGGCACATGCACAACACGGCACTGCACAGCTGCAAAAAGGAATGGGGACATTCCCCCTGCCTGGATCTTCAGGATCCATTCAGGGAAAAAGTAAGGGGTGGAAGAGAGCTATCATATGCTACTTTTGGTGTAAAAAAAGGCAGTGAGGATGGGAATCTATATACTTGCTTATATTTTCAAAAAGCACTCACACATTGCCTATTGCTTGAATGTTTCAGGACAGGTTTCTGTCTCTTTTTTGGAAACCCTGCTGCTATTTCTTGCCAATAATTTGCTAAAATGCACATTAGATTGCTATTTCCCTTGGATATTCTGCCACCCCCTCCTCACCACATTGCCAGAGTGATCCTGTGTAGCAGGATTCTGTGCTTTCCCAGTGGACTCCAGCTCTCTGTCCTTGCTTGGCTGGCTCTCTGTATTCCCACAAGCCTCTCTGACCTGCTGCTTCAGGCTGGAGCAATGCAGAGGCCAAAACAATGAAATAAATCATGGATTCAAAAGCAACCTATAGACAATCAGGACTACTAAATTACTACTTAAAAAATTAGTTGTTTCTTGTACTTAAGCACAGAAGTTCTCAGGTAAAGCAACTTCAGTTGGGAAAATCACTTCCCTGGAGCTTAAAGGGTAAAGTAAGCTGACAGGCTTTCACTGGGAGAAGTATGCAAATTAAAGAAACTCTAGAATAAATTTATTAGAAGCCAAGCTTATTGCTATAGTGAAAAAAACCCTTAGAATTCCATTGGCTTGATGTAGTACTAAGTCTATAGTTAATATTAAGGAAATAGTTACTGAATATTTGTTGAATTTAAACAGCTTTTGTCAAGTTATCTGAAAAATAAAGTAGTGTTCATAAGCCCTTGAAGAAACAACCTTTTCAAATAAATTTCTAAATTGGGAAAGAATGTGAAACAGCAAGGGAAACTTCTGGTTTGGTTTGATAAGAGCCCTGGCTTCATTTCAATACATTTAGTAAGTATAGTTTAAGCTAATGTTGCTTTGACCTCTGTAATACAATCCAGGGAATAACTACTCCAGACAATATAAGAGGCCCACTTTTCAATGCCAGTGGTGTTTTGTGCCTAGAGTTATGATCTGCCAGACACCTCAGTGGTTACAAAAGAATCCCCCTCAGTTCCCTCCAAATCTGTTAGTCCTTGTTAGACATGTAAATCCTCTTGAATTCCATGGAGATATAAATCCCCATTAAAAAAACAAAATTTCAGATATGAAATGCAAAACAAGCAAGACAGTTCCCAGAGTCCAAAGGACTGCTTTAAGAGAGCCCTAGCAAACCCTGAGAATCTGGGCTCTCACAGGAGGACACAGGTTTTCCAAATGCCCAGGGCACCTCTGTCTTTCCATCAGGGTCTGTTACAGTCTCTTACAAGACAAAGCAAGTCCTCCCATATCTAATAGGGTTCATTTAAGAAATCAAAGTTGTGGATCACGGGAAGATGGCGGTGTGAGTAGTTCAGAGGAAATCTCCTCCCCAAAACATATATATTTATGAAAATACAATAAATACAACTACTCCTAAAAGAGACACCAGTGGATGTAGTACAACAGCCAGGATACATCTACATCTGTGAGAACTCAACATCACACAAAGGGGGTAAGATAGAAGCTGCAGCCAGGCAGGAACTGAAAGCTCCCCCCATCCCAGAACCCGGTGGGAAGAAAGGAGTCAGAACGGGGAGGGAATGAAAGCCTGGGACTACTAAACAACCAGCTCTAGAAATCCGCACCTGGAACACAGACACAAGGTGCATGGGGTGCTGGATATTAGAGAAATGGAAAAACAAAACCTGTGGGCAGGTCCCTGCAACCGGCACCCCTGAGACAAAAGAAAAGCGAGTGCTTTCTGCAAGTCTTAAAGAGACAGGGACCCCATAGCTGGACGAAGTTGCCCCGGTACACTCGGCCACAGCTGGAAATTCCGGGGAAACTTAGGCGCCCTAAACCCCGGGGAGGCAGTGCAGCTCTGAAGCCCCTCACAGCACTAAGCAGCCTGCCAGTCATTTCTCCAACTGGTGTGGACCCCGACACACTAGCCCAGTAGTGGGAGAGTGGCAGCATGTGCCGGGGGCCGAGGCGCCGGAAGGGATGGGGAGTAGATCCGTGCGCCAACGGTGCTAGATGGGAACAGGAGAGGCTTGTGCGAGCCTGCAGAGGCATGACCGAATAGCTCGGGTGCAGCTTCGCGCGCCAGCAGCAGTGGAGCCAGAGGAGCCCGGTAGAGGCCCACACGCACCTGCAGTGGAGCCAGAGGGAACAGGCGTGCTCCCAGCAGCTGACTGGAATCCCAGCTCAATGCACAGCTGCCTGGGCCAGACCCAAAGGCTGCTGCTGCCACACAGCTGCCCGGCAGGGGTGCTGCTAGCATGGAGGAGTGCACCTGGTGTGCCTGCCACTCCCCACAGGGCTCCGTGCTGCTCTGATGGAGACCCTGCCCACAGCAGTTTAGGGGACTAATCCGGTGGCTGCTCCAGGAGTGCAGGTAACCATCACAGGCAGCGGAGAAGGGCAAGGCATCCAGCAAGCAGGAAAGGACTTTCTTCTCCCAGCTGACACACCCGCAACCTGCCTACAGCCACTGCTATCACCATGAAAAGGCAAAAAAATTTAGTCCAGTCCAAGATAGTTCAAACAACACCTGAGAAAGGATCTGCAGAGGCAGACCTAACCAGTCTCCCTGAAAAAGAATTCAAAATAAAAATCATAAACATGCTGACAGAGCTGCAGAGAAATATGCAAGAGCTAAGGGATGAAGTCCGGAGGGAGATTACAGACGTCCGGAGGGAGATCACAGATGTCCGGAGGGAGATTACAGAAGTGAAACAAACTCTGGAAGGGTTTATAAGCAGAATGGATAAGATGCAAGAGGCCATTGATGGAATAGAAACCAGAGAACAGAAACATATAGAAGCTGACACAGAGAGAGATAAAAGGATCTCCAGGAATGAAACAATATTAAGAGAATTGTGTGACCAATCCAAAAGGAACAATATCCGCATTATAGGGGTACTAGAGGAAGAAGAAAGAGAAAAAGGGACAGAAAGTGTCTTTGAAGAAATAATTGCTGAGAATTTCCCTAAACTGGGGGAGGAAATAGTTGCTCAGACTACAGAGGCACACAGAACTCCCAAGAGATGGGACCCAAAGAGAACAACACCAAGACACATAATAATTAAAATGGCAAAGCTCAAGGACAAGGACAGAGTATTAAAGGCAGCCAGAGAGAGAAAAAAAGTCACCTACAAAGGAAAACCCATCAGGCTATCATCAGACTTCTCAACAGAAACCTTACAGGCCAGAAGAGAATGGCATGATATATTTAATGCAATGAAAGAGAAGGGCCTTGAACCAAGGATACTGTATCCAGCACGATTATCATTTAAATATGAAGGAGGGATTAAACAATTCCCAGGTAAGCAAACGTTGAGAGAATTTGCCTCCCACAAACCACCTCTACAGGGTATCATAGAGGGACTGCTCTAGATGGGAGCACTCCTAGAAAGAGCACAGAACAAAACACCCAACATATGAAGAATGGAGGAGGAGGAAAAAGAAGGGAAAGAAATAATCATCAGACTGTGTTTATAACAGCTCAATAAGCGAGTTAAGTCAGACAGTAAGGTAGTAAACAAACTAACCTTGAACCTTTGGTAACCACGAATCTAAAACTTGCATGGCAATAAGTACATATCTTTCAATAATCACCCTAAATGTGAATGGACTGAATGCACCAAACAAAAGACACAGAGGAATAGAATGGATAAAAAAGCAAGACCCATTTACATGCTGCTTACAAGAGACTCACCTCAAACCCAAAGACATGCACAGATTGAAAGTCAAGGGATGGAGAAAGATATTTCATGCAAACAACAGAGAGAAAAAAGCAGGTGTTGCAATACTAGTATCAGACAAAATAGACTTCAAAATAAAGAAAGTAACAAGAGATAAAGAAGGATATTACATAATGATAAAGGGCTCAGTCCAACAAGAGGATATAACCATTATAAACATATATGCACCCAAAACAGTGGCACCAATATATGTGAAACAAATACTAACAAAATGAAAGGAGGAAATAGAATGCAATGTATTCATTTTGTGAGACTTTAACACACGACTCACTCCAAAGGACAGATCCACAAGATAGAAAATAGGTAAAGACACAAAGGCACTGGACAACACACTAGAACAGATGGACCTAATAGACATCTATAGAACTCTACACCCAAAAGCAACAGGATACACATTCTTCTCAAGTGCACATGGAACATCTCCAGAATAGACCACGTACTAGGCCACAAAAAGAGCCTCAGTAAATTCAAAAAGATTGAAATCCTACCAACCAACTTTTCAGACCACAAAGGTATAAAACTAGAAATAAATTGTACAAAGAAAGCAAAAAGGCTCAGAAACACATGGAGGCTTAACAACATGCTCCTAAATAGTCAATGGGTCAATGACCAAATTAAAATGGAGAT